>NC_090927.1:459599283-460224283 GCF_040938575.1 Ambystoma mexicanum | reverse complement strand
ACCATGATTGAGGAATAGTGCACGTCTGGCATACCTTGATAAAAAGAACCCCAAGAATTGAGCTCCATAAATTAGGGTCTTTCTTTAAAACAATATTAGCCAGGCCATTGGGTCCTAGGGTTTTTGAGCCTTTTAGGTAACCAATGGCCAATAAAATGTCCTCTTTATCCCACTTCAAAGATCAATCTTCATTTACGGCAGGAGTCTCAACATTACACTAATGTCCAGATGTATAAATAGTATGAATGTGATCACACCAACAAGCAGAACTAATTGGGTTAGTCATTTGTACTGCTTTTTGATTTTTTGCTGTTCGTGGGGCTTGCGAAGTAGAACAGCTAGAGCCTGTCCTCAACACTCTAAACATATTTTGCCACTTAGAGTTCTTTGTCTGTTGTTACCACCATTGTACCCAGTTTCTATATTTTACTGTAATCTTTTTAATAGCCAACCTCAAAACAGTCGTATTGGATTTGCTGTTTAAAGCTTTCCGTATGTCTCTACGTTTTCTTCATTTGGCATCTCCAACAGTCCTATCAAACACTTTCTGTGACAATCTGATAACAAGCTGCAACAAAGCTGCATTTAGCTGATAGAGAATAAAACTGGTTCTCAATTTCATCTGCTGTGAGGTCTAAAAGTTTAGACGGGGGATCAATCTGCAAGGAGCACCAAAGTCTAGAGAGTGTGGACACTTTCACCTCAGACCAGAACACCTGATTTCCTGTGCTGTTGATATTTAAATCCCCACTTCTAGAATGAGGCCTGCAATTCCGCATAGAATATTGTGTAGCTATCAACACAAAAAAGGGCTGTTGGCCATGTTTCTTGTAGCATAAATATGTCATTTGCTAACAGCTCCACTAAAGAATCATTTATCTCCTAAAAAGTGCAGATGGCCCTGAGTATTCCAAGACATAATTTTGAGAACTGAAACATATTGGGCAGATTTGGAGGGAATAAAGCATAATAACCATTCCCAGCTATCCCAAACAGCCTTACCAAGAGCAGAGGAAGCTTGTTGTGCACCGGTAATAGACAAAACAGTCTGTACAATACATCTGCAGCAATGTCTACATGCATTGTTATAATACACATCAAGTTCAAAACATAAAAGCTTAATAGCGGTACTTTGTGAACGGGTAGGCGCACCAATATCCTCCTTACTGCAGTGTATGTGTGACACTACATTTTCTCCCCCAGAGGAGAGGGGCTCCACAAAGTCAAAGTCCTCTGAAGTAAGTACCCTGAGGGGAAGGATTTGATTAATCAAATGTAAAAAATCCAAACAATTCATCCATTTGAGTTTGTTAAAAAGATTTGCATTCAATGACCAATTGCTTAGGATGCTTCATTTTTTGGGATAGTGTTAGGCAGTGAGCTAGACAGCATTTGAGGACTCTTTCGTTGCATAACTAGATTTGAGGAATCATCAGATAAAGTGTCTTGCCGTATTGGCGTACATGGCAAATTCACCTTGGTTGTCTTTTTTGCATTATTAGGGTTATTGGATTCTGCATTCTCTGTTATGAGGCAGTTCCCTTGATCATCACCTAGAATCAACCAACTGGTTAAAGTCCATTCCTCTTTTGCACAAGAAGTAAGAGCCGTTTTGCAGATTTGCACACTTTCTACCTTTCTTGGAGGTCTTAGCAGCTTCAGAGAGCCCAGTCGAGTTAAGAGACTCAAGAGAATGGAATGGATTCGCCTTCTTAGAATTAGCTTCCCTGATGTTTCTATGTTTTGCCAGACGCCGCTGTTTACGAGTGAGGAAGATTGGAGAGATATTCATCGAAACATTATCTTCCTCTAGCTGATCGATTTTTCAACTGCAGACTGCATGGAATGCCCCATGCTTGGGGAGTTTGGGAAGACAGGCGAGGGCACTGATTTCATTGGCAAAGATATTGGGCGCGCTTGCATTTCTAACCCCTTTTCAAGGCATAACCGAGCCTCTCCCTGGCCCTTTACACCCTCATGAATCTGATCACAAAGTTTTAAACAAAACCTTAATTGCAAATTGTAAAGTGGAGATGCTCGTTTGCATATCCGCGATAGCAGCGTCACTCATATTGATTACATCTGAAAGGATAGAGTTTGGATACAGATCAGGTGAGGCAGATGGACGTTATTTAGGGGTTTCCCCAGAGTGTATCACTGCTTCCTCTGTGTTTGGATGATGTTTATGTTACTATATTACTCCAAGAATAACCCCTACAGGCCGCAGAATTTTGTAATGAGAAACAAAGTTCAAGCAAGGAGTTATTGTCTATTGGCAGTGACAACTCCTTGCTTTACTGAAGATTTCTTGCCATCCATCCCCACCTCGGTAACCTTATCCGCATGATCCTGCAAAAACATATGGAACTAAGCAACAGTTTGTTCAGTTGAGAAAAAGGAGGCCATTTTCCCTTCTTTGCCATTTTGAACAACAGATTGACCAACCGAGCAAATCTGGAGCAGTCAAGAAGTCATTATGTGTGACGGTCATTGCAAGGTCCACTTTACAGCTAAGTCTAGGTTGCAGATGTGTTGTGTTATTTGTTGCAAATGTGCGGCTTAGATGCCAGACCAACCTTTTTTGAGGACCTGACCCATTTGAACATCTTTGTTTCCTGTTGTCACTCCCCAATTTCACTAAGGACACAATATGTATGTAATTCAATATCCTAGTTTGTTGTTTTTTGCTTACCTACACATATACACATTTCAAATGACACTTTTGCTTCTTCTTCAACGGACTACATATTTGAACTGTGGTAGTTCTTGTTATCTTTGTTATAGATTGGACATTGTGTATAGGTTTTTCATGTCAGTAAAGATCATTTTTATGAGAAAGGGATTTAGCAAAAATAAAATGCATTGTGGCTCATCAGTTATTCGAAAGAAAATTCAATCATTGTTATGGAGTGTTAGTAAAAATACAAACAACATTGAATACAATGGGTAACTCATAGAATGAAATGAACAATCGCAGGAGAAATAAAAGTTGGTCAGAATCAATGTCCAGTAAATGTAGATTCTTTCATGCAATACGTATGGCCTGGTGTTATTCTTACAAAAGGATGTTTTCCTTAATATTCATATTATTGATAGAGGCACTATTATGCAATCAATTGATCGAATGATGTATGTACATATAATTAAAACATTTTAGTATATTGGGATGCTGTCATTAAATATTTACCCATATATTAGACGAATGTTGGCATAGTCTTGATTTTTGTTGTAATACTAATTAATTAATTAAAAGACAGCCTATTGATTCCATTATTTCCCATTATGTACAATGGGGGTCATTAGGACTCTGGCAGTCTGGAAAATAAATGCTGGTATTTTAGTTTGCCAGCACTTTTCCAGACTGGTAGAGTACAAGTTTGCCGGTGGGGGTTACCTGAATTACCTCCAGCCAAGAGCTGGAGGTAAATCCGGCAAAAAACAGATGATATTACAGGCACCGCTATTACTAGTACCGGTAACACTGGCAATCTCCTCCATGGAGTCCAATGGGAGTCAATAAAATAGGGATTTACCCCCATTCCCACCACTTGTAATATCCAAGTAATTCTGGGATATCACGTGGCGGGAACGGTAATACCGTTTGGTGATATCCTGCCGGATTTACCAGCAGGATACCACCAACCTCCTAATGACCCTCAATGTGTTTTTCCTTCCATTGGATGTAGAATTCAGATAATATTTCTAAGTGGTATCTCTGTTGAGGTTCAGATCTCCATCTGTTATTTGAAAAAACATATGCATTGGCCTTAGCGTCTGTCGTTGATTAAATATACATAATCTTGATTGAACAAATGCTTTTCTTACCTGTTTATTTTAATTATATATCCATGTATTTGATGAACTGGAGTATTTGATTTTTTATTCATTTCATTTTGGCATGCTCTATATTGGGTCATTCATAATATTAGTAATTATTCTGTTTATTCCAATAATTGAATGATAATTGTTAGTTTTTTTGGCTAACAATATGTTTATTTTCACTGTCATTAAATCCAATATCATTTTTTAATTAACAACACCAAATACCTTGACTGTCAGCTTGTAGTTTTTAGCTTTTAGTTTAGCTTTTTTTTTTTATTGTTCACTCTCATGTGATCCACCTGAAATATCAACATTGTGTCCCCAACATTATGTTAAGAAAACATCACATTCATGTTCTGAATTCAAACCATCCTTCACAGCCCTACATTTAAAGATGGCTCTTGCTTCCTCCTGCCATATAGCTAGTTCTTCATTTCATCCTCATGTCATGTTTTTTGCTTTTCTTAGAAGCTAAAAATCTTATCTTCTCAAAGTCTTACCTTTGATGTTGTTTATACCAGTGTTGAGCAAGTTGATAATATTAATTCTTATCATGCATTGCATTAAAAACTCTGGTATTCTAAAGTGAAACTGTCTTTTGGTGCTCCCGAAGTAGAATTTCTGGCATACCAATATAATTGAATACATGTAACTCATTTTGACTGTTTTCATGTTATTTGGGCTTAGCTATTTTCTCAATCAAACTGCTTTCCTAAAATAGCTAGCAGTTTATCATTTAAGTTTTTCTAAGTCCTTTGTCAGGTTACAGAATATGCCAGTGCCTTTTTAGTGTTTTACTTTGTATCCATTTCTATGCTGAATAGTTGGTTCTAAATCTAACCGTTTGCTTATCCTCTTGAGTTGTATCTGGGTTTTGTGGGATCGGTAGATGCCTCCTTTATTTCTTCTTAGCCTTGTTTATCACTGTATTGATTTATCTGTTATAATAGCCTCCTTCTTGTAATCTCTTTTTAATAGTTTTGATTTCGTGTTCAAATGATTCCAGATCACTGCAATTATATCTTGCTTGTATACATCTTTCTGTTGCTAGGTTCCTTATACTAATTGTTTTTGTTTCTAGTCTATTGCTTTTGACCAATATCTGCAGGTCTAGGAATGTTTTATTGAATTTTGATTGGCAGCATAATTCTAAATAATTGTATTGTCCAATCATATTGTATGTTCAGTAAATTCTTCTTCACTTGCTTTCCATATAACAAAAACGTCATTGACATAGCCTTTCCATTGTAAGACATTATTTTCCAATTTCTATTGTTTAGGTGCCAATGCAATCTCTGTTTTATTTTCAACCATAAACAGCTTTGCATTTGATGTTATATAGCATGCACACATTACAACTGCTTTCATTTGACGCTAATAGTTGCCATCAAAGTGGAACACAGTATTGCCAAAGGTAAATTGTAAGAATTCTTCAGTCATCTTCCTGTCTGAGTAGAACACTACAGGTTCATATTTGAACCAATGACAAACTGTATTTATTGCTAAATTATGTTCTATTGAGGTGTATAGAGACTTGAAACTACATATAACCAATATATAATCAGCTTCCGCGGTCACTTTATTAAGGTGGTTCATTGTGTCCATAAATGTTAATGTTAATGTTAAAGGACATTTGTACCGTGCACTATCACCACAGAAGTGGTCCCCTGGCGCTCTGGCAGCTCTGAAAAAGGGGAGGAGAGGGGGTGGGTTAATGGGAGTAAGCTGGAAAAGTGCAAGAGAGCAGTGATGTGCTGTTGGCAGCCTCAGCCCGGTGGGTCCGTTGGCTGGGCTTGGGGTGTTTTACGGTGCGTAGTCGTCGTGTTCTGTTGTGCAAGTCTATGTGCGGGTTGTTTTGTTGTTGCATTGTTGTGAGGTTTGTGCGGATTGCTGCATTTTAGGCTTGTGGTTGTGTTCGGTTAGATTTTGAGAGGTGTATGCAGCGGGATAGAATTGTTAGTTGGTTGGTTAGTTGGCATTGCTGTCCATTGCAATTATGGGATTCCATCTAGGTGTGGTACATGCTGACATTCACATTTCTATCTAGATGGGACGCAAGCTTAAGTTAAGAATCCTGAGTGAGGTACATGCTAACAGTCACACTTCCATCTAGATGCAACGCAAGCTAAAGTTCAGAATTCTAAGTGTGGTGCATGTTAATAATCACATTTCTATCTAGATGCGACGCAAGCTAATGTTCAGAATCCTGAGTGTGGCACATGCTAACTATCACATTTCCATCTAGATGCGACGCGAGCTAAAGTTCAGAATTCCATACGAGTATGGCACATGCTAACAGTCACACTTCCATCTAGATGTGACGCAAGCTAGGGTTCAGAAATCTAAGTGTGGTGCATGTTAAGATTCACATTTCTATCCAGATGCGGCGCAAGCTAAAGTTCAGAATTCTAAGTGTGGCACATGTCAACAGTCACATTTCTATCCAGATGCGACGCAAGCTAAAGTTCCGTTCCCTACATGTGTGGCACTAGCATATGCATCACAAGGCTACATTTACAATCCATTCACAGTGGTCACAAGTCTTCCTAGGTATGTATTATTAAAGTCTATGGCAGTCTACGCTATGGAAGGTAAGGTAGAGTGACAGGGACTTTCTGGAGTACACCCCACCCATGCCACACTCACAGTTTTGTTGGTGTCTGCTGCCTTCCTTGGCTTCCCCTGCGGACACCTGCAGACACTTTGTGGAGCCACCTCTGTTGGAGCCGCCCTTGTCTTTGGGCCCTTCGCTGCAGGGGCTGCCGGGCAGAGGGCTGCCCTGGGGAGATCGCTTTAATAGTGTAGAGTGAGCCAATCGAGGTGAGGGGTGGTCTGGAGGCGGGAGGAGGGAGGGGAGGAATAGGAAGCGAAAGGGGAACGGGGAGAAAGAGCCACGTGGGCGCCGGTACCAGGAGGTACACCGGGCCTCTCAATCTTTTAAAAAAAAGGGACCCAGGAGGGTCTTGTGCAGGTCCTCACTCACCTGTGCAGCGCCTGATGGAAGCATGGGAAGGTGGAAGGACCAATCAGGGGTTGTGGGCGGGTTGGGGAGGCGGGGGGAAGGCATGGGAGAGCGAGGGAGCGGAGAAGAGAGAGGAGGCCAACGGGCAAACGAGGCCCTAAAGATGGCTAAAAAAGAGGGGCCCAGGAGGGTCGGCCCAAGGGCGGTCTCCCAAGCCCACGACTAACCTGCTCAGCCACCTGGTAATGGCGAGGACGGTGTTTGGCCCATAGAAGCCCGGCAGCATGGGAAGGTGGAAGGACCAATCAGGGGTGGTGGGCGGGTTGGGGAGGCGGGAGGAAGGCACGGGAGAGCGAGGGAGCGGGGAAGGGAGAGGAGGCCAACGGGCAAACGAGGCCCTAAAGATGGCTAAAAGGGGGCCCCGGAGGGTCTCCCAAGGCCACGACTCACCTGCTCAGCCCCATGGTAATGGTGAGCACGGTGTTTGGCCCACAGAAGCCCAGCAGCATGGGAAGGTGGAAGGACCAATCAGGGGTGGTGGGTGGGGTGGGGTGGTTGAGGCAGAAGGAAGGCACGGGAGAGCGAGGGAGCGGGGAAGGGAGAGGAGGCCAATGGGCAAACAAGGCCCTAAAGATGGCTAAAAGGGGGCCCAGGAGGGTCTCCCAAGGCCACGACTCACCTGCTCAGCCCCATGCTCAGCCCCATCATATGAAGCATGACTTTGTGAAACGATGCAAAACACACCGATTACCTTTTCAAGTGATCTTTTTTTACGAGTCCAAGGCCCTCAAAAGTTAAAAAAAAGTGCCAGTAACAACTGTTGGCAACTTTTCCAGAACAGCAAACTACAATTCTGCTTGGAGGGGCAGTGAACTACAGAAGGCCCGACCTGCCGATAGTTTCCCTGACCAACAGATTTTTCACTGAAGCACCGGCACCAATTGTGCATCAGTGATCCCTTGGAGTTCTATGGGACTCCACAGGAATGGGAACATACCACTGCCCGGAAAATCTCCGCTTAACGGCAACCTCATAATTAGGGCCTAAGCCTTGAAAAGAAAACCTACAACCCCTTTTGATCCTTTTGTTGAATTGCATTCTGGTATTTGTTGTCTTCAAGAAGGGGGAAAATAATGCAACAGTTGTACTCTGTTTAACATATTTCTACAAGGATTCCTCCATTTCTGGAGGTCATCTGTGTACTTTTCAAGTCCTCTTTATAAAACTGAGTATTGTTAAAAGCCAAGTGCGGCAGTGATTGTGGGGGCAGGGTGGAGGATCAGAGGATAAATTGGTTGTGATGATTTACGGGAAGAGGGGTTGCTGGACTGAAGGTGTTCTCCCTGGTCCTGTGCCGATGTCTCGGATGTAAGATTTTAATTCATATACAGATCATTTTAGTTGTGTATCTATGTCAGACATAGGTGCAGTTGCCCATCAAATTGCACTCATGATGGGCCTGCCTTCATATATGTTGATTATTATTATTTTTATTTTTTATTTTATTGACATTAGTTTTGTTAAAAAAAACCTTTTTGTCATTTTATATACATCCATGACTCATTAACTCATTCCCCAGGGCATTTACCCGTCCTCCAAGAGGCAGGAAAAGAGAAAAAGAAAGGGAAAGGAGAAGCGACAGAGAGAAGAAAGAGAAACGTCAGAGACGAAAGGATAGGATAGGCTAGACAAAGGACCAAATTCCAGGATCCAGTTCTCATGGATTAAACTTAATATGCGCCTGTCGGTCCTCGTCCTCATGCTCGACACACGATTTCTTTGGTATAATCATGTACATGAAATTAATGACAGCACAAGTCAATTGGACATTTGTCCCTGTGATTAAATAGCTCCACCACTCAGACATATTTCCATTTTGTGGGGCGAAACGAGCCAGGTGTAGTGAACGTTGGTTGACGATTTAGGGGCACTCAGTTATTAGATGTTGGATCGATTCTACTTCAGTCAAACAGAAGCCGTAGTCATAAGAACTGATTCCGATGATAAGACAACGGAAATTTGGACAGGTATTTTGGTAATTCACCCACTCTTTGTGTTGAAGTACCTAGATCGATTGCAGCTATCAATTTCCTGCGTTTCTCCATGTTAGCTATTCAGTTCCATTGCCGGAACTTTTCTTTTGCCACTTGCAGAATTTGGAGAATGAGAGATATGCTTATGTCTGCTGCATTTAGTATAGACATCAGTTTCTCCTCCCAGTTGTTTAATAGGTGTGCTGATGGATCTTGACTTCTTTCATTCAGTATCATGTAGGGTTTCGCTGCTGGTGTTATACGTATTTTTCGAAGAGCTGATATTGATTTCCACAGTACAAGTGAATATAGTGAGTCCAGCCGTAATTCGGGTCGGATGCCCCCCATTGAGACACTCTGCGGCAAATTAAGAACTTTCCGCCAAAAAAGCCCCTCCAATTGTTGCCAAAAACCGGGTCTTCACGGTTTCCTTTTTTAAACACCGGGACTACCACTGCGCATGTCCACGACTCTCGGATTGCCAGCGTAGCAGCAATATCCTCAAATAGCACTTTGATAAATTGCGCCCAATTTCTTTGTTTGCTTTTAGCTTCGAGTTGGAAATGCCGTCAGGACCAGTGGCCCGCAAGGTCTTTAGCTTTGGAATGGCACTTTCGATGTCTTCCACAGATTCAACTACATTCCATTCACTGGACGTGAGATTTGGCACCTCATCGGCTTCTTGATTGTTAGAGATTTCCGTGTAATGTTTCACCCAGCTTGCAGCGTTCACTCCATTTGATAGAGCGAATGTCTGCTTTAAATGTCGATTATTGATGATTTGCCAGATGTTTCGGCTGTCTTTTTGGGTTATTAGGCGTAGCATTAACTCTGCTTGTTCTTGGTTCAGTATGGAATTCAGTGATTTTAACCAGTTTTGGTAACATTGTCGTCTCTTTGCAGTCAAGTGACTTTGATTTTTCCACCAGTTTTCTTTATAAAATTCAGATCTTTATTTAGCAGTTTTTTTGCTTCGCTTAATACGGGGCTGAATAAGTGCTTGTTTCTTACTGTCTTCAGATTATACTTGTGAGCACATGTAGTGAATTGTGTCAACAGGGGTAAATAGTTTACCTGAGCTCCCCCCATGATTGTCTGGGTAAAGTCAGCTGTCAAGTTGCCAATCTGTTTGCTGTTTATCCGCAAACGATTTAACGCACTATTAATACTAAGTGCTGTTTTATAACTAGGCTGGCTTGTTTTGTGGTGCCTATCCCAGAATAACACTAGGGCATCATGATCGCTTTTTGTTATTTCTTTGTTGTTAACCTTTCGATGTAAGGATGCAAGTTTTCTGAAACCCAAATGTAATCTAGGGTTTTTTGCGAGTCGCCTCTGTGCCAGGTGTCACCAGCTGGGATGTCTCCCTTTGTACAGCCATTTAGCATTACACAATGGCGTAGAGTTAATTCATATTCCCACTTTGTGCCTCGATCTGCTGTTTCTGTTGGAACTTTAAGCATGTTGCAAGAGCCTCGCACATGTGTTTTGTCGAACCAAGTATAATTCAGGTCACCACAAACCAGAATAAAGGGGTTGTCGAAAGAAGCAAGACAAGCATCTATTTCGGATCACATTGATGTTAGATATTCAGCCTCTTTGATCAATGCCGGATTCCAATAGGTATATATTATCAGAAATTGTTGTTTGTTTTTGTCCAAGGAGCCTTCCAGACTTGATTCTAGAATTAGCGCTTCTACAAACGAGTTGGGGTTAGAGTTGTTTATCACTTCCCATCCTGATGAGTTATTTATCATCGTTAAAAGTCCAGAGAATGGGCGGCCAAATAGGTTTTTCCCAGCCGCATTTAAGAGTACTAAATAGCCATTACTTATAGGCGTTTCACTAAGCCACGTTTCTTGTAAACAAATGATTGGGCTCCTCATCGTCTGTGAACATCCTTCTTGAAACAGATGGGCAAAACCACGCGTATTCCACAAGGTTAGCAGTTGGGTCAAGCTACTTGAACCTTCGTGTTCCTAGACATCTTTGTATGTATTGTTTCTAAGACTTCGTGGGTTGGCCTGGTGTTTCAGTTGTTTCCACAGTTTATCATGTTTTTTTTTTGTTCGATGAGGAGTTCTGATTATTGGCGCACAGAGAAGATTTTGGCGGCGGCTGATCTTCACATTCTGTAAGATCAAATCTGAAGAACAATAGATCTTCTTTGGCGTCAAGCAACGGTCTCGCTAGGTTTTTTGACTTCATATGAAGAATTACCCAGTCAGATCTTGCTTCAGATTTGTATTCTACAATAGCAATGTCATCAGATCTTATATTTCGTAGCGCCAGAATGTAATGTAACAACCTCATTACGTTCGCTCTGTTTAAATTTACCTCATTTTTTTCTTCTAAGATATTTTCCAGTTCTAGGTCCAGTTCTGATTTGGCAGGCTCAGTCAACACGTTTCTCTCATTCAACCTCTGCTGTTTTATTTTTTGCGATTGCGCTGCAGTCTGTTTCGGGTTGAGCCAGACCAGTCGACTTTTTTCCTGAACTTTGTTGCGCTTCTGGAGAGGCCAAATACTCATTTGGACTCTGTATTGGCCAATTCCTAGGCTGTCTCTGAGCGATAGTTCGCCGTTGCGCTTTCTTGCTGGCGTCGACTATTGCAGGAGAGACTGGGCTATTCAAGGTGTGGCCTTCCGCCGCGCTCTCTCTGATTGTCACTACATCCTCGTCGTCGATTGAATATGTTGACAGATCACATAAGTCTGTTGAGATATTAGCGGCAGTGTCTACGGACGAGGAAGATGCTGCACGCCCTCGCTTTGATGCAATTACTGATGTTTTCACTGTTTCTTTGGCGATGTTATTGTTATCGTTCTGCTTTCCAGCGGTGGTCGCCGTCACTCTTTCTCGGGCGACTTCTATACACGGCGGTGTAGTCAGGTTTCTAATAAACCTCTTTGCATCATTTGAGCGAAAACTTTTTTGTCCAGGTCCTTTAGAAGTATCTTGGGCTGCCTTAGTTTGTTTTTTCTTCAGCAGCGCAGGTTTGGCACCTGCCGATTTGATCGATTTTGCAGGGCCGGTAAAGATCCCAAATGAGACTTTTTGTTCAACTAAAGCCTCCTGGTCATTGTGAGAACTCTGAGGTATAGGCACAGGCTCTTTGGTTGCACTTCCACTATGTGAGGTTGGTCCTTCTGTCATTACTATTCTCGTTGCCTGAGCATCAGATAGCGTGTTTAGAGTTGCCACAGCCACGGCTTCTTCCAGCGCTCGAGGCAGGGCTTTTTCTATCACGGTGTTCTTTTTCTTATTGCATTCTAATTCGATGTTGATGAGTTTCTTACCATCAGTCTGACGAACTTCTATAGGTGGTAAATCAGGAATCCGTGGTTGGGTCACTGGGACACCACGTGGAAAGGCATATTGGACATCATTATTATGGTTGTTGCAAACGCAAGTATTGCTCCTCTCAGCACCAAGTGGTTGCGCCGCAACATTGTGTCTGATCCACTTTGTGCATTAAATGATAGCCTCACTAAGGTCCGCTTTTTCGAATGCCTCGCGTTTTGTTATTTCGTTGAGTATAGAGTGCCATTGACATGAGGTTGCGTCTTCCAAGTCGAGTCGTTGGACCAGATGTTCGTTGAATCTTTCTAGCGCGATCAGTTTGCTATTCGCTGTAATCGATAGAGAATTTTGGTCGCGCACAGCGTCATTCAAGGCCTCATATATCTCCATGAAAGGCATCAGGGCAATGGAAGAAGCCGCAAGGAAATTGTTATGGATCTGAAGGCCGGCAGCAATGGAAATATTTCCTTTTGTGTTGGTAAAATCGTCCGCTTGACTGCTTGCAGCTGGATGAGATGCACAAGCACTTGCTGGCTCTCCTTCGGCAGTCAATTTCGCTGCCTCGTCAGGACGCGAGCTGTCTATAGTAATACCGCCATGGCCGTTGGCTTGACAGCCATCAGATTGATCAAGATTGATGGGCAACACCACAGCTGCTGAATCATTCAGCGTAGAGGACTTTTTTGATGGATCAAGTGTCTCTTTCATTTGGGTACTTACTTGTCTGAACTTGGCAGACTGTTTCTTGTTTGTTCATAAAACTTTCATTGAGGCGCTTTCGCATCAAGAAAAAGTTGGCTTTCAGCCGTTCTGTCAAGCGGGCTTCACCAGCCACAACGTCATGATGTAGAGCAGTGCTTAGGGTGTGAACCTTGTGAGTGTCTTTTACCGACAATGCAGTATCCTTTGATCTTTTTTCAGCATGCTCCTCAACTTTATCATTGGTGATTTCACGTACTAAGTTTGGAACCGACTTATTGGTTCCGCTCGATTCTATGGCAATTTGACTGTTCTGTCCGGACTTCATTTGAAGCACTTGCTGATTATGTTTTTTTGACACATTGTCTTTGGATCTTTCGACATCAGGTATGTGTATTTCCCGCTGCCCATCGAGTATACTTTGCTGCTGCAGCGGTGTCAGCTCTGGCAGGGTTGCCAAAGTGTCCAGTGGCGATCGTATCGGCAATAAATCAGTGCCTGTTATGTCGAATGAAAATGTTGTATCAGAGGCATCGAGATACACTGAAGGGGGCGGTGTACTTTTGTCATTTAAGCACTCCGCTGTTGTGCAGATTAGGACCATGCCTTGATGCAGCTCGGCTTGCGGCTCAGCATGAACATGACGCAGTAAGTTTGTCGAAATTCCGCCTTTGAGGGACGTCTCAAAGTCGGCACCGGCCGAGACAGCTATTGTACGCTCCGCGTCCGCTGCAGGAGCGTCTGCGCCAGATATTAAAGCTGCCGCTGAAACAAATGCCATTTTCACAGGGCCCATTGGAACCGAGAGCAGCGTTGAACCAACGCCCACTATCAGTGGGGCTGTGAGCTTGGTGCAAGATGATACTGATCCTTCGCTTGCAGTTAAAGGCTGCTCGCTTAACTTCCGTTTTGCCACCTTGGCATGCTGCCGCCGTAGCTGCAATAGTTGATTGCGAGTATGCGGCCCAACATCAGTGAGAGCCGCATCAGGGTCGCTGGGCGGCGACACTCGCGGATCCATCCTTCGTCCTCTGGTCGTTCTGGGCGGACTGGGCTGACTAAACTCAGCTCCGAACTCCGCGCCGCGATCCGCGCCGGGAGTTCTTTTTTAAAGGTAGTCTGGAAAAAATTAAAGTGACAGTCTTCAATTTCGCATGAGTCACAAGATTCTTTGAGGCAGCAACTCCTCACAGAAAGACAAACCACACAGTACCACAGTACCACAGCCTGAACTCAGACTGAACTCAGGCCCCCACCCCACATGAAGGTAAGTTGTAAGTTTTAGTGTGGAGGGGGCTTGCTTGGGAGCTTTAAAGCTGTATATATATAAATAGCTATTAGCTGTTAATTATTAGCTAGTACTCAAATACTAGATGCCCTATAGGGGAGCCCCAAGAGCGAGAGCAGACACAAGAGCCTTACCCCTTGAGTGCCTCACCAGACACTGGTGCCAGGTACCGGGTGCCATATGCCTCACCCCTGTTGCCCCCCGTTGCTCCACGGGCTGCTGGACTGGAGAGGAGCAACAAGGGCGGGCAGATAAGCGGGCGAGCGGGGTGAGCAGGGTGAGCAGGTTTTCAGCTTCAGGCTTCAGGCTGTGAACTTCAGGCAGGCAGGCAGGCAGCAACTTGCAAGCACCGGCGAAGCAACCCGCTCTCGATGAGGCTCGTGAAGAAGCTAGAGGAAAGAACCTCTCAATGTAGGAAGACGTGGGAAAGTACGAGACGCGGAAATGAATCAAGCCGCACCTCAGCGTTACAGGATTCCAGAAAGGCTGCTTCTGATTCACCGTTCACTGTTGATTATGTATTTTCTGGAGAACATATACCATAGGAATTGTTGGATTTTTCACTATTTACAATTCCATTTCATTTGTATGTATTAAGTAACCCGTATTCAAACCATCTTTTAATAACTATTTCTGCTTTCTTGATCACATCTAGAGTAGGATTTGAAGTTTTTCAGAGCACCCTTGGGTGTTTAGATATGTTATTCACATCTTCTATTGTCCTGTCTGACCATGATCACCATATACCACCTTTTTCTGCTTGTTTGATGATGATGATGATGCCAGTATCAGTGTTAAGATTGTTTATCAGCTAACAGTCTGCTTTTGCCATGTCATATTTGTTTATGTATTTTTGTTATTATTGGTATTCTGGTCAATACAATCTTTCACCATGCATACAATATTTAAGAATACAGCAATCAATTCATGCAATATTACCATAAAATACAATCTCATGTCGAAGTTTTAAGAATAGCACTTTCAACCTGATTGAATCATCATTGAAAATATTTCTGCGATAACCGTACAGTGCAAATGTTTATATTACTGTCCGATATGATCGTCATAAGCTAGTACATTCTGTTGATGGCTACCTTGGCTCTATATTTTTGTGCTGAAATACAGCAGTTTTTCTACATTCATTGGCCTTTTTAATGTTCTTATCATTCTGCTAAAATCTATAGTTAATGTAATCTGATTGGCCGGTAAAAAAAACAATTCCATAAAATCTACAGTAATACAATGTAAAATTCATGTACAAATTCATTTAGATATGATTGCTTAATGGCCATTGTGCCCTCAGAGTGCTTTATTAAATTGATATATTCTCCAGTCTTGTAATGCAAAAAGTTCTGCGGTATCCCACGTTCCATCTAATTCAAATACATGGATCTAGGAACACAGTTTGCTGCATGAAAACACTTGGTCTCTGTGAGATGGGTCAGCCTAAAAATAAAAAAAACACAGATACGGTAAGACTTTGTTTGGACTCCCTGTACATATTGCATATGGAGCCTACATAAACTTGTGTTACCCACCCAAGCACTACTGTGCTTCATTACTCATTACCAATATTCATGTTCTTCACAGATTTAACAATATATTACCAATACATGCCAGCAGGATAGGAATTGGCGTAGGTATGTAGTACATGCTCTTTAATATTCTCATGCCATTTTACCAACAAAACAGACTACGGCTTAGTGCTCTGTTTTTAATAATTTCTCCTTAGAAGATTAAAGGAACAACATACATGAGCCTCACAGTACCCAATCATACTGGTAATTTCATTTGACCTATGCTATCCATGGTTGATGACTTGAAATGACTTGATTGTTGAGTCTTTGTTGATAATTTCTTAGTAACATACAAACAAAAACACATGTTTTTGCCCATCTCCACTTAGGTCCTGTAACACGTACCTGACCTGTGCAGGAAACGAAAGGAGCCACTTGACGTCAGTGGACTCTGGCGTGATTGAATGTGAATCAATGCAAGGCTCTGTAAAGGTGAGGGACACCGGTTACTCTTACTCGGTTCTGATCATTCAGTCTAACCTTCTCCTCACTCCACCTTACCTTGCTCTTCCCTTGAACCTCCCAGAAGCAATGGAACCCGGCTCACCCGCTGAGTATGTAGGTTGAGCGCTCCATCCTGCTATCTTGCAGGGGCGCTGGTTCTGTAGAGGGCCTGGTGCCAGTTAATTCACTGGAGATCTAGGCCCTTGTACAGGCATGGTTCTTATGCAAAGCACGTATGATACTTCTCATGTTGGTGCTTGGCATTGGTTTGTGTTGGTTCTTGGTTTTCAGAGTGAGTCCTGCTCGTGGGTAATCTCTATAATGACTTGTCCTTTATTGCAGATGACTACGAAGTCTAAGTTCATTGAAATGTACTCTGGCAGTAAGTCTGCAGTCCTGAAAAGAAGAAGCACTACGCGTATTGGAAATGCGATGTACACGCTACTGAACGCAGTTGAAAAGAATTATGTGAGCGTTGATGATGAGATTATTGTTCTATGTGATGAGAGCTCTGTGCTTAGTTCTGTGATGGCGCATGTCTTTAGGGTTATAGTTCTGTGTGCGAATATAAGCTCTGCGCACGTGTGGCTTTGATTGTTGCTCACTGTGCAATGCGGTAATATAGGTGCCGCGCACGTGCGACTGGAATTGTTTTTAAATGTTCGGTTCATGAAATATGAAGGCGCCCTTCTTGCTGGGATATCAGTTGTAATGCTTTATCTTTTTTCTTCTATTGTAGGTGGTCCAACGACAGCAGAGGGAAACGTGTGTCCGGAAGTGCCGGGAGCCGCAGAGAACGAAGATTGCAGAAAAAAGCAGACTTCAAGCTATCGGAACTGCTTACATGCAGCAGAAGAATCTGCCGCAGGATCTGGTATTTTTTCGGTACAACCTCTATGGCATTGTCATTAACTGTGTATTTTTTTTTTCAGAGTGAAGCAAGACCTTCCGTAAGCCTTGCATCAACAAACAACAATGCGAAGCACGGGCTCTGTCTTGGGCGTGGCTTAAATGACTAGAGCTCATACTAATGATGTATGAGACCAAATGGAGAGCCATCTTCAGAGTGCCAGGAAGTATCTGATTACCATGTAAAGAACTGCAGTGCTCATATGGAAGTGTCCAATCCTCCATGTCATCAGATTTTCTGTGTCCAAAAATAACGCCAGGCTGCTACCCATTTGGCCCCCATGCTATTGATCTGGTGCTCCTTAACACCCCAGCAGGCAGAGTGCCCTGGCAACTTGGTAGTGATCATGACAGGTCCTGAGGAAGGCACAGTAACAAGAGGCGCTGAAATGTTTTCAAACATAGACCATGGCCCTCATTACAACACCGGCGGTAACCAATGGCGCTATTAGCACCATGGTTGCTGCCGGTATTGTAACGAGTCCGCCAATGGTAAATGGGAAAATACCGCCCCATTCCAAGGTTGGCGGGGCAGTAATTCCCCATTTACCATTGGCCCTTCCCCATTCCCATTTTTGCCCCATAGGGCTCAATGGGACTGGGGAAGGCGGTAATTACGCGGTACCGTAAATACCTCGAAAGTCCCTTTGCGGGCCCCTACTTTAATGGCTGGTCCAAACCAGCCGTTAGGGTCGGGAGCCGCAAAGGGACCTCGTAATCAGGCGTTAAGGGTTTAACGGCGCCGACACCTTTTACGACGCCGTTAATCCCTTAACGCCAGGGTCCTAATGAGGGCCCATGTCTTCAAAACGTGACTTGATAGGAAGTGGTCCCTCATAACAAATGATCCTATAAAATCATGGATTGATGTATTGTGCTAAACACAAATAATGTTATTTTCAATGAAATTTGTTTTTAAAATATAAATGATTCAAAGTAACATAGGATTTATGTCTAAGCTGAGTTGACCAAGAATTGATTCACTTTTCAATATCTCGTCTCTATATAATATAACATTTTGATTTTTGTCTTGTATATCAACATGTCTTGTATTCAACAAAAAGTATATGTATTGTATTTTCTGGCACACTACATACTTGATATATGTCATGTCTTGTAGGGTTCTGTGTCATTTCAACAAAACAAATTACCTTGCGTGTACATTACTTCCAATTTTGCTTCCAATTGCCCACTTTCCCTTTACTACCAGCCTCACCCAACCCCCATGCCCTTTACCCCCTTAACCCTCAAATACCTACACAAATTCGAAGTAATTCATAGTAATGCACACATAGGGCCTCATTACGAGGTGGGAGGTAAGGGATTACCGGCACCGGTAAGGGCACCGGTGCCGGTAATCCCATACCGCCCTACTACGAGTTCTCTTTGCGGGTCCCTCCGTAACGCCTGGTTTTTGCAGGCGTTAAGGACGGGACCCACAAAGGGACTCTAGAGCTAATAACGGTACCGCAATTTGCGGTACCGTTATTAGCGCCTTCCCTATTCCCATTGAGCCCTATGGGGGCTCAAATGGGAATGGGGAATGACCCTGGTAAATGGGGAATTACCGGACCTCTCCGACCTCGGAATGGACGGTAATTGCTCCATTCACCAGGGCGGAGTCAGAAGAGTTTTGGAGGCAGCCATGGAGCTAATAGCTCCATGGCTACCTCCAACCTCGTAATGAGGCCCATAGTAAATTACAACAATTTACTTTGTGAAAACCACGGGAGACCATCTTGTAGATAAACTCTTTTGAAGTACTTTACTTTGCTTAAAATATTTTGTGTACATAAAAAAATAAATTGCATTACAAAGAATTATTTCAGGCTCGTCTACATCCAAAAATATTTTTATGTTAATGAATTTAAAGATTAATCATGTGATGTAATAACGAATTGAGTAAAATTGAACTAAAGTCCACCTGGAACATAACCTGTTTTGCCCGGCATAAGTATTGCAATGATTCTAGGTCTTGTGTCACTGGTTCAAAAAAAGATATCAATTTAATTTCCCTATGCCAATTTAGGGGTGAGTTTGTTCTTCGTTTTCCTACTAGTGGGTACGGGTAGATAATTTTCCTATTCCAGTCTGTTTAATAAGGTAATGTCATCTGCATGTTCATTATCTTCCAATCAGAACATCACTTTCATATTATGTAGATTCTACGTAGCCAATGTGAATGGTGATGGTATTGTCTGTTCTGCAATTTCCAATGTTTTTTCCTTATACATTTTGTTTTAAATATCTAATACATGTCTATGTATCAATGTACAAGTAAGTTGTAGTACATTATTTTGCTAGTGCAGAAGGCATGCCCCTGTTAAAAACCTTGAACACTACAGGATCTAGTATTTATATTTGATAGATTTGATATTATATGTGTGTTTATTATTTCTGTCTGTTCTGCTGGCCTCTGTTCCTGTGTTTCATTGTGATTCCATTTTCCTTCTTTCTACCTTTTCTCCTTCTTTATCTCTTACATATGGTTTTGAAATGTTTGTTTGTTGGTTTGTTTTCCATATTTCCTGGACTGAAACCTACTTGGTTATTTTCCCTGTGTTGTCTTTTCTGTTTACCTGTCTGCACCTTTTCATTACTACTAAAACAATATTCCTGTTTTTTTTATATGTAATATCACTGTGTGATATGATATGTTCTGCATCCACTATCTTCCCTATACTACCAATGGTGGTCGGTCAAAATTTCGAAAAAAAATCTCAAATGACAATAAGGTCGAAAAAAAAATCTCGAAAAAAAAAAGTCGAATTACTCTTTTTTTAATTATATATTTATTTTGGGGTCCGGGATTAAAACAAAAATGGCTAACCCCCCCATTTCGAATAAAAAACAACCTTTTTTTCCGAGATTTTATTTTTCGATTTTATCACTATAAACCACTACCAATATATGATGTTGATGTTGAGGAACATGGTGTATTATTTTTGGATTTTAATGTATTGTTTGGTATGTAATATTTTGCTTGAAATGTGTACACTATCTTCCATATAGACCTTTTCATCTCTGAAGGATTTCTTAACCTATCTTTTTTTTAAGCACACTTGATTGGCATTTCAATAAACAAACTGTCAAACAATAACATAATCCCCTGCCCTCCCCAGGCCCCCCGTTGACTCCCCTTTCTGATATTTCCCATTGTGGTTGACAGAGTGTCTTTTTTTCCCCTTGTACTTTCACCTCCTTTCCCCGTTTACCTCCACATCGCATGTACCCTCCCCCATCTTCCTCATGACATAGTGTATAGACAGGTTATCCATGTCCATCTGGAGCTCTCCCCATTAACATTTCTCACCCCTCTCCCCTCCACATCTTGCAACACTTCGTCCTTTACCCCTGTTGTCTCATGCTGGTCTCAGAGCTTTTGACTTGGATAGGTCATTCAACAATTGACCCCAGTCCTCTGTTACCCCGTCCTTGTTTACCAAATCCATATTAGCCGGCAATATCTCCAGTTCTGCCAACCCCATTTCTGAAAATCTGCTTGCTAGAATGTCACTGACTGGCCCTGGGGATGTGTCCGGGCTATAGCTATTCGACGTTTAGCCAAGATCAACAGGAATTTAACCAATTTATTCTGTGACTTGTGTCTCTTCCCTTCCGAGAGTATTCTACACAGACATACCCTTGGGTCGCACTGCAGCCTTGTACTGAGAAGATAGATTATCCCCATAATAACAGCGCTTCCCAGTAGCTCGCTATAATTCTGCAATCCCAGACCATATACCAGTGTCCTGCCTGGCCTATCCCACATATCGGACATTCTTCACTGAGGGTCCCATTCATCGCTCAGAGCCTGGTTGGGGTCACATACACTCTGTGTAGCAGGTTAAACTGAATCAGTTGGAATCTAGCATTCCATGACACCTTCCAGACCGGTGCTCAAATCTTAGTCCACTCTTTTTCCGATATCTGAAACCCTCCGTCTGCCTCCCATTTACCTTTTACTTTCAATTGCTTGCGGGATACCTCCTCCTGTAGTACCTGATACATGCGGGAAATTTTTACCTCCCCCCCTACCTGATCTAATAGCAGTTGCATTAGCGGATTGTTAGTGGGTTCCTTTGGTATTCCCTCTCATATCTCCAGTATCTCTTAACTACTGCCTCATATGCCAGGAATAATCCTTTGGGTAGCCCGTACTTTGCACACCACTCCAAGAGGTCATCAGGTTCCCTTCCACAAACAGGTCCCCTACAGCACCCCTTTTCACAGAGCCTCTTTGCTCCAAGCCTGCCTTAATTTGAGGTCTGAACTCCAGTCCCTGTCCCACTGTACAGTCTCTTAAGTCGCCTCATCTGCATATATTTCTTTTACACCTCTCTGACCACTTGGAACACATTTGTCATCCCCTTATTTTCCACTGTGTCCCATAGCAGTTCCATCCCTAATCGATGTGCCGGTAATTTTCCCACCAGCCCTTCCAAAACCTCTCCACCTAAATGCCACCATTCCAACACCGTTTGCAGTTGCGCTGCTGTAAAAATAGCCATCATAGTCTGGTAAACCGCTGCCTCCCTCCGATCTTGGATGTCGCAGCTTTGCCAGTGATACCCATGTCTTCCCCCTGTTCCACAGTAGGTTCCCTATTTTCTCATCCAACATTTCAAAAAACACATTTTAATCACTTATGGTATGTTGGTGAAGTAGTAGAGCAGTGTCAGAAGTATTACCATTTTACAGAGCGCCACTCTTCCCATAAGGGAGAGGGGCAGCCGTTTTCAAAACATACAGAGTCTCCTATTTTAGACAGTGCCCTCCTTGTGTTATGCACAAATGTTTCTCTAATTTTGTGGAATATTTGCATATCTAAATATTTGAATGATTCTATCTCCCATCTTATCCCCCAGTCTGGCAGTTCATTCCCCTCACTGTTTCTAAGTCCTCCAAACGGGAACAATACGTATTTCTCCTTATTTATCCTAAGCCCCGATCTTTTAAAAAAAAATTCCCAGCACCTCCAACAGCACTGGCAAATTATCTCACCGATTGCCCACATACAACAATAGATCATCCGCGTAGAGTGAGACAACGGCCCTCATTACGACCCTGGCGGAATTCGGAAAACGATGGCGGAAATGCAATACCGCCATCGAATAGCGCTCGGTGCGACTATGACCCGTCACCGCAAAGTACGAAGCCATTAGCGACACCGTAGTGAACGCCAACGCTAACTGCACCAAGCACGCGCGCGCGCGCCATGCCAAACCGTAAACACCACCATGGCGCAAGGGTACGCTAATTCCGACCCTAGCGGACATGTACCTAACGCCATCAAGCATGGCGGAATGAACCATTCCGCCATGGTGAGAAGTACGGCATCGCGAATCAACCGTAAACGGCCCCACTGAGTGCCTGTACACCGCTCCCTGCCCACAAAGTACAACTCCCCGTAGGTGCAATGAAGTCACAATGCAACCATTGAAATGTACAAGTCACCCATGCATGCCAACGAACAAATGAAACACAAGAGGGGCCAATGGGAGCTGCAGGGCACAGATGGCACGAATACAGAAGCCATCCCAATGGACATGACCACAGTCCCCCACCAAGAAACGCACGCAAACACAGGCACCTGTGACCAGCAATATTCCGAAAATCACATCATTCCACCAGTCCACCTGGCTGACCGGCATCTGTTACACAAAACCCAATCCCCCGCCCCTGAGCATGACAACATTCAAACAGTCATATTGGCAGCCCCCATCCCTGACCTCACGGGCTTCGTAGGCAAACGCGTCCAGTACAGTACCACGCAACTAAACTCCGAAGCTGGAACCCAATGCAGATCTCCTCACAATACATCGCTCCCCAAATAGGAATATGCCACATCACTTGCAAAGAAGAACGCTACACGGGCCAAATCAGAATAGAAATTTAATGCACAACAAAATCACCAAGCCCATACAGCCATCAGGCCATGAACTCCAAAACACATTTCACCATTGTGGGCTGCATCCGCAAGAAATGACCAGCCACTACTTGTGTGACGCCCTGTTCCATCATGGTACACAGAGCCACATTCACGTACGAAAAGGCAACATGGAAGCGCACAGAACCGCAGGGCCGTCCCAATGGGGAGGCACTAGTCCAGCTGAAAGGCCGAAATGTTGCTCCGAGCCACCAGTACTGCGTAAGGGCATGTGGCCCATTGGCGATCGTCCCATAAGATCGTAATGCTGCTCCACTGATTAACACGAAGCAGCAGGTGTCGGGAGTAAAACCCATCTGCAGGAGTGGCATACAGATGGCAGTGGCAAAAGGGGAGGAGATACCTGTCAACCAAAAGAAAAGAAAAAGAACAGAATGGCCATCAGAACTACATTCGAACAACTCACTTCAATGATCACACTAAATCCACAGCCATATGCATGCTAGCCCACTCCAAAGGTTCATCACCACCCAAAAACCACTTGCGACTCATAACTATCT
Source organism: Ambystoma mexicanum (assembly GCF_040938575.1). Classification (NCBI taxonomy): domain Eukaryota; kingdom Metazoa; phylum Chordata; class Amphibia; order Caudata; family Ambystomatidae; genus Ambystoma; species Ambystoma mexicanum. The sequence continues at coordinate 460,200,795 of NC_090927.1, read as the reverse complement.
ATATCGAGGTGTAAACACCATCACAAACGAGTGTACCTGTGCATGCGTCTGTCAAAACAGAATCCATCAGATGGGATTGGTAACGTGCATGGACACAAGTGTCTGAGGGCGCGTCGAGACAGGGAGGGCTCAACAAGGCCAGATAGACGATGGTCCCACTATGGCAGCCCTGCATCACATAGCGTAGGGGAGGCGTATAGATTCCAAGAAGCCCTGTACATGGCAAACTCTGTATCAAATCACCTGCCCATGCATCCATTCATCATTCCCTCATCCCGGGATTAAAACGCCTGAATATTTACTCACATAACATTAGAAATATCCATTGAGTCTGTGCGTTATGCAGCCTGCAAAATCCACAGTGCCCCAGCCCGTAATGCCAGTGTTGTGAAGTAACATGTATTTGGGAACGTCCGGCCTCATCGCCCACGTCGCTATTGCGCATCCCAAACCATTCATATCAATCATTGCATCCTCGCCATGGCCCCTGTCCCAAGGACATTGAACAATAGTACGTTATATTTGCAGTCAGACCTGTGGGCATTTCCCCGCCGCTAGCTGAAAACCGAAAGCGCCGCCCTTCGAATTCCTCATTTGCAACATCACGTCGAAGAAGCATCTGTGGCCGTTTGAAATCACTAATTAATCCATCTAGTGCGGCTGTGTGTGAAAATGGCAACTGCCTTCACCCACAAATGGGACGCCCCGCCCGTCGTTGCAACTCGGTACAGTGATGCATGAGGGCCCACCGTTACTCGAGTACTACGTACCACTGACCCTTCACAAGTCTGTTTGCGACTGCACAGATAGTATGTGAAACAATGGGACCATAGCAGAATGAACATATCAACCAATGTTACACGGCCATCGGGTACAAATACATGATTGCAATAGCAAGATGCCATTCCCCGAATTGCAGCGTTGTGTGCGGGACGTGCTCGGCCAAAGGGGAGAGCAGTTTGCACAGGTGGAATGAATCACCACAGGTGGAGGCCATACAGCCTGAAAACACATAAATTGCACACCCAGTCTCCTCCCACAACCACACCGAAATGCTACCGGCAGGACTCGCGATGTTGGCCCTGGGGGACCTGATAGCACTGCAAGTACTCCAACTCCAGGAAGAAGACGAACACCAACTACAACCGGCCGCACGGAGGAGACGCAGGAGGAGGAGGAGGGCAAGGCAGGGCCAGCAAGGGCCGCCAGCACAGCCACTACCACCACGCAGGCAGCCCGCAATCCCACGCCTCCGAGCACATCCGTTCAACCTCACTGATGAGCAGATCCACACCCTCTACCGTCTGGACCGGGACACCATAGCCGCCATTGTGGACATGACACAGGCTGACCTTGTCAGCATGATAGATAGCCCAACCGCCATCCCACCCCTACTGAAGGTGGTGTCTGTACTCCACTTCCTGGCCACAGGCACCTACCAGCACACAGTCGGACAGTTGCATGGCATTTCTCAGCCACTGTTCTCACGGACACTATTGCAAGTGCTCGATGCCCTCCTGCAGCACGCAGACGACTACATCTCCCTACCACGCTCGGAGCAGGAAATTACCAACACAAAAGTGGGATTCCATGCACTTGCCGGCATACCGGGTTGCATTGGTGCCATCGACTGCACCCATGTGGAATTGGTCGTCCCACATGCCATGGAGGCCCAGTACCGCAACCGAAAACAATTTCATTCTCTGAATGTACAAATGGTGTGTGACTCCAACAGGATCATTACACATTGTTGTGCCCGATTCCCTGGATCAACCCATGATTCTATGGTCTTGAGGAACTCTACAATACCACGCTACATGGAGCGACACGCAGGGAACAGATCCTGGCTACTCGGTGAGTCTCATTACATGCATGATAATGTGGGGTATGTGATTCGGCAATGACCTGGCAGGAAGGGGGGGGGGGTGTGCGTACGTAGCAATGGCATTCCACATCATACGTTTCTCGTCCACATACAGGTGATGCTGGATATCCACTGAAGAGATGGCTCCTCACACCAGTCCGGAACCCACGGGACCAGCATGAGGAGGACTACAACCATGCCCACTCACGTACCCGTGTAGTCATTGAACAGGCATTCGGCCTACTGAAGGGTCGTTTCCGCTGCCTCAGCAGGTCTGGCGGGGCACTCCTGTACCGCCATGAGAAGGTTGCAAAGATGGTGATGGCATGTGTCATGCTCCACAACATGTGCGTACGTAGAAATGTGCCCATGCCCCCTGACGCAGAACTGCAAGCACCTGATGATGGTCATGATGAGGGCGGGGATGTGGCAGCACCTCAAGGAGTCTGCGAGGCACCGGAGGGCCGTGACATTCGTCAGCATCTCATTGATGTATGCTTCTAGCACTCACGCCTGGTGGCTGATACATGGACACGGGACTCGTGGCACTGTGTGTGTCTGGGACATTCACAATATGGACTGTACGCCTATGATGGCCTAGTACACAAAGATCAATGTCCACACATCTCATTGGTTGATCGTGCACTGTTTATGGCATATGTGATATCATGTTGTACACCCTATCGACACGCCACCCAAGTGAGCCCAACACACCCCCTCCACCCTCCTACCTCCCCCCCGAACACCAGTGTCCACAGATGCTCGTTGTCAGTGGGCAGTCGCTATTGCAAGCCCCCTCTGCGGGTATCAGGGGCACCCCTGCCTGTGGAGCGCAGGTTCCTCCCAGATCTACGTTGGGGGCTGCCCTGGACGGAACTTGCAACGGATGATGTCTCTGCCTGCTCACGTCCATGCATGTCCCTAAGGGTTTGCGAGAGCTCAGTGAGCACACGGCGCACTGCGGCAAGTTCGGCACATACGTCCTTGGACGTCGCATGCAGTTCCCCCCTCAGGCTCTCGGTGCTTCTCTCCATTTGGACTCCCAGGCTCTCGGTGCTACTCTCCATTTGTGCCCTTAGTGTCTCTGTACCTCTCTCCATTTCTGCCCTAAGTGTCTCAGTTGATGTTTCTATGTCTGCCTTAGTGCCCCCACATTCATCGGCATGGTCCTTGAGGAGCGTGGCCAGTTGCTGCTGTTGCACGATTAACTGGTCGAGGGACTGTTGCCTCTGCTGGGCCATGGCCATTTGCGGTGGTGTCACAGAGGGGCTGGTGACCTCATGTTGCCTTGCCACAGGGCTTGTGGGGGATGGCCAGTCGTCGTCTTGTGGGTGCCCCTGCGTGGTATCCTCATGGTGTACGGGATGGAACAGACAGGGGGATTGAGACAGGTCATGGATGGATCTGACTTCGACATCCCCGTCTTCTGTGTCGGAGCATGCTGCCATCAATGGGGTGTCACCTATGGTGCTGCTGCCACCAGAGGCAGTGCCTTCTGTGGCATCCGTTGGGGGGACCTGTGGTGGTGGTGGTGTGGGCATGCTGGCTGCTGGGGTGCCTGTTGATGTTCCCTCCTCTGTGCTGCCACCTGATTTGTGCTGCTGCCGTGTCTTGATGCGTGCAGCTGAGGTGGAGGGTCTTTGGCCGTTGGTCTTGGCCCTCTTTGCAGGTGTGCTGGTAGGGGTGTCCTGAAGCTCGTCGTTTGGATCGGACCCTGTGGTGGAGTAAAGGAGGGTGAGGGTTATTGATGGGTCTGTGGGAATTGGAATGGCATTGTATCACATGCATTGGGGTGGTACCTGAGGGTGATTTGGGTCGGGGCCTTGGAGGTGCTTTCATTTGTGTGTGGAGTGAGGGTGCAGTTGTTTGGCAGCCTGCAGTTAGGGTGTGCCTGCTGCACGTGTAGTGCGTGTTTTAGGGGTTTTTAATTATTTATGTATTTATTGTGGGTTTTAACGTGCGCTATCAGGCCGATGTGTGTGGACGTTCTCCTGGACATGTGTTTCTGTTGCACTATGTGGACACATGGTACTTCACATGGTTGGACTTTGTGGATTTGGCATTGTTTTATTTGGCCCACCTACCTGAATCTTCGGATGTCTGCACTCCTTTCTCCATCCCTCCGACTCCCTCTATGCTCTCCATTCCGATGGTGGAGGCACAGATTTCTTCCCAGGGGGTCAACTTGATGGGTGATTCAGGACCTCCCCCGGTGGCTGTGGCAATGTTGCGGTTGGCAGAGAGTATGCTGCGGACGCGTATCCGCAGGTCGTCCCATCGCTTTCGGCATTGCTGTGGGGTGCGGGGTGCGGTCCCCACCGCACTTACCCGCTGTGCCACCAGAGCCCATATGGCCTTCTTGTTTGCAAGTGCCGTCCTGGTCATTTGTGTGCAGAAGACGACGGCAGCATTCTCCTGGAGGGTCTCTGTTAGCACGGTGAGTTCCTCACGGGAGAAGTGGACCTGCCGCTTGCGGTCGCACGCTTTCTTCGCTACTTTTCCCATTTTTCTTGGTTTCGCTAGGGTGGATGACGGGTTGGGGTGTGTCTCAGGGTAGTGTTTTTAGTGGTTGTGTGGTTTTAGTGGTTTTATAGGTGTACGCGGGATGTTTCCCGTTCCGGGCCCATGTTTTAACTTCCGTTTCCGTATATTTCCGGTCACCGTACTTTCCGGTAGGCGCACACTGCGGTGTCCGCTGTGATGGGTGGCGGTATTGCACCTAAGGCGCCGTACGGCGGCGGTGTGGGCCGTTTTGGGGTCTTTTCCGCCATCGCGGACTTTGCACTTCCGCCATGCCGTGGTGCTCGTGCCCGATGGGTCGGAATGGGCCGCACTTTGCTCCTTCGTGCAATGGCGGAAACGCTATTTACGCTGTGGCGGTCCGGTCAGTCACTTTCCGCCAGGGTCGTAATGAGGGCCAACGTGTCTTACTCCCCCACTAGAATCCCGGCCTCCCTCCTCTTCTTTCGTCAAAACCCCACCAACGGCTCCTGAGCCATTGAAAATAAAATCGGGCACACTGGAATCCCTGCCTCATCCCTCTACCTAGCTCCCATCATCCTGACACACAGTCATTGGTTCTCACCACCGCCAGTGGTCTATTGTATAAGAGGCCTAGCCAGCTCTGAATATTTGTACCAAATCCATATTTTTCCAGCTCCCGGAATAGCCAGTTCCATTCTAGGGAATCAAATGCCTTCATTGCATTGAAGGAGGCTAATGCCATCTCAACCTTCTGGGCCTTGACTTGCTCCATTACGTGATGCATTCGACCAATGTTCATTGCTGTTTTCCTCCCTCCAATAGATCCACACTGGTCTGGGTGTACCAGCTCTGGAGCCACTCTGGTTGCCAAGATCTTTCCCAATATTTTCCCATCTACATCTACGTTCAGCAGTGAAATAGGACAATACGACATACAATCCGACAGGTCCTTCCCTTCCTTCAGCAGGATAGTTATGATGGATTTCCTCATAGATTCTGGGAGGATACCTTTCTCAAATGACTCACCATATACCTTCTTCTGCCATGTAGCCATCAGATCTATATATTCACTATAAAATTCTACCAGGAGCCCATCACTACCCGGGGCTGTACCTTTCTTCATCGAACGCACTGCCAGCGCATGTCTTCCTCCCCTATTGGACTCTGAAATTCCTCCAGTCTGCCCCTAGAACTGGACCATATGGAGCAGTACATCTGCATCTTCCTTCACATACATTCTGTCACTAGTGTACAGCTTCCTGTCTATTAACCAAGCCAGCCGCTTAATCACCTTCCACATGCAGCCGCACTTCTCATCTGCTGCTGTCAAAGTTTGAGAGGTCCACCAAGGGTCTTGTTGTAGTACATCAGAGCCAGGGCCGGTCGATCCTATAACTTGCCCCCTTCCTGCTGCTTCCCTATCTAAGTCTGCCACTTGTTTCTCCGACTCCTTCAGAGTTCCCTGTAACCGTTTCCTTGTACCAAGTGCTGTGGATATACACACCCCTCGTATTGTTGGTTTAAAGGCCTCCCATATTAATCCTGCTGTTGCCACTGACCCTGCATTTTGCTCAAAGTATTGTACGATCCCTTCTCGGAGCGCCTTCTTGAATCCAGTATCCTTCAGATTCACCCCCTGCATGCTCCACATTCCCCTCACTGTTTCTAAGTCCTCCAAATGGGAACAATAGGTATTTCTCCTTATTTATCCTAAGCCCCGATCTTTTTAAAAAGTCACCCCCTGCATGCTCCACAGAAGTCACGGGGGCCTCTTCCCTTTCCCCTTGAGCCCTGCCACTAAGGAGGAATGGTCCGACAGGGTGCGTCCCAAATATTCCACCTCTTGAAATAGATGAAAGCTTTCCCTTCCTACCAAGAGATAGTCCAGAAAGGAGTAGGATCTATGTACCCCAGAGTGATAGGATAACTGTTATGATGCCTACCCCCGGGCATCAGGACCAAGACCCTCAGCTCCGGGAGCAGGCATCCAGACATTTGTTTCAACCTCAGCAGCCCCGGCTAGGGGCTGTCTGGGTTCAGTCCTGGCGCCTTAGGCGCCAGGCTCATCATAGAAATCAGTCCTGGCGCCATAGGTGCCAGGCTCATAGACTTTACTTACCTGATGCAGACCATGCTGCAAAAGAGTCCAAGCCTACATGAGGCCTGGATGGGACTATTTTGTTACAGGGACTATTTTTTACTCGGGCGTCGCTCTAGGGAACTTCTTACATGGAACTACTTTGGAGGCTATTTAAACCACACCCGAACAGCAGCACATGCTTCGCGTTATTCTGCATCCAGCAGCGTGACGCTCACCGTGCCTGCAGCCAGCATCCAGTCTTCTGCCACGCCCACGTGCCTGCAGCCAGCATCCAGTCTTCTGCCACGCCCGCCTCGAATCCGGAGCTCTTAGAATAAAGAAGAAGAAAAGGACAAGGTTAGAAAACAAACTTATTTCAAATTCCTCACCTAATTCCGGAACCATTTCATCTCCGGACCTGGAAAGTACATCAGTCCTGCACGCGTCGCTTCGCCAGCTCCAGCACGGCGCCATACTCACCAGTTCTCACAGCATCTTTCGATCTGGCACTGTCTCCATCATTTCTTCACCGTAATCCGGCACCTAGGGGACACAAGAAAAAACAAGGTGAGCCAAGGGAATCAACAAATACAACCTCTTACCACCATAGAGTTACCACCGGCGGTATTATTCCATAACTTTCCACATTTTCATATGCCACATCTGTAAAGAGGGAGAAAAACAACACGTTAATGCATGCAATAGTTACCGGACAGCGTTGGGTAACACAGACTCTTACCTGAACGCCGGCAGCAGCTACGAGACCTTCTTCTCACGAACTCAGTTGCAACTTAAGGAAGGAAGGGGACAAGAGTGAACATCGGGCACATTGAACTCTTTGAACTTGATACTTACCAATCCCGCCAGGGACTTCAGAGTCGATACTTACCGGAACTCTCCCAACACCTTCAAACCATTGAAGTAACTGGTATCTACGCGCCCCTGCAAGACACGCAGGATGGAGAGCTCATCTTTTACGAACATAAGGTGAGGTTACTAAGGGGATATCGGAGGTGATTAGTGGGGGAGAGCGAGAACAGTTGGGAGGCCATCACTAAAACCCACAGGTGGTTAATCCCTGTCTCCACTTGCAGGAAAAAACTTCTTCGGGTCCAGCAGATAAGACTAGGCGGGCCAGTCCAGACAGTCATCTCTGCACTACGCATCACGTTGAATGAGACCGCAGCTGTCTGGGTCCGATCGACACCCCTGTGGGGTCCAGGTGAGCGTAACAGAACGCAAAGCCTCTCTACAAATACCCACCCGGGTATTATGGAAACCTCAGAAACCGACCAACTGACCCAATTATTGGGGGAACTTAGGGCGGAAGTACATGCCGCTCGCCAAGAGACTAATGCCCTCAGGAGAGAACTGATTGGTTCAAAGGAGCGCACTGATGATCTGGCTAGGCAACTACCGCAAAACCAAGCTGGGCAAACGCCCCTACCTGGATATGGGGGAAACCCAACCCCCGTTTCATCAAGCAATCCAGTGCAAGTGGTTTTACCAGGAAATATTCCGTTAGCTCCACCCGAACACTTTGCTGGGGACCCCAAAAGGTTTGCCGTGTTTATGACCCAATGCCGCTTGCACTTTTTATGCAGACCGGGAGGATTTCCAAATGACCAAGCCAAAGTAGCCTTTGTATTGTCATATCTTAGTGGCAGCGCAGCGGATTGGTCCATTCCATTAGTCAACCAGGATGATCCTCTTCTCCGGAATTTTCAGGGTTTTCAAAGGAGCATAGAAACACTATTCGCCAGACACTCACAGGGTCAAGCCCTGGACAACGAACTTTTATCCTTACGACAAGGTAACCAGGATCTGCTAACCTATATTGCAACCTTCAATAGGTTGGTGGTGGAAACCGGGTGGCCGGAGGAAAAACGAATTACATTGTTTCATCGTGGACTTCGGGGAGAACTCAAAGATGTCTTGGCTCAAGTTGTGAACCCACCTCAGGATTGCACAGAATTTATAGACTTAGTGGTCCAGCTAGACCACCGACTTCAGAACCGAAAGACTGATCGAGCTAAGTTCAAGAACCGGGTATTGGTTAAACCCAACGTTGCCCCCAAAGGAACAGATGCATCTGAACCTATGCAGATCGAGGGTTAAAGGACCCTTAACTCAAAAGGAAAGAGAAAGAAGACGACAGATGCAGTTGTGTCTCTACTGTGGAACCTCAGGACATTTTCTACGGGATTGCCCTACAAAACCACCCAAGAAGGTGGTAGGAGTTGCTGATAAAAGCCACATAGAGCCTGATTCGGGAAACGACCACGCCCGACAAGCGTAGAGGTCCGCTTGCCGAGCTTAAAGAAGGACACTCAGACCTCGCATCTGATCATCCCAATGGTCCTACTTGATCCCAAGCAGCCATGACGTATGCACGCAGTAAGGGCATACATAGATAGCGGGGCCGTAGGAAACTATATGGACCACAAATTGGTGTCAAGGATGAATCTACCTCTTTGCAAAAAGACCACTTCGGATGTCATCTCCACAGTTGATGGAACTGAGATTGCCTCGGGGCCTGTAACTCATTCCACTACAGAGATGACACTGTTGAGTCAAGATGGGCATCGAGAGACTATTGTGTTTGATCTAATCAAAGCCCCACAGTTCCAGATAATACTGGGGATGCCATGGTTGGAAACACATAATCCTTGTATAGATTGGCGAGAGAAGAGAATAACCTTCCCGGATTGTGCACACACCTGTTACCCGGAGAAAACTTTGAACAAAGGCCTGGCTACAGTCGTTAACCCAATCGTGCAGTTACCTCAGGAATACCAAGAATTTCAGGATGTTTTTCAAAAAGAACAGGCCAATACATTACCTCCTTACAGATCATACGATTGTCAAATCGACCTCCTACCCGGTGCACAACCCCCATGCAGTAGAATATACGCCCTCACGTAACCTGAAAATCGTCACCTACGGCAATACTTGGACCAATACCTTGCTAATGGCTTTATTTGTCCTTCCAAGTCTCCTGCATCCTCAGCTTTATTCTTTGTGCCAAAAAAGGAAGGTGACCTTAGAACGTGCATAGATTACCGCGCATTAAATCAGATTACGGTAAAAAACAGATACCCATTGCCTCTGATACCCGAATTACTAGACCAAGTAAAGGATGCTTGTATCTACACTAAGTTAGATCTCCGAGAGGCATATCATCTGGTACGTGTCAAGAAAGGCGACGAATGGAAGACTGCCTTTCGCAACAAGTACGGATTATTCGAATATCAGGTGATGCCCTTCGGGTTGTGCAATGCACCAGCAGCCTTCCAGTATTATATGAACGATGTCCTTCGTGAACTCATTGACATTTGTGTCGTCGTATACAAAGATGATATTCTAGTGTACTCCTCCTCAGAATCAGACCATGTAAGCACTTGCGTGCAGTCCTTGAGAAACTACGCCAGCACAAGTTATATGCAAAATTGCAAAAATGTGTTTTTCATGCTACGGAAGTTGAATTTCTTGGATTTATCCTGACTCCAAAAGGAGTCCAAATGAACTCTTGAAAGGTGGACGCAATTCTCAAGTGGCCATCACCCAGTTTAGTCAAAGGGGTACAAAGCATGCTTGGATTTGCTAATTTCTACCGCAGATTCATTACGGACTTCTCCCATGTTGTACACCCCATCACAGCACTTTTGCGAAAAAACAAACGCTTCTTGTGGACCGAAGAGGCTGAAAAGGCCTTCCAAGAGCTGAAAGCGAAATTCACATCAGCACCTGTCTTAAAGCATCCACGCCCTGAGCTTCCATACATAGTAGAAACTGATGCATCCAGTTTAGCCATGGGAGCTGTCCTGCCCCAGAAGGATCCTGAAACCGGTCAACTTCACCCAGTAGCGTTTTGGTCCAGAAAGTTCTCAGCACCTGAGTTAAACTATGCGGTTAAAGAGCTATTAGCCATCAAATCCGCCTTTAAGGCTTGGCGGCACTATCTTCTTGGTGCCAGGCATATTATTACCGTAATCACCGATCACCGGAACCTGCAGTATTTAAAAACAGCCAAAGCCCAATCATCGCGACAACTTCGATGGGCATTGTTCTTTGCCGAATTCGATTTCGTGATCACTTATCAACCAGGCTGCAAAAATGGCAAAGCAGATGCCTTATCCCGAATAGGGATGGGAGAAGCATATGCAAACCCGTAACCGGTGCCAATAATTCCTGAGCAAAGAATTCTTGGCATAACTACTCTACAGACACTAGAAGATATTCATTCAAAAATCCAACAACTCTTCGATCCAGCAACCCTGCAGGACTGGGTAAAGAAAGGTCCGGACTACTCAGTCGTCAATGACCTACCTTACTATCAAGGACGACTATTTCTACCACACAAGGAAATACAAGAACTAGTCATCTCCAATTACCATGACACCCTGATGGAAGGGCACCCAGGTATCGCAAAAACTGAAGCGAAAATTAAGCGACAGTTCTGGTGGCCCACTTGGCGAAAAGATGCAAAGTCATTTGTGATGTCTTGTGGCATTTGCGCCCAAAACAAAAGCCAGAAGAAAAAACCTGCTGGCCTTTTACAACCTTTGGATATTCCACCTACACCATGGCACACCTTGTCTTTAGACTTTATTACAGATCTACCTCCATGTAATGGATTTAACACCATCCTAGTTATTGTGGATCTTTTTTCCAAGATGGCCCACTTTATTCCTTTAAAGGGGTTACCTTCTGCTTAGATTCTGGCCAAGGAGTTCCTCGAAAACATTGTTCGATTACACGGATTCCCTTCCGTTTTGGTTTCTGACCGAGGTAGTCAATTTATCTCGCATTTTTGGAAGAAATGTTGTCAACTGGCACAAATCGATGTGAGGCTATCAACAAGTCACCATCCCCAGACCAATGGTCAGACGGAAAGGACCAACCAGACCCTTGAACAGTACCTACGCTGCATGCTACACCAGACCGAAAGCAATTGGAAAGATATTTTATGGATTTCCGAGTATGCATACAATAACTCTGTACATTCGGGAACCGGACAAAGCCCTTTTTATACCATATATGGACATCACCCTCGAACCTCAGAACTCGATTCGCCTCAGCACTTAGAAATGCCAGCAGTTAGTCATTTGCACTCTACTATTACACAAGCCTTTAAGGAAGCCACAGAACATTTGAAACAAGCAAAAGAGAAATACAAGAAAAATGCTGATCAACATAGAAGTGAAACTCCACAATACCAGATTGGGGATCAAGTTTGGCTGGCTACAAAACAAATACCTCTGAAGGAAACTCAGACTTTTAATCCTAGATATTTGGGACCTTACACCATTAAGGCCATTATCAACCCGGTGGCCGTCAAATTGGAATTACCCTCTAATATGCAAATTCATCCCGTCTTTCATGTTTCACTTCTAAAACCAGTTCAACCAGGGACAAGATTAACCAAACCACCTGACCCCATCTTGATAGATGGAGAACCTGAATTCGAGGTAAAAAATATCCTGGACTCCAAGATGATTAAATCAAAACTTTTTTATTTGATCAATTGGAAGGGCTACGGACCACAAGAAAGATATGGGAGCCTAGCGACCACGTTCATGCACCTCGGTTGGTGAAAAGATTCCATCGAAACTTCCCAGACAAACCGGGGCCAGGGGGAAGAACAACTTTAGGAGGGCCCTTGGGGGGGAGGGCTTTCATGATGCCTACCCCCGGGCATCAGGACCAAGGCCCTCAGCTCCGGGAGCAGGCATCCAGACATTTGTTTAAACCTCAGCAGCCCCGGCTAGGGGCTGTCTGGGTTCAGTCCTGGCGTCTTAGGTGCCAGGCTCATCATAGAAATCAGTCCTGGCGCCATAGGCGCCAGGCTCATAGACTTTACTTACCTGATGCAGACCATGCTGCAAAAGAGTCCAAGCCTACATGAGGCCTGGATGGGACTAGTTTGTTACAGGGACTATTTTCTACTCGGGCGTGGCTCTAAGGAACATCTTACATGGAACTACTTTGGAGGCTATTTAAACCACACCTGAACAGCAGCACATGCTTCGTGTTATTCTGTATCCAGCAGCGTGACGCTCACCGTGCCTGCAGCCAGCATCCAATCTTCTGCCACGCCCGCGTGCCTGCAGCCAGCATCCAGTCTTCTGCCACGCCCGCCTCGAATCCGGAGCTCCTAGAATAAAGAAGAAGAAAAGGACAAGGTTAGAAAACGAACTTATTTCAAATTCCTCACCTAATTCCGGAACCATTTCATCTCCGGACCTGGAAAGTACATCAGTCCTGCACGCATCGCTTCGCCAGCTCCAGCACGGCGCCATACTCACCAGTTCTCACAGCATCTTTCGATCTGGCACTGTCTCCATCATTTCTTCACCGTAATCCGGCACCTTGGGGACACAAGAAAAAACAAGGTGAGCCAAGGGAATCAAGAAATACAACCTCTTACCACCATAGACTTACCACAGGCGGTATTATTCCATAACTCTCCACATTTTCATATGCCGCATCTGTAAAGAGGGAGAAAAACAACACGGTAACGCATGCAATAGTTACCGGACAGAGTTGGGTAACACAGACTCTTACCTGAATGCCAGCAGCAGCTACGAGACCTTCTTCTCACGAACTCAGTTGCAACTTAAGGAAGGAAGGGGACAAGAGTGAACATCGGGCACATTGAACTCTTTGAACTTGATACTTACCAATCCCGCCAGGGACTTCAGAGTCAATACTTACCGGAACTCTCCCAACACCTTCAAACCAGTGAAGTAACTGGTATCTACGCGCCCCTGCAAGACACGCAGGATGGAGAGCTCATCTTTTACGAACATAAGGTGAGGTTACTAAGGGGATATCGGAGGTGATTAGTGGGGGAGAGCGAGAACAGTTGGGAGGCCATCACTAAAACCCACAGGTGGTTAATCCCTGTCTCCACTTGCAGGAAAAAACTTCTTCGGGTCCAGCAGACAAGACTAGGCGGGCCAGTCCAGACAGTCATCTCTGCACTACGCATCACGTTGAAGTAGACCGCAGCTGTCCGGGTCTGATCGACACCCCTGTGGGGTCCAGGTGAGCGTAACAATAACCCATGCCTCCCTCGTAACATGTGCCCTCACCATAGCTCCACTAAGTCCAGCTCTGTGCAGTGCAGCGGTCGGCTGTCTCTTTTTGACCTTGACCCTCCAGTACTATCCAAATTCACATGTAACTGGCAGTTAAAATCGCCCCCATACAAACAGGCCATCTCTATATTCCCCTGCTAGTTTCATTACTGATTGAAAATATTCCTTGTCATTAATATCCGGTGCATAAGAATTCACCACCCATAACGTCCGTCCCTCTATTCTCCCAATAAGCACTATTGTCTGCCTCACCTCGTCCATCAAAACCTTCTCCACCTGAAGTGGCACTCTTGCTGCCACCCAAACCAATACCCCCTTTGCTTGTGAGGAGTAGGGTGTTCCAACCATTTGCCCTCCCCATTGCCTCCCCAATCTCACCAGTTCGGTCCAGGTGTCTCTTGTAGTAGAGCAAACTATTCCATGTCTCTTTAGATATCCCCCCCTTTTTGTCTCTTAAGGTTCATTCCTGCCCCCGGATATTCAATGTTCCAATCTTTAAATCCATGTTCCCCATTGAAGTCTGCAGGTTACATTTGCGACTCTCCCCTGATCTTGTAGTGCCCTTCCCTCCTCCCCTCTACTATTGCCCCTCTCACTCTGTGCTCAATACCCCCATTTCCAGGTCCTCTTCTCAGTCACATCCTCATAACTTTTTAAAACCTCTTTTATCACCCTCCTCTACCCCCTTCTCCCAAACTCCCATTCCCTAGCCCCCAACTTCCCCAATTTCCCTAACTCCCCCTACCTCACACCCTCCCCCACAAACTCCCCCTTCTCCATCTCCCCCGATTTCCTTCCCCCCTCCCTTTCCTGAAGCATCCGGTCTCATAATCCATGCCGCTTCCTTGCGTGGGCTATCAACCTTGAGAGATGGGTAAATCCCCCCATCACCCCGTCCCACCCCTTTCAACCAAACCTCCATCTCCACATCATTTTATTATTATGATTATCATTATTATTATTAGTATTATAATTAATATTATTATTTTTTTCCCTTTCACTTTCGCTGAGATTATCCACCCTCTTTTGCACTATTGTCCCATCTCCAATCAGAGGAGAATGTCCCCTATCATCACTTCTTTTCCTCTCCTTCCTCTCTCAGCAGTGAGCGATGTGGCTTTGTTTCCAGCCAAGTCCATAATTCCTGTGGTGATGTAAAAAAAACAGGCCTTTCCATCAGCTATAACCTTAAATTTGGCTGGGAAGAACATCATCTACCTAATGTTAACTTTTCGCAAGCGTTGTCTCACTGCATCATAAGTCTGGCTCTGCCTATGCAGTTCTCATGTAAAGTCTTGAAAGATGCACAGCTTGACATTCCCCAACTCGTATTGGCCAACCTTTCGTGATTCCTGGAAAATTGTGTCCCTGTATCGGAATTTGAGGATCTTGGCCACCATTACCCTCAAAGGTACCCCCGGCGGGGGAGCTCTGCCCGACAAGGTGTGCACGTTCCACCATAAAAGGTTTGGAGAGTCCTTTCATCCCCAGGTTTTTAAGGATAAGGTTCTTCACAAAGAGCTCCACACTTGGGCCTTCCTCTCTCTCCGGGACTCCGACTATTTGGAAGTTGCAACGTCGGAAACGTCCCTCTGAGTCTTCCCCTTTCACTTCCAGTATTCCCGTAGCAGCTAACAGGCCCGCAACCTGGTTCTTAAGATGCTGTAGGCTGTCTTCCATGGTGCTCACCCTTTGCTCCACTTCTGTGATTATTTCACATACTTTCTGTAGGTCTGCTCTAACCAGTGCCACATCTACCCCCACTTCCTTGATATTATCTTCCAGGGAGGTTCTAGTGGCCTTTATGGCCCCCATCAATGCTTCCAATGTCACTCCTCCAGTGCCACTTGTGGGGGATCTCCTTGGGTTCAGGCTCCCCTCCTTTGCCTCACTCTGGCCTACTACTAGGGTCTGTTTACTTGTCTATCTTTTGTTGACTTTTCCCCATAGCAACCACTGAACTTTATGCTGGAGCTCCTTAAACCGCATAGCAGTGTTCTTTGGCGACTTCACTTTTCAGTTTTTGCATTGCTGCCTTAATCCTCGCTTTTTCCCCACGGTTTACATCACTTCCCGTGCAGCTATTATCTCAGGAGCATTATGTTGCCTCATTGCTGATTTCTCTGCCCTCAGAGCATATCCATAGCCTGCTCAATCAAGGTATAAATGAGTGAAATGGGTGCTCACCTCGATGGTCCCCCCCCTGCTAATTCCTTGGTCTCTTACTTTATTTATTTATTGTCAGAGGAGGTGGGTGTCTTCCCCAGAGCCGAGTGCAGTAATGCCAAGGCGGACAATCCTCTTTGCATGGTCTTTCCAACCCTACAATTGAGGTGAACAGTCGTTCATATGATGTAGTCTTCTCCCTGGTAGAGCGAGTCCACTTTACTGAGGAAGTACCAATACTGTTCCCAGTATTACTGGGACGAGGGAGAGTGGGTGCGGATGACCCAGCTTTTGATCTGCAATGAGCTTATTTGTTGATACCACGAAATCTGTGCGTGGGTGTTCTCCCCAGCTCACTTAACTAATTATCTTCCCCTTATCATCTCTATAAGCACCCCAAAGCCCTCCTTGTGGTCTCTTTGCCTCTCTCTTTATTGACCACTACTTCCTTGATTTTCAGCGCCCCCTTTCCCAGGCATATACCTTCTCAGGTGCTCCTACTTGTCTGCCGGGGTTCAGTACTGTCTTCAACCGACCTGCGGGGTTCAGTACTGTTGCTACACCGTGGCTGCGTCGCCCAGCCATACAGCTCTCCTTAGTGAGAACTTCCCTGCCTGGTTTCCAGTCTGCTGAGAATTCTGTGCAGTGGCTTGCTTTATTGCTGGGTCGGCACCGGGTCAGCACCAGGGCTCACGATTCGTGAAGCACGTTCAGTCTGTAGCACCTCAGTTGCAGTTTGTGCCAGGACCCCTCTCTCTTGGGAGAGGCTTCGCATCCCTCGCCAAATCTCTCTCTGTACCTATGGCTACCAAAGTAGTTGAGTCATGATCATCTGCTGTTCTGGAGGTGTGTTGCACCTGCGAGGCTTGGATGTTTTGCTCTTCCCACGGGTTGCGGGCTGGCTAGGAGATGGTGCACTTTGTATACCGGCGTTGCTTTTCTGTCTTTCAGCTGTGTCACGAGCCGGTCGAAAGTCTCTCCCCTTCCCTCACTTTCCTTCTTCTCCTCCTGCAATCATTATTCTGTTCTTTCCACCCACCTCGACGATCGCTTTTGCTTCCACTATGACTGTAATCTGGGCCAGGGACTGCTTATTGCACCATTGTCACTGTACTGTTCCTCCCAGGCAACGGCTTTACATTTTCAGTGCGCCTTGGTGGCCGTCTTACTTTTTCGGCTTCTTCTTCCCCAGTTTGCGCCGATCATCCATTTCACCTCCTACTGGCTGTTTTTACCCTGTTACACCATCAGGATGTGCCCTCTGTAGTCATAAAAGAAGGATCGCTCCTCAGATCCTGTGTCTCGGTCAAAAGAGGTACGTGTTCATGCCTCAGCAGTTAGCCATGTCCCCCTCTTAACCTATCTTAATTTAACTGCATCCTGGTACTGCTTTAGCAGGCCATTCAGAATTATGACTTTATTTTTCTTTGTTTCTTTTCTGTCAATTTTCTCAGTCTCAATCACTGAAGTATCCATTTCGAATTCTATTAACAAAAATTGATGAATTTTTAAGACCCACTTCCCATCCAATAATAACATATTCATCTCCATCTTCATCGAATTTAGGAAAGAAACACAACCTCAATCCCCTGGGCATTGTCATGTTCCAGGTATTTCTCTAGAGATGCTATTTCCTAAAATGTGTCTAATATTTTTTTTATATATTCTCTCAAGGCTACAGAAGTGTTTCTTTAGTATCCAGAATTCTGATGATATTCTAAAATCGGTATCTCTGTGGTGGTACAGATCTCTGTCTGTTATTTTAAAAAACATACATTGGCCTTCTTTTAACATGAATAGTCTTGATTGAACAATTGATTTGCTTACCTAAAGGTTCTAATGTAAATATCTACGCATGTGTTGAGGACTAATCCAGACTCCTCTCAGTCAGTTTTCTCATATAATTATCTTCAATCACATGAGAACCTATGTAATATGTGTAATGTATAAAACAGGTGAAAAAAACAAGGGCAAATCAAATATGTAATTCCCTGAAGAAGAGGCACACCTGAAACAGGTATATGTGTAGGCAACTTAGTGACAACCAAATTGGATACTGAATTGCATGCTTATTTATTATGCACTTAACGAGATTGAAGAATGATGGATGTAAAAATAAATGATCAAATGATTTAGACCTCGGAATTGGTATGCCATTTGAGACGCATATTTTTGACAAATTGCTATGGGCCTCATTATAAGTTGGGCTATAAGTGGAAAAAGGTATGGTAACAGAATTAACCCCACTTTTACAACTTCGCCGAAGGCCAAAGGTACACTAATTAATACATCAGAATGAACCCTGGGGGAATTCATGTTGGCAGGATTGCCACTGAAAACAGGCAGCAATTTTGCCAGTGCAAATGTTGCCGGAGGAATTAACGCTGGAAACAAAAATGGCAATTCCACCAAATTACAAATTGAAATACCACTGAAATACCACCAAAAATGGGGAGTAATTCCCCCAAAAACACATTGCAGTTACCTCCCCCAAAATGTGTTAAAATGCATACAGGAGTTGGAAATTAAGCTAAAGGTGCACCTCATTGGCCTTGAACGGCTATGTAAGACACACACCTTTTCCAAACACACTTCCCAACGCCATGCAGTCACTAGCGGTGAGACCCAGGTCATCCTGTTGTACATTGAGCTGAAGAGCCAAGCACAGTAGCACCACACGGTGCAAGCAGCAGAAAGGCAGTGGATATGGATTGCAATAAGCGTAGCTACTTCCGGCTCAGGCTATCACCCTTAGCACTTACTGATGGGCAGCTGGCTGATAACACTCTACCACCTTAACAGGAAGACCTTGCAGAACTGTACTGATACAGGATGATCTGCAATGCAGGATCAACATAAGAAAAGCAATCCCGTCACTGCTGAAGCCTGTGTCGGGGTTGCATTTTCTCACCACAGGGACATTTCAGGACGCTATGGGCATGCTGCATGACATGTCACAGCCTACATTTTCTATCATGCTTTACCAGGTGCTGGGCGTGTACATGGAGCATGCACTCAGCACATCTCCCTGCCCACCACCCCCACACAGGTAAATGCAACAAATGCACAGTTCTATGCAGATGCCACTTCCGTATCATCATAGCAGCTCTGGACTGCACACATGTGATATTGGTGGCCTCCCCAACAATGGAAGAGACGTTCATGAACAAGGAACACCAATATTCCCTTAACGTACAGATGACCTAGGATACAGAATTCACCATGACACACTGCTGTGCCCACTTCTCTGGTTCCACCCATTATGCCATTGTCCTGCCAAACAGTGCACTGCCAGGATATAGGAGACAGACAGAGGGCAACATACCTGGATCCTGGGTAAGTACAATCAACATCAAACAACACATACACGCTTATCAATTGAAAATGTTAACAATGACAGTGGGCAGACACCAATTTGAGGACAAGTTAATTCATGCACTGTCACATCCCTTTGTATGAAGGACCTGCCCGCTGACACAACGCATAAGAATCAGCACCCCACCAGACAAGGCCCTGCAGGACAACGTTAAAGTTTGATAGAAATGCATGATACCCAATGTACTAAGAACTGTACTAAGAATGACCTACATGTACCACGATGCAGAGGGAAACCATATCTACACATGAAACAGCAGTTTTCCTGTGAACAGTTACAGCACACCACTGTCAGGCATTGATGGCATGAGCGCTGCAACCCATGACTGTGCTCTCATCTGTTCAAGTGTATACGTCATTTTATTTCCATTACATAAAACAACTGTGCCCTCCCACTGCCCTCATCCCCAAATCCCATGCCCTCCCACGTCCCTCATCCCAAACACTCTTGCCCTCCCTCCATCCTCAATCCCAATGTTCACTATCAGTCTTTATTTCCGTGGGTGTTTGCCATGGCCATGCATAGCTGTTGGGGGCCACTGCAGTATTCACAGAGAGTGCCTTAAAGGAGTGCTGGACACAGATCCCTCTGTGGAAGTGGCTGATATGGAGCGAGCTGCATCCACTCCTTGGATATGCTGGAGTGTGAGTGTGATGGATCTCATCACAGTCTCATTGGATGCAGTCTTGGCCTTTGCCTACACACGCAGACTCTGCGCAGCAAGAGTGATGGCAGCTGTTCTATTGTCAATCCTCCTGCGCAGCATCTGCACAGCATTGGACACCTGCCTTATTGAATCCTAATTGCCTGAGAATGGGCCAGATGTGCCTGTTCAATTCTTTCTATGGGCTTGTGGCACTCCTCAATCACATTGAGCCTTTTCCAAATGGCAGTGAGAGTTGGTTTTAATACAGGGGTGCTTGCTCACAGAGCTGATCCTTCTCTGATATATTTGCACCATGCACTGCTGTGCAATCATAATCACATGTCTTATCAGTGTCTTGCAGATGGTGATACTGCAGTGCATGGCTAGTGGATAAGTGTGAAAGAGTGGTTGGGAGAGAGTGGGAAGGAGTGGTTGGGAGAGAGTGGAAAGGGAAGAGGTGTCCAGCAGGCGAATGGCAAGACTTGAAAATACCCTCTCTTTAAGATAAGAGGGTGTGGATCCATACTAACCCTTATGTGCCAAGATTAGGGCTTTAAAGAATATGTAAGATACGAGTGTGACAATCTTTGTTTGTTACAGTTTTAGCATCAGTGTTTCTGAAGGACCTGTAATCTGTGTAGGATAGATCGATTGCCCCAGAGAACTGACATATTAGACAACACCATTTTTGCTTTGATGATTCCCTCACTATAACTGTGCAGTTTGCTTCTGATAAAAGCAAACACGGTTGACACAGCAACATTAGATGATATCTATACACGTTTGTATAGGCACGTTATAAATACCCTATCATATCATATCATATTGTATCATATCATATCATATAAGAGATCTTGCAGAGCCATGTATAATGATGAGTCCAACATTACTCCTAGAGATTTTACCTTCTCTTAAGTTGTTATGTTGATCTGAAACATGGGGTATCTGGATATAAATTCTTTAGTTCAGTTATTCTAATTTTCGATCAATCTCCAGAGTATCAATCATTTCATCAAAGTGAAATCTTTTCTCTATTGGCCATGGGTGTGGAGTCCACCCAATCCCAGAAGATACAGTGAAGCCCTGGGAGATCGTCTATCCCAGGAATAAGAAGGCACTTTACTGTGGTGTAAATATATCACAAAACAACTTTTCAAGATTGGACAGGAGTCTTTTGGACGGATCCGGATACAATGAATTTGTCCTCTAAATCTCAAATAAAAGGTAATTACTATTCGTTTATTGATTAAACACTATAACTCCTCTATTTTAACCGTGTACTGGGCTAGGAAATTCCTATCAGGATTTGAATGGTATTTAGATATAATGAAGCCAAAATTCCAGAGAGCACTGTATATCAAATTCAGATTGGGAATATTCCCATTGGCTGAATGTCTGCATAAAAGG
This sequence comes from Ambystoma mexicanum, assembly GCF_040938575.1. Lineage (NCBI taxonomy): Eukaryota > Metazoa > Chordata > Amphibia > Caudata > Ambystomatidae > Ambystoma > Ambystoma mexicanum. The sequence goes on along the minus strand of NC_090927.1, from coordinate 460,179,669 downwards.
GACAATAAGGTCTCAAATATATATGGCTGTTGCAAGTCTGTAGTAGAGAGTGATTTGCTCTTACTTCTCATTTGCCCTTCGTACACGAACCCCAGGAAATGCTATCTTAAATCTCGATTCTTAGAATTGGCATAAGGAACACTACCGAAACCTTGATGTATTGTCACAGGTCTGATGTGTAACTGTTGGTCTTCTCTGTAGTGGTGCATCTACACAAAGCTTGGGCACGCAGGTAATATGTACTGAAGAGTGTTGCGTAACTATAGACTCCTGGTTTCTTTTATTTTGAACTGTGTAGGAAGGACATTATGTCGACTAATTGGTTGCGATAGGGATGATATTCCCTTTCTATATATGAATGATAAACTACCATTCATGCGGTACCATGGATGTTGTATTGAGATTGAACTATTGTAATCTTTTTTAATACTGTGAGTTTGTTTAAATTTAGCATATAATTGTGACTTTATAGCTCTAAATGCCTTGCTATGCGGCCATGGAAATTATTTGATCGACATAGAAAAGACACTTTGTAATCATATGATTTAAACATTGATATTTTAACACAATACGTTTAGGAGTGAGACTGGACCACTGATATTCAGTTCCCAATGACGTTATCCTTATACCTATTACTGAATAACTGTCTTGTATTGTTGTATATGTTTTATGGACATGGTCCGAAATAAACATCAATTGATTGATTGGAATTCTCAGTGATCAATAAAAGCAGTTCTGTCTTGGGATTATATTGGCTAAACCATTTGTTTTTTTATCCATGCCTCAATGATAACAAATATGGTCTGAATCTTAATTCCAAATTCATCATATATCCAAACAGCATTGGCAATGCCCACATGTTTGGCTTGTTTGTAGACATGGGAAAGGCATTTGCCTGACACTGCAGTAATGGTACTAAAAGACCTTTAATGTTAGCAGCTACAAAAATGGTGCAGGTACATGAGTATATAATGGCATTGCCTAGCAAATGCCTATCTAACACCTATACACAAGCCAACACTGTTGGCTTTGCTAATGCATGTTTCGAACAGGACTTCAGTGAATTACACTCATATTGCTGATATTCAAGTGACTGACGTGAGACCTAGTTAAGACAATTTTACTACGCCAGTAGCTCGTTTACAGCTCCAACTAAACCATTAACTCTCAGAAGATTGCTTTGAAGAAACACTGAGTGCAAATTTTGAAGTTAGGTCTTGAAAGAGATCCCAGGACAGTGTGTTTTGGTCGGGTGGAGCAGCAAGTGGGTGGGAATGGCTCTAGGGATCAGCGTGGCCATGGGCAATAAATGGGTGGGTAAATAACCAAAAAACACCTACGAGCATTGTGTCCCTCCTCATAGGCCATGTCACCCTAGCTTTAATCTAATGGCATAGTTTCGGCTTGTAGGTTATAGCCAAAACTCAAAACGTGTAATTATTGCCAAATCACTGTATCTCCCTGTACCTCAAATTGTGACAGTCTTTATTTATTCAATGATTGTTAATTATTCAAATCCTAAATTCACTTGAGAGAGAAAGGTAATATAAATATATTAAGAAGTATACAACTGCCCAGTGTGCTGTCTGCTTCAATTAACGTGTGCTTCCCTTACATGTACCACACCCGTCAATCTGTTTCCACAATCTGGTCGAACCAGATAAAGATGTTCCGATACAGTAAATGCCAGCAAAGGGCTCATTCTACTCCTGGGGCCTATGCCTGCCATATGGCACTTTATTTTTAAACGTTATCATACGACCAAGAGACCAAGTTAAATAATCCACTCTTGTAGTTCTCGGAAAGCCAGCCAGCAACAGGCTAGATTGACGGTCCATTTCTTGCCATTGCAGAGGGTCATTAAAAAGCAGAAACAAATCAGACTGCAGTCAAAACAGGAAACTTCAGAGATCATAGGGGACATCTTGTAACATCACAAAAGACATTAAAAATACCAAAGAGCTTGGTTTCCATGACAATTGCAGCAGCCCTGGAATACAATATGAATTGTTATTTTCCTCCTCTCCTATTCAAATCTCTTGTAAAATCCCCTTCCGTTCCATTGGTTTCAGCGGCTTATTCTTAAGCATGGTTATATTGCAAGTGAGAATATGAGGCGTGGTGTGACAGTATTACTAGAACCCTGAAGAAGTCTGATTAGTCTCTCAAAACAGGAATCCACAAAGCAGAATGCTTGTCAAAAACAGGCTGCAGTCAGAGGATCTACAATTGATTTTGCAAGTGTGGCTGAAGAGTGAGATTTTGCTCGCCCACTTCACAGCTCCTGCTTGCCTGCTTTCTCCATGATGTTCCCTTCCTCAATATGGCCCTTTCCACCTCACATGCCCATCTTTGCCGTTCTTTTTATCAGGAGTTCTCTCTCCGGAATGGGCACAGCAGCTTCCCATTTTGTAACAAGCCCTTAACTGTATTAATTCCAGGCCCACATCCCAACTCAGACAATCCCAATATCTATAAGCACAGGAGTCACGATTGTGACTCAGACAATCGCGATATCTATAAGCACAGGAGTCATGTTTGCGACTCAGACAATCACGATATCTATAAGCACAGGAGTCATGTTTGTGACTCAGACAATCCCGATATCTATAAGCACAGGAGTCACGTGACTCAGACAATCCCAATATCTATGAGCACAGGATTCCCGTCTGTGATCCTTCATTCATCTATTTTGTTTTCCCATACACCACCTTTTCCAACTCTTATGCATTGTTTTCGATCAACTGTGAACTTCCAAACTTCCCTACACATAGTCATCCGTTAACTGCTTAAATATGGGACACACAATTATAGCAGGTGCCACGAAGACCTGGCCGTCTACATCCTGTGCAAGAGTTAGGGCTTGGAAAGATGGCGTCCTTGTCAAGCAAATGGAAAAGGGCTTCAGTCAGGGCAATTCTGCAATGAGGCAATTACCTAGTAGAGGACACCGGGGCACCAACTGGCCCTGAAACAACAAGGAGGCCCCATTGCAAGGCATGAGGAAGGGAAAAGCTAATAGGATACTGAGTCGGAAGTGGCATAAATCCTTGCTTTGCCGCGGCCTACAAACTCCTTACTTATGAACGCTTAGATCCTTTCATTGCTGCCATGAAGTGATGCACACAAGCACTCTAGGATAATAAGCGCAGAACCATGGAGTTAAAATGAGACCGTGTTCATTATTACATCACTGATTTCTTGAAAGCTCTGATGGCCTTCAACTTTGCCCTTGTGTGTATTGGGGTGACGCAGACTGGTGCAATAAGTAGAAGAATGGGAGGCCATGTTAATGGTTTCTTCCCAAGTTCTACAATCGTGCCCCCTCCCCAGTCACAAACTGCGGCTCTACAGTTCATACCATTAGAGATTCCTGCTTACACTCTCGAAACTCAATGACGGAACAAATGGCCGACATGGCAATATCCTGTCTCTGATTATAGAGCATTTATTTGTTTTCTGACATTTAGAAAATCTGATTCAATTAGCTCCACCCAGGATTTCTTTTGTTTAACCAATTGTGGAGGAGCCATGCAGGCAGGCCCAGTGAATCAAGCATCTGAGGGAGCACTCCTGGTCTGGATGGTTTTGTGGGATATGTGGATTCCTTTTGCATCTAGTATTCCATAGGCCTTCCATGCCCAATAGTCCATGCAAGGCCTATGGTGATTTTCTTCCCCAGCTTTGAATGGCCCATTGGGCATGCTGACTGGTTAAAGGGGAGCTGCTCTGCTTTCCCATAAAGGAGGGCTTCTCAAGGTGCCAAATTGTTTTTTTGTTGGCACAGGAAGCAGAAGTCAAGAAGAGATATTGCTTCCTGCCTGCATGCATGTATCCAGACATACTGACCCAACAGTGGAGGAGGCGGCCAGAGTGGAGTCCAGAGGTTTGCTGATGGTGATAGTAACTGAAGAAAACATCTTTGTGTATGTATTTTTGTGTGTATCTGTGCAGCATGTAAGAGGTGTCTTGACTCTGTGTATGCCGAGCAGCTTTATATAAAATGTCTGCGTGTGTGTGCATGTGTGTGTTTTCGACATGTGTGGTTGCGTGTGTATAATCGTGCATGTGAATGCAATATTAATATGTATGTGTGAATGGGGGTGTAGGGTGGGGTGAAAGGGAGGAGTGCAGGTGGAAGAAATGTGATTTAACGGCTATCCTGGCATATTTTGGGCGCTATCTGCAAGATAAGACATAGTAATGATGCCCTACATTGGGAAAAGCAGCATGAATATGTCTTATTGCTTTGCAAATATTGGCATTATTAGCACAGCCACCATGTGTGCCTTCTTATATTGACAATGCTGCCATGCCTTGGCACAGCTAGCTTGATAATGTCACACTGCACTGGAAAAAGTGGCATTATTGTTCAAAGCCAACATGAGTGTGCTCTTGCATTAGCAATGCTGGAATACACTGGCAATGACAGGATGATAGTTTTGTCTTACAGTGGCAATATTGACATTATTGAACATATTCAACATTAGTGTGTTCTTATAGTGCCAATACTGGCATAGTCTAGCCCTACTAGCATTCCCTTTCTTTATTGTGATGAGGGAACACTGACAATATTGGGCATAGTCAAAATTAGTGTGTTCTTACAGTGGAAATACAGTGACAGTATGAGCATGACTTTTTTTCAGTAGAATTACTGACATTATTGGTGATAGCGTGCATAAATGCATTTTTAAAGGGGCATCATTTACCTGTCTTCTTACAGTGGCACAATTGTAACATATTTGTTAAGCACAGGCACTATTAATGGGTTTTACAGCAGATGTGATGGTACATATTGTCAGCAAAGTCATCATGAAAATGTGTTGGGCGGAGCTGTCAGGTATTGGCACAGCCAGTAATAACATGTCTTCTGACAGTGACACAAGGCTGGCATATGTTATGGGCACATCTATCATGACATTGATGTACAGTGACTGTGCAACCGTATATTGTTTGAACAGGAATCATGAAGTTTATTTTACAGTGTAGCAATCCTGGCTTATGTTGAGAGTATAGTCATCATGAAAATGTGTTGAAAATGTTCCTGTTTTCTATATTCCATATCCGGTCCGATGGCAGAGTGGTTAGAGCGCTCGCTATTACATCTGTCCAGAGCCTTCTGACGCAAGGTGGAATCCCGGCAGGGCCAAACTCAGCCTTTCACCCTTCCGAGGTCGATAAATGTGCACCACACACTGTGGGTAATAATAAGCAGCGCTCAGATGCATGAGGGTTCGTAGCGCTATATAAATGCTAAATTATTATTATATTGGATGTTTGTATGTGTTACCCAATGTGATGCTGGAAATGCATTGGAGGGACAGGGCCACCATGTCCTTATCCTGTACTCCCTTATCACGTATGTTCTGTGTTGGTTTCTGCACAGGATCCCAGTTGGGACTCCTGGCAGTGCAGCCCTTCCTATATTTGGTTGTGGTGAACAGAGACCCTTGGGATACCCTTATGGCACCCATGGGTGGGGTACAACTTTGCACCTAGTGTATGTTTTTGGGCACCTGTGTGCGGCCCACAGCGCAAGGTATGGGCTGGTGGCAGCTCCATGCTGAATTTGATATGTGTTCTGAGTATCCTCCATTTTGGGATACCCAGGCCCTTCCATAGGAATCAGTGGTTTCTTGATAGAAGGCAAGATGCCCCCTGGGGCCACTTGGTTTCTATTGCATGTTACATTGTTTTCCCAAGGTCCTTGACTGGCTGTTGGTTGGAAGAACCATATATGGTATTGTGGGGAAGTCCAGGCCAGACTGGCTGGATCCTTCCCAGTGACTGTATGTTGGGGGTACACCCTAGGGGTGGGACCTGTGTGAACAGAGTGTGTGACCAATATGTATTCTATGTTATGGGTGTCTGGTTTATGTGTGTGTGGCACATTGGGCCTCATTACACGGTAGGCGGAGGACCAAAGTGCTATTAGCACCTTGGTCCATGCCGGTAAAATACCGGCACCGCCTTGGATGAAAGGGGAATTACCGCCCTATTCCAAGGTTGGTGGGGCGGTAATTCCCCCTTCCCCCGTTGCCCTTCCCCATTCCCATTTCTGCCCCATAGGGCTCTATGGGAATGGGGAAGGCGCTAATTACAGTGCCGCAAATTGTGGTACCGTAATTAGCACCCGGGTCCCTTTGCGGATTGGTTTTTAACGCCTGCTAAACAGCAGGCGTTAAAGTGCCAACCAGCAAAGGGACCTCGCAGTAAGGCGGTAAGGGTTTACCGGTACGGGTGCCCTTAACGGTACCGGTAAACCCTTACCGCCGTCCGTGTAATGAGGCCCAATGAATGAGACAACCCTGCCTGAAACTGACATGAATGCAGTGTGGTGTGCTGAAAGGTTGGGTGCTTGCCTCAATCCACATTCCTTTTTATGGGTGTCTGGGTGGAATTGAAGAGCCTGAATGCATGTCAGCCTGATTGGCTGCCTGCCTGCAAGAATGCCCATCTATGTGATTGGCTGACTGAGTATGGCTCAGGCAGAGTGAATGAGGACAGATGTGTATATCTGGGGACCTCTCACTTCCCAATTGGTTCAGAAGCTGAAGTTGAAACTTGAAGCTGCTTATCCTTGAAGCTCAGCTGGGAGAAGAAGAATTGCTGCTGCTTTCCTTCGATGAAATCTAAAAGCTGTTGAGTCAGCCGAGAACTGATCTGCAAAAGAACCTGGCTAGGAGACCTCTCCCCGAGCTACGAGGGAACATTGAGCAAAGGTTGATCTACCTCGAGGTACCCTGGAAACCAGTCCCGAAAAGCTGTCGACCGGAGAAGGGATCCACCAAGAATCTAGAAGTAAAGCACCAGGACATCGAGGCCATCGAAGTCCATTGCCGTTGACTGGGGTTCAGAGGATTTCCATAACCGCTGAAAGCCAGTTGAGTCGTTATGTCCATAAGCGGGGACTGCTTGATGCCATACTGTTCGTCGACCGGAGCAGCAATGCTCTATCTTGTCTAAGAACATTGCATGAAGTGCTCCCTTGCCATCACCATTGACTGCTTTGTCCCACCAGAGAAAATCGAGGTTGTTGGCTACCAAGGAAAGTCCACTGGTGGGTTTCCCGCCACCCGAATGCCGACAGACGTCCCAAAGACACTGATGAAGTGAAGATCCAAAGTCCACCCTGTGGTCGAGTCCCGACCGCCAAAGCTATCCCGAGATATGTGCTGCCAGAGGATCACCGAAGCATCTGCTGACACCCACTGCTAGGCCTACATCCATCACTGAGTCTTCTTTACGGCACCAAACTTCTTGCATCAAGGTGAACCACACGCCTCATCTTCACAGGACTTCCAATATCGATCATCAAAGAGCACTGCGAAGGTCAAAGCTGCAGTCTCGATGCAAGTTTTCATCTTTCTTCAAGGAATCTTGACGTCTTGTGGCTCCTGCTTTAAAGGGAGTACACCCTCGAGGGATATGTCGATGAACCATCGAAGAAACTCATCTATATCAGGTACATTGGGGTGGTTGAACATTTCAACCAGGAAACAAGACTATTTAAATATTAATGGAATGGGCTTGTTAATACTCTCTATCACCGGTTGCCCAGGTGGGGGGAATCCTCACTCTGAACTCCATGTTAGTAGCTAAAGAAAGCATTCTGCCATTTTTAACCTATCTTGCCTTCCTTCCTAGGATCTATGCTGGTACACATTGCTGTATGCCATGATAACTGTCAGCAGTTGATGCATTTTTAAGTAATCAATAGCTAAGTGTGGTACCACATAGGCATTGTGTATATTTGCCATATTAGAATTACCAGAATACAGAGTGTGTTATTGATTTATGTATATATCTTGAACCTTATTTTTATATAAAGAATTGTGTTAGCACATAACATAGTGGGTGGATATTCCTTTGTGGGGGTTTAGGGACTACACTATACTTAAGAACCAGCCTGCATCACTTCCTGAGGGGGTAAGCCTTGGTGGCTCATCCATATACTACCAAATAGAGAACCCTAGCTGGGGTGCTCTGTGTTTCTGTTCTGCTATATAGAGAGCAGGAGTACAGATACCCCCCCAGTCTTTACACCCTTCAGAACACATTTAATGTGTTTGGCCTTTTAGCCAGTTGTTATTAACCCTATTTTATTTAAATTTCATTGGGTGAGAAAACCCTGGCCCGGACCCCAGTTTCTTTGTTCCCATGCTATGCACAGTCACTCATACGCTTTATTGGGAATATACTTGCTCTTTTGATGTGTGTTAAATATGTGCACATATCTAAGGAGATAACACTTCACAACACTGTTAATGTAAAATAAGAATGTAAGTCCTAGCATGTGCAGTTTGGACAAACAGATCACAGACATTAGAACACTCAAATGAAGGATTTTGCAGGACAATATCGAGTGAAGATGTATAAATATAAAATACAGACACAACCTGCAATAAAGTCCTTTCAGATTACAACTAATTATAGTACAAATACAAGCAATTGGAATTCCATTGTGGTGGTCTGCATATATTCAATAGCATTGCAAAATGACAATCATTGATTTGGGGGCAAGCCTAATTCTTGTGACACTACCACTGTCTTCATATGCAAGTTATTGGGCCTCATTCCGAGTCGGCGGTCTGGTAAAAAAGTGGCAGTATTCGTGGTTATCAGCACTTTACTGGACCGGTCCACTACGGGTTTGCCGGTGGGGCAGCTGGGTTACCTCCAGCTGAAAGCTGGAGGTAAGCCATGTGCCCTAGTGGCAAGAAAATACCTCATTACCAGCACCAGGATTGCTGGTGCCGGTAATGACAGCAAATCCCCTCATGGAGTCCGTGGGACTTCATGAGTGGGGATTTACACTGTAACTCCGGCCCCTCGGAAATCCAGCGGCAGTGCCGCTGGACCGAGTTTCGGAAACAGTACTAACATTTGCTGTTATCCTGGCAGCTCTACCGCCTGGATACCGGCAAAGTTAGAATGAGGGCCATTATATGGTAGATACACAAGATCCAAATCAGCAATGCTAAACAAACATATATGCACCTCAAGAGAAGGGCAGAAGGATTGGCCTGAAAGGGAAGTCTAATGAGAATTTTAAGATTCCCTGAAAATGGATCGCCAGAATATCTTCTCTGGATATTGTGTTTAGTCTGCATGCCCTGATCACTGGACTCAAACTACTATTTTCCACTACATGCTTTTTCCTTTATGGCCCCTCCCTGGACCTTTTATTTTATTGAGAATCACTGGATGGGTTTCCTTTTGTTCCTCTACACAGTGATCTGAATATTTAGTTCCAAGATCGTGTTCTGATGGAGCCCACGTTCCAAGGCATGGAAACTTGCAGCTCTTTTACATCGGTCTTCAGATTAGCCATTATCTGTAGGTCTAGATATGGTTTCTGTAACTGAAAAAACACATGCATTATAATGATTGCCACATTGATCCCTTTCTCTTTCGTTCCCCTCTCTAACTTGCCATTTGTATAGTTACTCTGTTTTTAACAATGTGAGGTCACTAGCAAAGGTCGACATGGTTTTGGAATCTTGGTAAATCACCGGCTCCGGAACACCAAGCATGATCTTTCCAAAATCTCAACCAAACGCCTCCAAAGTCAATGACCACCAGTCAGGTCAGTTATTTGCATAAAAACTCTCCCAGTTTTTTTCAAGCACTTTGTAAATAAAAATGTTGCTACCTTGACTCTAACACACATAACATATCCCAGTGATAAAGAGAACATGCCAACCAAATACCTAGGGGTTGCAGGGTAATAACTAGGGTTGCAGGGTGAAGCACCTATCTCATGACTGTCTGACACAGGAAATAATGCTTTAACCCACACCATCATTGTCTAGCGCTTATAGCTCTAGATGTGGACATGTCCCAAAGAGGTGAGAACTGCATCTCCCACGTTGCGATACCTAAGGGTTTAAATGGGGAATACCTTGCAGAGTGCCTCATTGTTTGAATGTAAGTTCTCTTTCGAATATGTAAACATGTTTTAATACAATCAATAATGTGCAGGTTTACAGATGTAAATAAACACTATGGGCCTCATTACGACCCTGGCGCTAAGGGATTACCGGTACCGGTAAGGGTACCCGTACCAGTAATCCCTTAGCGCCTGGTTACGAGGTCCCTTTGCGGGTTACCACCTTAATGGCTGGTTTTACCAGCCGTTAATGAATGGACCCGCAAGGGGACCTTGGTGCTAATTACGGTACGGCAATTTGCGGTACCGTAATTACTGCCTTCCCCATTCCCATTATGGGGCAAAAATGGGAATGGGGAAGGGCCATGGAGAAAGGGGGAATTACCACCCTGCCAACCTTGTAATGGGGTGGTAATTCCCCCTTTCTCCATGGCGGAGTCGGTAAGTTACCGGTATGGACCATGGTGCAACTAGCACCATAGTTTTCCGCCTGGGTCGTAATGAGGCCCTATGGCAAGGAAGAGTAGGACTAGGAGTAATAAAACTATCAGTATGGGGAAAGGAAAAGTGGATTTGTGTCTTTTCCCTACAAAGAGTGTCAAGAAAAGAACATATCCTCTTGTAGAGGTGGTACAAATACTAGTTATTACCATAATCCTGTGTCATGATACCCAAGTCAATATGGAATGATCACCATCAGATCTAGTGTGGGAGTGGTGGTTACAAATATTGTTATTAGTAAGAATAGGACTAAGCGTGATGGGGATTACCAGTAAGCAATCCAAAGCATTAATTACACATAACTCTTTCTCATCCCAGTAACTTCTTTTGCGGTTTACCATAAACCAAGCGGTTTATGGTAACCTTTGGTGCTACACAACTGAAAAAAAGGCGAAAAAAATGTCCACCACAGAACAGGGAGAAGAGTCTTTTACATGGCCCCCTTTCCCTTTACATGGCAGCCATTGAAAAAAGAAAAGTAAACAAAAAGATGGACACAAGGGAACAGGGAGAAGCGACTAGATTTAGTCCCTTCTCCCTTTCCATGGTGGCCAGGACACGTCTGCGGGCGGTGCCGCAACAAAGGCTTTGTCGGGCTGGCAACAACCCGGCAAGGGCCAATGAGCTTGCTTGTTGCAAGCTCATTGTCCCTCGTGGGATACTAATTCCAGCTAGCTTAGAAGCATTATTTGTAGGTATTTAATTTATTTATGGAATGTTTGTGGAGCACCACATGCCACGTTACAGTCACAGTGCAAGGTGATAGAGGGGAAGCAAGGTCATTTGCATGTAGTTAGAATCCAGCTGAATGCATGAGATGGTCCCCTTTCCACTATGCCTCAGTTGCTCTCCTGTGCAAAGGCAAATCTCAGTCACAGGCCAGTGCCAACAACGCTGCTTTTAATGGCATGTATTTGGGTTCAGCCCTTTGCCAATTCTACTCCTGAGCTGGTGAGGGTGAAGTGAAAGAAGAGGGTAGAATACAATTCTACTTTAAATTCAAAATAGACAAGACCTTAGATTTGAATGCAGGATAATAATGCAAGATAACTTGTGAGTATGCAAAGTAGCATACCCAATTCCCATGCGACCTGTGCCAAAGTGATAGCTACAAGGAAGACCTCTTTGTTGGTCCAAAATGTGATGTTGCACCACCCAAGCTGTTCAAAGCTATTGAACCTTGTAAGACGCTCAATACTGAAGATAAATCCCAAGACAGAACCAAAGGCCTATCTTGTGGACGAGGACTGTCACCACCACATTTATAGTTGCCACTCAATGACACAAAGCCATGGTTCCCTGAAAGCTCCATCTGACAGCCATTAGGAGCATAGTGAAGACGGAGATCAACCCACAGAAAACCCACCGTGAAGGACCTGCAGCACTGAGAGGATCCTACATGACTTGGAAATACATTGTCTAATGGATCATTATGATACAAATGATTTCCAGGACTTCGAATTGGTCTTCTGGGTGAAGGCGACCTCACTTGGTTTGCTGAGTAGCAATGGAAGTTTCCTTATAAGGACCTGACCTTTGAACACTTGCAGCTCAACCTCGACACTAACCATTGCCTCCTGTTAATCTGTGTGGAATTGAGAGCCCTGCACCAGAGCTGCATACTAAGGTAATTTCTAAAAATAGGGTTGTGGGCATCTGAGTGAGGATATGGTACCAGAATCTCCTTAGCCAGAATAGGACTGGGACTATCATGGTCGTCCTATGTTCAGTTTTCCCGTTTGATCCTGAAATGGATCTTGAAAATATAAGGAACTGAAGGTAAAACACCCAAATCTATTGTTAGAGCTTCTCCTCCTGAAGTGCCCTAGCATGGGCAAACAAATCAATCATGGGGCAACTAAATTGCAAATATATTCAGAGAAAGATGTCCAGATATAGATCCATCTCTTGGAATGTCAGAAGAAATCCTGCTCAATTCATCTGCCTCAATGTTTTCTACACCCCTGGAAGGAACTGCTGCTGACGTGTGTGACTGATGAGTGATTCAATTTCCTCATGTAACCTCGACGTGTCCCTCTTGAATGTTGAATTTCAATGCAGATATGGTGTTGTCTGTTTGTACCAGGACCACCTTGTCCTAAATCAATGGAGAAAAGTAATCCAGGACCAGACAAATAGCTACTAGCGCCATCTATTTGGATAACCTTTGACCTCTCTAGGAATCCATTGCCTCGGATTTGCAGAGCTCTCAAGAATTGTTCCCCACTCAGGAGGCATATGGGTGAGTTTGAACCCCTTTCTGCTTTAGTGGATTTAACAATCACTGCAGATCGCGTTAGAGATCTTTGGAACACCTTTGTTTGAAATCCTGGTATTATGAATCCCAAACTCTGTGTCTGAGACAGAATCATTCCCATTGTAGTAGACAAGGACACACAGGAGGACATTTGACCCTGTATGAATGGATGAAACCTGCTGCTGGAAGATTAGAACAGATGAGTTTGTCTGAGTCTCTCTACTAACACTGCTAGTAATACAACAAAGCCATCCATGGTGCAAAAACGTGCTCTGATGAATACTAGGCCCTGGGATAAAAGGATCATTAATTGGTGCAGTTGGTCAGAAACCCGACATTTGGCAGTACTTGATACATTTTCTCTGCATGGATCATCAGAGTTGTGTACTACTTAGCTTGCCGAAGCCAGGCATTCTAAGAAGTGAACTGGGACATACTACTACTTGGTCTACAACTATCGTAAAACCACGAGAACTGTCCGGAGACCAAAGGGCAGTAGGATCAACTGGTTTTGAAGATCCCCAGTTTCAAGCAGGGAAACTGCAAATGTGAATGTGTGCTCGTGGTGTGAATATGTTTCCATAAACTCTGAAGATGGCAGATAATCCCTTTTTGAATTTATAGCAATTCCAATCTGAATATAGTTTATCTTGAAAGGGTACAAACTGATGAAGTAATTCAACTACTTGCAGGGTATTACAAGTCAGTTCCTAAGACCTTTAGAGAACATTTGTAAGTATGTATCGAGAATAATATTAGTTGGTAAGGTTGATACAAATTTAGGTTTTCGCATTATTTTGGGAAAAAATACGTTTTTGCCAACGAAAGCTACAAAATCCTTGCAGAATCTCCCTTCAAACAAGTGTGACTGAGTTCTTTTCATAAAACTCAGCAATGGGTTCATCAAAGCCACTGAATTACTTATCGATGCTGCCATTTTGGCCATATACATTGCTGCACAAAGTTGAAGTGTGCATCATTTAATATTTTAATTTTCCTTCCTCTTTCCCACTTTCAGTTTTCAACAATGGTGCAAAATGTCAGGGTCATGTTTGACCCTTCTCTCTCTTTCCCATCACTTATTTCACACACGCCTAGATTAGCTCGATTTTTTTCTTTACAATGTTACGAAAATTCGGCCATTCTTGACATTTCATTCTACCAAAATCCTAATGACATCTCGTGTTTTTCCAATCTACTTTACTGTTCAGCATTTTTTATTGGTCTTTCTGCCTATTCTTCATTCCCACTTCTGTCCATATTCAGTGCCTCTATCCGACCTTCTATTTCGTTTGCCTTCCTTCTCGATCTTCCAGAACTTCTTGACTGAGAGCTTCCATGGCCAAGCACCTCTTTCTCCTGCTTCCTTAGTTCCCTCTCTCCTCCATCTCGCTGCCTGCATTCAGCGTATACGCTTTCTATATGTTCCTTGTACCCCCTGTGCCCAATCCTGTTTTCGTGCATTTTCCCTCCTCATACCCAATCATTGGAATGCTGACCTTTCCACATTTGTTCCTCCTCATCTTAACATAAAGATCACCTTCTTTCTCTTTCCTCTTCCTCTCGATAAATGATGTGACCTTAAATGTAATTTTGTTGCTCTGTTAAAATTGCATTCTTAATAGGCCGTTGATTGATTGAGGTTGGGCAGCACTTTGGCGAAAGCGATCTACAAATAACAATACATAAAAATAATATTTTGACTGTGAACTTGATGCCAGATATTCATGAATGATGTGTTCACAAGTGCAATGCCATTTTTACCAACTTTGGCTAATCTGTTAATCATTGTAATCATTTCTTAATTTGGTAAAAATGTACACATTTGATTTCCTTAATGTGTTGACATTCTTGCATAATATTCTGAAGCAAAAGTTAGGTGAGAATTATTCGACTCTAAAAGATGTTGCCAAATACTACTGCACTTTCCTTGTAATAATTGAACATACCTCTGCTGAAGATGTCTAGTCTAACTATTCTCTTTCTCCTTCTTTAAATAATTAAATATATTACTCTGAATTGAGTAGTCAAATATAATACCCCAAAAGTAGGCTTATTTTGCATGCAGTTATTCGAATGTATTGGTCTGTTGATCGATATTTAAATTATTTGTGAATGCCAAAAGAACTGGATGTCAAGATGAGAATCTATCATCTGAAAGTGAGTTTGAGTGTCTAAAATCATAGACTTTGGTATTTCCCACCTTTCAACCTGTTACCAAAGGTCCACAAATCCAAGTCTAACCAATCGAGACTTTGATTGGCTCTTTTACTGAGTATCTGTCTGGATATGTGCGAGGGATGTTTTCATCTCGCATGCAATGATAGCTATAGCATATGTCTATGGAGGGGGCAGCCCGTCACATGCACATACCTGGTGGAAATAAAATACTTTCTTAGGCAATATGTACCAGGCCAGCTGGCCGACCTGCTAGGTAGCATGGCCCGCCACCCATCTTTTTGGGCTTTCATGGTGAGTGGGTTGGACTGAGTTCAACTCACTGACAGGCAGAGTAGTGATTGCGTGTGAAGATGGACTAGTGGTAATAGTTTTTGGGGTTTTCTGAGCTGAGTTTAAGAAGTGCTTTTAGCAAACTCCTGGAGAGTTCTGACACCGTCTCAGTATTAGTCTCAGTATTAGTGGGGCCGAGTGTTTACCGACTGCCTTTAGAGGACCTATAGCTTGTGTGGTTGGAGGAGCCAGATGAGGATCTCGTGTTAGCGCATGTTTCTCTGTACACGGAGGGCAACTAACACGCTAAAGAGAAGAGGAGAACCATAGCAGCAGGTCTGCAGGTGATTGGAGGTGAGTGAAGAGCATAGCCTGCTGCGTGTAGTCGGATCACCAGATGGAATGCCACAGAGGTGATCAGAAAATGGAGATTGCGTCATGTGACTCTTGCAGGAAGCAGCACTATTTTTGAGTCAAAAGCCCACATCATGTGGAAAAACTATATAAAG
The DNA here is from genome assembly GCF_040938575.1 of Ambystoma mexicanum. Classification (NCBI taxonomy): domain Eukaryota; kingdom Metazoa; phylum Chordata; class Amphibia; order Caudata; family Ambystomatidae; genus Ambystoma; species Ambystoma mexicanum. Next base: position 460,164,059 of record NC_090927.1, on the reverse strand, counting down.
TTACTATGGGCTCTGGGTGGGCTCGAGCTGTGTTAGCATTAGTAAATTATTTGTCTGTGTGCCCTACTTTAGGCTGAGTTAGGATGGCAATATGTCTGCAGTTTCCTGGAACTTCCTGGCACCAATCCTCTGTGGGGAAGCCGGGTTTGCCACAAGTTTCATCCCAGCGATACAAGAAAACATCTTCACTTCTCATGAAACAGAGGTCTAATAGTGAAACATTCCAACTCTTGAAAAAACCTTTCTGCTGTCCAATAAGTTATACAACTATGACCTTAAATACCAAAAACTGGGGGTTAGATTCCTCTTCTAGGAGGGAGAAAGTCTGGAGTTTGGAAAATAAAAAACTCCTATTCCAACTACTTCACTTTAACACCCTCTTAGCAAACAGCATCTCCCGAGTCTCTTTCTCTCTTCTGTTCACAATGTAAAAACCAGCCATCAGAGTACCTCCTTATCAGGTGAGTGGTGGCAAGGCAGCGTAAATCCCCATTGTTTAGTTATAGATCTGCATGGGGATTTGGGCAGGACTAACGTAAGCAGCAATTCCGCCATTGTTATTCTGCCGATTTGATACTGAAGGTAAATCTTCCATTTCAAGGTCAAACTCAGAATTCGGTAGTGTAATAAAAATGGCGTTATTCTATTAGTTACAAAACAAGAGGCTGCAATGGAATTACCGCCACATTTTTAGCGCACCAACAAAATTGTAATGAGGCCAAATGTTTCACTACCTCAGCTGACCAATAAGATGAAAAAGGAAGACATTAACCCTGTACATGCTAATCAGCAGCCTCAAGGTGACAGTACATGTATGAGAGACATTACCAGGCGTCCTTAGCGGGTCCCGCGAGCAGCCCAGGATGCTAACAACGGGCCCCTCATTAACGGGCTTGTTGTTAGCATCATCAACATTCCCATTGAGCCCTATGGGGGCTGAAATGGGAATGGGGATGTACCGGGTCCGAGTTCCCTGAATGGGGAAATACCGGGCCCTCCAAGGTTGGAATGGCCCGGTATTTCCCCATTCAGGCAACCCGGACCCGGTACACGGAAGGGAGGTAGCCATGCCGCAAAAAGCGGCATGGTTACCTCCTTCCTCGTAATGAGGCCCAAAGTCATTTACAAACATATATAGATTTTCTTCATGCACCATAAAAAAACCAAGCAATGGGGCTTATTACATGTTTGCTGGTATCCTGCTGGTAATTCCGGTGGGATACCGGCAAACTGCCCCTACAATTATTGGTGCCTGATATCCCAGTATTATCGGGATATTCTAGGTGCCAGCAATGGCGAATCCCCATTCCATGGAATTCCAGCATTTATTTGCCGATAGGGGTCTGATTTACATCCAGCTCTTGGCTGGAGATAAATCCGTGGCCCCACCAGCAAACTTGTGTTTTGCCGGTCTGGAAAAATTGCTGGTGCCGGAATTACCAGCAATTTTACCAGCAATTTTTTCAGACCGGCAACACTGTAATGAGGCCCCTTTCTCACTGCCAATCATGCCCCGTTCTTGTACTTAAAATCTCCACATTTTCCCTCACTTCATTTGTATAACCTCAACTTCTGAAGCTTCATTTTTTGGTTGTATGCCTTCATCTTTGTAGACTAACACCATTGCCTGACTTCCTTCTGTCCATCTCTTCATTTTCTCTTTATTCTGGAACCAAAACATATCTGAAAAGAACATGCAGATGCAGTGCATTTTTCCAACTAATACTATTCTCGTTACTCAACAAAGTATTTTTACTTGTTATTTTTTACTTTTTTAAAAATAAAAGTCAGAACAACAAACATTTTAAGGAGTGAAACTCCATGTACAGGGAAATTAACCACTGCAATATAAAAACTTGCAATTTCAAACGTAGTATATTAGATATTTCACTCTGTGTAAAAATACCCTAACATTTAGATGTCTTTAATTTTCAGACCATCTAAAGGTTGGTACCATAAAACCCACACACACTTTAGCACTTAGAAGGTCTAGCATTCAACCACTTAGCCACGGCACTGAAGGAACAGATATTTCCATGTGCATGGCAGCATAAAAACTCATCACACAGATACTTAAATACAGCTATGGATGATAATGTTAAAAGGTTGCGTTTGTTATATCAGGAAGCTAGAAAAGAAGATCTACAATTAGAAGAACAATTATACTTCATGTTAAAGTGGTGCTATCATGAAGTATTTTATTTGAAAACATTGGGCCTCATTCCGAGATTGGAGGTATTCATGGCGCTATTTGCGCCATGACTGCCTCCAATAACGGTACCGGCACCGGTCTCGTACAATGGGGATTTACCGGTGTAGTCCGACCTTTGCGGGACCGGTAAGTCCCCATTGAAAAAACCATTCCCCATGGGGAAGTAGCTAATAACGGTACCGCAGTTTGTGGTACCGTTATTGGCTCTGATTTCCCTTAACGGGTCCTGTCCATAACAGGTGTTAAAGGAGGGGCCCGCTAAGGGAACTCGTAGTAGGTTGGTAAGGGATTACCGGCACCGGTCTCCTTACCGGTGCCCAGTATCCCTTACCGCCCTACTCATAATGAGGCCCATTGACTTAATTACTAATGGCATCCAGGAAAGCACCAAGAGACTTATAAAAATGACAAATAGCCCAAAACATGACCCTGCTCATTGTCTCATGGGAGCTGCCATCATTCCCATTGCCTAGCATGGAGCCATGGCTCTCTTTACAAAGAATCAAAAATACACTGAACTGATCACTGCAGGACACTTTCTACAGCAATTAAAGGCAATGGTTGCTGTTAAAATGTTTCAATAATAGACTTCACTATAGGAAACGGTTTTCAACCCTGAAGTGCCATGATGCAGTTCTGAATCTGGCTAATTTGCTATTCGTACATGTATGATGCCATTTTGCAATGCCGATTTGGCCATCTGTCCACAAGTGTGTCCTTCTGTCTATTTGAGTTGTTTTTCCCTCTGTGTTTTTTTGTTCTGACTTCTTTTTATTTCTTCCATCATTTTGTTATTTCTGTTCTTCTTCCATTCCCCCTTCTTTCCATTGATCCATTGCTTTCCGTTCTTTGTATTTTCTAGGAATCTCTTTCCTTCTCATTCCATCTTTCCAACGCTTTGCTTCCTTTACTCCTTTCTTCCTTCCTTCTTTCCATGTGGAAATGTCATAATATAATTGCCAAATAAATAGTCTTATATATGTAAATTGTGTGAATGTGATTTTAGATAGAGTACCCCCTACTGTACATTATAAGGATATTGCACTGAAGAGACCTGGGACCAAAATAGAGGAATGAGGCCGGAGTAGATGACTTGCAATATACCTTTTTTTATATTAGGGAATATTTATTTCTTGTAATACATGGCCATTTCCTGTCATCCCATTTTATACATGGTCTCCTGCTTAATGCATTGCAAGATCTTTCAGTTGCTGAACCATATAATCAATGTAGAATCTGTTTGGATTTAAAAAAAAGCAAATAATATGCAGCATCTAATGTGTTGCAGAAGAATAGCTTAAGCAGTTGAATAAAATGCATTTAAAAATATTGTTTTTGTTATGTGCTTTAAAATAAGCGATATCATGTGGATTCTTGCTCTGACAAGGCACACAATACAAATATCGCCATAAACAGTTGCTTTTTAGTTAATGGCTGCAAAGTGCCATAGAAAATGATTGTGTGAAGCTTGCCACTTCTTTAAGTGAAGTGTTGGAGTGGCAGCTACAATTCTGCCCGGAACTGGCTCAGCAGCATGCACTGTGATGTCACAAATGTAGTGCCATAACTGATTACAGAGCAGTAGTTACGTAATGTTCTTGTAAAGGTCAGTAGCCATGTCACAACTAGTCTGTTATAAGACTTATAAACTGGCATTGCAGGCTGTGATGTATTATAATTGTATTACTGTACCTCAGAGTTTAATCATGGTTCCTATAGTGAAATACATTATTGAAACTCTTGAGGAAATCAGATGCAGGACTCTAATCTCTGGTGAGGTTACTACGGTAACTCTTTAATAGCAGCATGGCAGGGTGAACAGAGGAACAAACAGCACACAATCCCAAAGCAATCCCAACTCTGTGCTACCCTGCCCCTTTATCAGCAACTTTTATAGGCTGTCAATAAATTGACTTTAATGCGACAAACAGAAGATTCTATGACTTCCTGCCAATTATCACAATGGTCTTCTATGTGGAGCTAAAAGGTGACTTTTCCTGTCTTCATGAGATACCAAAATAGATGTGTGCCCTTACTACAAAGCCTAGCATTCTTCTATCATCATGTGTTTGAAGTAGCATATTATCTTTGTGACTGAATATACTCTGTGTAAGCAAGTTTATCAGTAATTGCGCTACAAACAGCATTGTTGTGCCACGTTTCATTTCTTCTTCCTGACTGCAACTATATAATTCAAAATGAAGTTTTCTTTCTAAGCTACACTGGTCCTGGTGGTGAATATATAGGCCTAATCTATCTTGAATTCGCTTTCTCTTCTCATTTTCAGTTAAACTTACTTATGATGACATTTCCATCAACAAGCTTTAGGTAATCATTTACATATATCTGCATTTTTACTTCCACAGAATTCCTCTCTGTGGTTTATTACCGCTAGCCTCCCACCTCTAAATCCCTTGAATTAAAAGCTCCAGAAAACCGGGTTATTTCGTAAACATCTCTTTAGTTGCCCTCATTAGCATAGTATGTTTTTAAACTCTTAGAGTGTTAACAGTTTTTCCCAAACAATTAAAACACATATAATTAGTAAGCATATGCAATAGATTACCAAAAGGATAGCAAAAGTCATCAGCATCCCATGGATTATAGAACTTCCTAGAAAGCCAACAACATTAGATATCCAGGACAAGAGGCACTATCCTGTACCTGTTTTTTATTTGTGTGATATAGAAAGACATTCGACTGTGGGAAACAATATTAGTAAGATTGTCTTCATATTCTAGAATAAATGTGCAGCATTTTGACCCAATTAAGGAACAGGCATCTCATTTTGAGCCCAGGATAGTATCTAAGGCCATCAGAATTTGCAGTTCCATAGCACACATAGCTTTTTGCTCATAAGTAATCAGTGAAAGGGACATGGAAGTGTCAGTTGCCAATCTTTCCAGTAGCCTGAACAATTTGAGGATTTTATCACGGCTCCGCCTGATGCATATTCCTGACATTGTAACCCATGTCTTTAATACATGTTTCCCAACCAGTTTCTCTCTTATATGTTAGAGTTAATGGTAACGTGGGTATGTATCTAATGGTAGGTGATGCATATCCCATTTAAGAAATTAAATCCCAATCCATAGGCAGCCAGATATAGGGTGAGACTGCATATATAAAGTAGGTCCTGTAGTAGGTGGCATGACCAGATTTAGTAAAAGAAACTCCTTATCAAAATAGAAGGACACATTGTTTATAGTAACATTAGTGCTATCAAATATAGAATATCGGCATTTACTAACACCCATAAAGAGGGACCCATGTGACAGGAGAAGATAGCTAACTTGCAGCAGGGTTCTTCTAAAGCTGATCAGGAGAACAATTCAGAAAACCTGAAAACCCCATCTGTGAATAATGTCCAGAACAAGGTATAGGGCCATTGGATCTGGAAACAAGTCTAAACCCACTGCAGATATCTCCCAATTTAAAATGAACTGGTGCAACTAAGAGGACAGAATCTATATCATGTGTGAAATGTACACAGATCCAGCAGCTCAAATTCTGTGTACCAGCACCAACAAGTAGCATAGAAAAATATTCTTGCTTTCTATCCAAAAATAAGCATTACGGCCCACTGATTCATGACAAATGCTGCAGCAGTTAAGACAGGTTTCAGAAGCATTCATCTTGATAAACCGGATTGGGGTTAGAAGATGACGGAAGTGTTTGAGGGAGAAAAGACTGAATGTTATTGTTCCGAAAATAACCTTCGGTCTTTTCTCCCCTGAACATTTCAGTCAAATCACTGAAAAGCAGAATCAGAACCATGGAGAACGTAAACAGATTACTGCTGCTTCACTTCTGTTTCTGCATCAGCGCTCATAGATGATGATTATGATGATCCTGCACTACAGCCTGAGCTGCCTCAGAAGCCTGTGCTGAAGCAGCACCACCACTCTGAACAGTCATTGAAGACATGACATTTGTTACAGTAGATTAATGATCCTGATAATGCCAGAATTGAATGAAGGAAGAGGCTCTGGAAAGGCTGTGATAAACTCTGATGCTTGGGATGGGGGATGCACCTTACAGCAATTGGACACATGGACCTATGCTGGATATCTCTCCTATTTGTCTGCAGTCTAGGTGGTGAGAATGATCTGGAAAGTCCCCCACCAAAGAGGTTGCAGTACAGACTTCCTCGGTTGTAATAACAGGTAGACCCAGTCCCCAATTCTGATGGGGTATAGGGATCATCAACCCTGCCTATTCAGTTACAAAATATAGGAATGCAGGGGAGGTAGCTATTCTTTTATTGTTGGGCAATATAAGGGCCTGCAATGGCCACTTTCCAGGGGATATCCCAGCAGCATCGACTTTCGGAAGCAGCCAGACCCAAAGTAAAATAGATTATATTTTTTGGAATATCGAGGCCTGGGATCTAGTAAATACCGTTTTGTACAAAGGAGGGTTGAGAGTGATCATCACCCCTTGGAGGTTTGGAGGTAAGTGAGCTTTTTTGGGGGTTATCTGAAGGGAGTACAACTAAGCAACATGGAACTGCTGTCCCCTTGGATATCCTAGGCCATGCTGGGCGTAATATCAGGTGGGGCAAACTTGATCTGTGTACAATCTTGCCAATGGCATACCACACAATTGTTCCTTTTTTGGATGAGTTTGCCATCACGGGCCCATATGATGATGTGACATTAATTACACTACATGATAGTTTGATTACAAAACTGGGGCCCTTCTTCTCTAAATCATTGGAGACGGTGCATGAACTGACTGAGGTTACTACTCTGTGGTATGTTAAGGAGTGCAGGCAGGCAAAGGGAAGGCTGATTAGCGAAGTTAGGACCTGAGTTATGCCAAACACCCCTGTGCTGAGGGCAGCCAGGAAGGAGTGCCACAGACTTTTGAAGAACAAAAAGAGGGCTTGGTGTGAAGATATTTGGACTGTCCTCTTGATGGCAATAAGTAAAGGGGATTCCAGGGGCTTTGGGGCCTAATGGGGGCTGAGCATAAAGCAGGACCTAACATATTACAGGGCTGCATTTCTGAAGAAACCTGGCATAGAGAGGTTAAGGCCCAGTATAGTTCCACCCCATTGGTAGGGGACCGGGATTGAGTGGAGAGGCTACCAAGTCTCCCTCAGTGGGTTTTTCTTGTGAAGAGGTTGGCAGAGCTCTATTTTGCTGAAAAATGGGGCAAGCCCCATTACCAGATCACGACCCAATTGATTTTAATGCTGGTGAACTAGCTATCTGGATTCCTTATTTAACGCATTTATAATTATAATTGTTCATTTGTAATGCGCTTAATACCAGGAGTGGCTTCTAAGCGCAGGATTGGGATTCAAACCTGTGTTGCACTGTGTTGTCTTGCTACCAGGACAAACGTGTTGCCTCTGAGCTATCCTTCCTCCCGGGATTTTAGACATAACATGGTTCCTGCCTCTTGGGTTCATGCAGAGCTTGTCCCGATCCATAAGAAAGGCCCCATAGACCAGCCTACTAACTGTAGACCAATTTCATTATTGAATGCTGGGGGGAAAACCTACGCTAGGGCCATATTATCCCATTTGGAATCTTGGGTTAGGGATAATCATATTAATAATCACAGCCAAGAAGGCTTCTGTGAGGGTCTTTCTCCTGTGGATCATAGTTTATGGATGCTGTTGGTATGTGATAAATATACAGTCCTCAGGAGAATTTGTGTTTATGTGGTCATGTAAACCTGCACACAGTTTTCGATACTGTACCCAGGCATCGTGTTTGGGAGATTCTTCGGGGGGGGGGTCAACATTCCGGCTGCTCTCAGCAGTGGTCTGATGGGCTACTGATGGCAGCATTTCTAGAAGCATGAACATTGAAAAGGGGGTACGCCAGTGGTGTGTATTGGCCCCCAAACTGTTCTGAACTTTTATTAATGGAGTCATTGAAGAATTGTTGGCCTCACAGACTGATGCCCCCAAATTAGCTGGTGACAAGACACTGGTCTTATTGTTCATGGATGATGCAGTTTTACTATCTCCAACTCCTACCGGCATCTGCAGACAATTGGGCATTTTTCAAGATTTCTGTAAGAAGAATGGTATGGCACTTAATTTAACTAAAACGAAGTCGATGATATTCAATACCAATACCAGGTGCAGACCTAGAGCATTGAAACTGGTATTGAAGGAAGGGGCAATTGAACAGGTACATTATTACGATCACTTGGGGATAAGGAGGATGCAGCTGGACAAAGCGAGGGTCACACTGGCTAGGTACAGTGGTGCGCTCACAAGATTCACTGCTGAGCATGGTAATGGTGAGGTGCTTGTCTCACTTGAGGCACATAGGGCCCAGGTAAGACGGGCCACAATCTACAGGGAGCAGATGAAAGTTAACACTTTGGTGATTGTAGAAAATAAATATCTGAAGAATATTCTGGGACTGCCCTTCTCCACGCCCAATTTACCATTGTTATTAGAAACAGGCATGCAGGGCATTGAACTAATATGTCAGTTTCGTCCAGTGTTCTACTGGGGTTGGTTATGGTCAAATGAGAGCCTGGGTAAATATAGAGAAGCACTGCTGGATGTATTCTCACAGCCAGGCTGGCCATCTTCAGAGTGGGCTGTACGTGTCCAAAAATGTCTGAATGATCTGCAACTTCAATCCAAGCATTGTTTCCAACCAATCGAAAGCCGTGCTTAGGGCTGCTGTCTTGAACAAGGTTTAGCAAGATAGTTCCCATAAGATTGCCGGTTCTCCGGATTTGGCATGTTATATCGGCATTAAGCTGAAAGAGGGCAATGAGGATTATCTCAACTATGTTAATCCAAAATATGAACAATCCCTGTTTATTAAGTTGCGCTTTGGGATTTTGCCTACAGTGGCTTTAAGATACAAATGGCATAATTTAGCATCTCCTGTTTGCCCGTTGGGCAATAATGGAAACAAGGTCATGATACATTTTTTAATGTTGTACCCTGTCACCCTGATGCTGGGGAATTGATTTTTAAAGCCTCTGTTTTTGGCTCACGGCTGCAGGACGATAAGTGAGGCTATGGCTTTTTGTTCTAATTCTCTTGATATGCCTGCAGTGTATGCTACCAGTAAACATCTTGTATGGTCATGAAGAATACAATTGAAGAAGTTACCAGCAAATGTTTTATTCTTATTTCACATATTTTATTTTAAATTCTTTTAGATTTGTTTTCATTATCTGAAGCTATTGCCATATTGTGTTGTATCATGAAACAGTTCTATTGTATGTTGGCTTTTATGACTTTCTGTCGAAATAAAGTGTTTCTGAACTGAACTAATGGGTATCTGGACTTTCCATGGAAAATGAATTAATCCAATTCATTTCCATCCAATTTTATTCATTGAAAATACTTTCCATCAAAAAACATTTTCACTGAATAAAATTCAAGGGATTCTGATGGATTTTAGGCTTAGGGTTAAGGTTAGGGCAAGGGTTAGAAACAGGGTTAAGGTTAGGGCAAGGGAAAGAATTAGGGTTAGGGCAAGGGTTAGGATTAGGGGGGGTGCCCGTGGGGGTTGGGGAGCTTGGGGGTGGATCCCCCCTTTAAATAATACACACTAAAACGTTACATGAAGCTGGAAAGTGCCGAAATACTTTGAAGTTTTCAGCAGTTATATTCGATGGACAGGTTTCGATGGATATGTACTTTTAAATGTAAAATATAGCAATTCGATGCATTTATATTCAATGCATTTCCTTCGATTGAATGTTTTCGTTGAAAAGACCATAAAATGAACTAATGCAATATCAGGATCCCTGAGCGAATTCTGGGAATATGTGTTTTCATCGAAGTTTGAATGGTCCTCCCTCTCATTTAGTGTTAAAAAATAAGTAAAACATTTCTGATAAAAAAGTATGACTCGGAGGCATTGGCCAGCAGCCCAAAAGATGGTCACTTGAGCTGTGAGGTACGTGCCCCAGGTTTCAGAGTTTATTATATTAGCAATCATGATGCAATATGCTAATACCAGGGTTTGCGCATGCATGGACCATGCTGGGAAGGTTACCAATTGGGTGAATAGAGCAAGGGGAGTCCAGCAGTGTTGCCTATTGACTCTGTGTTTATTTAACCTATATTTGGCAGACCTCCAGCTTGCCCTTGATTCATCAAAGGGTTGCCTGGTTAAATTTGGAAGCTTGTCACTGTCCTTGTTAGGCTATGCGGATGACTTGATTAATATGGATTATTCACTGCATGGCCTGCAAAATAAATTACTTGTCCTGGATCAACAATCAAAAGATATTATAAGTTGAGTGTCCAGGATAAGGAATTAGAGGTGGTTAGAGAATATACATATCTTGGGGTACTTATTGATGACCAATTCTTATGGAAAAAAACATTGGGAATCAGTTAAACTTAAAGCAAGAAATATCGTGGGAGGAATTACGGCTTTCTCAGAGATCCATGGAGGCCATAGCCTGGAAGCCATTTCCACATTGTGTAAAGCCAAAATCCACTCTATTATGGTCTACAGGGTGGACATATGGAGAAGTACGTTTATTTCGTGCTTAGATAAATTAGAAGCAAAAACCCTCCGGAAACTAGTTAACACAAGCCATACCCTCCCGGTGGAATATTTAACACTGGAATTATATTTGCCGAACTATAAAGTAGTGTGTAGAAATAAGTACATACGACTCCATTTCTGCTTCCCTTTCTTCCCTTGCCTGGCTTCCCTTTCATTCTCAACTTAAATTTCATTTCCTCTGCTTAGTCTTTAAATCTCTCCATGGTCTTGCTCCCCGTTATCTCTCCTCCCTCCTCTATTTCTACACTCCCTCCTGCTCCCTTCGTTCTGCTGACCACTTCCTTCTCACTGTTCCTCCATCCCCTTGTGCCCCCTCCATATTCTGCTCCTTCCAGCTCCTAGCCCCCCTGCACTGGGACTCCTTACCTCTCTCAATCTGCTCTATACCTACCTTCTCCTCCTTCCGCACCTCCCTTAAATCTCTCCTTCTCCATCCCCGCCATGAAACCCTTCCCCCTTCTTGCTCTCCCTCCTTCCTTTATCTTTTCCCCTTGATCATCTTCCTCCCCTTACCCCCTCCCACCCCATTCTCGCCCTTATACCCCCCTTCTGTTTCCCTTCTCCTTCTCCTCCTCACCCCTCCTTACTTCCCTCCCAGTTCTACTGCCCTACCATCTCTCTTCCCTTCAGTTTAATTTCTCTACTTACTGTTTTGTTCTTCAGTTTAATTGCTCTACTTACTGTTTTGTTGGTCTTATTCATAATTGTAAATTGCTTCTACTGTTATAATGCTATATGTATCCAGTTGTTAAAATTGTACAGCGTTTTGGAGTAAAGCGCTATATAAACATAATAAATGCAAATACAAATACATTTTGTTATTCAGGAAGCTTGCTACAGTTGATGGTGACTCATTATTACATTCCCTATGGTCTGCCTTTGATAGATTGATAGGGCAGGCTGGGATACATTAAGTATGCTGCAGTATGGTGGTAATTTGCAGTCAATTTTATTGTCAGTAGGGAGTTTTAAAACTGTTTTACGTGAAGTAGTAGAGACCATTATTCTGCAGTGCTTACAACTAAATCTAATAGCATCAAATGTTTGGCCTATATTGTGGGAAGAAGCTCCCCTGCCAAATAGCTCAAGCCATATCCATTCGGCAAAACTGTAAGGACATATTTTGGTATTGAATTTAACATCATGCCCTCTATGGAGGTAGTGGGTGGCCAAATGGGTATTCCTAGGGGATAAAGTGTGTGCCGGGTATGTGTTGAGAGCGTACTGGAATCTGAACGCCAACTAATAACAGACTTTAGAAGTCTGGATAAGCTAAGGGGGAGCTACCTCAGGAAATACTGTATTAATGGCACACGTATGCATATGCAACTGTTGTGGGTGCAAGTTTTAAACGGGAACGATTTTAATTTGATGTTTTAAATTGTTAGTTTTGCTGAAATGATATTTGATTTATTGCAAGAGTTTTTGTGTGAGAATTCATTTTTAGAGAGTTTTTTTGTTAATTGTAATTTGTTTACTCTGTAATTTGGGATTGGCTTGGCTGAAGGATCAAACTGTGTATAAGATCTTAACATGATTACAGGTTCATAATGAAAAAAGAATATATACATAATGAAAAAAGAATATATATATATATATATATATATATATTTCAGCACGTCCAACACTAACTTATAAGTGAGTTCCTTCACTCAAAGACAGATTGGTTTCAAGTTTTTTACCTCCCTTACAAAATAATAATTTTAGTAGCTGGTTGTCTGGTGCTCCATCAGGCTTTACCAAGTCCTCCAAATGTAAGGTGTGTTATCATGCAATGCGGCAAAAGTCTTTTAAACATCCAATTACAGGTGTCACGTATGAAATCAAACACTTCATTAATTGTGACACTGTTTTTGTGGTCTGTATTCTTTCATGTCCATGCTTGAAATGGTATGTAGGCAGTACTACCTGCAAACTCAAACTGAGAATTCTCCAGCATCTGAGAGCTATAAAAAATTCTGACCCTACTTATCCTGTGGCCAAGCATTTTAAGCAAGATCGTGACAATGATTTCTGTCTTTTGACCTTTTTTGGAGTGGCACATGTCCCCATACATCAAAGAGGTGGTGACCGGACTTTAAAGTTGAGACAGCTAGAAACTAAGATCATTTTAGATTTTGACACCAAAGCAGTGAGGGGTCATAATATAGATGGGGAGCTTTATACTTTTATTGGAGTATAGATTGTTGGTCTTCTCTCATTGATTTTGCAATCTATCAGATGATTCCTGTTATTGTATTCTTTTTTATGTGTTTTTCTTTTGCTTTGTTCTTTCCCCTCTGTATCTAAGTTTTTCTTTGGCCGAAGTATAGGTGTCTTTCTTATCCTTTTGTTAAGAAATTACCATGTTCCTTTTTCTCCTTGGGTTGCCATTACTGTCTAGCCCTTTTTTTGTGAGGCTCTCAGCTACATCATTTCTTATATGGAGGCTCAAACGGTTGGTTTTGTTCTTTCCTTCTTTCTCTTTCCATTGGATTCTTCCTGAGACATATATTGTTTGGTTTCAATTTTTCATACATATGTTCTTTGTTGCTGGAGCTTTTATGTGATGTAGTGCATATATTGTTCATTTTACTACATTTTTATTGCTATGCTCTTGAGTCTGGAATAATATTATGTGTCTTGTTGAAAGCAATACCTGCACTGATGCATTATTTTGCACATTACTACATATGCTGCTAGCTATGCTCTTGAGGATGAAATACTATTTTGTGTGTTATTGACAGTAATACTTGCACAGATGCATAATTTTGCACATTACTATATATGCTGCTAGTAAATCTGCACTATGCACTTTATTGCCTCATTTGCGAGCTTGGAATAATGTTGATTTTGCACTGATGCATTATTACTATATATGCTGCTTGTAAATTTGCACTATGCACTTTATTGCTTTGTTCTCAAGCTTGAAATAATATTGATTCTACACTATGCACTTTATTGCCTTGCTCTGGAGTCGGAAATAATATTATGCGCTTTGATGGAAGCAATGCTTGCACTGATGCATCATGTTGCACTTTACCATGTATGCTGCCAGCAAATCTGCACTATGCACTTTATTGGCTTGTTCGCGAGCTTGAGATAATATTGGTTTGCTTGTCGGAAACAATACTTGCTCAAAGCGCCAAAATTGGATGAACATATGTGTGTTGTATTTTAGAAAAATTGATTTCCGCCATGTACTAATGCATTATGCTGTACTTTTCTCATGTATGTTGCCAGTCTAACTATGAGGTGATTTATTTGCACTTCATTGCTTGTATTATGTCTGCTGTCCTGTCTGTACTAAAACCTCCTTTAAGTTGCTAGTGGTGGACATAGCAGTAGGACTACTGTTGGTCCTTTTATTACTGCTGTCTGCTTCGAGTCCTCACATGTGAACAAGAGCCGAGTTGTGCGCGAATTACATTTTGTGTAGCAGGATCTACCCCATGGCGTCCTGCCTGTTGATTTTCTGTTACTGACCTATTGCTTGACAATATGCTTTTTTTAATAATAAAAAGTACGTTATTTACTACGAGCTGAGTCAGATTTTTTATCTTCCTGACTCTTCACAGTGGAGATTTTTTGTTTTCGCCTGGAGTGCGGTTTGCTTTTTTTCTTTTCATTTGTATATATATATATATATATATATTAGCAATCGTGCAATCGTCTTAATGTTCCAGCACGCTTGCAGTGTTTCCCCTTACCTGGTTTGTGTGGTGGCATAGTTACAACCCACTTCTGAGCTACATCTTCAGGTGCTGATCTGGAGTCCAAGCCCGGCTCAGACAACCATGCTCCTCTGTCTGTGAGGTAGCTAGTCTTTTCCTGAACCCTGTGCTCAGCGGTCAGGTATCTGGTGGTGAGTGTTCAGCCGTTGTGGGTCTATGGGTCCTTGCCTGCTATCACTTTTCTGCCTTCCATCATGAATCAGCCGATGTGGCTCGGTAAGCGTGGGAGCGGCATGAAATATGAGGAAGCATTACTTCATCAGTTGGAGCCTGATCACCAGTGCAAGGACCTCTGGACCCACTAACTCTCTTTCTCATTCCCGATAAGTCATTCCATTAACTCAGGCGGCACAGCACAGACGCCTCTACCCAGTTTGCCATAACATTGAAACAGCAGCCATCTTGGATTTTCTGTGGGTGACTTTTGACACAATTCGTATTAATATGAATGCTGTTTCAGACTTTTCCCTTTCTGCTGTGCATGGATCTCTTTACAGTGGGACGGCTGATATTACATTTTGTTTATATAATAAAAGAAATAAAAATCCCCTGCCTGATTTAAACAGACGCATACAGGGACTTGTACAGCTGGATGCCATCTAAAAAGCTGAAGGGAAAGGTGCCCCACTGGTTCATAATCTTGATCAGGCGCCATCTACAGGCATTGATTCAACAGCTGAATCGCACGAAAGATTCGGTCCAGCTGTTTCACATATCCGCACACCCCTTGTCTTTGAGATAAGCAATATTTGACTAATACCTTGCTCGAGAGCTACAGAAATCTCAACCCTCACATGCTGCGAACCATAGAATACAGTTGAGTCCCACGAAAAATTTGGTCCAGATGTTCACATATCTTTTGTCACTTGGACACTGCTGTCCTCTCGCCCTTGGAATACGGGCTGCTGTTAGAGACCTAGCCATTCTCTGTCAACCACGCATTTTACCACTACAATTGTTACAGTCTTCCAAAGGACGTTCATCCACCACAGCGCTTCAAGACCAAACCAATGGCAGAAAGCACTATACAAATATCACCTAACATAATATTTGAGAAAGACCTCAGTGTTGTTTTGGCTGAACTTTCTGTTATCCAACAACCAATGAAGTCTGTAGATTGGCACGCATTAATTATCCAAGATGAGATGAAATCACTTTGAACTAACATGAGTCAATTTATAAGATGCCTCAGCAATGTGGAAGAAAGAATAGCATATCTCAAAGACAGCGTTGTGGGTCTACAGCATCTTCAATAATGACTTTGTGAACTAGAGACCAGCATTACTGAAGTCCAGGCAGATAATTAAGGACTCCAGGTAAGCACCAGGCATGCAGCAGGCATGCAGCATTGGGGAGGCTGCTGGTCACAAGGCCAGGCCATGCCACTCAGTTGCTCTGCCCACCACCTATTTCACTAGTCCTATGTAGGCGTCCTCATCTCTGGTGTCCTTAGAAAAGGACAGATGAAGACAAGTACCTCACCTGTTTGTGAGGTCCTTGTCCGGGGTTTGTCCGGGGGTGCAAATAGTTTTATTTTGGGGGTTTTCACACGATAGCTGCACGGATACTGAGCAAGCCCAATCTCCCGTTAAAAAACAAGATGGCCCCTGCCAAATTAAACAGAAAAGGTACATAGCTCCATTAATATTCCTATGGCAGTGGCCGCAGGCAGGATTTCCAGAATAGCAACACAAGCCTCCAGTCCAGCAGGTAAGTGGGCAGGGAGAGGGATAGGGAAGGGTGTAGGATATCTCTGAGGGGCAGGGGGAGGGTGGGAGTGTGGGGCAGCAACAGGCAGTTGCTCCTTGTTGCCCTCCCACAATCGTGATGGTGCCACCTGTGGAAGGGCCTAGGGGGGCTGGGAAATGCAGGTGGTAGACTGTGTTCATTTCCAGCCACCTGATTGGCTTAGCACCCTTCCCCAGGTGCAAATACTACTACTACAACTTGCCAAACGGCATCACCATGTGGATTCTCCCTCCACAGCCTATTCTTACCCTTGCTAGGGTTCAAATGGCCAAGTGCACTGGACAGCTCTGGCAAGCTACCCTAGGGAACCCCATCAAGGATCAGACAGACACACCACCTCATCCTGATCAATGCTCACTCAGCAGTCGCTCATGCTGCAAAAATTGCTGACCTAGTCTTGTACAATAAACTTGACGCCCCCCCCATTGTCACCGAAACATGGTCTACCCCATCCTTCCTCCATGTTCTTAACATCCGCCTACCCTCAGGCTACTGCATCCAACATGCCAACCAGCCATGAAGGGCAGGAGGTGTAGTGGCAATCATCCACATAAGCTATTGTCCATGTTCCAACATCTCCTCTCCCAAAACAAGCTCATTTGAAACATTTGCCTGCAAGTTCCCCTTATCGCACAACACAAGGAATCAATAACCTTCCACATTATCCACACACCACCTCACAGGATTGATTCTTTCATTGCCAACATCTCCAGTTTACTCTCCTCTGCCAAATAAGCACACACTAATAATTTCTTTCTCTGAGATTTTAAGGTTCCTGAGTCTCACGCAGACAACCACACTTAAAGCACACTTTTCTGACTGACGGGATCCATGGACCTGAAGCAAATTGTACACTCACCATGCACAACAAAGGCACTCCCTAGATGTAGTCTTCACATTAACACCCCTCATCACCTACTCAGTCTCTTCCATCCCACTGACAATCACCCGTCAATCACCCACTTGACCAGATCCCACAGAGGTCAGGCTAAATGCCACCTGATTTAGTTCTGCTAATTTAAAACCCTTCCAGTCAATGAGTGAGAAGCAAACTTCACAGACTTCCCCACCACAGGGAATGCATCTGTCCTCCTAGGGTTATTCAACAACTCCTATATGAAACTGGTGGACACTGATGCCCCAAAAAAACAACCGCACTAAGACCAAACCATCCGCCCTCTGGTACACCAGCAAGCTTGTTTCCAAAAAACACTTAATCAGAGTCCTAGAGAAATGATGGTGCAAAAACTGTATCTCTGTAGATCACACTAGCCTCAAATCTCTGCACCAACAGTATTATTCTGATTACTGAAACCAAAGCTGCTTACTACTCCACCACCATCATGCCAGCCTCTAACATGAGCAAAGCCCTCTTTGAAGTAGTAAACCCTCGCCCAACCCTGAGGTGCCAGTAACTCAGGAAAAATGTGACAGTAGCAACAACTTTTTAAAAATAGACACAATGTTACAGATTGTGGAATCCACCTCCCACAGCATTCGCCCCCTGCACTCCAGCATGCAAACTGCCCCTCTGGGCTGAATTCTCTACTCTCTCTCTCCCAGACCTCCTAAACATAATCACCTCCATCAAAGCTACTACCTACTCTGACAATATCATCTGGATCGCCATCATTAAACAAATGATGGGCCAGGTGCTCAATGCAATCCTTTAGCATCATTAATGCTTCCCTCCAAGAGGGATACTCTGGACACCCTCAAGACTGGTCTCATACGATCTCATTTGAAAAAACAGACCCAATACACAGATGACCTGGCCAACTACTGGCCCATCATGAACCTTCCCGTTAATGTGCAAAATCTTGGAAAAAGTGGTTGCTAAACAACTACTCGCCAGAATCGAACAACTACACCGCCTCAATTAGTATCAGTCGGGGTCCGCCCCAAGTGTAGTATTGAGGCAGCCACCATTCAAGTGATGGATGATGCCCTCCAAATCATGTATAAGGGCAACTCATGCCTCCTCATCCTGATTGACCTCGCAGCTGCATTTGACATAGTCAACCACTGCATCCTCCTCTCCCTCCTTGCCAACAGGATGGGATTCTCTGGCACTGTTTTGAATTGGTTTATACCTACCTCTCTGGCAGACACCAGGCCTTCCATATAAACTTGTTGTGTTATAACTGACTGCCAGTCTCCTGTGGAGTCTCCAAGGCTCCATCCTCTCAACAACCCTTTGTAACATTCACAAAGATCCCAATATAGCCATCCACCAATATCCGAACGAATCTCAGTTGTACATGAGAATAAAAAGCCCACAGGGCATCAGTCATTTCAGTGATTAACTAGCAATCATACAGTCTTGGATGTTGACTGCCTACCTCAAACTTAACTCAATGAAAACCGAATGTGTCCTCATCTTCCCCCCGCTAAACAACTTGTCTAACAATGGCTCATTGATATGTGTTCCGAAAGATTGGATCCAAAGCTCTCACATTTGGCGAAATTCAGGAGAATCCTTAGGCTTCACTATTGACAGCAGGCTATTATTCCTGAAACACATATCCAAGAAGGTCCAAACGACCTGGCTTCATATCTCCACCCTTTGGAAAATCAAACCCTTTATCCTGCTGCAGGACTTTCAGACCGTAGTACTGTCCCCTTGCGGTCTCACACATCGATGGGGGAAATGTCCCCCTGATGGGGCTTTCAGCTGCTCACTTGGCTCCTCTAAAAGCAGTCCATTATGCTGCAGCATGGCTTATTATGGGTACATGGACATTTTACTGAATTGACTCGCCCTTTGGTAACTACATTGGCCTCATCTCCTGGCCAGGATACTGTTCAGCACTGCATGTATCATCTACAAAGCGTATCTGGCAGCAAGCTCTACATATCTGGTGGCACACTCTCCCCATGCAGCAATCAACCAACTGGCTCAACCGCAAATTGAGGACCCGCAAACAATGATTCTCTTGTCACGCATCCACCCTTTGGGACACGATCCTCAATATTTCAACAATACTTGACACAGGACTAATTCCATTGAATGCACAGACCAACAGACAGACCACAACTCACAGTACTGCATTCCTCATAAGTAATGCCAGCCCAAATGTTGGCTACCCACACCTAGTCCAGTATTCCGCTGCTCTCAAGCTAGATTAGCACATTGAACAATAACATAAAATTAAGTAAATTACAAGATAGGAACAGGTGCAATAACCTGTGAATTTTTGGAATACCAGAGAAAATGGAAGGCAGTGCAAATGGATTATCCTCTCTACAGATTCCTTTCGCCCCCTCTTGGAAAATTCAACAAGCACATTGGGTCCACCCGGGGACAAGGAATCAAGAGTCGAAGCCTAGACCACTCATAGCTTGCATTTTGTACTCCACCCAGGTGACACAAATATTGAATACTGACAAAAAAGCCAGAAAGTTGCAAGTTGGAGGTTGCTCAATTTATATTTCTCAAGATTTTCAAAGCATACCATGATGAGGGGGTGGCATTTCTTGGACCTCTACCGTGAACTGCAACATAGAGGTTTCCACTATGGGTTGATGACTCCTGCGATGTTGATTATTTTCTGGAAGCCACATCAGAAGAAATCATGGACACTCTCTCTTCTACAGGGCAAAACCAGGTGTCCATTTCTCGATTCATGTCTTCTCCCTGAAGGATGAATCACGTCTGCCAGGTGTGGGTGACAGGATATCCTATTTCTGATCTCAAGAAGAGAGACACATCTAGATCTCGTCTTAAGAACCACACCTCCACGGCAGCTACACTCAAAACTTGAAGAGATCTCAACATGTATTTCTTATGGCTGCCTAATTTGTTGGTCTATCATATTTTCGAATGTCGGTCACTGCTTAATTGTTGATGGGTTTGCAAGTATTAGATAACGCTTGGGGCCGGAGTGGTCTTTGTGGTTTCTGCTCACCCCTCCAGTTCCTCCATCCACCTCTGGTACAAAGTGGCCTGATTTGGATAGATTATTTTTCTTGTGGGTGTAGCAATAGCCTCATGCCATCGCTTTTTGGGTTGACTGTTGTGAGGCTGTAACCAGTATGTTACTTTCTGAGGTTTGTTTTTGCTATGCCTACCACTCCTCTTTTCTCTATTCCTCTTTCTTTCCCTGTTTCTTTAAATTTTATAGCACCATAGTATGTTTGATCTTTGGGAGTACCATAACAGTTAGCAGCTCTGACATAACTGACCTCATGGGCCTGTGTCATTCTCTTATGCCTGGGCTACGCCAGTAGTGTCTGCTAATAGCAGTCTTACCTTCTAGATGTTACATCTTCATCCTGATATATGATGTTGAATATCTTCTCTTGCAAAGTTATAGGCCTTCAATCCCCAACTAAGAGCAGAAGATCATTTCCCATTTCAAGGAAGCTGACACTCATATTGACTTAATTCTTGGTTATATCAGATCATGCCCCTGTGGTAATAACTCTGGATTGGGAAATTCACTTCCCTAGAACCAATGATGGTGTCTCGACCCGTACGTCCTCTCCTCTCAGGAATTTAAGACATTGGCCCTCATTCCGGGTATGGAGGTAGTCATGGCGCTATTTGCACCCCGACTGCCTCCCATACCGGTACCGACTCCGGTTTGGTGAAAGTGGGACTTACCGTCCAGTCTGACCTTGGCGGGACCGGTAAGTCCCCATTCACCAAACCATTCCCCATTCCCATTTGAGCCCCGATAGGGCTCAATTGGAATGGGGAAGTAGCTAATAACAGTACCGCAAATTGCGGTACCGTTATTGGCTGTGATTTCCCTTAACGGGTCCCGTCCATAACGCCTGGTCAGACCAGGCGTTAAGGAAGGGACCCGCTAAGGGAACCTGTAGTTGGGCTCAAAGGGATTACCGGCACCGGTATCTTTACCGGTGCGGGTAATCCCTTTGCACCCAACTCGGAATGAGGCCCATTGCTTAAACAATTTAATGAGTTTTTGTGTCTAATTATTAATAGTAACATTTCATTTTTTACAATATGAGATGCATTCAAAGCTACTCTCCAGGGACATTTCATTAGCTTTGTGGCATCGAGTAGTGAGGAAAAAGGTGCTTTCTGCGCTCAGTGACATTAACAGTATGGAACAAGAGTACCTACCTACCCCAACCAATGGAAAGGTAAAGGCCCTTATGTTTGCTACAATAGAGTATGACAAGCAAAGTTCTTATGCTGCGTTTGGTGTACTGCTGAAATGCCAATCTACATTTCTCGAGGACACCAATAAAGTAGGTTCTATGCTTGTATCTTATCTGAAGGTGATGAATAATAATATCAAAGTTTCAGCCTTCACAGTTTAAGAACAATTGTTAAAGACCGGGAGATTGCTCAATCATTTTCTGAATATTATGAAGATGTTTACATGCTTGAATTCAATACCTCTGCAGATGCAATTGGCATGTACTTACAAAATACCCCTCACCTTGGGTGGCAAGCCATTTCCCTGACCCAATTCTGCAATCTAGGGAGAGATAGCTCTCTGGATGAAATTGTCTTGATTTACTCTCTCCAAACCTTCATGTTCTGTTTGGTTGTTACCACTCTGATGATAGCTGTCAGACTTCCTGTTTTTGATGCCATAACCACAGTTATTCATATGTCAGGAAGGGCCCTCCATTTGGTTAAGAATTATAGGCCATATCTTTGATTAATGCAAAGGAGAAGATTTTTAACAAATGGTTAGTGATGCATCTCAAACACCTGCTGCCTAAGTTAATTCACAAGGACCAGACAGGTTTTGTCAAGGGTTGCTCATCCTCTGCTAACAGTGAACTCTTCTGCAATATCCTGGAAATAGCCAAAAGGGTTTGTCGTGAAATACAAAGTGCCAAACTTGCCAATTAGGGCTTCAGATGACAGCATTAGCAGCTGGAAGCCAATAGTTTATTCAAAGTATGTGCCAAATGCTGAAAGTAGCGCCTCCATTACGCTTTAGTGAGCTATTAGGAATATGCAGACCTAGTAGGGGTGGTAGGTCACATTATGCATTGTGCATAGACAGGCATGGCGGAGGCCCCAGTTCAGTAGCTTATAGAGACATTATTGGAGTGTTTGAAGCATTATGGCAACTATATAGTGCTTAGATAGCCAATCTTAAGCACTATGGACACTAAGCTATGAGTGCAGGCCTGGTAGAGCTTGCTCACATGGGGTTAATTGATGTCGGCTTCTCTTCGAATATTCTGCCTTTCTAACTGTAGCCCTGCATGGCTTCGTAAACAAATCCTCTTTCCCTGAGAAGGCCTGATACGGCCTTGCCCACACGCTGATAAGACATTCCAGTGCTTTCGCAGAGAGGGGCTCCAAGCAGGGAGGGGGCAGAGAAGGGAGTACAGTGGAAATTCACTGAGCTGGGTTTTTCCATGGGCAAACCTATATTTTGCACAGGGAAAGTTCTGGAACTGTGCATCATGTTTATTGATGGCACAAGAACACAAAAGGTGCACGCACCCAGAACTGGGCGGGAGATCGATCCGCGGACTTGCTCCGAGCAAGAGTGAGTGCCCGGAACCTGAGGCTCTGTGCGGCACTCTGCAGCGCTGTCATCTGTGCGGGGCTGGCAACAGCTAGCTTATGAGGGCCAGGGTCTCTAGCGCTGATTAAGGGACATAAGATTGTGTTTCTCTACATTGTGTAGTTTTCTTTATATTTTGTATTTCTCTAAGCTGTGTAATTTTCTCTAAATCTTGTGTTTCTCTAAGTTTTGTGATTGCTCTAATGAGCTTTGTAATTTTCTCTAACTTGAATTCCAAAGTGCTGCTAAATTTACTGTTTATGCTTTTTGTCTAATAAATGCTAAACATTTTGAAGGTGTAATTTTTCACTAGTATGAGTTAATTGCTCAGCACGATAGAACCTGTATTTTGGGCTGAATTTGGTATTTTTGCTCTCAAGGGCTGGTCCCGAGGAAGATTTTCCCCTTTTCAAGACAGGGTTGAAACTCCCTGGGCAGCGGTTACCCTAGATGCCGAAAAAGCCTTTGATCAAACCGGCTGGTATATTCTGAGTGAGGTGCTCTATTGGCATGGGTTTGATCGAACATTCAGCTCCCTAATCTTGACACTTTACCAATGCCATAGAGCGTCTATTTTTGTGAGTGGCATATTTTACCCTTATTTCCATCTTCATTATGGAAACAGACAGGGATGCAAACTCTCTCCTCTCTTATTTATACTAGCCCTGCAGCCTCTGTACTGATCAATTAATCAAAGTCAAAGTGTCGGCTTATGCAGGTGACAATTTAGCATATCTAGCACATGCCTACCAATCGGTAACTTTTTTTTTAAACAAAATTTAACAATATTCTTGGCTATCGGGCTATAAATTAAATGTACATCAGAATCTGATCATGAGCTTAGCATGTTATGTCTTAAGTCATATATTGATGGCTTTGGTTTGGCAACACTCTCACATTAAGTACTACAGTTTTACAGTTTGCTAGAGATGTGTGTGAGATGGTATTACTAAATGATGAAGTGATCCAAGATAACGTCCATACTCTAGATGAACAGGTGGTCTCGATTATTCCTCTCGTGGCACGGCTGACTAGAAAATACTAAGATGGCAACATGTCCTATGGTTCTATATGCTCATTCAATGCATCCCTTAAACTGGCAGCCTTTTTTCTCAGGCATATCAATATCAACCTCTTCATTTTTCTGTGAAAAGGAAAGAGACTAAAGATAAATAGGTTTCATTTACACCCATTTTACGGAGGAGTGGGCTTCACACACTTTAAGAATTATCTCTTTCATGGTTAATCACGGCCTACAATGGTTTACAAGGCAAGATCATCTTAATTCCCCGATCTGGTAAGATTTAGAAGCCTGTCTGGCTTTCCTCCTCAATACTGGTGATATTCCTCTCATTTCAAGCCATCTCTTGGTAGCCTACAGACATGATCTGTCACATGTAAATTGCTACATCTCTTGCCTACCTCAGTGTGTTTGAAAGCTGGCTTATCCATCATTCACCATCTCTGGTTTAGCAAGAATCTGGACATAGAAGTAAAGTTGGACTCCTTAGGTGGAGGCACGACTCCTAACTCAAAGATTGAAGCATCTTGGAATGCTGATTGTGACACTATCATACCAGAGGATGTTTGGGCACACATCTGAAAAAGGTTTTACAGCAAGTCACAGTCAACCTCCATCACCCAATCTCTAACTAATATATTTAAGAGACCTCTCTTTACCTCCTCCAAACTGAAAAACTCACGACAGGTCCTACTCTATGCTTTACATTATCTGTATAGTATGTTGTTCTGGGAGTCCCGATTGCCTTATATTAAGCATATTTGCAGCATTTCTACTGCCTTTTTAACTGGCACTGTGCTATTTAGTAGTGCTTCTTTTGATTTTCAAAGAAACCTGGTTCAAGGTAAACTGTTTAATACCCAGCTCGCTGTAGTTTTATGGTCTATATCCAATTGGAAAAATCTTTCCAAACATACTTTTACTACGCAGAGGAATGAAGTTGTCTTCACTCATTGGATGGAATTCTGGCTGTCGAAAAAATGCCTTATATCCTGCTCACAGATCCTTTTCATTGTATTTGGTGGAGCATGCTTTAAGCAGTCTTAGTTAAGATTACAATATCATGTATTTTTGGTCAGTTCTAGCTCCATGCATTCAGGTTTTTTCACATATCTACATTTATACTATTTGCAATGCTCAACACATTTCACCCTTGCAATGTATTTATTTCTACATGCTATATTTTGCTGATAGTTCCCCTAGATAGTGTGTATATTTTTGAAGGATGTCTTCTCACTTGTCTCCACTATCTTGAAGGTACTGTGCTTGAGAACAATACAATGACAATGCAATAATAATGAAATACTGTCTTGCTATTCTATTGTATCATGATAATATGTGTATGTTTAATCCCATCATTTTATCTCTTAGTATCATATACTAATTCTCAATTCCTCAGGTTTGCTATCTCTCTTCGCTTATGTATTTCCCCAGCCCATCCTGCTGCCAGCTCCCTCTCTTCTCCCCTCTTCTCTCCTTAGTATCTGTCCAGATACCCTTCCCAGTGTACTTCTGAAATTGTTCACTTGACATCTGATCGCAGGTCTGGTGAATACCAAGATCAATGCTTGGTACACTCTCTGCATGCTTCCCACCCTTGATACGCTATTTCAATGTTTTTGACTACACTCCCTCTCCCTTATACTTTGTTTGTGACCTTCGATTGTTTTATTATGTTTTGCTGTATACTTTATATTACTTCAATATAATGCGTTAACTAAAAGAAATATAAACAGTTAAACCTAGATGAAAACACATAGAACCCAGGTGTCTACATTCCTTCCATGACCTGCGAAATAGAAATCAGACAGATTTCACAAGGGAGTTACAATAGTTCATTATCGTATCATCTTCCAAGTGGCAATAAAAACTGCATGCTGAAAAAGGAACGGCAATAGACATGCACACAGGGTGCCCAGTCATGATATCATGGTGACAATCCATACTTTTTTCAATTTGTTTTGCATATTCACCAAAAACAGAAGGACTTTGGGCCATACAAGGTATTTCTACAAAGAAATGTACACACTTTCTGTAGTCTATTTTTGATGTTGCCTTAATGGCGTTCTACTGCTCCACTAGTTTGGGGATGATGAGCACAATGACAAGTCTGGGAGATACTTAAATCCCTGCAGACATTTCTAACCACTTGGACACTGAAATCTGTGCCACTGTCTTAGACTACAACTGCAAGATGATCAAATTGCAGTATACATTCTGTGAGGAGTTTTTTTGCAACGGAAGACAGAATCAGGCTTTCAACATTGATAGGCTTTCACCAATCCAAAAAACATATCAACCACAGAATTCAATACTCAGACATTTAGGTAGCTGCATGAAGTCTATCCACACATTCAGAAAAGAGCATTCCGGTACTGAACGTGTGATGGTCAAGTCATCACAGCTTGCTCCAAGTTATGGGCCAAAAACACTGGAGAAGTATTACAAAAATTCTGAGTAAATGTAACAGAATATGGTCGAAAAAAGTCCCAGTTAATTACAGTAATCATAGCACCTTTCCTGCAATGGGCCCCAAATGGAACGGTTTGGCAAGATAAGGAATAAACAGTATAGGTGCAAGCAGGTAGCTATCTGGACAGCACGAAAAAGTATGTTGATGCAACTTTCTGGATCAGTATTTCTTTGCTTCATTCGGCACTCAGTCTTGCAGTACACCCAGACTAAAAAGAGTTGCAGTCAGTTAATCGTTCCACTGAAACACAGTTAGGGACATGATTAGGAGCCATGGTGGCCTTCTAGGGCTGCAGTTCATAGTGAATTGTCAACTAAAGAATTTCCCATCAGCACCACTGAACAAGATACATCATGACCCTTTTATTTAACTATCACAATTGCCAGCAGTCAACAACAGAGCAGTCAACAACAGAGAAGAAACATAAACACCATTACATATGGGGAAACCTGCTGATTTCTGGTAGAGCACTGCCTTATGGTAGCTGGTAGGCTTTCGTTCATTAGCTAGATCCAGGATTCTTGCTTTGTCTTACCGGAGGTAGATGCCAAGAAGGCGGGCGGCATGAAAGGCTCACCTGACTCGGGAAAAGGTTATTAAATACCCAAGACTAAGCCTACCAACATTGGGTTCGATAAGGATAATACCATCGTACAAGAATTATCTATAAAGTTGCAAGCTGACACTAATAACGTTTTGGAAATCAGCACCATGACACAAGGGGCTTAATTCACAGAAGCATTTTATAATGGCAAAACCCCATTGGAAAACGTTCTGTGAATTAGGCCCAAGCTGTCTATAACCAGAGTATGTTAGTAGATATAGGTCCACCATATACACTTAAAATGGTTTTACTAAACACTGGTCTCTGGTAAAACATGCCACTGAAGTCTTGACCTTTGTGCTATTACAGAAAGGAACAGTGAGTAAAAAGTGTGCGCTGCAAACTCTCATCTCAGAACAGGTGATCATGCCATGTTCTTTCTGGAGAGGAGTGCCTGCTACCTTTTTTGAAATATTTGCAAGGAACTTGGGGTTGGTCACCCTGAGTTACCTGGGGGCAACCAGACGTGGACTCCCTGCTCACTGTGCTCAGAGAGGCACAGCTTCACCTCACTGATGAGGCCCAACATGGCTGAAACACGTCTATGGGGTTGCTGTTGGTACTCTTGTTCAGAGGAATTGCCAGAGCATTTCGGTGCTGGACTGCCCAAGTGGGCGGGACAAAGACTGATATGCAAATGGATATTCCCCATCTGTGAAAGGTACAATAAGCAAAAAGCGTGTACTGCAAACTCTCATCTCAGAACAGGTTATCATGCCATGTTCTTTCTGGAGAGGAGGGCCTGCTACCTTTTTTGAAATATTTGCAAGGAACTTGGGGTTGGTCACCCTGATTTACCTGGGGGCAACCAGACGTGGCCTGCCTGCTCACTGTGCTCAGAGAGGCACAGCTTCACCTCACTGATGAGCCCAACAAGGCTGAAACACGTGTATGGGGTTGCTTTTGGTACTCTTGTTCAGAGAGGAATTGACATAGCATTTCGGTGCTGGACTGCCCAAGTGGGCGGGACAAAGACTGATATGCAAATGGATATTTCTCATCTGTGAAAGGTACAGTGAGCAAAAAGCGTGTGCTGCAAAATCTCATCTCAGAACAGGTTATCATGCCATGTTCTTTCTGGAGAGGAGCGCCTGCTACCTTTTTTGAAATATTTGCAAGGAACTTGGGGTGTGTCACCCTGAGTTACCTGGGGGCAACCAGACGTGGACTCCCTGCTCACTGTGCTCAGACAGGCACAGCTTCACCTCACTGATGAGGCCCAATAAGGCTGAAACACGTGTATGGGGTTGCTGTTGGTACTCTTGTTCAGAGAGGAATTGCCATAGCATTTCGGTGCTGGACTGCCCAAGTGGGCAGGAGAAAGACTGATATGCAAATGGGTATTTCCCATCTGTGAAAGGTACAGTGAGCAAAAAGTGGGTGCTGCAAACTCTCATCTCAGAACAGGTTATCATGCCATGTTCTTTCTGGAGACGAGCGCCTGCTACATTTTTGAACTATTAGAGAAAGCTGGCTGCATGATGCAGCAGGGCCTTGTGTATCATTAGCTGTTCCAGGAGGATATAACATATTCAGTATGGACCGGCAGACGGGAAAGGGTAGAGGAGTTGCTATGATGTGTAGAAAGACATTGAAGGTCTGGGAGGTAGATATAATAGGCCCAATTGGATATGCAACTTTACACATTAAACTGAGTCCTAATGATAATACCACTGTTAATGTAATTCTCATCTACAGGCCTCCTAACCCCTTGCCAGATTTCATTGCTCAATTGATGGTTTCGCTTTTCCCTTTGGACAAACCAAATACCAGAAACATCCTCATGGGTGATTTTAATCTTTGGTGGGGAATGAGACTGATCAATCTGCAACTGCCTGGGAATGGCTCTAACGGAATTGGGACTCGGTCAAGTAGTGCACAAGGCAACACAGAATAAGGGGCACATCCTCGGTTGGATTGCTGTGGGTAACAGTTCCTGCAGTAATCCTATTATTGCCCCCTGTCCCTGGTCAGACCACTGGAATTGAGTATACCAACTAAAGTTAAGGTGGAACAGGCGCCCAATGTATTGATCACGTCCAGAAACACACGTAGATTGACGCCTGAAGTTCTGGAATGCTTCCTATCCCCATTGGCAACGCATACATCTGAATGTGGTTCTGCCACAGAGATAGTTAACACAGACACTGATATTATGACAAAAGCTGTAAATGCAGTTGCACTGATGAAAACCCACAGAATAATTCACAACAAAAAAACGAATCCTTGATTTTCACCTGAGTTGCAGAAACATAAGTCCATTAAATGGAAATGTTTCGAGGCCTGGAAGATATCAAGTAACAGCAAGGATTTGGTTGGATACCAAGCAATTGCTAAATTATACAAAGGTGCGGCCTTGGGTGCAAATAAATGTATGAAAATTGAATGACAAATGCTGAATACGACATGCGAGAGTTGTTTAAGATTCTTAAGGCATTGGAGCAGCCTTGTACAAAAGAGTCAACAGGGCCGGTCAAAGATAGTGCTTGGTGTACCACCATACAAAACATGATCTCTGATAAACTCAGGAAAATCAAAGAAAATATAAAACTGAAAAGTAAGGCTCTTAAAGTAGTAACAACTGACACTAACACAAGTAATATTACCTCTACAGACGGTTTAATAAAGGAGACAGAAGCCTTCAATTTTAGATCTATGTCAGAAGCAGAAATTGAAAATATCGTGCGACAGCTTAAACTGGTCAAGTGTAAAGGAGATGTATGCCCTGCCATAACTGTAAAGACTTGTCTTCCACCAATCATCAGTACCATCATGAAATGTGCTAATGACTCCTTCCTAGAAAATCACGTGCCAACTGAACGCAAGAATGCGTGGGTCACACCTTTACCCAAAAAATCTAAACTCGACACTTTCATTGCCGCCAACTAAAGGCCAATCACAAATACAATGTTTCTCTTGTTAATCCTGGATTGAGTGGCCTATGAACAAATTACAGCACATTTGGCTAAAAAAAATATCCTAAATAAAGCGCAATCTGGGTTCACACCAGGTTACAGAACTGAAATGGCTTTGCAGGCCCTGAAGTCATCCATGCTTCAATACATAGATGAAGGTCAAATGGTCATGCTTATGCTATTAGATTTGTCAGCAGCATTCGACCTGGTCGACCATGCTGTATTGACCAAGAGAGTTCAGAAAGTGTCAAACTTCTCTGATGGTGCTACTCTGTGAATTAAGTCCTTCTTAGAAGGCAGACTAGGCAGAGTGTGCAGTGAAGATGCAGAGGCAACCCCAGAACGCCTGCTGTACGGTGACCCTCAGCATCTTCTCTATCCCTCTTTTCCATCAGTTGGAGGTGAGAGGAGTCTGCTTTGCTAACTACGACGATGACTCCCAATGTGTGATCCCTCATTTGGGTGTCTATAGGGAGAATGTGAAAAAAAATCACTGAAGTCTTCGAATTCATCCAGACCTGGATGCTTCAAAATTATTTGGCCTTGAACGATGACAAGACCGAGCTGATGGTCGTAGGCTCGCCCACTAAAATTTGTAATTTAGACCCTGCCCATTGTAATATTAAACACTAGGAGTTTTTCTGGAGCAAACTTTAAATATGCAGACGCAAGTTAATGGCCTGGTGTCAACCGCCACATATTTTGTCAGACTTGTTTTCCAGGTACGCCCTTTTTTGTCCGAAAAGAACAGTGTACAATAGCCAAAGCCATAATTGGCTGCAGAATGAACTATTGTGGCAGCCTCTGTATGAGGCTTCAAGTTATTCAGAACAGTGCGGTTAGGACAGTGGTTGGTCTTGACAGGAGAGCACACGTTTCAGAGGCCAGACGTAGACTGCACTGGCTCCCTATTGAGGCCAGAACCACGTTCCATCTTCTGGTCATCACATATGACTGTCTGTCAGGAAAATGACCTCTCTATCTATCAGAGACCTCCACAAAAAGCCAACCACTAGGCATCTGAGATCTAGTGACAGCAATTTATTGCTGGTTCTAAGAACCAAACTGGCTATGGTTCGCAAAGGTGCCTTTCCCGTGTCCGCATCAACTTCATGGAATGTTCTCCCTCTCAACATCAGGCTGGCTGCCTCCAAAGGTCTATTTAAGCAAAAGCTCAAGACCTAGCTGTTTCATTAACGCTCTTTGATAACCCTTCTGTCTTATTGCCCTTCTTTTCTGGCTCATGCTGGTTGTATTATGTTCTCTGTTTATGCGCCCTTATGCACACGGGTCATTGGTTGCACAATATAAATAATCTAACATAACATAACATAACTGCAAAACAGCAGACACCCACAGATTAACATGGTAAAGGAGAAGAAATGGGCTCATTCAAGGTTGCAGGCAGAGATCTGCAAGAGAGGGAGGAAAGGAATCAGAAAGGACGTCAAGAAGGTAGGGAAGATATGGAAATAACAGGGCAGTGTCACTTCCCCAGAGAAAGAGGAATTTGCAACAATGCAGAATGCACTGCGCATGTGCAAAACCAAAACTGCAGTATGGAAAATATGGCAGCCCCCAAGTTTCCATAAGGCTACTGCTGCCGTGGGAGCCTTGGACCCTACAGGTAATTGTCAGGAAATGTGGCTGAGGTGCCATTTGGTATAGCGCTACCAATGCACTCGCTTGGCTGTGAGCGCTGTGACACTATGCCCACCTCCAAGACCAGCAGATGCCTCAGGCTTCCACTGAAAAATTGGCAAATAAACTCCAGGCAAGACGAGACATACGAACCTGAGAGGCCAGTTCAAGATTGATCACACGCAGAGTATCATTACCATGTGAAAATGTAGCTGAGAATCACAAATTGTCGCAATCTCGTGCTTTGGGAGACCAGACACAAGCAGAGGATCAGAGCGAAGCAAAGGATAATGGCACTTGCCTGGGCAAAAAGACTTCAAGAAGGACACATGGAATGTCTTGAAGGAATTTCTCCACAGAATGCAGAATGCCACTGGAAAAGGCCAGCATATTTGGGAGCAAACTTCCTGGGCGAATTGGGCACGGGCAAGTGCTTGGTAGAAAGCTTCACCCTATCACCAACAGCATAGGCAGATTCCTGAAACCGCCTCTTGTCGTTACCCCCTTATCAGAATCTTTTGTGGCCAGAATTGGACCAGCGCCTCCAGATGAGCATCCTGGAGGTAGGCATCAGCAGACTGTACACAACCAAGATGAACGGGTTCCATAGAGAGAAGTTTTGGGTGCAGGCCATAGGTACCGTAAAACAGTCAGCATTAGGTAGCGTTATGGACCGAATTGTTATAGGCTACCTCGGCAGTGGAGAGATGGTCACTCCAATTGGACTGCAGGGCATTTGTGTAGCGAGAGAGATACTGCTCCAGGGTCTGGTTCATGTGCTCTGTCTTTCTATTACGCTGAGGGTTATAACCAGAGCTAAAGGCAGCATGGATACCAATATGGTTGCACAAAGTGCATCAGAAACAAGATGTAAACTTCATGCCTCGGTCAGAGATTCACTTTTCATGGAGACTGTGTAGGTGATAGACATGATGAAAGAAGGCATCTGCCATCTCCTGAGCAGTCGGTAACCACAAAAAGGACACACAGTGGGCCATCTTGCTAAAGCAGTCCACCATTACCATGATGCAAGTATGGTTGTTCGAGGCTGGAAGATCCACCATCAAATGTGCAGCCAGCATACGCCATGGATATGGTGCCACTTCCACTGAATGCAAGAGTTCCACACAACACTTCGGTTGGTGTTCATCTAGGTGCATGCTGGACAGGACAGCACATATTGTGCCACCTCCTGGGCCAACCCTGGTCACAAAAGCTGGTGTTGCAATAACTTCAGGGTAGTGTGAAGGCATCATGGAGTAAGACACAGACAACCGTTTCTGAATTAACAATAACTTTATTAACTTAAAAATCAGGAAGGAAAAAGGCCTGGCTTGCCCAATGCCCTGGTGGCATTTCCCTACCAAACCAGAACTAAGGAAAGTGAAAGTCCAAGAGTTCAATTTAGGAATCTGTCTGTGTCCAAAAACGATACTTGTCCTCAAAACTAATCTATACAATGTGTAGGGATGTCATCAACCAACAGAACAAGTGTTCAACAAAGATTAATAGTTCTGCACAGCTTGCAGTTTTCTTTCAACTCACTTCCTTAACTATAAAACTGTTCCAACAAAAATCTCAGGATTGCCTTCAATTCAGGATGATATAGAATTAACCAGTACTCAGGGTTCCCTTCCCCAATTTCCAAAACACAGTTCAAAACACAATATATCTTGAGGCTCGATTCTCAACTCAATAAGTTTTTCCCACCTTAGAGTTCCCTTCCACAAGATGCATTTTTCTCATACAGTTCTGTGCCATATTTGCGCCCTCTGCATATGGTTAGTCTTTGTACAACAAAAATATCTTGTCTGAAAATTGCAGTTCGTTTGGGTCCCGTTGTTTAAAGTTCATCTCCAAAGTTCCATTCACTTTTGAGTCCAATATACATTGGATTCACTTGCATTGTTAAAGTTCTATTCATTTTGAGGTTCAATATGTGTTGGATTCTTTGATTCAAAGTTTGATTGATTTGTAGATTCAACATATATGAACTTTGCTTGCATTTAAAGTTTCATTCACTTTTGAGCTTGGCACACAGTGGGTTTATTTAAATTGTAAAGCTTCATTCCTTTATAACCTTAATAAGTAACAGTTTTATTTCAGTGCTGTATTCAGTAAATATGAAAATATATGTGATACGCTTTGCATTTGGTTTGGAATTCAATAATTGTCAAAGGTTTTGATGCATAATCACTTTGTTGTTATATTCAGTTTGTTTCGTTGTAATATGCCTTTTTCATTTGCCTTTAAACGTGCCCAGCACTCAGAGACTTTCAAAAACGTGTTTTCATGTGCACACGACCACTCCGTAACAATTGTAACAATTGTTCAATTGTCAACAAGTTCTAATGTTTGCTGGGTTAGCAAGGATTTGGATCGAAGACCTTTGAAAACATGTCTAATCATTCTCTCGACCACTCCGATGCAAAATAACCTTGCGCGTTAGATCAAAAACTTGCATACCGGGTTTCTGCTTTCATAGAAACTCACTGGTTGCTTGTTGCAAGTTCCAGCAGCGCATATCTCTCGGTCTTCTGGTCTCCTTCGTAGTGAGTTCTAAAATTCAGGTGCAATGCTGAAAAAGGCTGAGCTAGCATGCCTCTTTTTGGCATAATACAGTATTTTAAAGAGTACGTCGCTGATGGAGTGTATTAGTCCCTCTTGGTACTATGAGAATTCTACCTCTTATGAATTTGTCTCCATGTCTCTGAAGGGTATAGTGAGGGATGTATATCACCCTGAAGGGTATTCATTTCTTGACTGTAACCCAATGAAGGGCTTTTAGTGCTGGTATGACATGGTCTGTCTGTTTGTGCCTCATCAGCAGCAGTCTTGCTGTGTACTAGCTGCCTTATAGTTTCTTAAGTGGATGATCTGGAATGCTGCGGTATATAATGTTGACATAATCGATTCTTGATAGAACTAGTAATATGACCATAAAGGTTCTATGTGGTAATGTGAGGAAGGACATAATTGCCCTCATTCCGAGGTTGGTGGTAGTCGTAGCTCTCTTAGCGCCATGACTGCCACCAATAACGGTAGCGTGTCTGGTTTGGTTCAATGGGAACCTACTGGTCCATTCCGACCTTGGAGGGACCGGTAAGTACCCATTTACCAAACCATTCCACATTCCCATTTGAGCCAGCATAGGGCGCAATGGGAATGGGGAGGGCGCAAATAACGGGCCGGCGTATTCCATGCCCGTTATTTGCACCCAGACCAGGCGTTAAGGAAGGGACCCGCTAAGGGACCTCTTATTAGGGCGGTAAGGGATTACCGGCACTGGTCTCCTTGCTGGTGCCTGGTATCCCTTACCGCCCCACTCGGAATGAGGGCCAATGTGTCTGACACAGTGTAGGTAAAAAATAATTTATCAAATATGACGATGATTTTTGGTCCAGGGTTTGTCAACTGTCCAACAGAATTCATATGTTCTTCGCCACTTTCAATATCTTCAGGTAAGTGCCCATCTGTGTAGGCTGTAGGGTTGTTTTGGGAGGTGTGGCATTATCCAAGGAAATCATTCCAGTCAGCCATGAGCTCACTCATGCAAGGCATGTGTTTTTTGGCTATGAATCTGTGTCATCAGCGTAGTTAAAGCAAGTGAGGCTGTGTATCTTGATGAGTTCCAAGTGAGAGGTCATACATGTGTTGAAAATGAAGGCTGATAGGCTTCATCATTGCAGTACTCTACAGTGTGTGTTGTGTGTATTCAATCTGTAGATGGGTAGGTTGCCAATTTCTGTTCAGTCCTCAAGGAATAAGTTTTTCCACCATAATGGCTACCTTCAGCCGCCTCCTCCTCACTCATATCTGACTGTCTCCCATTCAGTCATGTTGTGCTGCAAATGACCTCTGCCGCAACGCTAGTAAGACTGAGATCATTTGCATTGCATTGCGCCCACACCCACCTGCGAGGCAAGAAACCTTGGGGTCATTTTTGACTCCGCTTTCTCCTTCTCTCACATTTCAGACATCTCTAAAACGTCTATGAGATACACCTCCTCAGAGGTACTCCACATTCCCTCAGTGACTCACTGTCTCCAGAGCCCTGGTTCTCTCTAGGCCGGACTACTATGACAGCCTCTTCCTCAACTTCCCTTCTTCTGCCCTGCGCCCTCTGCAACTCATCCAAAATAGAACTGCAAGACTTATCCTTGGCCTCAAGCCCAGGGAACACATCTCTCCAATGCTGAAATCTTTTTATTGGCTCCCCGTGGCTGCAAGGATCAAGTTCCAGACCCTCTGCATTATTCACAAGGCTTTTGTGGGACCTACCTATCTGCAATGCTGCCTACCTAAACACTGTCCCTCACGAGCCCTCCGCTCATCTACAGAGACTTGGAGGGAGATCCTTATTTTTTATTTTTTTATTGAAAAACTACAGTTTTAACATACAGAAAACACTTTTGTTTCAAGACATTGTCACATCATTTCTATACAGCAGGCACCATCGATTGCTGGCATCTCTATGAGCTACTGAAACTACACGACGGAATTTTTTTTGTAGTCGAATAGAAACTTTAGAAGCGCTGTTAGATAGTTTACAATAGCACATACATGTTTATTGTTTTGTCCAGAGGAAATCAAAAGCCACCATGTCGCCATGTCCCCATCCAAAGGGGCGAATTCGCCTAAATAGGCAGAGCGAAGGTCGCATAACGCTGGGCAATTCAGAATTAAATGGTTCAGTGATTCCACTGAAGCGGCACAGAAGCGACATAGATTATTGTTTACAGTGGGATGTTTCCTTTGGTGTAGAATTTCCTTCGAGTTCAAAGTGTTTAAACGGAAACGTAGGAATTGCTCACGATAGAAGCGGGTATAGCATTGAGTCAGATATTGGGCTTAGCAGTTAAGTTTTTTTTGAACATTGCCTAGCCATTTAGAGGTTGCCATTGTTGTCCATTTTTCAACATTGACGATCCATGACCATGCTTCAAATTTTCTTTTTGCAAGTTTGGGACGAGAGAATAGATCGAAATTATTGATTTCTGTGGCCACGATCCAGTCTTGAACTTTTTTTTGCCATTGGTCTAACATGCAACTGGAGCTTAGATCACTATTGAGAGTGAACATTTTATAGGCTGGCGCCCCACTCACTTCTTTTATTTTCCGCCACAGCAGGATGGACTTCCAAATCATATGGGTGAAGAGAGAGTTTAGCGATAGTTCATGGCGTATCAGAATAATTGGAACACAGTCCGGAAGATTCAGAACACGTCTCCAGAAAAGCCCCTCTAGTTGGTTCCATTTTTGCTCACTAATGTTTCAGCCGGCTTCTGCGCCGAATGTTAAAATAGGAACTACCTTTTGAAGGTAGAACGTGAGTACTGGAGTTAGCGAACATTTTCCAAAGATATTATTAAGCTTTGCCGCTTGGAGCGCCAATCTTGCTGCTTTCAGTTTTAGAACATTTAGCCACTGCTCTTCACAGAATGAATTGTTGAATTGGTCACCCAGATAATGGATCGAATTGATTGAAGTTAGTCGCTGGCCGCCAACGGCCCAAATAAATGCACAATCTTTTTTGCTGGTTTTAGACCCTATTGAAAGGATTTTCGTTTTGTCTGGATTGATTACTAGTTCATTAATAGTTAGGTAATCAAAAAGACAGTTTAAGAGCCGTGGTAGGCCGATCTGTGTTTTATCGATCAATACCAGATCATCTGCATATGCAATGTAACGCACTGGAGACATGTTTACTCTCGAGGGAAAACAGTGTGCCTGTTCGAGATGATTCGGGAGATCTGCCAGAAACAATTTAAACAAGTCGGCGGCAAGCGGACAACCTTGCTTCACTCCTCTTGTTGTGGAGATGCTGTCAGATAAGTCTCCGTTCTTACTAAGGCGTACGCGAAATGAAGTGTTCGCGTGAAGAGCCATAATTGGGGTGAGAATATTTGCAGGACAATTCTATTTAATTAATTTTGTCCAAAGCAGTTCACGATTAATGCCATCAAACGCTTGCTTAATATCAATGAAGGCTAGATGTAATTTGTTTTTTTGTTTTAGGGCATCAAGTTTCAGAGCTGTTAATATAGAGAGATTTACGTCCACTCCAGTACCCTTGGAGAACCCTGTTTGGCGGACATCAAGAATTCCTGCTTTTTTTGCCCAAGCTGCCAGTTTCACTCTCAGATTGGATCCAAAAAGTTTGCCAATGCAATCTAGGAGGGCAATGGGCCTATAGTTTTTGGGAGCATCCCAACTGCCCTTCTTGTGAATCGGGATCACAATTGCCGTGAGCCAAGACTCCGGCAAACTGCGTGCGCTGGCAATATTTTGAAAAAGGAGCTCAATGAAAGGGGCCCAGATTTGTGGATTTTTTTTTAGCATCACGTTGCTAATCATATCTGGACCAGATGCATGCACGTTTTTGAGCGTCTTGATAGCGTCCACAATTTCAATATGCGACATTTATACATCCCATGGCACTTGGTTTACTTCAGGACGTAACATATGGACCTTAAACTGACTGTTAAAAACTGCCGTGAAGTGCTTACACCAGATATCACCAGGAATCGTGTTCTGCGTTACGTTTGTACTTATTGATGGACCCATATTCAAGATTTTCCAAGTATTTTTTGTATTCTTGGTGATCAGCAGTTTCATCATGAGTTCAGCACGATCTTGCTCAACGATGAGTCTCTGGGATCTAGACCAATTTCTACAGATTGTTCTTCGTGTTTTGACTTCATCGTGCACGATTTTCCAGGCAACGTTTTTTTGTTTTTTTAAACGGCGGATGTCACTTCTTAGCTCTTTTTTTTTTGACATCCATCACTTTGCTGAACCAATGATCGTGATTTGTAAGCTGGCTGGGTACCATGTTGTTTGTTGTCTTATGTATTGATAAGAGCGGCGTATAGTCGACACCAATTGGCAGATTTATCAGATTTTCCGTTCAGGAGCATATTTTCTTAATGCTCAATCTTAAGCGATTGCCACTTGAGTGTGCCTCTAAAGCGCCGAATATCATAGTGCAGAGTTGGGCGCTGGCAGTAGGCAATCTAGTGTTAATACCCTGTGATCGCTCTTTGTCGAAATTATTGAGTGAAGAGCGCTGGTCTTCTCTTCGAAATTCCTGGACACCCAGAAGTAATCAATGATGCTGTGCATTGAATTGCGATGCCATGTCGGTTGAGCCGGCATGTCACCTCGCACCCTACCATTCAACATCACACAGTTATGCGTCTCCATTAGATTTGACCAACATTGCTCTTTCGCCCCTAGTTCATCATGGGCAAGTTGGCAATAGATGTTGGAGTGTGGATCACACTTAAACCAAGACCCGTTTAAGTCTCCACAGCAGATGATTTACAGGTTGTGATATTTCAGCATTGCATCATCCATTAAGGCGCTAATCGCTGAGATGAAGACAGATTCCTGTATTTTGGCTGGGTTCCAATAACAATTTATCAATAGCAGAGAATAAACAACATTTGAGTGTTCAGTCCGTGAATGCATGATAGATCCTTGGACATATGGGTTTGGGTTGGAGCAACTTGGACTAGACCAGTTTTGGGACAGCCGTATCATGGTCAATAGTCCTGCACTCGGGCGCCCTTGTTTGCTTTTAATGGCAGGGTTAATCAGTGTAGCAAAGCCGTCTCTCATTGGTGCCTCGCTCAACCAGGTCTCTTGCAGACAAATAGCGAAAACTTCATCCAAGGGGACCTCAAACTCCTGGAACAGATGATGGAACCCTCGAGTATTCCATGAGATGATGGAAGAGGTGGCATTCTGGTGACATAGTCATGGCTAGTCCTGATTTTGATTTCTCTGGTGACTAGCCTTTTTTTCCTTTTGGGCACTAGGGTCACCTGCTTTCCCCTCATGGACCATGCTGTGACGTAGAGTTCTCACCTCTGCTGGGTTAAAGTCGGCCGAACCTGAATCTGGCTGATTGGAATTGGAACTCCAGGAATGCTTTTCTGGTTCAACCAAAATATCAAAACCAAACAGTAATAGATCCTCGGCTGCTTTGAGTAGCGTATTTCGTACTCCTGCAGCATCGATGTGTAACAGCACAGCATCGGAGCAACGTTCATTCACATATTCGACGATTTTAATGTCATCCGAGTTTATCAGCCGCAGAGGTGGAATATGTTTGAATAAGCGTAGAACGTTTGCTCGATTTAAGTTCAGCTCATTTTCTTCTTTGTGGATGTTTTGTAATCTCAATTTACACTTATAGTTGTTTTGTCGCTGTAAGTGTGGAGCTTGAGATCTCCATGTGGGACGAGTTTGCTGGTTGCGTTGATTTATGGTAAATTTTGGATTTAAATTAGTTGTTACATCCATGTAGTTTGAGTCATCTTTGTGAGAAGTGATTAGACGGCGACTATGCACTGCTTGCCACTTCAGTGGTGATCGACCTTGTCTTGAATGAGCGGCTTCCGGAAACCTCTGCATCTCGGACAAATTTTCATCACTGGCACCATGCGATATTTCATCATCGCTAGAGTTTGAGTAAGTAGACAGATCGCATAAATCCAGCGAGTCCAATTTCACCGAGATGACTGAAGAACTGTCGTCTGAGTTTGAACGATGACACTTGGCACCTTGTTTCAGGGGGGGCTTTAATGCACTGGGTTGAGTTACTGTAGGACCATTCACATCCTCAATGTTGCGCTTGAAAAGCCCCACCCGCGGGGGTGTAGTCAAGTTTCTGATGAACCTTTTCGTGGATGTATGAGCTGCCGGTTTTACTTTTTTAGTTGTAATAGTTTGCTTCACATTTTTGGCTTGAACTATGAGCTTGGATTTTGTGCTAGCTGCATTTGATTGTGTAGAGCAGCCAGCTATGACATTCTTTACATGTCCTGTAAAGATGCCAGCTATGGGAGGAGCACTTGCCTGAGTATCAGCTTGTGTTGTGGCAGATGATGAACTCGATGTAGCTTGAGATGGTGGTTCCGCATCCGCTACTGCCGACATAGCGTTCAACGAAATATGCTGGACAGCCCCAACCAAGCTGTGAGAAGCACTGACTGCAGCTGAATGGCAAGCGTCTTGACTTTCCTCCAGCGGGACAGTTGTGCAATCATTTTGAAATGTCACTGAGACAGAAGAAGCACCACCTTGCTTCTCTGCTTGCGGCCTAGAAAAAGCGTTCAGCGGTGAGACAAGGCTGTGCTTGTCAGCTTTGAACTGGGTTGAACTATGGCCTGAGTTGAGTAGGGGCGCGATCTCAGTCAAGACCTCCAAAAGACATTTTAGCTGGAGGTCATGCCTCTGTTGTTGTAGGGTGACAAAGGCGTTTAGACGAGAATGCCACCTTTTCCTGCTTGCACATCTTGCTGAATAAACTTGGCAAAAGAATCAATTTGGTCCAGTTTAGATGAAAGGTTCAGTAACATAGCCCCTTGATCTCTAATTGTGTCATTTAACGACTCATACAGCTTGACAAACGGGATCGCAGCACCCACAGATAAATTGATTTTTGAGTTCCGTGTTTTCTGACCATCTTTAACTGGAGTTGGAGCATTTGAGTGCTCGAAGCTGGACGTGGAGGCTTTTGATGGAGTGGTTATTAGTGCTGGATAATTTGCGCCTTTCAAACAGCTGCTACCTTCTCGCTGTTTCGCTGTACACGTCGAGATCAGGAGTTTGCCTTTTTCTTGGAGACCAGAGCACGACGTTGTTTGAGGAATCAATGTGGATGTGGCCAGCAAGGTTGTAATTGGATGCGCTAAATGTTTCTGGCCCATATTCGGCGTCCGAGGATTAGAAATCAGTCGATCATTATGCAAGCCATGTTGGACTGAATTCACATCAAGTGTCCCAGATTGTGGCCGACATGGGACGTGCTTATCAGCTTTGGGCGCAGAAAGGGCCAATACTGCCTTCTCAGGCATGCAACCAAGGCTCTGAGGAGACAAGGTTGAGGCTGCAGCACACTGCACCTTATGCGCTTTGATAATAGTGTTTGCTTCACTGAACTTCAATGCTGTCAATTTCAAGTCCTTTGGTGCCTCGAACAAATCGTTGTTTTCCACTGGCCCTGTTATCGGCAGCAAGTTTCTTTGGGAATCAAGCGTTCTATTGCCTGAAAGGAGCGAGATCTGGTCTGTCGCACCATTGCTGGAAACAAGCTGCGCGGCCGGCGTGATACTTGAGTCAGCTGCGGTAATACGACTATCCGACTCAACATTTGCATGCGTCACTAAACGAGCATCAACACCCCCCTGGTCGATTAAGAGGATAGGAGCAACCAATGGAGTTCCTACTTCGTCGGTTTTATCCTGAGTAACCGCCGTGGCGCTTATGATTTCTGCGTCCGTGAGATCAAAGGGGGAGAAATAGGATTCAGGAGGAGGAAGTTTCACTGCATACGGTACATCCGCCACTGCACAATCAGCTGGCGGCGTCAGGATCGGTGCAAGGTCAGTAAGGGAAAGCAAAACCAGCGGTCTTGGTGCAGAATGGGAGGGTGTCGTGCCTGCTGGCTCAGTAATAGAAATGGGATCAAAAATGTCAGCTTGAACTGGCGTAACAGTAGATTCAAGGTGAACAATAGAGTCATCATGGTGCACTTGGGCGGTGGTTTGAGGCGTGGCCCTCGCCAGAGGACCCGCAGGCTTCGCGTAGACAGCAGGCTTACCTTGTGGCTTCTGGCTTGCAATGGCAACAGCAGCCGAAGTTACCGGCAGGGCAGTCCATGGATTTAACATCCGACGCTGCTGCAGTGTCTTGTGGCGCATCTGCGGCCCACCCGAAAGGCAGGCTTTCTGAAACCACTGGAGATAGAAAGCGGACTCCACGTAGGTCGCTGCAGCTCCTCACAGATACACACACGGAGAGTCTCTGGGCAAACTGGGACTCTGCCGGACTCCGCCTTATTGTCAGCAGGTGCCTCCCTCTGGAATTGCCTCCCTGCCGCCCTCCATCTTGAGTCTGATCTTCTTAAGTTCTGGAAACTCCTCAGGACCATCCTCTTCTCCTCTTCCTTCTCTTTCCCTCTCTCCCTCCTCTCCCTAACAGCTTTCTGACTGGCTGCCTGGTGTACCTCAGAGTCTCGCAGGTCCCTGGCTCCACACCAGTCCTCTCTCGCACTTGCCTTAGGGCCCTACACCCCACCCACACTCACTGCACTTGAGAAATAACCCAAGAGAGTGGCTCTCTCTGCACTTACCCCAGTCCCATTGACTGGGTGCACTTGTACCTCGCCCCTCCCTGCGACCGTCTGTGCCCTTGCTCGATCCATACGCTCCGTGCCTGAAGATCGTCTGTCTGTTCTCCCTTGTCTTCACCCTTAACTGCACTGGTATAAACTGCAGAATCGCCATCAGACCTATTTGCTGTATCTCAAACTTGTTAAATGTATTTTACGCACTTCTCTGCATGTGCAGACTATTATCATCTGAGAATTTTAAGGGCTCGGAGCAACTGTTGTTTTTTCCCCATGTTCCTACCCTCCTTGAGTGCTTTGAAACACTTGCATGTGTATAAGCGCTTTATAAATAAGCAATACCATACCACACCTTAATACTCTGTGGCCGTGTACTAGCTTCTGGAGTCTTTTGATTAGTTTTGAGTGATTCACTGCGTCAAGCGCTGCAGATAGGCCTAAGAGTAGAACATATCAACATATGTGATGTTGACATCTAAGCTGGTAATTGGTTTATCCCATTTGGAGAAGATCTTTGGTTCTGTTCCTCTCATGGGCTGCAAGTCTACTTGGGAATAGTTTTGTATTTATTTTTATTTATTTACTTGTATAGCACCAGGATCCCGCGGGCTGGCATCAGGGTGCACGAAAACACAACAGGACATACATGGAAAAGATGGGACAGGGAGGATTCAGCAGATTCAAAGGAGGCTGGTCACCTCAGGAGGTTAGCTCTCTAGTTGAAAAGCAGGATTTTCAATGTGATGTGAAATATATCTTGATGTTTTTATCCAGGCGTAGGGTGGGCAGCAGGGAGTTTTACATCTGAGCTGCCAGTGTGGGGAAGCCTTTCTGAGTCAATTTTCCTGTGTAGCCTTGCGACTATTGAGCAGGGCAAGGTTTGTTGAACGTTAAGTAGGTTTGGGCTCATAAAGGGCCATGTAAGCCTTCAGGTATGCTGGGGCCTTACCATAGAAGCATGTGTAGCAGTCTTAAACTGTGTCCAAGCAGGGATAGGGAGCCAGTGTAAAGACTGTCTGCATGATGATATATGATCACGTCAGGGAATTCCCTTCATAAGGCGAACTGCATCATTTTGGAGTCTCTGCAGTGAATGATCGCTCATGCAACTGATGAGCAGTTTGCCTCAGAGATAAAAGGTTTTATGTTTTTTAGGAGTCTGAGATGATAATGACAATTTTTCGAAATATAGTTGACCTGGGTTTCATCGCTAAGTGACGAGTCGAGGAAAACACATAGGGCCTGATTCATGGAATTTTTAGCATGGTTCAAAGTGACTTTGCACTGCTGAAAAGTGACTTTGTACTGCAAAAATGACTTTGCACCAACTTTGCACTGCAAAAAATACACTTTGCACAGTTCCCTAAAACAAGGTTTGCGTCAGAAGTACAAAGTCACTTTGAACCGTGCAAACAATTCCATGAATTGGCCCCTAGAGTCTTAACCTTCCCAACTATTGGGATGGTGCAGTCCTGGATGGTGAAGCAGGAATATTCTTTCCCCAGTTTGTCTCTTGCTAACGGTGTTTAAAACATCAATAGTTTGCTTTAAACCTCTGCTTAAACATAGCCAATTCTTTGTCATCCAGCGTTCAACTGTGTAGTAGATGGAGTTGAGGTTGCAGTTGTCGGAGCCAAAGTCCCCGCTGATTTCCATAATCAGCTGGGTATCATCCATGTAATTTGCAAAAAAGACCCCATGTTTCGCAAAAAATAAAAAAATCAGAGGGGTCTAATGTACAAGTTAAAAAGAGTTTGAGAGATACAAGCCCCCTGTGGAACACCACAGAGGATTGGGGCTGGCTCGAGGAGTCATTTTCCCATGCACACACAGGAGTTTCTGTCTGACAGGAAAGATTGAATTCAACTGATGGACACAGTTTCCTAATTCTGCCAGTGTGTGCAGCAGGCATTTGGGACCGTGTAGGTTGAACGCTGCAGACAAATCAAGAAGTACCAGTAGCCCAACGTTCCCCTAGTCCAGGAACTCGAGCATATTAGTCTGGCGATCGAGTAAGGCTGTCTCGGTGCTATGGTCTGCTCTACACCCTGATTGTTCACTGTGAAATTTTGAAGATGATTCAACAAAAGCCTGAACTTAGAAGGTGTCCACTTGGTCCAAAATGTTCAGTAAAAAATGTGAGTTAGTGATTGGTCTCAAGTTTCATGCATCCTTGGGATCGAGCCTAGCTTTCTTCGCTAGAGGCATGAAGGTCACGGCTTTGATAGATTC
Organism: Ambystoma mexicanum; assembly: GCF_040938575.1. Taxonomy (NCBI): domain Eukaryota; kingdom Metazoa; phylum Chordata; class Amphibia; order Caudata; family Ambystomatidae; genus Ambystoma; species Ambystoma mexicanum. The sequence goes on along the minus strand of NC_090927.1, from coordinate 460,119,337 downwards.
CGTGACATAGTTAAGGTCAAAAGAGGAGTTTAAAAATCTAGTAAAGAAAGGAATAAAACTATTCTTCTTATCTAGGACAAGTTTGGCTGGGATAATATTTTCTCTGCAGGATGGAGGATGCATTATGTAAGGGTCATATTCAGCTCCAGGCAAGTAATGTGCTTAAATCCGAATTTAGGTTGTTGCCTGTTCTGTAATAGTGGGGAGAAAGCACAATTCTGAACAGGGCAATTTTTTAAATCCTTCTTTATTTTGTCATAGGCTACTGCACGTTTGTCTGCAAAAGCCTGCTGTGCATCATCACAGTCTTGGACAGGGGAAGGATAGGTAGGGAAAGGGCCTTTGGTTTCTCAAGATGTTTTAGGATCTGAAAACATTTCTTGGAATAGTTTTTGGCTCCAATTATTTCCTCATACAAGAAGTTCTTTTTAGCTGTAACAATATCACGATTGTAGCCTTGCTCTAGTAACTTCCACCCTACCTTATTAGGGGCTGTAGGATGTTTTAACCAGAGTTGCTGAGCCCGCCTTTTCTTTTTTTTCACAATGGAGTGATCAAGGGTATACCATTGTTATTTAACATCCCTGTTAGAGCATTGGTGTAGGTCTCTATTAGGAACTCATGGGTATCAGAGTTTGATGTGTTAGCCATGATGTTATGCAAACAACTCTGAAGATGAGATTCGTTAATCTTCTTAAGGTTACGGCTGTGTACCTCTTTGACAGCAGGGTATCTTGTAGTTGTGCAGTGAAGTTGATTATGCCATGGTCGGACCATATGCACGGGAAAGTGTTTTTAATGGTAATGTCCACATTTCTCGAGACCACCCAATCCAGAATGTTACCAGAAATAGCAGCAGGTTCGCTATTTTCAACCTTGTAAGTGATTTCTGCAAGAGTATTTTCCAGTTCAAATGCTTCCTTATCACTTGTGTTGTTAAGCCATCTGTTAAAGTCACCGACTAATAAGGGCGAGCAATTGGGGCCATTAGTAGTCTTTAGCAGTTGAATGAAGTCCTCATTGAAATTAATCATGTCACACGAGTGTTGGTAAATTATAAAGAGGTTGAGGCAACTGGATGCAGTGGGAGTACGTTTCAGGTGGGGTATCTCATACTTGTCATATTAACTCAGACTTTCCAAAAAATTGAATTGCTTTTTTTGCAATAGCTGCTACTCCACCCCCATGACCCTGGTTGCAGTTTTTACAAATAATACAATACCCTGGAGTTGCCAAGTCGATCATGGAGTGGCTTGCATTCGTTTTCCATGTGTCCGTTAGGCACAGGATATCCAGATCATGCTGTATAAGGTAGTCATGGATATCTAAGGCATACTTACTAAGTGACCTGGTGATGAGTAGGGCAATTTTTATATTAGGGCCATCCATCAGTTTCCTCGTAAGGTTAACAGGAGCCTCGGATGTTAGGATAGTAGCAAGCAAAGGACTTGCAATTTTTGAGCGTTTGATAAAGATTTAGGGTTTTACGCCTGCCTGTACTTGCAACACCAGGGATACTAGTTTTGTGTCAGCAGGGCCATTTTCAAATGGTGGGTTCATCATATGGGTGGATTCCAGTTCTGTTAGAGGGGGTGTATTTGGTATGGCAATCACCTCCTTTGGCAGAGACGGAAGTTGGTACCTTCCTGGAGCCTCTGCATTTATGTTTAATGCAGTATCAAGACAAGGAATCGTAGGGGAGTCATGTATGATGTTGTCTTTATTGGTTAAGTATTTATCAATAATGGCCAAGCGTGCCACTTTTTGGGCTGCTAATAGCAGGTTTATTTCCTTTGAGTATCCCATTGTACTTAGAGGGCGTGAGCAAGAAGCCGGATGTTGAGGGTTAAGGATGAGTCCTAACGTCTACAATGAGGATCGTGCTGTTTACCTAGACCGCTGTGAGGCTGAGACCAGAAGGTGCACAGGATATGGCACTCTGTACCCTTGAGAGATAAAGTGACAATGGGTATGAACCTAGGCAAGTGCAACATGCTAATAAGAGGAAAGAGTTTTGACTTACGCGCTTCAGAGCATATATAATGTAAAGCCAAACCGCTGAGGCCGGTTGATGACCGGTGAAGAACTGGTCTCAAAATAAGTATACACTCGGGCAGGTGGGAAATGTAGTTTAGGGGGGTTTTCCTGGATACCTCACGATTTGTTGGTTTTAAAAAAAAGTAGATTTTCCATGCTGTTTGTGTTTTAGTGATAGGTGCAGATTTTATTCATCAATTGTAGTGTGGGCTCATGGTCCCAATTGTGGTCAGCCGACATGTATTTCGACTCGTGGGTTTTTATCAAGGCTATTGGTAGTTGTCTATTGTCCCTTGTGGGGTCCTTGGTCAGATATGGGTCAGTCCTGTGTGTCACAGCTGGGCTCCTGTTGTGCCCTGAGTTCTGAATGTTGTAGCGCGGATGCGTCTTCGGTCTGATGTCTTCGGTTTCCAAAGTGTAATGTTTAGTTTGGACTGTTAGGTGGCACCTAAGTGCAACCTATAGACCAAAAACATTGCTTTGGAGTACTGCTGGTAGGGAGATGATGTGTGAGAAGGGAAACACAGTTTATTGGTGTTGCTTTGTTATTTGCGCACCCATTGACTGCCCATGGCCATACTAATCCATATGGCCCTTTCCACCTACCACACACCTCTACTTGCCAATAGAAAAATCCTCCTGAGGCGTCGTTGAGCCAGCTCTCTCAAGCAGTAACAACAAACGTTGGCTTGACAGTGTTATTTCGAAGCAGTTTGCTGATAATTAATAACTTAATGCCAGCTGACTTTTTTTGCAGATGGTTCTCATACTGACATGTAAAGAAGTGAATGAAAGATTCGCGGACCGTAGTCTTGAAAATGCAACTATTTCCTTTAGTGCGAATCAATGATGGTGGCCTCACAGAGGGTCTTCGTGCATGTTATCAATGGTCACATTCTTAATGTGCAGGAGTGAGCAGCCTCAATTGAACACAAAATGGGACTCATTCCGAGTTTGGTGAAATGGTAAAAAAGTGTTGGTAATTCCATTACCGCCACTTTTTTGGGCGATAATGGAATTACCACCATTTTTAACACATGACAAATCCTGAGTTTGCCACTGAAGTAGAGGATTTACCTCCAGCGCGATGCTGGAGGTAAATTCTCCACTTTAAAGCCACAAATCGGCAGAATTACTGTGGGAGAATTACTGCTTGCAGTAATTCCACCAAAAACCAAATGGAGTCCTATGCACTCCTAAAATGGAGACTAACATCACTTGTAATCCTGTGGTAAACCCTGTGACAAAGTGGCGGTAACTGATTTTGGTGTTAATTCAGCAAAATTACCACCAAATGACCGCCTAATTCAGAATGAGGCCCAATTTATTATTTTTACAAACCTATTTACATCACATGGGACTGTAGTTCTCAGTAGATAAGAACCTGTTTTTGGTTTTGAAATAAATGCATAACCTTCATATTATTTGCTGTGTGCCCAAGACAAATGATATGATGTGATAGGTTATTAAGAGGTCTCTAAGCGCGGACCTGGGGATCGAACCTGTGGTGCTCCGTGTCGTCTTGCTTCCAAGGCGAGCACGTTGACCCCGAGGTATCCTCCCGAAACAACCTTTTTTGCAAAATGTAAAACACACAACATGGATCAAAAATATCATGGAGCAACAAATACGCAAGTGCATGTAACACTTCATTTTTTTGTGTTGCTGAAAATCGCTTTGCAATATACCTGTGGTGAATCATAAAGAACATGTAGAAATATCAAAATATGTGTATGGCTAAATCTCTGCAGATCTAAGAGTGTAAGGGTGTGTGTTTTAAAGAACGCTTTATCCCGGATTCCTGCCTTTTAACGCACTGCGATTATTGCTGATAATATATCCCAATTTGGTATTCAAGCTATGAATGTTTAAGGGCTGAGTCAGATCCTCTGGTATTCAAATTTGTAAATCTCAATTTTCCCCGCTATCAGAGACCTGCATTGACTTCATTAAACCTGTCTACTGGAGGCCTTACACACACTTACTTACATGTATATACTATAAGTACTTATAGAGAGGCTTTCCAGTATAAAATATATAGATTATATTTATATACATACAAACACCCATGCATACCCACACACAAAACATAGTTGTATATAAAAATTACTGTCTATAGATAAGCAAATGTTTAAGGAAATGTTGCCTTACTGCCAAAAAATCCCCAAATAAATTCAATAGTCATTGGCTGAAAGGATTGAATATCATCAAACAAGAGCAAACTAGTTGATCAAAGGATTCAATTTGGTACCTAGCTGTGCACGTACTCCAAATATGGAAAGCATTTGTAAATACAGGTAATTCCTTTGCATAATTTACATGGTAGGTTTCTGGTTTTTTATAGCATAACGTTGGAAGTACAAGGGGATACCGTTTTTCTCCATGTTACATTTTGACATGTGGCCCGCCTACATTTCTTGTTTTAGCCCCACCTCTTCCCCTTAGTCCCGCCTCTTTGATAACGATTTAATTTAAAGGTGATGTTCATTTTTGATTGACCCACAACAATTTGTATATACATTTAATATGTAATATAAATTGTATATTAATTTTATATACATTTGTATACAATGTCATGTTTTATTATATATTCTAAATACATTTTACATTAATTTGTTCATACATTTTTATATACACTTTTGATGTACATTTTGATAGAAATGTTATATAAAATTGGACATAGGTTCTATATATAATATATATATACACATATATATATTATATATAGTAGAGATGATGTCATAACACCCCATGCATTTCACAGCGTCCAAAAATGACCCTATACAGTTTTATTTACTTTATCAAGCACTAACATAAAACTTTGATCTAAACGTAATATAAATTATATATGTAGTATAAATAGATGCCGCGAGGACCATCCCAGACATTTGATGGTGGCCAGAAATAACCCCATAATTTTTTATTCGATTTATACGCAAAGTGTGGTTCCCAGTGTCTACACAAAAGCCTGAGCTATTGGCTTGAACAATGCATGTCCTTACAGCAATGCACCAGCATCTTTGCAACAACTAGACATTTGAATGTGCTTTATACATAAACACCCTGATTCATGGAACAGTGCAAAGTGTCTTTTTGCCATGCAAAGCAATTCCATGAATCAGGCCCAAAGTATCTTCACCAGCCCTGCACAAAAGCCTGAACTAATGACCTCTACACCAGCCGTCCCCAGCTTTCATTTTTTTTAGTTTAAAAAATGTTTATTATGAGAAATCAACATATGAGATATTCAATAACCTTAACGATAAACAAGAACAAGTGTATATGAATAAGTAGGAGATATTATCAAAACTATTTAAGGAAGTGTAGACAACTAATAAACAATATCAGATATGTATAAATAGAGGGGCTTAGTTAAAATCAACAGACGCCATTTTTTAAAATAAAAACAGGGTAACAAAACAATAATATAATAATAGACTAGATATAAAACCAACATGACAAAACTGGATGGAACACAAAGGGAGAAGAGGGGAGGGAATAAGGAAATACATAGGAGAGTATTAGATAAAAAATCAAGAAACGAATGCCATTTCAAATTATGCTTGCATAGTAGAGGAGGAGAGGAGGCTATACAATTTTGTATACAATTTTTGCTGTATAAAAGGTAAAGAATTATGGGAGAAATCATCATCTTTATGGACTCTAATCGACCCCACCAGGAGAGATAGAGGGGGGACCTTGACGTTACAAAGTTCACTAACTCTGGCTAGTGTGATCTCTATGTTTCTTTTTCGCATGTCACAAATAGAAGAAGTTATATGAACTCCAAGATATTTGAAGCCTTGGGGGCACCATTTCATTCCCAAGGATAGTGTATGATGTGGCAAACAGTATTTGTTAAGGGGAAGGATTTCCGATTTATAAATATTAAGCTTATAACCAGATGCTTTAGAGTAGTTAGAGATAGTTTGTAAAAGGTATGGACCAATTTGTTCTGGATTTTTCAGGAATATAAGAACATCATCCGCGTAGGCAGCTGATTTAATATGAAGGTTTTGATATTGGATTCCTAATATATTATCATTTTGTCTGATGGTCTCTAAAAAGGGTTCAAGAGCTAAAATGAAAAGGATTGGAGAAAGAGGGCAGCCTTGATGTGTTCCTCTGGATAGAGGGGGAAAAGTAGATAATTGCCCATTTACAAAGAGTACAGATTTGGGCATTGAATAAAGTACGCTAATCAGGGATAGAAAAGGGGGACTGAAACCATGCCATTTTAGGGTTTTAAATAAAAAGTCTCTCTCAACTCTATCTAAAGCCTTTTGGCATCTTAGATTGGTGTATTAAATCTATGATGTCCAAAAAAAGTCTAATGTTAGAGGAGGGCATTCTACCTTTAACATATCCAGCCTGATCTTGCTTAAGGAAATTGGGAAGAAAGGGGAGGAGTCTGTTTGCTAGAACTTTCGCATAAATCTTACAATCGGTAATAATGAGGGAAATTGGGCGATGACTTTGAGGAAGTTCAGGTTTTTTATTAGGTTTGGGGAAAACAATAATCAAAGCTTCAAGAAAAGAACTGTGCACCTTCCCTTCTGATATAAAGTGAGAGTAAATATTGCTAAGTTTAGGAACTAATTAATTGGAAAAATGAGAATAGAAGTCTGTAGGAAATCCATCAGGGCCGGAAGCTTTGCCTTTTTTAAGATGTTTAGTGGCTTGAAAAATGTCAACAGGAGTAATGGGATCATTGAGTGAGTTAAGATCTATTTGGGGATAAGTGTTTTTAGGTATATTAAGTAAGAAATTATCAATAGAGGCGTTATTGGAAGGAGCTTCAGAGGAGTACAATTTAGAGTAGAATTCTGAGAATATTTGAAGAATATCTTTATCAGAGCATTTTCTGGTTCCTAAGTGATCTTGCATGGTGACAACTCTAGACTTTTCTTTTTGGAATTTAACAGGCTAAATATTTGCTCGCATTATTGGAAAGTTGGTACATTTTTTATTTGTATTTGAGCATATTTGCACAGGAATATTGAGTTACAATTTTATTATACTGAAGTCTTAACTTTAAGACTTCTTTCAGAACCATAGATGAATTAGTACTAGCGAATTGAATTTCAAACGGTTTCAACTGTCTAAGAAAAGATTCTGACTCTTGCTTTAGTTTTTTTTTTTGTTGGCTACAAATGAGATAATATTACCTCTTAGAATGGACTTATAACAATCCCAGTTGTTTGTAATGGAAGTATCTTGATCTTTGTTTACGGCAAAATAATTATTGTGTTGTAGGGTAACAAAGGGTGTTAGTAGGGTATCATTCAGTAAGCTTGTATAGAATCGCCATCTATTTGAGGGCTTAGAATTACAGGGAGATTGTAGTTGGATGTGAACTGCAGCATGATTGGAGATCGTGATGGATTCTATTTGGGCTTTTAGGAGAAGGTTTTCTATGGAGTTGGGTATGAAAATGTAATCTAGTCTTGAAAAAGATTTATGGGGTGCGGAGTAGAAGGTGAATTCAAAATCAGTAGGATGAAGTAAGCGCCATGCATCACTAAGGCCCAATTCCAATACAAAATTTGTGAATTGCTTATGAGAAGTAGCATTGGTGAAGCAGACGCTAGATTTTCTATCTAAGAAAGGGTCTGTAATTTGATTGCAATCTCCATAAACAATCAGATTGTGGAGATTTGCTTGGAGCATGTGATCTCTGCGTTGCCTCCAGAAATGAGGGTCAGGGGATGTTGGACCATAAATGTTAAGTATGGAATATTCTCTAGAATTAATTGAAAGTTTGAGCAAAACCCATCTTCCTATATCATCAGATTCATTAGAAAGTATGTTGCATTTAAGAGATTTGTTGACTAAAGTAATGGCTCAATTTCTTTTCCCATTTGCAGCACTCGAGAACACCTGACCAATCCAATGTTTCTTAGGTTTTTCTGCTTCTTCATTGGAAAGATGTGATTCTTGAATGCAGGCGATTGAAGACTTTAATCTGTTGAGATGAGATAATACGTTTTGTCTTTTGATTGGATTATGTAATCCTTTAATGTTCCAAGAGACTATGTTAAGAGACATGAATATGCGATGGTGAATCTATAAACCATATGATATAAATAGAAAAAAGCAATAAGAAAATTACAAACAATTTGGTACCAATAGAGTGAAACGATATGGCACTTTAGTACAAAGTATAGTGATGTATCCAACAAAACAGATGGAAACATAAAGGGAGAGAAACATAAGGAAGGGGACAAAACAAAAAGATGTAACATGGACTTAGGTAACAGAGAGTCATTGTTCAGGATTATGAATGAAAAGGTGGCCAAAACAAAAAAGCCACACCAGTCTTTGTTAAGGTAAAAGAAAAATGTGATGTGGGGGGAGCCGAAAAAAGAATCAGGCCCTCCGAAACCCCGCTCTGGTGGAGAAGGTAGAAAGATGGGTATTAACATCTTCAGGTGATAGAAGGTGAAGTATCCATGTCATTCCTTTTCTGAGATTGGATATAGCTACGTAGATCCGCTGAATTTTGAAATCTTGAGGTCTGTCCATTTCGAGTAACTTTAAGGGTGGCAGGGTGTACAATGCCATAGCTAGCTTTTAGCTGCCTAAGTGCTGGTCTAAAGGTAAGGAGCTCCTTTCTTCTTGCTGCCATTGCTTTAGCTAAATCCTGTGTTATAAAAATTATTTTTCCTTCCCAAGTCAAATTTTTGATTTGCCTGACTTTCTCCATAATAAGAGTCACATGTGTAAAATCGAGAAGAGCTAGTATCATGGTCCTGGGTAGGTTGTTAGAGTTTCGTGAGGGTCTGAGAGGGTCAATTCGATGTGCTCTTTGGATATTAAGTTGTACTGAGGCAAAGAGGCTAAGAACTTGAGGTAAGAACATATATAGAAAGGCAGCAGGATTGTCTATTACAATTCCTTCAGGAAGACCGATAACACAAAGATTATTTCTTATATTTCGATTTTCAAGATTTTCAGTCTGTTGTTGTAGATTTAACACTGTGGCTTCCAATGAGGTGACTTTGTTGGAAATATCCTCTGCATTTCCAACCCTCCTTTAAACCTCATTCATCCTGGCCTCAAAGACAGAACATTTAATATCAAGTTGTTGTAGCTTAGCATTGGTGTCCTCCATAAAAGGTTTAAGAGCTCTGATTTTCAACAATATAATTTGCATAACAGGGTCAGTTGAGTTCTCTATAGGTGGAGGAGATTCGCTTTTTTTGTCTTTTGAGTGCGGCAGGTAATGAAGATGACCCATCCTTGGATTGCACTTTTTGTTGTTGTCAAAGTGCAATTCAATAGAGAATTCTTCTTTTCTTTTCTTTATCCTCTTATCTGTTAACTCCTTACGCCACTCTCCTTTTTCCCTTTCATGGTATTATTTTCCTAACTTTCTCACTTGTCTTTTGCCGCTTTCCTATATTATTCTCTTTTCCTTCTCTTTTTCCTCTTCTTTTTCCTCTCTTTTTGCCTCTCTTCTCTCTCTTACCTTTTTTTCCTCTTCTCTTTCTATCCTTTCCGTTCTCTTTTTCTCCCTTTTCTTCCTTTTCTTTATCTTCCCTTTTTCTTCTCCTCCCCTTTTCTCCTCCTCTTTCTTCCTTTCTTTTTCCTTATCTTTTCTCTTTACTTCTCCTCCCCGCTTTCCTCTTTCTCTTTTCCTTTATTTTCCCTTCTCTTCCTTTTTCTCATTATGCAAGTAAATGCCAGCCGGAGTTAAGTAATAATTTCAAAATGTTAAGGCAAAGTAAAACATCAAGGTAAAAAGGTAAAATATTAAAAGGAGAAAAAAAATGAAATCTTTCCTTCTTTCTCTTCCTTTCTCTTTACCGTGTTATGCCAGCAGAGGGCTCCTGCAGCACGAAGCGGGCCGCACCTTCCACTGCCGCTGTAAAGCTGACTAGAAGAGTCAGCCACGCAGCGCACGGGATGACGCGGCTTGAAAGGCCCAGCTTCGCGGAACAGTCCTCGATGAAGAGATGGCTACAAGTGCTCCAGAAAGCTTCACCGATGTCCAGAACCGAAGCAGAGAGGAAGCGGTGTCCAAAAGGATCAAATATAAGGTAAGTTTATGTTTTTAATAATGTGTAAATCTTCCACCGGAGCAGAGCCTGAGAGCTAGGCTGCCATCCCCCATGGTGCAAAGTCACGCCCCCCTTCCCCAGCTTTCTGATGCCCCCATGCAGTTAACAGGGTCCCAGAGCCGCTGAAGAACAACCGGCCTTTCAGTAGACAAATACAAATGACTGAGCTCATCTGTTGGGGCTGCGAAGATATCAGAGGACTGGAGTTATTGTGGCAGGGCGTTTTGTGCTGCAAAGAGCAGGATCAGCTGAAGCAGTACAGTGACTCATGGTTATCTGGAAGGACAGGAAGGGACTGGTTCATAATGTATGGGCTGGCATTTCAGCATCACGCAAATGTCAGCAGAGATCACATGTGGATAAGAAGGCGATGTATTTTTAGCTCTGATGAGACATCTCTGCGTGACAGGATTCCCAACAACAAAAATACACATGGGGGCTGCTTATCTATGGTCATCCAGGGTGAGCAGGCTATTCTTATCTTCTTATCTTCTGATACAATGACTCAGTAAGCCAGCTAATTTATAATCGATGCTGCCAGAGCAAGCAACAGGATGTCTGGGTTTTTGTGGGTTACACTTCTAGCAAGGGATTGTATTTTGAAAAGCTGTGCTTCTGTGACCAGGAAGCAGCATGGGAGGGGTGCGGGGGTGCATGTATTTACCCTTTGAAAGGGTCATATCTGACTGGGGGCGGGCTGCCTGGGATTATGTTCCTGGAGTTAGATTTCTGACAATGGGGGCTGCATTGGGGAAACACTGTTTGGATTCTCCTTCTGTGCGGCCGATTGATTGGAGTTCATTGCAGGCCTGCAAGGAACTTTGCTGTACTATTTTGGGGTTAATTGGATCTGTCGCAACTCAGGGGCACAGGGACACTGACAGAAGACTACCCTCCTGGAGAGCTCGGATTGCAAGCCATTGCTGTGATTACTAACCGGGTTAACAGTTGCAAACCTTTCTGGCTCAGATTAAAAATGGGTAAACTGTTTTTTTTTTATTTTCAAACTAAACATGTATATGATTTGGTGGTATTTCAAGAATACTGGTGGTCTGTCAGTCTATTAAATCTGGCACTTGAATTAAATATTTAAAATGCTAATACCAATAAGGTACAGTCCTGATTTAATACATGTTGTGCTTAATTTCAGAGTTGTCCATTTGAAAATGATAGGTTACATTAAAAGATTTAAAATAATATACACAAACATGTACACAAATGGGGAGAGGGACTCTTCAAATCGAACATTTCAATAAAATGTGCCCTTGAAATAGAGGCACTGTGTGCTCGAATCTGTAAGTCTTGTGCTCGGCCACATATCTGACTGACTGCAGACTGTATCTAGTAGAGAAAAGAAAGGCTCTTTTAGTTACACTTATATTTTCTCCCCACTCTGTCCGATTCTTCGCAGCTTATCGAGCTTTCCTTTTATGTTTGCAGGGCTTTCTCAGCGTTCAGTAGGCGAGTGGGGCATTTTCATATTGTTTGAATAATCTAGTGTTCTTTGGTGTTCATTTTGGCACGTCTGCAATGTGGATTTGTATATAGGTTGCACAATGTGACTGCTTTTTATAAACGCATGGCATGCAGAAATCATCCCTTTTAAACAAATAGCCGCTTTAAAAATGCAAGTCCCTGAAAATATTCACCTTTACACATCTTAATATCTACGTGTAATTTCTCGTCATTAGACACAACAGCGTCAATGGTCTGAATTTACACAAAGGCAGGTAATTGCTAGAGCTAAATCTACACATTGACCTGTGCATTTAATGTATACATGCTCCACTACGTCAGCAAGGGGGAGACAACCATTTCCCCGATTAAAGTATTGCAACTGTGTCAACAAGGCAGACTCTCTTGCAAGTCCTGATTTAGTCACAAGACACTTTTAAATGAGTGTCAGGATGGTTTAAGTTTAAGAGCATTTTCATCCAAAAGCCTATTTGAATGTATTAATCAGTACAGAAATATTAAGGTTATATTTGCAATTTAGACTCATGGCCTGATTAAGAAAAAAGTGAAAAGCTTCCCCGAAAAAAGCTCTTTATAACAGGCCCTGACGTGTTTGCCCCTGAAAATGTATCCCCTTCGCCAGTCTACAGCCAAGACTTCCCCACACTTTCATTGTGACCAAGTAACATTGGAGCGCCCCATTCAAGTATTTATTCTTCTGTCCACATTATTCTGCTTTAAGGGAAAGCTGGTTATTACAGTTATATTTTAGAAAAAGACTTGCACCAGGACAGTTGAAGCAGCCTGCAAGATACTGCGCAGCGCTGATGCTATGTTAGCACAGTGTGGGGTTTCCCAGTGCCAGTGGAGGGATTGGTGTAAAAGGAAAAAGCTATTACGACTTGATAACGTTGAAATGGGGATAATTGTTAGTGCTTCATGAAATGGTATTTTTTGTCTTTGTATTTTTATATTTTGTTTCTTTTAATACTGTGCAACTTTTGAATTTTACAAATGTAGGTTTTGATCTTTTACAGTTTATTTACTAGTGCACAATTTTTGCACAAATCCAGAAGACATTTAAGGTTGACCTGTTGATTGGAGTTGCAATAAAACACTTGGCTGCATGGCACACTATAATCACGCATGCACACGTACACCCACACAAACAACATACTCTTCCTTCCATATACGCTTCTTCTAAATCGTGTGGTGCTAATTACTATAAACTGTTTTAAGTGTCAAATATGTAATGTGGCAGCTTGCTCATTAATCACAAACTGAGTATAACCCGGTTTGACAACCAGGGTTGCTATATATGAAAGATGCAGGTTTTTGTGAACTCTCAATTTTGGCCAGCCATGCACGGTGGGATTTGAGTATGTTTCTCTGAAGAAAGTTTGACGGCAAGTTTTAGTCCATTTGGGGGCATTTGGTCCAATCATTTTCTGGTGCCCTTTATTGTGTAGGTTCCAAATGGCTCCCCCAAGATCTTCCACTGCCTGCAAGTCTGCCGGATATTGAATAGGGTAGACCTATCTCTCCTGACAGATCAGCTGCTGGAGGCAAATTCAGAGTTTATGGGAAACAGAGATGACCCTTGTACTTCTCTCCTTAAATCCATCACATAAGCTGTTGACTCTTAGCTCTGATTAAACTTAATTTTGGGAGAACAAAGCCTACCACGGCTTGGTTTACATCTGATTTACGGACCCAAAAGCAAGCTTGCCAACATCTCAAGAGGAAATGGCAGCTAAGTTATGGCGGTTTATAGTCATAAAGTCAAATGTCATAATGTCGAAAGTCAAAATGTCTAAAAAATAAAGTCGGAAAAAAAATGTTGAATTTCTTTTTTTAGTTGCTTTTTGTTTGAAATGGGGGGTCCCCCCAAACCCTCTTTTTTGTAAATGTTTCTTTGTTTTACCCCTTTTATTTACCCCCCAGAACCCAAAAAAAACATATAAATAAAGAAATAAAAAAATCGCCATTTTTTTTCGACATTATGTTTTAGACATTTTTGTAATTCGACATTATTTTTTCGACATTATGACTGCACACCAGTTATGGCTTGTAAGCATGCATCATCTATAAGCAAGCAGTTGTGGGTTATCATATGATGTTTGCGTAGGAGAAAGGAGCATTTTAAGCAAACAGGATATCGGCAGCTGCGCGTTCCTCTAGGGAACTGTATATAGTGGCTAAGAAACTGACTGTGGGTCCTTCTAAGAGACAGGACACATTGCCAGATGCTCAACTTAAATGTAATGCAGTCAGTACTTTTTTTTCTGACAAAATTAGAGACATCCGCCAAGTCTTCATAAATAAGAAACTGCCTTCTGAGGATAACGGGTTACAGGATTCTCCTTTAAGGGGACCCATTATGCCTACTTTGATGGACACCTTTTGTTTGGAGCCGATTGATGATGATATTAGACTCTGGGTCTTGAATGGCTTGAAATCAGTCTCACCCTTTGATGCAATACCATTACATATCTTAAAGGCACTTCTGCTGAGGTATATATATATGTTTACAGCCTGACAGGACTCTTTTGCTTCTGGGGAGATTCCTGGTGCCTCTTCTTAAAAAGCCAACTATGGATCCTCTGATAGCTGCCAGCTATACGCCCATATCTCTAATTTTGACTTTATTGAACTTATGGAGGCAGTGATTACTCTGCTGTTTTCACAATTTTCGGAAGTCAATAATTGCCTACATCCATTTCAATCTGGCTTCAGACAATCGATGGGCCCAGAATCCATCATGATATCTCTCCTGGATTATTTACCCTTCTCCAGGATGAGGGAGAGGCTGGAGTGCTAATCCTTCTTGACCTCTCTGCAGCATTTGATACTGTAGATCATGGCATACTGTTGGCCCATCTGGAACAAGCAAGAGTTATGGGGCCCTTGTTAGAGTGGTTTGAGTATTTTTTTCTGGAACAAACTCAGACCGTTTCCTTACAGGCTTGTCAGTACCTGCCTTCCAGGTTGATTTGCAGGGTTCCCAAGGATCGGCACTGTCCCCACTTCTGTTTAACCTGTATTTGTGTCTATTTGCAGACTTGACACTCAACTTGTGTTTCGGCTGGACTCCCCGCTAACTGAACCTTTCACCAAACTCCGAAATTGCCTGGCCAATATAGGCAAGTGGATATCTTCCAATTGCTTAAAGATAAACGGAAACAAAACAGTGGCCTTGGTGTTTGGCCCTCCAACTGCTAGTAGTTTAAAAAATTCCCAATACTGGCCATCTCACTTGGCCCTTGCCCAGCACCTTGTGCGTCTGTAAAAATCCTTGGGGTAAGGCTATTACCTACTGGTTCGCGTGAAGCACAGATTTCGGCTATCTATAATGCAGGCTTTGGTTAGCTCAAAGTTCTGAGGAAGATCCTGCCTTTGTTACCTTCGGAGAGTTAAACTATGGTGGGCACGTCAGCCATTATGGGATCGCTGGACTACTGCAAAGTAATTTATCTGGGGCAACCTAAGTACCAGATACAATGGTTGCAGATACTGCAGAATTCGACAGCTAGATTGGCATTGAATGCGCCTCATTTTACCCCATCTCCAGCCCTGCTATGGCAGCTCCATTGGCTCCCGGTTGTGGCACTGATTGAGTTTAATATTCTCTGTGTCACTCACTGAGCACTTCACAAGGTAGGTACAGGCTACTTGAAAGATAAGAAAGAGTGTTATTATTCAACTAGGCATTTGCGCTCATATTCTCAGGCTCTCCTCAAAATACTGAGGCATCAGCGTGACCGGGTTGGAGGACGCTCCTTCTCAGTAATGGTTCCCACGCTATGGAACATGGTTCCATTACCGCTTAGAGTCATGGAGGAGCATCTGCCCTTTCGTAGGGCTCTTAAAACCCATTTGTTCTAATTGGTTAGTGTGCAAAATTACAAGGGGCTTTCTCTTAACTCTGTTTCTTTAACATTAGGGCCTAGATGCCTTTGGGCCTTAGTTTGCACGCTATACATTTATACATTTACATAAATAAATGTTGCAAAGATCACACATTTTTGTTAAGCAGTGTAGTCAGGATTCTTTCACAGAAACTGCTTGAAATGTCGATTTTCTTTATTGTGTTTGCCATTGGGCAAGGGGAAGCATAACACGGTATCCATTAATGTTTGAAAATAAAACGTATTTTAAAAATGTATTTGAATATCACAATGCACTGATTGTCATTGTGTAAAAGATGTCTAGATGATTCTATATTCTCTTTGTATTTTTAGAGCGGGGTCATGCAACTGGCAGACGCTCTGGATGTCAAATGTGCGACCTGAAAAGTGGCAGCCTTTGGATTTATGGAGATGTGTGCATCTGATTCACTACCCTATGGATGGGATCACATGTTTTCTACAATTGGGCAAGGGGCATTGTTTGTTTGCAGCCCCCAGCAAAGGTGAACGGATGGGGTACTCCAACGTAGTGGAGTTGTTATTCAGATTCAGCAAATGGCATTAGAGGGTTGTGGCCCCCAGCAAGGGTCGTCGATGGAGTGGCTGGGACCCCAACACAGTGAAATTGTTCTTCAGACTCAGCAAGGGGCAATGGAGGTCTGTGGTCCCCAGCAAGGGTGAGCAGATGGGGCACCCCGACGATGGAGTGTGGCTTTTCTGGTTCCTCAATGGGCATCAGCAACACGTACCCAAGATGGTGCCCATTGTTTTGTTATCACAAGGGTTGAGCATCTGGGGCACCACCGCTATCAAGGCAACAATGATGGAACGCTGTATGTAGTAGTGTTGACACCGCCTAACCAAGCTACAGTATCTGATGGTGACCACTACAGTTAATTCTGCACATTGTTTTGCAGGGTTGGGGATGGGGCCATATGCCGGATTATTCATTAAAATAAATAAATAAATAAATAAATAAATAAATAAATAGCAAGGGGAGTCCTGGGAGACTCTCTGCCAGACATGAGTCCTGGTTACAAGAGCCTTACCCAGAGTCTTTAGCTCACTATCTTTCACAGAGGAGAAATATCCTAAACACATCAGTCTTTGTCCTGCCCTGGGGCAGTCCATCACCGAAATGCTAGGAAATTCTCCTCTGAACAAGAGTACCAACAGCAACCCCAGACACGTGTTGCAGTCTGGTTGAACCTCATCAGTATGGTGTAGCAGTGCCTCTCTAAGAATAGTGAGCAAGGGGTCCACGTCTGATTCCCCTAGTAACTTCGGGTGAGACCCAACGTTACTTGAAATATGCAAATAACAAGGGGGGTCCTGGGAGACTCTCTGCCAGACATGAGTGCTGGTTACAAGAGCCTTACCCAGAGTCCTTAAAGATAGTGAGCTAAAGACACTGGGTAAGGCTCTCGTAACCAGGACTCATATCTGGCAGAGAGTCTCCCAGGAACCCCCTTGTTATTTGGATTATTCATTCAAGCATGTAAAAGTATGCTGTGTGTGATACTCAATCGATGGGGGGTTTATACAGCCTTTAAAGGCGTATTGTTGAAGGAGATGTACAAAGCTGTCACATTTTGATGAAGCTGTGTAGCAGGGGTTCTTTCACACAAACTAATTGAAATGTAGAATTTTGAAAAACTGCATTTACTGTGTTTAACAACGGGCCATGGAAAACTTAACACAGCATCCCCTAATGTTTGAAAATAAAATGTGTTTAAAAATGTATTTGAACATCACAAGGCAGTGATTGGTGCTGTGTAAGGTCCTATTCTGATTCTATATTCTCTTTGTATTTTAGAAACACCATGAACTCTAACAACGGGATTGTGAAACCGGAAGCCACTCTCTAAGTGAGTTATGCCACCTAGCAACTATCAGACGCTGATACTGTGGCTATATGCTTGACCTTGTTGGGCCATCGGTGGATTGCACAGCCATCTGACGCTGAGGGTGTGGTGACTGTGTCACTGGATGGGAATGTTTTTATGCTTCACCAAGGGTAATTGGAGTGGGTAACCCATTATCTTATCAGAATGGTTTATTTGATGTTGCCCAGGACCAGCTGAATTTAGGGGCCTGCGTCGGAGCAGAGTATTTTTTTGATTTGCCGAGGGCAACTGGAATCTGGTGATACTCCAATTGTTTGAAAATCTAAATCTGCTGTGCTAGATGTCTGTACATGGAGGTATATAGGTGTGTCATGGATTGCTAAGCGTTTCCATGTCCCACGATCTGCAGCCTTCCAAATTCAATTCCCGCCATGCTAAAGAACAATGGCCCTCATTACAACACCTGCGCTAAACCATGGCGCTATTAGCACCAAGGTTGGTGCCGGTGTTGTAACGAGTCCGCCATGATGAAATGGGGAAATGCCGCCCCATTCCAAGGTTGGCGGGGCCGTATTTCCCCATTTCACCATGGCCCTTCCCCATTCCCATTTTTGCCCCGTAGGGCTCAATGGGAATGGGGAAGGCAGCAATTACGGTACCGCAAATTGCGGTACCATAATTGCCTGCGCGGTCCCTTTGTGGGTCCCTACTTTAACGGCTGGTCCAGACCAGCCGTTCAGGACGGGTCCCGCAAAGGGACCTCGTAGTAAGGCGCTAAGTGGTTAACGGCGCCGCAGCCTTTTACGGCGCCGTTAACCACTTAGCGCCTGGGTCGTAATGAGGCCCAATGTCTTTTGCATATTTTGTTCAGCCTCCAACTACAGACATTGGGAAGCGACACTGACCATTTTTTATCGCACATTTAGCTTTTCCAATACATGGAGAACAAAAGAACATTGAGCGGTGTACTGCATCATGCTAAACCGGAATAATTGACATTGTTAAACTGAAATATATGTAACTTCGTGATTTTGATATACTTTCGGCAGAAACATAAACATTAATTTGTGCAGCAAGTGCACATTTTGTATGGGTGGTTGAAAAATCTGAAAATGACCCTGAAAATTGCACCGAGCATATTCTCAGGATTTCATCCGCCCCTAAATCTACCAACATACAGCTTTCTTTGTTGTCTGCCGCTTGTCAGTGTCATGGCGCTATGATCTTGGAATGTATCCACAAGGTGGTTGTCGAGGTAAAGAGTTAGGCAGGCACTAGTAGGCGCTGACGATGATCGCGTTCTTAAACACTTGCAGGACATGCAGACATATACAGCAAGCACAAGGGTATATAGGAACATGGGAAAACCATGTCCCTTTCCCTGCATTCGATACTGATGGGGAAGTCATTTGTAAAAATTCACAAATCACCAGACAGTTGTTTCAGGAACATCCCACAATTGACTTTGTCTGCACGACCGGATAGTCATGCCTGAAGCATAATGTTTCAAACGCTTGTATTGTGACATATAAACACTGCATGCACGTTTCACACTGCTTTCTCTGAAACATTGAAACACACCTCCGTTGTGGCCATGCATAGAAAGAATGGTCATTAGCAAGCAGCTTTGCGAATGCGATAACTGAAATGCCTCAGTAGAATAAAACACGCACACCTATAATTCAGCACACACAGGCCCACAGGATAAGCTTCACACTAAGGGCTTGACCAATAACCTGGACTAGTGATTTTGTGTAATCAGTACTGTTCCCGGCAAAGACATTTCATTTTCTGTTCACTCAAAATAATAGTGTCAGGGCCTGATTCATGGAATTTTTAGCACAGTGAAAAGGCACTGGTGCAAAGTGACGTTGCACTGCCAACAAACACCCTGGTTCACAGAGCGTTGCAAATTGTATTTTTGCAGTGCAGTGCCTTTGCACCAGAGCAAAGTTAGTGCAAAGGCACTTTGCACTGCAAAAAAACACTCTGCACCGCTCTGTGAATCAGGGTGTTTGCTGGTAGTGCAAAATCACTTTGCACCACTGCAAAGTGACTGTGCACCGCGCTAAATGTTCCATGAATCAGGCCTTCAGTCTCTTGTGCACACCGGATTCCTATATTGCAAATATATCTGCCTGACTCTCAAGCCCATGTTTTCTGCTGGCTTGAAAGGCATATGCTGACTCATGGAAAGACATGACTTTAGCCCCTTGGATATATGCATGCCATTTCCAAGCCCTGATTATGCATATTTCTGCATCTGTTCCCCGAAGATGCATGGGTCTGTCCCCTATCAATGTATATTAATGTCACATAGAAATGGATATTTGTGTCCTCTAGAAACACATCTCTACCGAGAATATCTGTGTTTCAGTCCTATGTAAAAAAAAAATATTGATTTTATAATAGTAAATACTCTTTCTATGTCATATAAATTGATGTTTTCGTCCTGAAAAGCAAAGTTGAATGAAACGTTGGTTCCTATTGCTCTGTTTCCGTGTGAGAAAACTCAGTGAGTGAAGCTCTTGCTTTAAGCATCTCTGTTATTCAGCCTCCTTCTGTCTTAGGTTTGAATCCAGGCAAGGCCAACAGCCTTTTGTCTAGCCTGGGCCAAACCATTGAACTTGATCAAAGCTGCTATTACCTCGCTGAGAAGTGCTATTAATGTGGGCTAGTAAAATTCAATCTAGGTTGGGTAAGATTTGGGCTGCTTATTTTCTCTGGGATGGCAGTGATTCCGATTTAAACCACAACATGTCTTGCTAATTTATCTTGCAAACTCCAAAAAAGAAAAAAGGAAAACAGAATCATAGTGTGAGGACCTATAAACTCATCACATTGTAAAATATCACCAGAAGCACAGGTTACTAGCAAGGATTGGATGGCACAAAATATCCCCTACTTTCCCAGAATTATTATGAAGTTTGTATTCTTTTAATCTTCTTATTTCTAAGACCGCCTGTCACAAGGGTGTGCGTGGGGGGATGCGGAGGACATGATAAGGACCATGTTGATCCAGGCATGCTCATCAGGCAAGCTGAGGCGACAAGTCCTAAGAGAGCCCGGACTCACTCTGCCCAGGATCCTGGAGCTCGGGAGATGCCATGAGGTGGCGGAGGCTCGAGCCAATAAAATGGAGGCCGGATCCCGCGCTGCGAGACCGGAGGAGGTGTGCGCTGTCTGGCGGGGCGGCAGAGGAGTGCGAAAACCCGGCATACCTCCCAGAGACAGAGCGGTAGAGTCGTGCCAGAAGTGCGGATATGACCTCCCCCACTCATCGGAGTGCATGGCAAAAGGAAAGATTTGCGGACGCTGTGGTGTGCCTGACCACTTCTCGAGGGTTTGCAGGGCGACTCTGCCTGTACTTATTCCGAGAGGACAACCCCGTCTATGGGCCCCGCGGCAATACCGCCCGCCGAATGTAGCTCAGGTGGAACAAGTGGAACCAGAGGAGGCGCTGGCGGAAGAAGTGGAGGAGGAGGATGAGGAGAACATCTTCTTCGTCTCCAGCATGGAGGTCCTCAAGGGAAGGAGCAGAAGACAGCCGAGATGTATCGTGGAGGTAAACTGCTCGCCGGTCCCAGTGCTAGTCGACACGGGAGCCTCTGTCAATGTCATGGCGAGAGGACATTACGCTGCGCTCAACCCAACCCCGAGGCTGGCGACGCCAAGAGCCCGCATCTTCGCATTTGGTGGGCGGGAGCCCCTGCCACTCGACGGGGCGTTCGTCGCCAAGGTGGAACACGACGGGTCGAAGATCAGGGCCCGCTTCTATGTGACCCCGGTGAGCAGCAACACCCTGCTCAGCTGTGCGGCAGAGGAGGCCCTTGGCATAGTCAGCTTCGCCTATTCAGTATACTTGGAGGACATCAACGACCTGCTGGACAAGTATGCTGACATCTTCAAAGGGATCGGGAGGATGAACGGCGACCCCGTGAGGCTCCACATTGACGAGTCGGTACAGCCCATAGCCCTGAAGCACAGGCGAATTCCATTTCATCTAAGGGACCAGGTGGACAGGGAACTCGATAACCTGGTGAACCTGGACGTAATTGAAAAGGTGGAGGGCCCCACACCATGGGTATCCCCCATTGTCGTAGCGAGGAAACCCAAACAACCGGACTCCGTCCGAATCTGTGTGGACATGCGATTGCCCAACAAGGCCATCAGGAGAGAACGACACCTGACCCCGACGATCGATGACATCATTGCTGAAGTGCAAGGGGCCCGGTTCTTCTCGAAGTTGGACTTACGAGCTGGGTATCACCAAGTTGTCCTCCACCCAGAGTCCCGTTATATAACGACTTTCACCACCCACAGGGGACTCTATAGATACAAGCGTCTGAGCTTCGGAGTGTCGTCTGCAGCCGAGGTATTTCAGAACTTAATCCGAGGCGCCCTCGCGGACCTGGAGGGCGTCCTGAACATTAGCGACGACATTCTGGTCTTTGCCAGGACCGAACCAGACCACTTGAAACGCCTAGCCAAGACCCTCGAGAGGCTGCAGTCGCTGGGGCTCACCCTCCACAAGGACAAGTGTGAGTTCCTCCGCCCGACCATTGAGTTTTTTGGTTTCATCTTCAAGGAGGGCGGGGTATCTCCTGACCCCAAGAAGGTCCAAGACATCAAGACGGCACGCCCCCCTGAGTCCGCATCAGAGGTGCGGAGCTTCCTGGGAATGGTGACGTACTGTGGGCGCTTCATCAAGAATCTCGCCTCGAGGTCGGAACCTCTGAGGGCCCTGACGAAAAAGGATACCATCTGGCAGTGGGGCCCGTTAGAACAGTCGGCATTCGAGGACATCAAGGGTGCCCTGACAGCAGATGACACCGTGGCTTTCTTTGACCCCGCCCTGGAGTCGGAGATTGTTGTGGACGCCAGCCCGTTTGGCCTCGGGGCGGTCCTCACCCAGGTGGGCAGAGATGGGGGAATAAGGCCCGTGGCATATGCGAGCAAAGCCCTCTCCGAGACCGAGCAGAGGTACTCACAGATTGAACGGGAGGCCCTGGCGGTTCTGTGGGGCTGCCGGCATTTTCGGCTCTATGTACTGGGGAGACCCGTGACAGTGGTAACAGACCACAAACCACTGATTCCGATCATGGCCGGATCCTCCTCCAAACCACCAGCCAGGATCGAGCGATGGATGCTGGCCCTCCTGGAATATGGCGTCACCTTAATCTACAGGCCGGGGGCCAATAATGCGGCTGACTACCTGTCCAGGCATCCAGTGGGCAGGGGCGGACCCGCACAAGAGTCGTGTGCAGAGGAAGCCGATGATCATGTCAGCATGGTGGTCGAGAGCGCCACCCCCAATGCAATGCCGCTACCCGAGCTGGAGAGCGCGGCAGCCAATGATGAATGCTTCCGCATCCTGAGGAGCTCGATGCAGTCGGGGTCCTGGAAGGCCGTGCTGGAGTTGGTGGCAGGGCGCACTCAAGAAGCCAAGGTGACCCTCGAGCAACTTTGGAAGGTGAAGGATGAACTGTCCTTCACGGAGTCGGGCCTGCTGCTGCGGGGTGATCGCCTGGTGGTGCCGGGCTCCAAGGTCCACGAAGTTATCAACCTGGCACACCAGGGACACCAAGGGGCCGCCAAAACGAAGGCGAGGCTGAGGCTGAAGGTGTGGTTCCCCGAGCTGGAGAGAAAAGTGGACGACTTTGTAGCGGCCTGCGTATGGTGCCAGGCGGCTTCCCCAGTACAGCGGGAGCCCGAAATTGAAGTAATGCCACGGGGGACCCGCCCGTGGGAGGTCGTACATGCAGACTTCGGATCCACGGCCGTGGGTACTCACTTCCTAGCCATCGTCGATGAGTACTCGCGATACCCGGAGGTGGAATTCGTCGAGTCGGTGGCGTTTGAGCACGTGGTGGGCGCTGTGGAGAAAATCTTTGCCACCCATGGGTTCCCCGTGACCCTGTGCTCGGACAATGGATCCCCATTCCAAAGCGCGAGGTTCTCGGAGTTCCTCGAGAGCTGTGGAGTGGCCCACCGGAAGGTGTCCCCGTTGTGGCCCCGCGCGAACGGGGATGCAGAGAGGCTGATGAGGACATTAAACAAAACGTTCCGGATAGCCCAGGGGCAAGACCAGCCTCTCCAGCGGGCGCTATACCAGTTCCTAAGAGTGTACCGCACCACCCCACACGCCTCGACTGGGGTGGCCCCGGCTGAGGCTCTATTCCGTAGGTGCCCCCGAGGTCTCCTCCCGGAGGTGCAGGAAAAGGTACCCGGCGTAATAGACGACCAACGGGTGGAAGCGGAGCGACAGGCAAGGACACATCAGGAAAACCTACCGCGGGGTCTTCGTCCGCAGCGGCTGGAACCGGGCGACGAAGTGCTGATTAGGAATCGGCATCCCCATGGGAAACTCTCGCTTCCATATGAACCCGAGCCGCTGGACGTAGTGGCAGTGAAGGGATCGATGGTAACGGCCTCGGACGGGAAGTCGGCCGTCACCCGAAATGTGAGTTTCTTCAAGAAACTGGGGGACTCTCGGACTGAACTCCCGCCTGACCCGGATGAGACTGTCCTCCCGGATGAAGATACCCCCCGGGGGGAATTCTTGGGGTCACCAGAACGAGACACTGGAGCGGCGGGGAGTCCTACCTCGGAGACTATGTGCTGGGGCCGATTGACTGTGTTCCGGAGTGAAGGGGATCTGGGAGGCTGATAATAAAAGGGGGCATGGGTTTTGTAAGTTCACAAATGACATTGTGTGCAGTGATATGGTTGACGTGTCTGTTTGTTATTGTTCCTCCCGGAAAAAGGAGGAGTGTGGCGTTGCCCCGTGAGGGGATACGCACGCGGCGGCGTGACGTTGCACGTCGCCGCGTGCGCCTTAAATAAACGGGGCGTTCCCGGCCGCGTCAGAGCGACCGGGGAGCTCGAAGCGTGCAGACGTGTCCGAGTCGAGTCTGTGTGCGGATGGGCTCGCGAGCACGCAGTGGGGGCACCCAGAGACCCCCAACAGGCTGCAGACGTACAGCTGCAAACCCTGCCCTGCATTGTACAATGCTGGCGTGCAGGGGAGACTATGCGACAACGCCTTGCACACGCCTGCAAGGCGTCATCTGCAAACACTGCATTGCACAGGGCTGCAGGGGATAGTATGAAAACACTGCAGTGTATCGGTCTGGGGCTCCCTAGCATGTTCTTTGCATCCTTTCCTTGCACCCCTATTTTCTCTTTCGTTCTTCCTTTCTTACTATCGCCATCCCTCAATCAGCCGCTTCATGCCCACCCTCGCCAGCACCCCCTTCTTGTAAACTCCCTTGTGCCTTTGCTCTCAATCTCCCTGGCTGGCAACGCACGGCACTGGAAACTGCAATGAACAATAATGAACGCCTACTTAGTCCACCCACACAAATGCCTTCGCGCATGCCTTGATAATTCCACATTCCACTGGGGCATGTTCCAGAGCAAAGAAGGCTTTGCTTTTTGAACCTTCCCCTATACATCCACTATTGCTGCTTTACATTTGTCTATTCTAAAAACACACATTAACAATAATGTCCGAGGGCTTCTGTGGTGTCCATCATTTATGAGTAGCAGGAACCACACTGGAGCCATCAGGTAAGAAAGTGGAGTGAGCTTTATTGTAGTTACAGGGTAATAGATGGGACATAGGGAGGGAGGTAAGGTGGATATATCTTTAGGCTATCCTCCCCCATCCTGAAGTCCCTAACTGACATATGTGGAACACGGAGGACCCACAGTGTTCCACTACACCAACATTCTGTACGCTTGCATTGCATTGGCACGACAAGCACACGCTACACATCCCCCTTCCTTATAAAACGGCAGCAAGGGAAAACATGCACACCACACCAGACAGGATCCCATACACCAACACAACTCAACCAAACACTTCAGAAACATTAGCACAATCGCAACCACACAAAAGTACTCAGCACACTGTGGGCCTCATCATGACTTGGGCAGTAACGGTAACGCTATTAGCGCGGGCGGTATTAGCCCTACCGCCGAACTCCCCGGCGCTAATAGTGCCGGAACAAAAGTTCGGCGGTAATGTAAGTCCCCATTCCCCACTGAGCCCATTTGGGAATGCCCCATTCCCCATTGGGCTCAATGGGGAATCTTCACGCTAATACCGCCAGCGGATTTCCCGCCGGCGGTAATAGCACGAAATTTCGGCGGATTTCCCCCCAGCTCATAGCTGGGACGAAATCCGCCGAAGCCTTGATTCGGCGGACCCTTAAATCCGGCGGTAATAGCGCTACCGCCGGATTTAAGGGTTACCGCCGAAGTCGTGATGAAGCTGTGTGTAACTAACATTCGAAACCATCCAAGGGAACAAACCACTGCGTATCCCGGACGGCCACTCCTGGATCTCGAAGCTGCCACCTTCAAGCACAAACCATTCACAACTACATTCGCAAACCATCACAGCTTACTCACCTTCCACCCCATCTGCCAAATGGGGCCTCGGGGCTGCCACGCCCAAAGCGCTATCGCAACCATTCAAATAACAATCATAACTAACCACCTGTAACCGTACTACAATAGAACCATAACCTAACACACACACACCCATTCTCACACAAAGATCCTGTCACCAGCAAAACCAACTGCAAAACCAGATCACCAACTGAACAACTTACACCTCACACACCAGAGATGACAATACCACAACTCCCAGGAGACACAAACAAAGTAGGAACAAGAAAGGAAAGCCACAAACAAAACAAAGGACACATGAAAACAAACGTGACTGCTGAAGGAGCAGCACGTTGACATGACACTAAGATAAAAGAGCTTTATTGTAGTTACAGGGTAATAGATAGGAAATAGGGAGGGAGGTAAGATGGATATATCTTTAGGCTATCCTCCCCCATCCTGAAGTCCCTAACTGACATATGTGGAACACGGAGGACCCACAGTGTTCCACTACACCAACATTCTGTTAGCTTGCATGGCATTGGCACGACAAGCACACGCTACAGTTTCTTGTATAGGAGAACGCACAAAGACTTTTGTATCTAGGACAAGAAGTTATATTCAGGCGAGAAACATTCAACTTTATTTAATTTCACATGAATACTGCAATTAGCACAGACTTACTGTATATCATGCCAGGTGTGTTCGAGACTCTATAATTCGAAGCAGCGCGCAGTGGGTTTCATGAATATTTACTTGCAGTGTTTACAGCGAGGCGTTGCCAATATGACCTTTTCCTGCCGCATTAGCATTTACTTTAACAAATGAAGAAAATATCAGCTGTGGAAGCCATGCGACCAAAGCACAAGTGGCCACGGGAAGAAAATGGAAGAGAGTTTTTCACTTCAAAGAACTGAATAAAAAGGAAGGCATTGCTATCTCTTGAAATGTAGTTTAAAATATTAATGTATTTTATCACTATGCCAGGGAAGTCTGAATTTCAGTTTTATGTTTTTGACCAAACCCAGGAATTTAGCATTCTGCGGCTGTTTACGTGGGATAATAAAAATCCCAACCAATCTTGCTCCTTTGTGGTGAAAAGGACCATTTCAACTAGTATGGACTCAACTGCCCACATGTTTTTCAAATTCACATGTTGCCTTCGCCACCATTTTGCATTTGATCGCATGCTGAATAGAATAGTAATTCCAGTATCTATCTGGCAAATCATCTGCTACTGACGCGCTTTGGTAGCGCACACGCAGACTGGGAGGGAAGCAGTGCATTGTTGTCTGTCCAAATCCCCACAAATCTAGATTCATTTGGAATCCCATGGAAATGCAAATAGGGAAGCAGTGCATTCTTGTCTGTTCAAATCCCCAAAAATCTAGATTCATTTGGAATCCCACTGAAATGCAAATAGGGAAGCAGTGCATTGTTGTCTGTCCAAATCCCCAAAAATCTAGATTCATTTGGAATCCCACTGAAATGCAAATAGGGAAGCAGTGCATTGTTGTCTGTCCAAATCCCCAAAAATCTAGATTCAATTGGAATCCCACTGAAATGCAAATACCTTCAATGTCATAACTCGATTAAAAAAACGGAGTGCAAACCTTTTATCACAAAATATTCCTGAAAAAATACATATTCCCTAAATCAGTGTATAGACCACAAACATTGCATTCATTTAAATTCTACAGGGCACCGTCACAAGGGTGCTGATTTCCCCGCAGGTTGACATCCAGAGTTGAGGGGAGAGCCTCTACTGTGGATGCCGGCCAATGATCTTCTCGTGGGGGCCAAATCACAAAGCTTTGTCCAGGCGTACGTGAACGGAAGTTAGAGCGATTCACGAGTACGCATACTCCTGATTCGCAGCGTGATGAAAGAGTGTTCTGGCTCAAAATCCAACCCACGGCAGCATTTCTGCCAACGTAAATTGTGTGTATTCTTCTTTTTGTGTTCATTCCAGGGTGTGTGGAACTTTAAAAAGGTGTAACTGACTTGGTATTCACTAACTTGAAAACCTGCTGCCAAAACCTACCTTCTGATGCTTACTAATACCTAACAGTTCATTGTGTAAGTGTGGCTTGAGGAGCGTGAAAATGGAAATAGGTGCATGCAAAGAAGTCAGTTGGATGAAGTACTGTTAGGCAAGATTTTCATAGCAATGATCGTTCCTGACCTGCGTCAACCCCAAAACCTTTTGCTTTTAATGGTGGATTATTCGTCCTTATACCTCAGTGAGTGGGAACCCTTTTCCACACTCACCAAATCTTTTACCCTTTTTAGGGGTGTCATTTTTAAGACTCTCCATAGTTTAGTTTAGTTTATTATTTATATAGCGCCGCCTGGCCCGAGGGCATCCAGGCCCTTGAACAGGGTTACATGGGTTACATGTTGCAAGTAGTGAGCAAGGTTGCAGGTTACAGTTTACAAATGATGAAAGTTTTACAGTCATATTGGACGTAGGTAAAGGTTGCAGGCGTGAAGACATTATGATAGTTGCTGGTAAGGTGAACATTTTAAAAAGCAGTTTCGGATCATAAGCAGGTAATGACGTGATACAGCAACTGTGTGATGAATTTACAAGATTCGGGGTGTGCAGCTTATACAATGTATACAATTGGGTGTGAAGTAGGTCAGTGTTTTAAGCTTCATTGGCCAGGAGCCAGGTTTTGTACTGTGTCTAAAGCGGTGAAAGGATGGCTCTGATCTCAGATCGGTGGGTAGGGAGTTCCATAATTTGGCGGCAAGCAGCGGGAAGCTTGTGCCACCTGCTTTTTGGAGCTTAAATCTGGGGATGTTTAAGCAGTGAGATTGGGCTGATCTGGTTGGGCGAGATGATGTATGTTGCGTGAAGTTATCCGAGAGGTAACTGGGTGCTTGGTTGGATAAGCATTTGTGTGTGAGGGAGAGTGTTTTATATTTGATTCTTTGGGGAATGGATAGCCATTGACAGGTGCGTCTGGCATCAGAGATGTGCTCGTGTTTGGGTATGTTCAGGGCTGCTCTTAATGAATTGTTTTGGATAACTTGGAGCTTGTCAATGTTCTTTTGGCTGGTGCCCAGGTAGAGAGTGTTGCAATAGTCTACTTTGGATAGTACTAGTGCTCTGGGTAGGGTGGTGCAGTTGGAAGTAGAGAGGTACGGTCTGCTGGCATTGATGAGCTTCCATGTGTAAGCAGTGACGGATGATATAGCGTTGATTTGTCTTGTTAATGTGAGGGAGGAGTCGAGGTATATACCAAGAGTTTTGATGCTATTAGAGACGGTAATGTTATTGCCGTCAATGTTAAATGTCTGATAGAGTTTGTCGAGTTTATTAAGTCTGGCTTGAGAGCCTAAGAGAAGAAGCTCAGTTTTGTCGTCGTTGAGGCAAAGTCCGTGTTTGGCCATCCATTCTTGGATAATGGAGTAGATGTTGTTAAGTACTGTGTTGTCAGTATAGTAGTCGCCTGTTAGTGGGATGAGTATTTGGGTGTCGTCTGCGTAATTTCTGTAGATGACACCCAGTTGGTCAAGTGTGTCGGAGAGGGGTTTGTGAACACATTTTATAGTGTAGGGGAAACACAGGGGCCCTGGGGGACGCCACAGGTAACAGGGGCAGGTTCTGCAGAGGCTGTGGGAGCAAAGACCCTCATTGATCTGTTGTTCAGGAAGGGCTGAATCCAGGCATTGGCCTTGTCAGAGAATTTGGCTGCCGAGGCAAGGTGTTTATAGAGAATGTCATGATTTACCAAGTCTAAAGCGGCAGACAAGTCGAGGAGGAGAAGAAGGGCTAGTTTGCTGTTGTCTTTGAGGTTGTCCATTTGTGTCTTAAGGTCGATCAAGGCTGTCTCGGTGCCATGTTTGTGTTACGCTCACCTGGTATCCACAGGGACGCCACCCAGCTGGGTTACTCGCTGGTATGCTTCTCAGCTTTGCCCTGATGTGGTCTGCGGGGAAGGTTCTGCCTGAAAATACAGGAGGAATGTGTTCAAGACTGACCGACTGGGGTAAGTATCCCCCCTCCACCACCATATGCTTTCAGTCCCTCTGGCGCCCTCTCCTCACCTTGTGGTAGAATTATGCGTGCTCTCCGTCCTGCCTTCTTTGCAGGGGCGCGTTGTCTTTCATGGGCGAGTGCGGTCCAGTTGCTTCACTGACGCCGGCCCGTTTGATATTGTTCAGGTAGGTCTTATTGCTGTTCTTTAGTTTTGTTGCTATACTGCATGCCTTTCTTTGTTTAAAATGTCTCTTTTTTCTCCCTTAGGTATGCAGAGCTTCAGCGCGGCGGAATTGCTTGGTTGAGTCCCTCTGGTAAATGATGGCGCATTAAGAGCGCTATGATGCGGTAAGTAAGCGCTATGCGCAGCGCTGCGAAGTCTTGCCTTTGCTAACCTGTGTTTTCCTTCCTTGTAGGTCGCGGTGTTCTTCACCGTGAGTGGAATGTCCGGAGTGGTGCCAGCCGAGAGGCGACCAGCCAGATAAACCTTTTGAGCAGTTCGTAATTTGTAAATGTCTCTACAGCTTTCTTTAATGTTGCCTCTATCTTCCTCTTTCAGGTCGTTCTGTCCGGGAGGCGTGCAGATTCGAGGAAGCTGTTCTCAGTAGCTGCGAGTGTTTAAAGATGAAGACTGCAGGTAAGATGCTGCTGCTAATGATGTTCCTTTTGTCTCCTTGCAGGTTCTGCTTCTCCGAGGTTCGAGGGAATAGCTGGACACGGTGAGCGTCACGTTGCAAGCTGCAAAGTAACACGAAGCATGTTCTGCAGTCAGGGTGTGGTTTATATAGCCCAGGGAAAGTAGTACCAGGGAAAGTAGTTCCAGGCCTGCCACACCCAAAACACTAGACCGCATAGCTTGGTTCTTAGGAACCAAACTATGTGGATGCCTCCATGTTGGCTGACAATACAATAAAGTATTTCCCAAGCACATTGTTGTTCATGGTGTATGAGCCTGGCGCCATAGGCGCAAGGACTGGCCCCATGAGGGCTTTTGAAGAGGATGCCAGGCTCTAGAGGCCCGAGTCCTGACTCCACCTGGCCAATGGGTTTGCCAGAGGGGGTTTTGGGTGAGGGTCGTGACAGCACTCCCTCTAAGGCCCCTCCCATGGTGTTCCTTCTATCTGGCCCAGGTTTGGTTGGGAGGTTCCGATGGAATTTCCT
The DNA here is from genome assembly GCF_040938575.1 of Ambystoma mexicanum. NCBI lineage: Eukaryota > Metazoa > Chordata > Amphibia > Caudata > Ambystomatidae > Ambystoma > Ambystoma mexicanum. The sequence goes on along the minus strand of NC_090927.1, from coordinate 460,088,481 downwards.
GAATAGAAGTGGTGAGTGGATATTCTTACAGGGCTCCCAGGATCTATCTTGTGGTCCAAATCCTTTCCAATTGACGAGATAATATAGCTTGGTCCTAGAGTATTTAGAGTCCAAGATATCTTTGACTTTGAATTCTGGTTCTCCGTCAACAAGTATGGGCTTAGGTGGTGTCAGGAGGGACACATGGAATACCGGGTGGATGTGTAGATTAGGTGGTAAATCCAGTTTCATGGCTGCTGGATTGATAATTGCCTTAATGGTATAGGGTCCTCAGAATCTGGGATGAAAAGTCCGGGTTCCCTTGATGGTACGAATTTAGCGGCTAACCAAACTTTGTCTCCTACTTGATAATCAGGGGCCTTTTTCCGGTGTTGGTTGGCGAATCTCTTTTGTTTTTATTTGGCATGAATAAGGTGTTCCCTTGCCCTTTTGAAAGCCTGAGTAAGGGTTATGTGTAGAGTCTTTACCACTGGCATTTCCAAGCTGGCTGGAAGGTCTAGTTCAGAGGTATGTGGATGTCCACCATGAAGGGTATAGAAGGGTGTTTGTCCCATGCTTGAATGCAAAGAATTGTTATATGCATATTCGGCTATCCATAGGAGGTCTTTCCAATTCCTTTGTTCATGGTGCAGCATGCACCGTAAATATTGCTCGAGTGTCTGATTGGTTCTCTCGGTTTGGCCGTCCGTTTGGGGATGGTGACTTGTAGATAGCCGAACGTCGATCTGCACCACTGCACAGCATTTTTTCCAGAAGTTTGAAACAAACTGGCTTCCTCGATCAGAGACCAGAACCAAAGGGTAGCTTAACCACGCCCTCCAGGAACACTTTTGCTAAAGTGGCTGCGTCTGGGAGGCCTTTGAGAGGAATAAAATGGGCCATCTTTGAGAAGAAGTCCACAACTACAAGGATGGTGTTGAACCCTTGGCTTGGAGGTAGATCAGTGCTGAAGTCAAGGGAAAGAGTGTGCCATGGAACTGGAGGAATGTCCAATGGTTGTAGGAGACCAGATGGTTTTTGTTTCTGTGATTTATATTGTGCGCAGACACAGCAGGACTAAATATACTGAATGATGTCCTTACGCCAGGTAGGCCACCAAAAGTTCTCTTTCACCTTAACAAAGGTTTTGGCGATCCCAGGATGCCCTTCGATCAGTGAATCATGATAGTTTGAAATAGTATGCTGCTGTAATTCCTTCTTGGGTACATATAGGCGATCCCTAAAAAAGGGTAGGTGGTCCTTGATGGTATATTGTTCTCCTTGGGTTTGCCATGCGAGGTAGGCATCAGGATTCATTGTCCGTTGGATTTCTTTTCGTAGTTATGCTTGTGTTAACGCTGTCGTGATACCCAAGAGTTTGTCTTCAGGTATAATAGGTACTGGGTCTGGAGTTGTATGTACTATTTCATCTATGCCCATGCGAGATAAGGCATCCGCCTTTCCGTTTCTGACTCCTGGTCGAAATGTGATTACATAATCATATTCAGCGAAGAAAAGGGCCCACCGTAATTGGCGCGAGGACTGGGCCTTGGCTGTTATGAGATATTGCAGGTTTTGGTGGTCTGTGATGACTGTAATGGTGTGTCTGGCCCCCAGAAGTTAGTGCCTCCAGGCTTTTAAGGTGGATTTGATAGCCAGGTGTTCTTTGTCCATGATGACATAATTTATCTCTGGAGGTGAGAAATTTTTTCGACCAGAAGGCCACAGGATGTAGCTGGCCGGTTTCCGGGTCTCTCTGTGAAAGGACAGCCCCCATTGCGAGACTGGACGCATCAGTTTCAACGACATAAGGGAGGTCTGGACGAGGATATCGCAGGATTGGAGCTGAGGTAAACCTTCGTTTAAGTTCCTGAAAGGCTTCTTCTGCTTCTTCGGTCCAAGCAAACTTTTTATTGTTTTTTCGTAATAGTACTGTGATTGGGTGCACAACCTGAGAGAAGTCTGGGATGAACCGGCGGTAGAAGTTTGCAAAGCCCAGCATGCTTTGTACCCCTTTCAGAGACGTCGGTGAAGGCCATTTCAGAATGGCATCTACCTTGTGCACGTCCATTCTGATGCCTCCTGGAGTAAGGATAAAACCAAGAAATTCTACTTCGGTGACATGAAAAAAGCATTTTCCAAACTTTGCAAACAAGGGATGTTGACGGAGCTTGGTGAGGACTGAACGAACGTGCCTGACATGATCTTGTTCCGAGGCTGAGTATACTAAGATGTTGTCTATGTACACTAAGGCGCACACATCAATTAACTCCCTTAAGACGTCATTCATGAAATATTGGAATGCTGCAGGAGCGTGGCATAACCCGAAGGGCATGACTTGATATTCAAACAAGCCGTACTTAGTACGGAAGGCGGTTTTCCATTCATCTCCTTTTCTGACTCGGACCAGGTGGTACGCTCCTCGAAGGCCCAATTTGGTATAAATCTGGGCATCTTTAACTTGGTCTAGCATCTCAGGGATAAGTGGCAAGGGGTAGCGGTTCTTCACGGTGATCTCGTTCAATGCGCGGTAGTCAATACAGGTTCTCAAGTCTCCTTCCTTTTTCGGTACGAAGAACAAAGGACTGGCTGCGGGGGACTTCTAAGGACAGATAAATCCGTTTGCAAGGTACTGGTCTAAATAGGATTTCAAATGAAGGTTTTCTGGTTCTGTGAGAGCGTAGATCCTGCCGCAAGGGATTTGTGTACCAGGAACAAGGTTGATCTGACAGTCATAGGCCTGTGGCCTGTGCGGCAGCAATGTATTGGCTTGGTCCTTTCGGAAAACATCCTGGAAATCATGGTATTCACTTGGCAAGGTATTAGTTGCTCCCAGGGTTGATACTGTCGCTCCGGGAGTCATGGGGATACAGAAGTCAGGTTTCTCCTCTTGGTAATAGCAGGCAGGGGAGCAGTCACCGGAGAAGATTAATTTTCGTGGCCACCAGTCTATCAAAGGGTTGTAAGCAACCAACCATGGCATCCCTAGTATTAGCCTGAACTGAGGTGCCTTGATGAGATCGAATGAAATAGACTCCCGATGTCTGTCCTGACACAGCAAGGTTACCCTGGCTGTGCACTGGGTTACTGGTCCGGAAGCGATTTCTGTCCCATCCACGGTGGTTACCTTGTCCATAGTTGGCTTAGAACACAAAGGAAGCCCCATCTCTGCTGCCAGTTCTTGATCAATATAATTTCCAACTGCTCCGCTATCTATGTATGCTTCAACGGCATGCATTCTTGACGACTTTTGGTGGTTAATTAAGATCACTGGTATTGCAAAGTGCGAGGTCAGCAACTCTTTCTTCTCACTCGACAAACTGACCTCTACGTTTGTCGAGCTTGGTTGTTTCCCGATTCCTTAGCTTCATCCTTCTCTGGGGCCCTGACTGTTCTTCTTGGGGGTTTTACTGGACAGTCCTTCAGGAAATGTCCTGGTTTCCCACAATACAAACAAGCTGTTGTTGTCTTCTTTTGGCCCGCTGTTGCTTTGTTAATGGAGGCCGTATCCCTCCAATCTGCATGGGTTCTTGTTACGCTCACCTGACTCCCACGGAGGCGCTGGCCTGGTTCGCGCTGCTGTGACCTCTTCTAAGGTGATGCGCAGGGTTCGGAAGACCGACTGGACCGGGCCCCCCAAATCTGGCTTGTCTGGCTCGCAGAAGTATCCTTCTGTAGGCGAAGATAGGGGATTAACTGTCTGCGGGGTAATGCAATCGGCCTCCCACTTTCCCCTCTCACCCTCCTTGAAACCCTTCTGTGATTTCTCGTAGCGTCTCACCTTAGGGTCTGGAAGGACGAGCTCTCCATCCTGCTTCTGATGCAGGGGCGCGTTGGTATCCAGTTACTTCACTGGATTTTCGGATTGGTGAGAACCAAACTTGCTTGGCTTCCAGGTAAGTTATTTTGATAAGAGGCTCCCCTTGTGTCCATGCATTAATGTACTAATGCTAGTGTCTTTTTCCCCATAGGGGCCGGGGTACGGAATGCCGGGGAACAGGCACCGACCCGAGATGAGAGGTGAAATCCTTGTAGAAATCAGGTAAGTCTTTAATGAGCGTTTTTTGGTAATGTCTTTTCATTCGCTCATTAACGCTGATGTCTCTTTTTCCCCTTAGGGGCCGGGGTCCAGAAATGCCAGGATGCGGCGCGGACCCGAAATGAAGAGGGAATGAATCAACAGGTAAGTCTTAACATGGAGATTTAGCTTTCCTTATTCCCTTCTCTCTCTCACCTTTCGTTCTGGTCTTTTTCTCCCTAGGCGCTGGGGCGTGACTGCGAATCCGGATGATCGCTGCTGAACATGGAGGCGCCCTGTAAAGGTGAGTGGAATGCGGCGCTGCAGCGATCGACGCGATGAGCTTTTAAATGAAAGTCTTCCTTTTCAGGATTGTCGGCGAGATGTCTCCGGGATGCGGATTTAGCAGGTAAGGACTTTTCCTTCTTCTGTTCTCTTCTTCTCTTCCTTTGCAGGTGATCCAGGATGCTGGCAGGCGTGGCAGAAGTCAGGATGCAGGAGCAGACACGGTGAGCGCCCAGCTGCTAGATGCAGAACAACGCGAAGCACGTGTGGCTGTTCAGGTGGGGTTTAAATAGCCTTGGAAGAAGTTCCAGGTATGTATCCTTCCCCCAATCAGGTATGTATCCTTCCCCGACCATGCCCGGATGGTAAATTAGTCCCACAGGTAAAGTAGTTCCTTTCAGGCCTCAAGGAGGCCGGGATCCTGCAGCATGGTCTGCATCAGGTAAGTGCCCCCAAGCATTCCCATAATGAGCCTGGTGCCTATGGTGCCAGGACTGATGTCTTTTATGAGCCTGGCACCATAGGCGCCAGGACACTGTCCAAAGGGCCCCTATATGGGGTTGCTGGGTCCTTCCTTGGGGACTGGATGTCCGCTTTCGGGGACGCCGGGCTTGAACCGGCTCCCTGGGAGCTGGCATCATGACAGCACTCCCCCCCGAGGCCCCTCCCAAGGTTGTTCCCTCTGGGGGTTTTGGTTTGTCTGGGAAGAGTCGGTAGAATTTCCTGACTGATCGAGGTGCATGCACATGGCCGCTGGGTTCCCACGACCTCTCCTGAGGTCCGTACCCCTTCCAATCAATTAGGTAGAACAGTTTTGACCTAAACATTTTTGAGTCTAAAATGTTCTTCACTTCGAATTCGGGCTCCCCATCTATTAGAATAGGTTCTGGAGGTTTGAGTAGTCAGGTTCCGGGTACCACTGGTTTCAGAAGTGACACATGGATAACAGGGTGAATTCGCATACTAGCTGGTAAATCAAGTTTAACAGCCACTGGGTTAATTATTGCCGTAATAGAATAAGGTCCCAGATATTTTGGGTTAAAAGTTTGAGGCCCTTTGAGTGGTAAATGTCTGGTAGCTAACCACACTTGATCCCCAATCTGATACGGAGGTGCTTCACTCCGATGTAGATCAGCATTCTCCTTGTATTTTCACTTGGCTTGTTGTAAATGCGTAGTTGCCTCTTTGAAGGCCTGGGTAATTGTAGAATGCAGATGTTCTACTGCAGGCATTCCGAGGTTCTGAGGTGAGTCAAGGTTTGAGGTTCGAGGGTGATGCCCAAACAAAGTATAAAAAGGACTGTGGCCAGTTCCAGAGTGTACCGAATTATTATATGCGTATTCGGCTATCCAAAGAATGTCTTTCCAGTATCTTTCAGATTGCTGTAACAAACACCGTAAGTACTGTTCAAGGGTCTGATTTGTCCTCTCGGTCTGACCATCGGTCTGAGGGTGGTGACTGGTCGATGATCTTACGTCGATCTGCGCCATTTGACAACATTTGCACCAGAAGTGGGAAATGAATTGGCTTTTCCGGTCAGAGATTAGTATAGATGGGAATCCATGTAGCCGAACAATATTTTCGAGGAATTCTTTGGCTAGGAAAGAAGCTGAAGGTAAACCTTTCAAAGGAATAAAGTGGGCCATTTTGGAAAACAAATCCACAATTACCAGAATAGTATTGTACCCCGAACAAGGAGGCAGGTCCGTAACAAAATCCAATCGATAGGGTGTGCCAGAGTGCTGGTGGTATGTCTAGAGGTTGAAGGAGACCGGCTGGTCTTTTCTTTTGACTTTTATTTTGGGCGCAAACACCACAGGACATCACAAAAGATTTAACATCTTTTCGCCAAGAGGGCCACCAAAATTGTCGTTTCACCTTTTCCTCTGTCTTGGCAAACCGGGGTGTCCCTCTATTAATGTATCATGATAACCGGAAATAACTAGTTTGTGTAATTCCTTATGTGGCAGGAATAAGCGTCCAAGGAAATAAGGTAAACCATTATCTATGGTAAAGTGTGATCCCTTTTGTATCCATTCCTGTAAGGTTGTAGGGTCCAGGAGTTGTTTCACTCTGGCTTGAATGTCTTCAAGCGTCTGTAACGAAGTCATGCCTAGAATCCTCTGTTTGGGAATTATTGGTACTGGTTCTGAGTTTGTATCAGATTCTCCCATTCCAATTCGGGATAAGGCGTCTGCTTTGCCATTCTTGCAGCCAGGTCGATAGGTAATCACGAAATCAAATTCAGCGAAAAACAAAGCCCATCGGAGTTGCCGTGATGACTGAGCCTTGGCGTTTTTCAAATACTGTAAATTCCGCTGATCAGTGATCACTGTGATGGTATGTCGAGCGCCAAGCAGATAATGCTGCCAGGCTTTAAAAGCGGACTTAATGGCTAACAGTTCTTTGTCCGTGATTGCATAATTAACCTCGGGTGCCGAGAATTTTCTGGACCAAAATGCTACGGGATGCAGTTGGTTGGTTTCGGGATCTCTTTGGGACAGGACAGCTCCCATGGCTAGGCTGGATGTGTCAGTCTCGACAACATAAGGGAGATGTGGACTCGGGTGTTTTAATATAGGTGCAGAGGTAAACTTGGCTTTTTAATCCTGAAAGGCCTGCTTGGCTTCTTCAGACCATTCAAAACGTTTATTTTTCCTCAAGAGTGGAGTAATGGGTTGAACCACGCGTGAAAATTCCGGGATAAACCTGCGATAGAAATTGGCAAAGCCGAGCATGCTTTGAACCGCTTTTACAGAGCTAGGTGATGGCCATTTGAGGATGGCATCCACTTTTCTTGAGTCCATTCGGACTCCTTTGGGTGTCAGGATGAAACCTAGAAACTGGACGTCTGTGGTATGGAAAACACATTTCTCCAATTTAGCAAATAGTTTGTGTTGGCGCAGTTTTTCAAGTACTGCCCTGACGTGTTTTCTGTGATCAGATTCCGAAGAGGAGTACACCAGAATGTGATATATACGACAACACAAACATCGATGAGTTCCCGAAGGGCATCATTCATGAAGTATTGGAAGGCAGCCGTTGCGTTACATAATCCGAAAGGCATCACCTGGTACTCGAATAATCCGTGTTTAGTAAGGAAGGCAGTTTTCCATTCGTCATCTTCTTTAACTCGTACCAGATGATAAGCCCCCCCGGAGATCTAACTTGGTGTATATGCAAGCGTCCTTCACCTGGTCAAGGAGTTCAGGGATCAGAGGCAGAGGATAACGGTTTTTAACCGTTATCTGGTTCAAGGCGCGGTAATCGATACAAGTTCTAAGGTCGCCTTCTTTTTTGGGCACGAAAAACAAAGCCGAGGATGCCAGGGACTTTGACGGACGAATAAAACCATTAGCTAGGTATTGATCCAAATATTGTCTCAAATGCAGATTCTCAGGTTCGGTAAGGGCATAAATCCTGCTACAAGGGGGTTGTGCACCGGGCACCAGATCGATTTGGCAATCGTACGATCTGTGAGGAGGTAACGTGTTGGCCTGTTCCTATTGGAAGACGTCCTGAAAGTCTTGGTATTCCGGAGGTAGTTGCATGGAGGCAGAGGTTACAGATGCTAGATTAATCTTCAGGTTTTCTGGGTAGCAGGTTTGTGTACAATCCGGGAAGGTTATTCTCTTAGCTCGCCAATCAATTCGAGGATTATGTGTCTCTAACCAAGGGATTCCAAGAATAACCTGAAACTGTGGAGCCTTGATTACATCAAACACAACACCCTCCCGATGGCCGTCGGGACCAATAAGAGTCACCTCAGTAGTGGAATGTGTTACCGGTCCAGAGGCAATTTCAGTTCCATCGACTGTGGTGATGACATCTTTGCTGGTTTTAGGACGGAGAGGGAGGTTAATCCTAGAGACCAATTCACGATCCACATAGTTCCAATAGCCCCACTATCGATGTATGCCTTTATTGCATGCAACCGCTAAGGCTGTTCTGGATCTACGAGAACCATTAGCACAATGAAATGCGGGGTCTGAGAGTTAGTTTTCAAGCTCGGCAAGCGGACCCCTACACTTGTTGGGCGGAGTCGTTTCCCGAAACAGAGTCTTCATGGTTTTTATCAGCGGCTCCTACCGCCTTTCGGGGCGGTTTTGCCGGGCAATCTCGTAGAAAGTGTCCAGAATTCCCACAATAAAGACATAATTCTAACTGCGCTTCCTTTCACGTTCCTTTTGAGTTAAGGGTCCTTTAACCCCTCCAATTTGCATAGGCTCAGAGACATCAACTCCCTTGGGATTAGCATGGGTCTTGACCAACACCCGGGTCTCAAACCTGGACCGATCTGCTTTTCTGTTTTGAAGTCTGTGATCCAATTGGACCACTAAGTCTATATACTCTGTGCATTCTTGGGGCGGATTTACAACTTGGGCCAAGACATCTTTAAGTTCTCCGCGAAGGCCTCGATAAAACAACGTGACTCTTTTATCCTCTGGCCATCCCGTTTCCACAATTAGTCTATTAAAGGTTGTAATATAGGATAGGAGGTCCTGATTGCCCTGTCGCAGGGATAGAAGTTCGTCATCCAGAGCCTGCCCCTGAGAGTGTCGAGCAAATAACCTTTCCATACTTGCTTGAAACATTTGAAAATCATGGAGAATCGGGTCATCTTGAGTAACCAGTGGAACTGACCAATCGGCAGCGCAGCCGCTGAGATATGACAATACAAAGGCTACCTTGTTCTGATCATTAGGGAAGGCCCCAGGTCTGCATAGGAAGTGCAAACGACACTGATTCATGAATACGGCAAATCGTTTGGGGTCCCCAGCAAAGCGTTCGGGTGGGGCCAGCGGCATGTTTCTAGGTAGATTAATCTGCACAGGGTTAATGGAAACCACAGGAGCGGGGTTCCCTCCGGAACCGGGTAGAGGAGTTTGCCCAGCTTGACCTTGCAAAAGCTGTCTGGCCAGGTCATCAGTTCTTTCCTTTGATATTATTAATTCCCTCCTGAGGGCATTAGTCTCTTGACGAGCGGCATGTACTTCGGCCCGTAATTCCCCCAGTAATTGGGCCAACTGATCAGTCTCAGAACTTTCCATAGCGCCTGGGTGGGAATTTGTAGGAAGGCTTCGCGTTCTGTTACGCTCACCTGACTCCCACGGAGGCGCTGGCCTGGTTCGCGCTGCTATGACCTCTTCTAAGGTGATGCGCAGGGTTCGGAAGACGGACTGGACCGGGCCCCACAAATCTGGCTTGTCTGGCTCGCAGAAGTATCCTTCTGTAGGCGAAAATAGGGGATTAACTGTCTGCGGGGTAATGCAATCGGCCTCCCACTTTCCCCTCTCACCCTCCTTGAAACCCTTCTGTGATTTCTCGTAGCGTCTCACCTTAGGGTCTGGAAGGACGAGCTCTCCATCCTGCTTCTGATGCAGGGGCGCGTTGGTATCCAGTTACTTCACTGGATTTTCGGATTGGTGAGAACCAAACTTGCTTGGCTTCCAGGTAAGTTTTTTTGATAAGAGGTTCCCCTTGTGTCCATGCATTAATGTACTAATGCTAGTGTCTTTTTCCCCATAGGGGCCGGGGTACGGAATGCCGGGGAACAGGCACCGACCCGAGATGAGAGGTGAAATCCTTGTAGAAATCAGGTAAGTCTTTAATGAGCGTTTTTTGGTAATGTCTTTTCATTCGCTCATTAACGCTGATGTCTCTTTTTCCCCTTACGGGCCGGGGTCCGGAAATGCCAGGATGTGGCGCGGACCCGAAATGAAGAGGGAATGAATCAACAGGTAAGTCTTAACATGGAGATTTAGCTTTCCTTATTCCCCTCTCTCTCTCACCTTTTGTTCTGGTCTTTTTCTCCCTAGGCGCTGGGGTGTGACTGCGAATCCGGATGATCGCTGCTGAACATGGAGGCGCCCTGTAAAGGTGAGTGGAATGCGGCGCTGCAGCGATCGACGCGATGAGCTTTTAAATTAAAGTCTTCCTTTTCAGGATTGTCGGCAAGATGTCTCCGGGATGCGGATTTAGCAGGTAAGGACTTTTCCTTCTTCTGTTCTCTTCTTCTCTTCCTTTGCAGGTGATCCAGGATGCTGGCAGGCATGGTAGAAGTCAGGATGCAGGAGCAGACACGGTGAGCGTCCAGCTGCTAGATGCAGAACAACGCGAAGCACGTGTGGCTGTTCGGGTGGGGTTTAAATAGCCTTGGAAGAAGTTCCAGGTATGTATCCTTCCTCCAATCAGCTATGTATCCTTCCCCGACCACGCCCGGATGGTAAATTAGTCCCACAGGTAAAGTAGTTCCTTTCAGGCCTCAAGGAGGCCAGGATCCTGCAGCATGGTTTGCATCAGGTAAGTGCACCCAAGCATTCCCATAATGAGCCTGGCGCCTATGGCACCAGGACTGATGTCTTTTATGAGCCTGGCGCCATAGGCGCCAGGACACTGCCCAAAGGGCCCCTATATGGGGTTGCTGGGTCCTTCCTTGGGGACTGGATGTCCGCTTTCGGGGACGCCGGGCTTGAACCGGCTCCCCGGGAGCGGGCATCATGACAGTTCTACAGCATTTTCAGGTACACGGGGTGTGTTTTCCCTTGGTCCAACATACACGGTCCGAGGGTCTGTCTTAGACCGGTCTGCCTTTCGGTCCTGCAACCGGTGGTCTAGCTGCACGACCAGATTTATGAATTCTGCACAGTCTCTGGGTGGATCAACTACCTTGGCTAAGACATCCTTTAATTCGCCTCGTAAGCCTCGATGGAATAACGTGGTTCTTTTGTTTTCTGGCCACCTAGCTTCGGCAACCAGTCTGTTGAAGGTTGCAATGTACGTTAACAAGTCCTGATTCCCCTGTCGGAGGGACAAGAGTTCATTGTCTACTGCTTGTTACTGGGTATGGCGAGCAAAACTTTTTTCCATTTCTCTCTGGAACCCCCCGAAGTCATGTAATAGAGGATTGTCATGGGTTACCAACGGCACCGACCAAGCTGCTGCACTACCACTCAGGTATGATAAAACAAAAGCTACCCGAGCTTGGTCGTTTGGAAATGCTCCAGGCCTACAAAGAAAATGAAGGCAGCACTGATTGATGAATGCCGCATTCTTCCGTGGTTCACCTGAGAACATTTCTGGTGGTGCCAGGGGCACTGTTCCAGGTAACGTGATCTGTACCGGAGTGGGTGGTATGGCGGGGTTTTGCATCATTGGATTGCTTCCAGGTAGAGGGGTCTGTCCTGCCTGTGATTGCAAGTATTGCCTGCTAATCTCTTCAGTGCGGTCTTTGGTCACTATTTGGTCTCTCCGGAGGGCATTAGTCTCTTGTCGGGCAGAATGAACCTCAGCGCAAAGCTCTCATAGTAATTGGGCCAATTGGTCAATTTCTGATGTCTCCATGGCGCCCAGGTGGATTTGTTATGGTAGGCTTCGTGTTCTGTTATGCTCACCTGGTATCCACAGGGACGCCACCCAGCTGGGTTACTCGCTGGTATGCTTCTCAGCTTTGCCCTGATGTGGTCTGCGGGGAAGGTTCTGCCTGAAAATACAGGAGGACTGGGTTCAAGCCTGACCGACTGGGGTAAATATCCTCCCTCCACCCCCGTGTGCTTTCAGTCCCTCTGCCACCCTCTCCTCACCTTGTGGTAGAATTAGGCGTGCTCCCCGTCCTGCCTTCTTTGCAGGGGCGCGTTGTCTTTCATGGGCGAGTGCGGTCCAGTTACTTCACTGACGCCAGCCCGTTTGATATTGTTCAGGTAGGTCTTATTGCTGTTCTTTAGTTTTGTTACTATCCTGCATGCCTTTCTTTGTTTAAAATGTCTCTTTTTTCTCCCTTAGGTATGTGGAGCTTCAGCGCGGCGAACTGGCTTGGTTGAGCCCCGCTGGTAAATGATGGTGCATCAAGAGCGCTATGATACGGTAAGTAAGCGCTATGCGCATCGCTGCGAAGTCTTGCCTTTGCTAGCCTGTGTTTTCCTTCCTTGTAGGTCGCGGTGTTCTTCAGCGCGAGTGGAATGTCTGGAGTGGTGCCAGCCGAGAGGCGACCAGCCATGTAAGCCTTTTGAGCACTTTGTAATTTGTAAATGTCTCTACAGCTTTCTTTAATGTTGCCTCTATCTTCCTCTTTCAGGTCGTTCTGTCCGGGAGGCGTGCAGATTCGAGGAAGCTGTTCTCAGTAGCTGCGAGTGTTTAAAGATGAAGACTGCAGGTAAGATGCTGCTGCTAATGATGTTCCTTTTGTCTCCTTGCACGTTCTGCTTCTCAGAGGTTCGAGGGAATAGCTGGACACGGTGAGCGTCACGTTGCAATCTGCAAAGTCACACGAAGCAAGTTCTGCAGTCAGGGTGTGGTTTATATAGCCCAGGTAAAGTAGTACCAGGGAAAGTAGTTCCAGGCCTGCCACACCCAAAACACTAGATTGCATAGCTTGGTTCTTAGGAACCAAGCTATGTGGATGCCTCCATGTTGGCTGACAATACAATAAAGTAGTTCCCAAGCACATTGTTTTTCATGGTGTAAGAGCCTGGTGCCATAGGCTCCAGGACTGGCCCCATGAGGGCTTTTGAAGAGGATGACAGGCTCTAGAGGCCCGAGTCCTGACTCCACCTGGCCAATGGGTTTGCCAGAGGGGGTTTTTGGCGAGGGTTGTGACAGTTTGGGACGGAAGCCTGATTGTCTTAACCCTAGCAGGTTGTTTTTCTCTAGGTGGTTCTGAATCTGCAGGTAGGCAGCTCTGTCGAGGATTTTTAGGAGGAAGGGTACAGTGGTAATGGGTCTGTAATTCTTGGGGATACTGGGGTCTAAAGTGGGTTTCTTGAGTAGCGGCAAAACCCAGGAATCTTTTAGGTTGTTGGGTACTGTCTGGATGTGAAGGATGAATTTATTAGTGATGTGATGAAGGGGGCAAGATGTGTGGCTGCGTCTTTGATGACTGGAGCAGGCCAAATGTCCCCTTGGCATTTGGAGGGTTTTAGAGAATTGATTATGTCTTCAACCTCTTTGGTAGTGATGGTAGAGAATTCAAATAGGTTATTGTCATCTAGTCGTGTGGTGTGAGTGGGAGAGATGGGGTTGTCCGTGAATGTAAGACTCTCTTTCTTTGACTCAATCTTAGCTTGTAGTGTAGCAATTTTGCCAAGGAGTGCTTCTTGTATGTTGGTACACAAAGATATGTCTTTAGTGCATGTGTCTGGAATGGGGGATGGAGATTCGAGGTCTCTCAGGATGTTAAAGAGCTCTTTGGTGTAGGATTTGGTGTTGCAGATTCTTTCATTGTACATGTTTTTCTTGTTTGAGTGATAGCTAATTTATAGGTGTTTGAAGCTAGTTAGTAGTCTGATTTGTTGTTGGCAGATGGAGACTGTTTCCATGGTGATTCTGCTTGTCTTTTGTTTTTGCAGAGAGTTTTTAGCTCAGGAGTGAACCATGAGTTGAGGTGCGTGCGTGGTTTGGCTTTCCGTAACTTCAGAGGTGCTACTGTGTTGATGGCCTTGAGAATGGTAGAGTTGTAGAGGTCTACAAGTTCAGTGGGGTTGGTAATGGTGGGTGTGTATCTTTTAAAAGTTATCCTCTTTGACAATGTTTTGGTAATCAGTGCCTATTGTTGCTGGGTTGCTCTAGGGGCTTCCCTTTTAACTTTCTCTGGATAACCTTGTGAGAACTACAGTTCCCAAGGGTAGAAAGGATCTTTAGATCTCTTTTACATTTTATTAGGTGACAATAGCCCCTGCCACACCTTATGTGGAGTGCTGGGGAGAAACTGAGTATCCCCTTTCTCATTTAAATGCAACATTTGTGTAACAAGGACAACCGTACCTTTAATGACTGGTGGCAGTGAACCTTTTTCATATATTCGGTGCACCTTTACCATTGGCTGTTACACAGCCCCTGTAAAGGCACCCATGGGTGCCCATTTCTTTTTTTTTAATGTATCTGTTTTAAATTAAACCTTTACAAAACAAACATCACAAATAAATATACACAAATTCAATGTACATATAAGCAACACAGTTACAAATAAGCAATGCATTTACATAGTTTACATAGGTTGCAAGATATCAATCCATTGTTGCAGAAATTTAGAAAAAAAAAAAAGGTTAAAAAAAGGATATTTAATTGCAAATCTTTTTGAATACTCAGCAACCAAATAAGAATCAAACAGTGGTACAACTAAATAGCAAAATACACCAAAGTTGATAACCAAAAATATCAACACCCTGATACTATGACAAATTAAGGGTTTTAATGAAGTCTGATAAAGCTAAGCCTTTGTGAAAATTTTGGATATTTAGGCAGTGTTTCTTGCTTTTCATAGATTTTCATCAATACATCCTAGCCGATACTTAAAGAGGGGCCCCATGTATTTTATCCTGCACAGGGTTAATGCAGCGCAGTCAAGGACCAGATGCTTTATTGATTTGTAAACAACATTACAGAATCTACATACGGTCTCAGTCTGCGTAATTAAGCTTCTCCTAAGCATGATCTCCTTAGTAAGGATTAAGTTCCAACGTAACCTAAGCAGAATTCCCCTATGATGTTGATCAGGTAATTGGAAAAGCAGTGTAGATACAGTTCCATGACGTTTATTATCGTGGGTTAAATGTCCCATAGATGGAAAATAATGAAATACATCAGTTGTAATGGCCCAATCCAAATCAAACAGAGCACGTTTAACCTTCATTGGATTATTATTAGGGTTTCCAAATCCTGGTCAATTCTGATAAGAATTGCTTTACATCTCATCCCCAACTGAATCAAATAGTTGGAATTTGAGTTAGAGGCATCATTACAATTGATGGAATCCCCTAATATTTCATACAAGGAATCTGCAATAGGTGAAACTAATGTAGAGTATAACATCAGGAGCCACCACTCAACACAGACCATTAAGGATAACACCTGATGGCTGGTAGAGGTATTGCATTCGCAATGCCCTAGATCTTTCACCACATCTTACCCTCAATTCTGTTCAATATATCAAATATGGCATTACTATAAAGTTCAAGGCCATAAACACGTTTTGGGGCAATTTTCCCTTCGTAAAACATGAGGGCCGGTCTAAGAGAGAATCTACAAAATTTCCTATCGAGTTTATTGATCTGGCATTGGAGCTCGGCTGTCTTTTGCAGGAGGATATCTGTAATGTTTCTTATGCCTGCATGGGCCGGAAAATTAAACCCCAGAAATACAATGCTAAGACTGTTTTTATTGTTTACCCCTTCAACAGACCAGGAGGTGCTGCTACTTTTCTTCCTTCTTCTTGAGAATACCAAGATTTGAGACTTTCTAGGATTAATTATGAGCCCATTCTCCTTATATGATATGATATGATATTTCATCTGTATCACGCTCATACACAGGTGTTTCAGAGCGTGACAAGGCAAGGGAGGGGAACAGGGGAGAACAAAACCAAAGATCTTACTAGGCCCAGTGACATTGAGAACGTGCAAGTGCATAGGAGGGGGGCGGGGGGGAGTGCAAGGAAGTGGAAAGTGCAGAGCAAACGAGAATAATAATCAAATAAATAAATAAAATCAGCAAAAGCGGTAGTGCAGCAACTGGCAAGTGCTGGGTTTAAGGCAGAAGACAAGGAGGGTCTGATAAGTGCAGGAGGGAGGAAAGGGGGGTCTGTTTGGGTACGGATACAGACCCCAGTGCAAGGGGTGGCCCGGAGGCAGTACGGTAGGGTGGCAGGGTGAGCAGGAACGTGGGACCAGAGGACAAGGGGTGACCAGATGCAAGGTGCCAAGAGAGAACAGATCAGCAGGGGAGAGGGAGGGCGAAAGGCAGAAACAAAGAGTAAGGTCATGGGGTGCTTCCGGAACCTGAGATGGTTTTCCTCAAGTTTTAGAGTGGCAGGGAGGCTGTTCCATGGGGGGCCCCAGCTGAAGACAGAGATCTACCTCTAGCTCGCTTCTTAGAAAAATGACTGACCCTGAGGGAGTTAGAGGAAGAGGAGTGAAGTGCACGGGATGGATAGGTATTTGCGGAGGGATAGCTGAAGGTATTTAGGACCCAGGTCCCAGAAAGCCTTGTGAACAATGCAGAGGGTTTTTAATTTAATCCTTGCATCCACTGGGAGCCAATGGAGAGATTTCAGAGCTGGAGAGATACGATCTCAGGGCTTGAGGCCAAGGACAAGTCTCACAGTCCTGTTCTGGATTAGTTGCAGAGGGCAGAGAGTAGAGGCAGGTAGATTTAGAAAGAGGCTGTTACAGTAGTCCAATCTAGAGAGAACCAGAGCTTGGGAGACAGTGATCTTCTGGGGGAAGGAGAAGAAAGGTAGAGTACCTCTGAGGAGGTGCAGTAGGAAGTTTGACTTTTTAGAGACCTCAAAGATGTGGGCAGAGAAGGAAAGTGTAGAAGCAAAGATGATCCCGAGTTTCTTAACCTCGCGGGTGGGGGTAGGAGGAGGGCCAAGGGAGGCCGGCCAGAGAGTGAGGGGAAAAGATGGAGAAGGTGTCCCAATGAGGAGGATTTCAGTCTTGCTGGCGTTCAGACAGAGATCATTAGCGGAACACCAATCTTGAATGAGAGTAAGGCAGTCAGAGATGAGAGAAGGAGAGGAGGTGGCTCAGGGCAGCCTGAAGATGAGTTGAGTATTGTCAGCGCAGCACTGGAAATTTGAGCAGAAGATGGCAATGCAGTGGGCGAGAGTTGCCAAGTATAGGGTGGAAAGCCAGGGCGAAAGGTTAGATCCCTGGCGAACACCACAAGTGAGAGGGAGGGAGCTAGATGATCGGTAGGAGCCGAGTTTGCCCTGGGAGGTTTGATCAGAGAGGAAAGAGGTCAGGCAGGCCAGAGCCTGATCAGTGATACCCAGGTTATCATGGAGATGGTTGAGCAGGATGGTATGGTTGACCGTGTCAGAGGCAGATGATAGATCGAGTAGGATGAGGAGAGAGGGAATGTTAGAATCAGGTTGGAGAGCAGATCCTTACGAATGTTCAGGAGAGCAGTTTCCGTGCTTCTGACAGCTCTGAAGCCAGATTGGTGGTCATGGAGACAGCCAACAGAGTCAGAAAGAAGGTTAAGCTGCGAGATGGCCAGTTTTTCCAGGAGTTTGCCCAGAAAGGGAGTAATGGAAATTGAGCGATGGTTAGCCGGACATGTAGGATCTGCTGAGGGTTTCTTGAGAAGAGGATGCACAATGGAGTGCTTCAGAGGGGAGGGGAAGGATACAGAGGCAAAAAAGTGGTTGCAAAAGTAAGTCAGCAAGGGCCGGAGCAAGGGTGTCAATGTGGTCCTTGATGGTTTTAGAGGAACAGGGATGAACCTGTTGTGACAAGGTTTTCATAGATCAGACTTTTCTAGCGACCTCATCGGGGGAAAAATGTAGAAAGGACAAGAAGGGGATAAGGGGTGGCTGAAGGGACAGCAGGCATAGACAGCGAGGGGTGGGGAAGAGAAGGCGGAGTGAGGGTGGACGGGATGTCCTGGGTTTTTGAGATAAAGTGAGAGGCAAGGGCATTACAGAGAGCCTGGGAGGCATCTGGAGGGATAGAGACTGCAGCAGAGTTGGCCAGCTCCTTGCAGATTTTAAAGAGTTTGGCCAATGTTGTTAGATGCTGAGGCACAGGCTTGAATGTGGTCTCTCTTCTTGGTAAGGACAGAGAGTCAATATTGCCTTTGGAGCAGGTGACAGGCAAGTTTGTCAGAGGATGAACAAGAAGCCCTCCATTTCCTCTCAGCCGTCCTACACTTACGTTTAAGTGTAGCTAGGTAGGAGTCAAACCAGGAATTGCACTTGGCTTTGGACTTCAAGTGGATCCTCATGACAGGGGCAAGAGCATCAAGAGTATCAGAAATAGAAGAGTAGAGAAGGGATAGGGCTGTGTCATGGTGCAAGTCAGCCAGATGGAGGGGGGGTGGCAGAAAACGCCTCAACTGACACACGCTTCATAGGTCGGATGTCCGAGAAGGTAGGCGGCAGTGTTGGGGTGGGCTTGGCTTGGGGGGAAGAGAGTGAGAGATGAGAGGAGAGGAGGCAGTGGTCACTCCAGGATAGAGGAGTATTCAGAGGGACAGAGAGGGAGAGGCCAGTAGAGATCGAGACATCAAATGTGTGACCTGCAGAGTGCGTCGGACCAGAGGGGAGGATAATAATAAATATAATAATTTAGCATTTATATAGTGCTACGAACCCTCAGGTATCTGAGCGCTGCTTATTATTACCCACGGTGTGTGGTGCTCATATGAAGGATGAAAGGTTGAGTTTGGCCCTGCCGGGATTCGAACCTGCGTCAGCAGGCTCTGCACAGATGTCAAAGCGAGTGCTGTACTCGCTGTGCTATCGGCCGGATAGAGAGAGCGAGGGAATTGTGGAGGTCGCGAAAAAGCAAAGATGAGGGACAGGGAGAATCGAGGTGGATGTTGAGGTCACCAAGGAAGAGGAGTTGAGTGGTAGAGGCCTGGAGGAAGGAGAAGAGGTCAGCCCACTCTGAGAGAAAAGAGGTGATTTGGCCGGTATAGAGTATAATTTGGCATAATTTGCAAAGTACTTGCATTCCCTTAAGCTATTTGCAGTGATTTTTATATTTCAGCTCAATCTTCTTTACAAGACTAGATCTTATCATAATGTCATCACAGACCTCTCTGAGTATCCTGATGTCCCTCCTCATGATGGACTTAGCTACAGCAAGGTCCTTGTTTAGTTTAGTTTAGTTTAGTTTAGTTTATTTATTTGTAGAGCGCTCCCAGCCCTGAGGCATCTGGGCGCTTAGCTTAAAGTTACACAGTTACATTATACAAAAGGTTACACATATTCATTTACAGATTGAGAAGAAAATAAATATAGACAGGGCTTACATGTATGCAGTAAAATATAACATTACCAATTGTTCAGTTAGCATTTACAGGATGATAAATATACATTTATAGTGAAGTTGGAGCCAGATATTAACATGTAAATAGGCTATTAAGTTTCACAGTTGACAATAATAAGGAGAGAGTAGGTAAATACAGATAGTATATACAATAGCGCGGAGAAGCTGTACACTGGTGCAGTGTTTTAGAGTTAGCAGTGTTCTTGCTCAAGTAGCCAGAGCTTGGTGTTTTTTCTAAATAAGTGGTAGGAGGGTTCTGATTTTAGAGTAATGGGAAGCGCGTTCCAACTTTTTGCTGCTAAGACAGGGAAACTAGAGCCTCCTGCACTTTGTAGGGTGAACCGAGGGATCTTAATACAGTGCGACTGAGCAGTTCTGGTTGGTCTGATGGTATATTGGGGTGGAAGCTGTTGGAGAGGTATTGGGGAGCGTGGTTAGTGAGACATTTATGGGTAAGTGACAAGGTTTTGAGAGTGATTCTTTGCTTAATGGACAGCCAGTTCAGTTTACCCCTAGTTTCAGAGATATGTTGTGTTCTCGGGATGTTTAGTGCTGAACGGATGTGTTATTTTGAATAATTTGCATTTTGTTCAGGTTTTGTTGTGTAGTTCCTAGGTATAGCGCATTACAGTAGTCGAGCTTTGATAAGACTAAAGCTCTAGCTAGGTGATATAATTTTCTGGCGTTAAGAAAGGTCTACAAGCAGTAATGAGTTTGCATGTGTAGGCAGTCGATGATGCATGTATTTTTAGGGAAAGAGCAGAGTCTAGGTAGATCTCTAAAGTTTTTACATCTTTGGATACTTTGATTATATTTCTTTCGATATTGAAGGAGGTGAATTGGTATTTAATTTATTCAGTTTGGCAGGTGACCCAAGAAGGAGAAGCTCTGTCTTCTCATCATTGAGACAGATTCCATGCTTGGCCATCCAGGCTTGTATAATTAGGTAAATGTTGTTGAGTTTTTGGCTGCCTAGTGCGTGGTCACTTGTGATGGGGATGAGTATTTGGGCGTTATCCGTGTAATTAGTGCAGGTGACACACAAATAGTCAAGGTCATCGAATAATGGTTTGGTAAACACATTGGCCCTCATTAGGACCTTGGCGGAGGACCATGGTGCAATTAGCACCATGGTCCATGGCGCTAAGGGTGCAATTCCGCCATGGTGGTTGGCGGACTTACCGCCCCATTCCGACCTTGGCGGGGCGGTAAGTCCCCAATCCCCATTTTGCCCTTCCCCATTCCCATTCTTGCCCCATAGGGCATAATGGGAGTGGGGAAGGCGTTAATTACGCCACCGTAAATTACGGTGGCATAATTAACATCAAGGTCCCTTAGCGCCATGGATTTTACCGCATGCAAAAAGCAGGCGTAAAAATCACCATGGCGCTAAGGGAACTCGTAGTCAGGCGGAAAGGGTCGGGGACGTTTACGCTGGCGTAAACCCCTTTCCGCCAGGGTCGTAATGAGGGCCATTGTATAATGTTGGTGACACACAAGAATCTTGAGGAACACTTCATGTGACTGAGGTTGGTTCTGCTGAGGCTGAAGGTGCGAAGACCCTTATGGATCTATTATTGAGGAAAGACTTGGTCCAGGGGTTGGTTTCATCTGAGAAGTGTGCCACAGATGTGAGATGGTTGCAAAGAACTTTGTGATTAACAAGGTTGAATGCAGCCGACAGATCAAGGAGGAGCAGGGCCAGTTTGCCTTTATCTTTGAGGATTTCGATTTGGGTCTTGAGGTCGATCAGTGCTATTTCGGTCCCATGTCTGGGTCTGAACCCAGATTGTCTGAGAGCAAGAAGATTGTTAGATTCCAGGTGGTGTTGAATCTGCAGATATGCTACTCGATCCAGAATTTTCAGCAGGAAGGGTACAGTGGTGATGGGTCTGTAGTTAGATGGATTATTGGGGTCTAGAGTAGGCTTTATTAGTAGAGTTAGTACCCAAGCATCTTTTAGATTGTTTGGTACCATACTAGTTTTAAATGAAACATTAATGAGAGATGTGTAAAGGGTGCAAGTTCCTTCAGTGCATCTTTAATAATGGGAGCAGGACAGATATCGCCCTGACAATGTCAAGGTTTAAGTTTCAAAATGATGTTCTCACCGTCTTTCGTAGAAAGGGGGGAGAAGTTAAATTGGTTGTGTGTGATCTTATCTGGTAAGGAGAAGATAGGGTGGGTGCAGAATTGGATAGGTGGTGTTTTTTATATTCTGTTTTGCTTTGAAGCATGGTCATTTTGTTTTGCAGTGCGTTCTGGATGTAGGATAACCAAGAGATATCTTTGGTGCAGGTGTCGGGAGGTGGGGCAGGGGATTCTAGTTCTTTCAAGATATTGAACAATTCTTTTTTGCTTAATTTTGCATTGGTGATACAGTCATTATAGTTGTCTTTTTTTGCTTGAATGCTGGCTTCTATATAGTTGAGGGAGGCTAATGAGAAGTTTTCTTTGTTGGCTAAGTTGGGGGTACATTTCCATAGCGTTTCAATGTTTCTTTTAAGTTTTCATAAAGATCTCAGGTGAAGCGTGTACCAGGAATTGAGGTGCGCCCGAGGTTTGGATTTTCGTATTTTTAGAGGTGCTATTTTGTTGATGGCTGAGAGTAGAGTGTGGTTATAGAGGTCACCTAGAGCAGTAGGATCTGAAACTGGTGTAATAGGGTTGGTAATGTGCTGGAGTAAGGTAGCAGGTTTTCTCGTATTATGTTGCGTTTGTTTCTAGTTTTCATAGGAGGGACCAGGAACAGATTATTAGGGTGGATACTTTCCTTTATGATGAAGGAAATAATGTGATGGTCTGACCAAACAGCTCTGATCAGCCAGGTCTCCTGTACCAATATATAGTTTGCCTCTTTAAGGATTGTCATAGCAACAGGGCTAGTGAAGAGATGACAAGAAGACCCTGGCAGGCCTGCACTTCTGGAAAGGATACGTACTTCTCCAATATTTTTCCCTCTCTCTATCTCACACACGCATGCACACACAGACAAATACTAACCACTTTGTCTATTTTCCCCCCTCAGAGAGTCCATTGTGGTGGAGTCATGGCTTTGGCAGGGCAAGGGTGGCGAGTGGGCCCCGCCAGTAGATGACACAAAGGCCCTGGCAGACCTGCAGTGTTACACACATTTCAGTGGAAGTGGGGAAGTGCCATGTGGAATCATGACAAGAAGCAACTCAAGAACAAGCCACCTACCAAATGCATTAGAGATACAGAAGTTGCCCACACAAGAGAGATGCGGAAGTTGGCCCTGCCACACAAATGCAAAAGATATACACAAGTTGATCCCACACCAGAAATGCATGAGAGATACCCAAGATGGCCCCACCATCCTACACACATTTCAAAGGAAGTGGGGGAAGGGCAATGTGGAACACAACACAATACAAGAACAAGTTGCCCCCCAAACCATGAGAGATGCACAATTAGCCCCACATGAGAGATATGCAAGTTGTCCCCACCACCTAAATGCATGAGAAATACACAAGTTGATTCACCACCCAAATGCGTGAGAGATACACAAGTTGGCACTCCCATCCAAATGCATGATTCATATACAAGTTGTCCCTGCACACCACACAAAACACTCTGAAACGAATGGAGCTGACTGGGAGTCATTTCAGGTGCGTCAAATCTGCAGATTGATCGCTGAATAAGAGAAATGTGCGCGCACATTTCTGGATGGGCCAAAGTTTTACTGGTGGAGCAAAATCAATGAAAAAACTAACAAAGTCTTCTGATTCCGCGAAGCACGTGGATGAGGAATCAGAGGCAAAATGCACCTGTTTTGATCTCCTGGTGTAAATGTCACCAGGCCCTATGCAGCCCCTTGTGTTCCGGATTCACCTTCTACAGTAAATTACCACTCTAAATTGCTGCACTGCCCTTGAAGCTAGGTCTTTTCTAAAAATAAATAGTTTTTAAAAATGCAACATTATTCAATCATATTTTCCCAGAAAATATTTCATAAAGTCACATTATCTCATAAGGGAAAGCCAATAAGTCATAGGATGTCTAGGGGTGAAGCCTATACAAATGTTTGGGGGATTTGGCGCGTCTCTATGCATAAACACAGTAGAGTTGTTCGCGTTATGGTGCAACTCTGCAGAGTTCTGAAATATAATAGCTAGAGCCACTCACAAGAAGTGACATTTGGCAAAGACTGCAAGTCACTGGTACTCTTATAGTGTAACAAATCTTAGTTTAATAGACACGTCATTCTGAAATAATATGAAATATCACCATCTGCTATTTCTTAATTGAAATTCATAAAGGATAATAGGATTCATATCTGTGGGCAAAAATCTCATAGAGAGAGAAGTGTTAAAATGTAACTGTAATACTGAACAATGCATATGGAAGACACAGGAACAGATTTGAAGTTGCTTAAGAAATGTGTTGTTGACACTCTCGCAGCCATTCAGAAACATTTATTGGTTACTGGCCAGGTGACTAAAAGGAAGCAGTAAGCACTTCCAACCAGACCCAACTGAATGCTAGTGGAGATTTGAAAGGGCCTAGTTAATAAACGGAGTTATTTAAGAATGCATGAGTTTACCAACAATATAGTTCCTCCTTAAAGTGCCAAGCTCAAAAGCGGATGCATACATGTTAAAGTCTGGCTAGAGAGAGTTTATGTGGCTCATGTACATTTACAGATGGGACATTGGTGGAAAAGGGACTCCAAGTGCAATTCTTTTGGACTTTGCAACTTTTGCTTGGCTAGGAGCAGGGCCGGTGCAAGGAATGTTGCCACCCGTGGCAAAGTGTCAGATTGCCACCCCCCCCCCTCCTCCACTTAGGCACTTGAACACATACCTTTCATACTGCATTTAGTACAAATATTGAAATTGTGTACTTTAAGCCCCACATTAATGCTACCTAACTTGGAGAGCAGAGCTCTAATGTTTCCCATGGCCATGTGAGAGAAAGCGACCCAGTCCTGTTTTTGCTTGGAAGTCTTGTAGGTTTCCTAAATTCTGAATGGGGAAAAATATATGCCAGTATAAAAAACATGTCCGTACATGTACATTCAGGCTATATGCAGGTAGATGCCAGTATTACCATATAAGAATTTAATCCTGATGGATTTGACAGTACCAAATCCCATATCACTGTAAGAAAGCATGTCCAGGCTGGCTGCACCAAACCAGTCTAGGAACTTGCCCTAGCAATGCTGTGAATACCTGAAGCATCCTGCCTCGACATGTGACTACCAGCAGCACCCAGGCTCAATGAGTACCTGCAACATTGCCGCCAAACTGGTAACACCGTTCCGCCACCTGACATCCCAGTGCCACAGGACGTTACAAGTCCCAGCGGCCTGGCATATCAGGCAGCGAACAGTGTAAGTCCCCATTCCCGTAGTACTCCCCGGGTATGGGGACACAGAAGCACCGGCACCATTGCTAATAGTGCTGGTGCTTCCGTGACATCCCCACCTACTGGGGATGTTGCGCCCTTACCCAGGAAGGCAGAGTTGGAGTGTGCCAGTCCTGAAAGGGTACCGGTACGGTGCGACCGGCACCCTTATTTTCGGACCGCCATACTCTGAAAGAGGCCATTGGGACATTTATGCCCACTTCTCTAATGCTAGAAGGTATTGAGAAACAGCTAACAGATGCTGGACTAAGATGCCCTGGAAAAAGAAATGTTAGTGTTGACCACATGGCAAAGAAAAGTGAGAAGTCACTCAAACTACCCTACATTGATTCTTCAGCAAGCCTGTTTTGGCATGAGCCACTCAGATTGGCAATAAGGGTGCAAGGAGGGTCTTTGTGTCCTGGTAGAGTTGGGCACTATGGACTGCTGCCGATACAGCCCACATACTTCAGACAGGCCACATTCAACCATCAGAGGCTAAAGACCCTTCACCAGGCCCCACGCAACATGTTAGGATGGCAGCTGCAGTGGCTCAGCATGATAATGTTCTCAGTCAATGGCCAAGTTGGGAAACAAATTATAATAGCCTAAAGAATATTAGGGTATCAAAGGTAAGTAACATTATTATTTCTGATCATGGTTACACATTTCTGCTTGTTCAGCTGGTTATTAAGTTTGAAAGAGCTATCAAATGTGTGTGATAGGCAAACATATCTATTTATTAGTTTTGTGTTTTCTAACGAAAGAATTGGCAAGCAATCTCAAGGCTTTATGATAGCTCAGTAAGCCTACGTAACATGGCACAATAATTATAGATACAATTTATAAAAATGTGTTTTGCAGTCATGGAATATTAGGTTACTTAACAAGATATGTCTATGCTGAAAGAAAGCGCGCAAATCTAACATCTCTTGTTCGCATTATGACCTAATTAACAGGACCTTTACAAGAGAGGGGACACAAACAGCACATAGAAATTTTGCTTTGAGCCAGAGGGCCTATTAAATAAGTAAACCTAAATATAAAGTCACTCCCACACCTATCGCTTATCACAGCAATGATAAGGAAATTCACCCAATGTAATGCCACATAGAAAAAGGCTTGCAACCTCGTTACTGTGCCTCCCGTTGACAGGCCATGCTGCAGATCAGTGAAGATGACTGTGCACACTGCTCAGGCAGAGCCACTTGTCGCGTTGGCTCAGAACAAATTTACATAGCGAGGGCATACGTGGTACAGAGAAAACCTCTCATCCTACAAATGTATTCTAAAAGGGCATAATGTTTTGCGGCTCCAAGATGCAAATGCATAAAGCTGGCATACTATAGACCACATTGCAAAATTGCACTCCATCTGCCTACGTCTCATCTCAGTTGAAAAATCGCACATTCATACAATGCTGGTTAAGTGGACGACTGTCGCCTGTCTTGTCAAGTGCCTTGCAACATGCTGCTTGTGCCTGGCCCCAGTTATAGGGTTGTTGTGAACAGACACAGAAAAAGTGAGTGTTTAGACTCAGCTATAGACACTGATAAACAGAAGGACGTTCTGCAAATACAGAGATCATGAACAGCGACACACTCATTAGAAGGGAGTTGTTACTTTCACTCATTTGATTATCATATCTGCCACAAAGCTTGAGAAAGGGCTTTATATTATGTAATAAAAAATCAGTCTTCAAGCAATTGAGTAGCGACATAGAAAGGAATTGCTTCTGCAGACACGATAACTTGAACATTTTAAGGCAGGATGCTCCTCTTCAACTCTTCCTCCTTTCAAGCCCCCTCCCCCTTAGTTGAATACACTGTGGCAAGACCTGGCTCATAGTTTCGTTTCCACAATATGATTTACAGTATTCCCGCCTAAGCCCACTCTCTGTACCTTTAAATTCTAGTTTTGGGCAGAGCAGCGAACCACATAGCAACTCCTTGTGAATAAGTGTATTTAAATGGGAGTATTATTTAATTTATTAGGTGTCCATGATGAAATACAGAAAGACCGTACTAGAGGACAACCGAGACGAGACCACAAAACTAAAGACGAAGGAAGATGGGGGGGGCAAAATAAAACACAGAAAGCCTCATTTCCAACTCCCCGGGTAAGTAAATTATTAAATAACATCCGTGTACAGTACAGCCCTGCTTTTTGATTGTTTGGTTTCAACTGCAGTGTCACCTTAAACATTTGGTAAACTGCAATAAATGTAGGACTAAAGAAAAGCATATGAGAGCGGAAGCTTTATGGGCTGCACATAACAGGCCCACGTTAACTTGAGCTCTGTGTCTGTCTTCTGTCCAGCAGGCTGGCTGTCAGGACCTGTGCTGTGGTCAAAGGCAAAGCTGGTGGCAGACGACAGGGCAGTTTCCTGAAGGACAGATGGACACACACCTCAGTGCCGGAAAAATGCATGCACAACTGTATTTATTTGTTTGTTTGTTTGTTTGTTTATTTATTTATTTATAGAACGCGCCAGACCCATGGGTAGTAGGGTGCGAGGACAAGGTTACTTTAAGCTTACATGTTGCAAAATAACATTGGTACAATTTATAATATATAGGCGATAAATATAAGGACATTGATTGATATACAGTTATAATTACACTTACATGTTTCATAGTAGCATTAGTACAATTTATGATATACAGACGGTAAAAATCAGAGATTGAGTAGCTATACAGTTATATTACAATGTGGATTTGCAATAGGCAGGCAGGGAGTCAGGTGTAGGATAAGTCATAGGCAGTCAACTGAAGGTTACTGGTCATTTCTCTTGAGCAAGTTGATGGTGTTAGATCTAAATCTTAGGTATGGCTGGTTCGCTCTTAAGGTCACTCTTATGTTTGTTTAGCACCCAGAGTCACAGACTAGAGGGTTTTAAGCAGAGTAAAAATGAAAGACAAGGAACCTATGTGAAAAGAGATGGAATTGTTACAGTCACAGTGTCCGTCGCTCTCATTTTCTGCTTTCCTAGGCTGTTATTGAATAGGAAAGCAGTATTGACAGCTATATGCAGTGCACACAGTTCTAACACCGACCCTGCCCCCGGCCCCTGCTCTGGGTTCTGCCTGGGTTCTGCCTCTCTCCCTGCTAACCTGTGATATGGGAAATGGTAACGCGGGGAAAATCTCTGGGGAAAAGTTTGGAAGGATGTAATTTTTCAGGTTCAGTTGTTGTATAATCTCCATCTGCGTTCTGAGCCCCACACCCTTTTCGCTCCAGCTGATCTGAAATGACAGAGATACTTGTAGTCATACACGTTAAGTAGGCATGTAACTCCTTTTCTAACAGTTCTGCTGTCGTCTGGGCATCACTTCTAGTTCTTGATGCAGGAGTGAGGGGTATGCTCATTCGCCTCCCTGTCACTATTTCATGGGGCATAAGATGATGGTCAGAGCCTGGTTGATTCCTCAACGCATATAATGCAAGGGGCAGGCAATGTAACCATCCTTTTTTCAATGTAAGCTTCAATTTAGATATCCTTTCCTTAAGCAAGCCGTTGAGTCTTTAACAGATCCCATTTACTTGCAGGTGATAAGCCGATGAGAACTTGTGCTTTATACTAAGGAACAAGCTTATTTGCTGAAAGACGTTGTTGACAAAATCAGGGCCATTATCTGACCTCAATACTTCACATATTCTCCATATAGGAAACACTTCTCGTTTCACTTCCTCGTCTGCGGCTTGATTTCTGCATGAGATAAAGTCAGCTCTCTTAGTGTGAGCTGCGCATTTAACGACTGCGATGGCTACTGGGAGTTGTAGTGCCCTAATAAGTCTGTCCAATAAAGTGGCATGTTGCACCGGAGTGCCGTCCACTCAGAGGTAGCCCCTCCTGTACACCGTCACTTCCTGGTCTGCGTTTTACTCGAGCGTGACAATCAGCACCACTAGTTCTGTAGCCTGTGCTGAAAAGTAAAACAGTAGTCGTGCACTTATCAATACTTCAAACTCCCCATTGGCCCTGTGCTTTACCACAGCGGCACCTGTTTATCTTTGTCCATCATTCTTATTGATTCTAGAAGAAAAGCCAATAAACAGAATTTCCCCAGCTGCTAAGGCATTTTCTTTCACCCTTAGGATCTCATCATAGAATTCCTCATAATTAGAACTATCATGTGCATGCTCGTCTTCTGTCAGTGGTTCTGTTACAAACATGGCAGGATTCACTATCTACATCTGACTATTTGAATCCCTGGATTCGATATGACCAGCTTGTAGGCAGACACCCTTTGAGACGTCAAAGTACTCTTAGGTTTTTCCAGAAAGGCAAACAAAGCATGCTCAACAAAAAACATCATGCAACACCCCATTACTATGCTGGCAGCTTTCTCAATGGTGAATGCGGCAGCTGCCAAAGATTGTCCACAAGGAAATTTACCCCTCATTCCTGGGTCCAGAATCCCACTGTAGTATGCTAAAGGCTTGTACCCCAATGTGGTTCTCTGCGTGAGTACTGCTGTCATGACTGTGCCATTCGTGTGCAAAAATAATTCCTCAGCATAATTGGGAATTCCTAAGACTGGAGTTGTGCAAATTGCCTTTTTCAACTCATCAAGCCCTTCCTCCATTTCCTTAGTCCAGACCATTTGTTCCTGAATTGCCTGTGCCTTTTTCAGAGCCTGTAACAACGGCCTTATATATGAACTATAATCGAATACCCATGCTCTGACATAATTGCATAGCCCCGTAAATCTTTGCTTGTGCGTTATCGTGTGTGGCTTTACTGTCTTCAAAATAGCCTCAGCCCTTTCATGAGTAACTTTCTTACCTTCATGCGAAATTACAGCACAGTACAGCACTTTGCAAATCAATCTTACTTAAGTCCATCTGCAGGACTCTATTGAAAATCGATGGAGATTCACAGTACCAGCCGGGTAATATTGTGCTTTTTAACTTGGCTTGTCTGAACGTAAATGATGTCAGATCTTGATAATTCTTATGCAATGGGATTGAGAAAAACACATTTTTCAAGTCAATCACAGTAAAATATCGTGCCTCAACAGGGATGCTACATAAAATTGTCACTGGATTAGGAACTACAGGAAACTCGGCCTCTACAATCTGATTAATTGGGTCCTGAATTAAATGCCATGACCCCCCTTTAGATTTCTGAATCGCTCCTTGTTTCAGTTTAATCTTAACTTCTCCAATCCCCTTCAATAGGCCTATGTCATAAGGGCCTTTTGTCCATAATGAAACTGGCATTTTCGCCATGTCTTCATCAAACAATTTGGGACGCTTCCGTGCTAACATCATTTTCTGGGGAACCTCATGTCTTATTGCTCTCACCCAATAAGTGATACTCATTTCAAATATTACTTTGTCATCTGACGGATGGTCCCTAAACATATCCTCATCAGTGATATTAGTCAATCTATAACCCTCTCCAATGGCAATCAATGTGCTCCAACGTCTGCCTTTATAATCAACTCCATCAAGCATAGTTAATTCTCCTTGCACTATAGCTGCTTGTAACTCTAAGGGAAAGACTTGTCCCCCTCTTCATACATAGGTATCCCTGGCCTAAATAAGAATTCATCAGGTATTCCCACAGTCTTACCCACTAAACCAGGTAGCCATGTTAACAAAATGCATACCCTATAGAGAAAGACCTCTGGTTCTAAATGTACTCCAGTATGTCCATTTGTCCTGTAAATGCCATGATAAATTCATTCACGTTTAAATAATGCATTCCTGACGTTGAACACACTATGCCTTCATCAGTAAATGAAATCGTCATGTTTAACTTTGTCATTAAATCTCGACCTAGAATATCAACTGGTGTATGCCTTGAATACAATAATGTTACAGACATATCACATTCTCCTATAGAGACTGGCAATCTTTCAATGAAAGGAACTCTAGTTGTAGCTCCTGTGAAACCTTGAGCATTCATGGCAATCCCAGATAATGTACATTTTCCCTCTCGTACACATGAGCGTGTTGCGCCTGTGTCTACCAAAAAAGAAAAAGATTTCCCTCCTATAGTGACATCAACCCTCGGTTCCTCTTGAGGATTGGGAGTCACAGATAGTACTGAACACATCAAGTCGCCCGGTGATCTGTCCTATTGTGGGTACATGCTTATTCCTGTGCCTGTGAAAGGATTCCCTCCCTCAACACTAACACCCCCTATCATTGGAGTCATTATCTGTCCTGTGCTTGTGCCCTACTGTATTTTCATGGGTGAATGCTGTGACTGCCCTTGTGGTGGATTCACTGTTGTCTGCTGTGTTTGCAAATCTTGTTGCATTCTCAACGCTTGTGCTTGCTGCACTGTCTGATTTTGGGAAAACCCCTCTCTACTTTGTTGACTATATGCAGGCAGAAGAGTGGTCCTCTCTCTTGAGAACTGCCCATTATGCCCAAACCCTTGACTCCCACACATGGTTGCAATGTGCCCTGACAGTCCACATATTCAACATATAGGAGGTCTCCTAATTTGCCCTCCCTGCATGCCTTGATTATCATTATGCGTGTCTTGAAAGCCACCTTGATTGTTCTGGAAATTCTCCTGATTATTCTGGAAGCCTCCCCTACCCCTTGGTATGGATCCATTATTGCCTTGATCAAACGGCCTTTGGTTTTTCATTGGGGGCATGCCTGCTGCTTGCTGCGATCCTGACCCTTCTCCGTTAGTCAACATCGCCCCTTCTATGGTGTATTTTGACAATTTCTTCTGCACTAATTTTGCTTCTTCACCTTTCCTAACATCATCTTTCTTCCGATTTTTCTCCTGCAGTAATCTGCAATGATGCGTGATGGTCAGCTGTATTTCTGACCATGGTTTTACCTCTATACCCACCAGGTTCCTGACCTGTTTCTGCACTGGGTCTGGCAGCCTTTGAACTAATATATGGTAGAATTCAGGTATAGATTTTCACCATGGCTTCCGCGTTTCCAAAGACCACTGCTCTTGAAAAATGTGAATATAAACAAGAGGATCCTCCCCTTCCTGCATCTTCTGTGCCATTATAGCTCCCATATCTGAAGTATCTGGATATTGCACTCACAGGGCTTTCCTGACTGCCGCTCTACAATTATTAAACGGCGCTGCATCATGAGCAGTGTTCTGTGCAGTGACACTCGAGTATCCTGCTCTCGACCAAATGTTGTCTGCTTTCGCCCCAATAATAGTGGCTAGAAGACCTTTAATGTCTCCTATAGCTAAAGTGTTTCCTCCTGCCATTTTCTCTAACTCATGTATCCATTTCTCAGCACTGGCAGTTAAACTCTGAAGTTTACACCTTAAATGATCCTTATCCATCTGTGGCCATGGTATATACTGTGGTCTGGCTCCTCTTTTCTCTAACAAAAGAAACTGCAAGATCCCAAACTCACATTCATCCCCCATTGTCTGTCTGGACATAGCAGGGACAATGGTTCCACACCGCCTTCTTCCTGGTAGCAACTTTAACCTGATCACATAAGGTGGCGAATCCCCCTTCACACTAAGGTATTGCCCTCTGGGTCGATCTAGCCGTGCCAGAGGTTCTGATGCCCGAGATTTGGGTAGATCTAGATCTGACCATTTTACCTCTCTGCCCATCGGAGAATATCCTTCAGGACCACATGCAGTATCTCCCTCCTCCCCATGGAAGATTTCTCTGTCCTCGTCTGACATATCCTGTCCCCAACTTGTATGACTTCCCTCTTTCTTGTCTATTCAGAGTTAGCATGTCCAGAGAGAACTCTTTATGCTCGAAAATTGTATAAGCCTCCATCCTTGTTGTGCAACTGCGTTCTTTCGAGTCGATCATTTTTACCATTTCTTTTCGGTTCTTTCTTAGTCCTCATATCATATGTCTTATCGATTTTGTCCACAATGCTTCTTGTATCAAACTCATCCTCTAGATTTGCTCTATACAGACCTGGCATTGGCTCATGTTTTGGGAAGAATTCTTCGATGGCCTCCCATGCTACTACTGGATTGGGTTCCATTAATTCTCTTTCTACGCGATCAATGTTGCGCTTCTTTGACTTCTCTTATGTTCTATTTCTTTGTCAAATTCTCTTTGTTTCCTTGCTTCTTCTCTTACCCTTTCCTCTTCCTGTCTTTTCACCTCTCTTCTCTCGTTTGCCCTACGTGTCTCTTAGTCTTTGTATTCTTCTATCTCCTAATTTCTGCTCTTCCTCTTCTTCTCTTTCTTTTTATCTTGTCTTGTTCTTCAATTGCCCTCTGCCAATTATCATACTTTCTTTGCTCCTGTGCCCTTTCCTGCTTTTACAGCTGCTCGTCTTGATACAGCTGTTACCGTCTTTGTCTATCCTTTCATCCAGCCTCATCTCCTTTCAATCATTCCTCTCGTTCTATGTCTTTTCCATCTTGTTTGTCTCGAACTTCCCTTTGCCTTACTTCCTCAATGCTCTTTCAATCAAGTATGAGCAAAATCTGACTGCCCATCCATTCGTTCTGTATCAGCGCTACCTTATCAGCCTTATCTTTCTCTCCTTTCCATCTCTTTATTTCCCATCCTATATCTAAGGATGTACTTGGTCGATCACTTCTCTCCTTGTCCCGTAAGACTCTAGAGATCATAACTCTTTCCGGAGTCTTCTGTGGACTCTCGTCACTGGTATTCGCATGCGACTCATATGCTGGATTGCTGTATCCTATTGCTACCTTAAGCTCTCTTAATGGGTACAGTCTGTCATCCTTCGTACTATCGCCATTTACTTCAGGCACAGCAGGGGGAGCAGAAGGCTCCTCGTCCCCTCTTTGCACTGGTTAAGCATCTCTTCTTCAGGAGGTCGATCCTCCCTTTCCTCCTGGTACATCTTCCAGGGCTCTAAGCTCGCTAACATCTTTTCTAACTTTTTTCCTGTGAATGCTGCGTGCAAATATGTCGTCATGTGTTGCAAAATTGCTGTTGATATTGATCCCCCTTGTGGCCATGGCATGAACATCTTATCTGCCATGCCCTTAACCCATTCCGCACTGTACTGTTTAAGCTTGGGTGCGTGTTTTGGCAACTGCTTGCATAGATGTATAAGCGGAGTAATATTCTCCAGTTTGACCCGTAACACTTGACTGTCAATACTCACCGTTACGTTTTACACTTTAAAAATATGTTTCATAAAAACAACACAATATGAGCATGCACCAACCGTTGCAGCTCCAAGCCTTTTATATCACATTTTATTTCAGTCTACTTATTCACTAAACATCATCAGTTCAACTAAATAAACAGATAATTGAACTCCAAATCTCTGTGCTTTCTTTTTCACGCCTCTTAAATTCTTTGCTATTTCATTACCACATATACTTTATACAACACATAAAACAAACAGACAAACTGACAGACTTGGCCAGCCTACATATATCTCAGTCTACGCTCCTCATGACTATTCCTTTATTCACGCTATTTATGATTTTCTTGCCCCAAAAAATATCCTACGGTTTTTGAGTCGTTCCCTTTAGACAATCTTTAAATCTACGTCATCCACTATTGGGACTCTTGATATGACTCATTCTGAAAACGTGTTGTGATGCAGGATACTGGGCTTAATCTAACTGTGACGCTCCTCGTCTCACAGTTTCTCTATTGCTTGACGATCCTCACCTCAAGTCAATTACTTAATAACTCGATGCTCATCGTCTCCAGCCATTCACTGTTAACTTGATGTTCATCCCCTCAAGTTGTGAACCCCAACCACCCTCCGTTACTTATTTCCCCTTATGACTCTCCCCACTCACTGCACATTCACAATTTGCCACCTCACTCAGTTCTACTCACCATTCGCATTTTCCACTTCCGACTCTCGGGATCGTCGCCTCCTCAACCATCTGCTTCAGCATTCCATCCGCTCAGATTCCTGTACAAGTCGGGAGGTGATTCTGTGGAAACTGAGGGACTCGTCCCACCTACACTTGCAAGATTCTTTAAGCTAATTTTGCTATATACAGGGATCTTCACGTCCTTTCAGCTAAATGACGGAGGATGTCCGATATTACCGGGACCCCAAAGCTTACTAGGGCACTGGTTCTTTAACCATCATCTCTCTGCTATCACGTGAACCAGGATTACCAACCCAGCCCTTTAAGATGAGGTAGCAATACTTTGAGATGGATAGGGATGCAGAAGATACTCAAACATCAATAATCAGACTAACTCAGGTAGTTGGTAAAGTTTAACTGTTTTAATGTCAATTATCTAAAACAGGGAGTACAACGGACAACAACGGACATGTCACAGGATGATCTCGAAACATTTCATAAAAAACATGAGTTATATAGTAAAACCTTGTCATTGCTGACGTCAACCTGTGTTGCAAACTACAAAAACCTATTGGAGAAAGTGATTAGGTCTAAGGGAACATCTAGGTATATGTTTCATACTTGTCTAAGAGAGTGATAGGGTCTTTAACGTGAGGTGGGGCAACTAAGCCCACACCCAAACATATCACTATGAACATCATCAAATACACGACGTCCCATTGGTTACACAAACTATAGGGCTCTTTACTATGAGGCCCTCTATAATTGGTTGGCACCCTTACATTACTCAGTACTTTTCCACCTATGCCAGCAGAATGCAGGCTGGTCTCCAGGTACTGGTGGGTTGGTCTTGACCATAGCTTCCCACTAATTAGCATATCATCTATCATCACCTCTGTGGTCTGCAGGTCAATTAAGGCTTTGTACTTGGCCTTGGAAATGTTCCTTGCTCTGAAGAATATGAGGGAGTGGAGGCATGCTCTGTCTCCTTGCGTAGGTGTGGTACATCATGATGTCCATTTCCACCCCTCCACATGACTGTGACTGAAGACCATGATTTTGATCTCATTTAAAATACTATTTTTTAATGAACCTCTGACGTCTTCCTTGTTCTCGTGTACATCTTCTGAACAGAAGTTTGTTCTTTCACATGGTTGTAGCTAATGTGGGATCATTCCAGCACAAAGCGGCCTTAGCTTCTTGGGGCTGGTCCAGCCTCGTCCTTCTTAGATTCACTCCTGTAATTCAATTGCTTTTTAACTGTGACACACTGGAAAAGTCTTCCTTTTTCTGGTCCAGCTCTGCTAAAATGCATAATGGAATCGTCGATACTTCAATCACTCCTATATATATCTCTATAAATGACTCAGTATGGACAATTTGGGGATTGCAATGTTTGTTGTCAAAACACATGAAAAAAAAAAACACAGGAAAACGCTAAATATTGCTAAATAATGTATAATTAAAAATACGATTAATATGGGGATAATATATTAGCCTACGAGTATCTTGGTTGGTATTTTGTAACATCTTTAAAAGCAACACATTGGATGTAAAATATATATGTATATACCTTTTACCATTGCAAGATGTCACTCAGAGAAACACGCATTAGGTCTGAGAGGGAAACTCAAGGGAAAGCAAAGAAGGACTCTTTTCTCGGATGCACAAGTATTTAAATGAGAAGCCTGTCATTTATGTTTACAACCAGACGAAGCCTGTTTGGGTGAAACGCGTAGTTGTTTTAGGTCTCTCCTGAGCAACTTGTCCACTGTGCTTAACAAATAAAGGACGTTTGATGGAGATCCTTTTCTGACGTATCTGGGTGATTTTTATGATTGAGGAAGAGTGCCGTCCAGGAAGCGGTATTCCGCTTTCATTTTCTTTTGTTCTTGTATTAACGCGACCGACCGCGTATGGGACGGGCACCCATGCATTGCTGAATGATTTTTGAGCAAACAAATCAAGGATTGAGCGCGTCGCAAGCAAGTCGGAAAGAAGCGCTGTTTTTGTTTACTGAGGATCCACAACGCAGCCCCCCATCAGAGCAACGTTTCGCAGAATAAAGAGAACAGAATTGACGGAGGACAGAGAAGCCGTGCATGCACAGTTCTAAAGCAGCGCCATTCGAGTCGGAGGACACGGGAGGTATCTGTAAGGTAGGCGGTGCATATTGCACGTGTGACAATGTCTTCCACAAAATCTGTACTAATAATGTACATATAATACTATATTCCCGGATTTCTGCAATTTGAAAGCTTTGATGACATAGCATGTTATCCATCCAGTTATTAAACTCGGTGTCCTGAAATTTTGTGGCTAAAACACAGACTTTGCCAGAGAAAAAACAGGGCTTTTCTCTCTTTTTGGGAAAAGCAATATTTTGCACCATTTTCATACCAGATACGTTTTTACAGATATTGTAGAGTATGGTGGACAAGGAGCAAAGCAGGGATGCGGAGGCTTCCGCTTTGTTTAGTGAAAGTATTAATCCAAAGAAAAGCACGCCACAAGTACAGACTGGCCAATCTAAATCAATACAACAGTCCATGGTCCATGGCACTACTGGAAAAATTGCATAAAAAAGAAACAAATAAATGGTGGGAAATTAAATCCTTGCAAAACTATATTGACAATAAACGGATACCAAAGGGTCTGAGAATTTTGACTATTCCAACATATGAAGATCCGGACCCACAAATGTTACAGGAATGGGGAGAAGCCACAGATGAATGTTCTTTTAAAATGCTAACAACCTTGGTGAAATACGCCAAAAGTGACAGATCAAAGGCCCTGAAAGAAATAGAATTATTGGAATCAAGTGTATATATGGGTGCAGAATCTAAAACAGCTAATGAGCTTAAAGTACAGATGGATAAAAACATCAACAAGTATAAAGAAGAGATAAAAGAAAGGAAACAGAGGAAGTTTCTACGTGATAAAGAGGACTATGCCAGTGGAAGGATTTACACCTTCTCTAAAAAATATGATTCCATCAGAAAGGGAATACAAAAACAAAAACAGAATTCGATCGCAGTTATATCAGATGTGGAATCGGAGATAGAAACGAGCGCAGGTTCATCCACGGATATCTCGACCTCAAGTGATACGAATGAACCCCTGCCAAGATTGAATTTTTTAGAGGAGATGAAACTCCTGCACCAGGTCGGGAAGAACACACAAGGCAGGAATCAGTCGAAACACACAAGAGGAAGAACAGACGGGGGAGAAGGGGCCAAGGCAAATCCAAAAAAGAGAGGCCAATCAGGAGCCCCGCAGACACGCTCTGGGAAGATCAAGAAACAGAAGCAATAATGATGACTCAAAATGCACAAGTCGTCCATCTGTCAGAAAGAATATTAACGGACACAGAAATTCAAGTTTTGTCCTAAGGTTTATCCTTTTGTCTGACATCCAACTTTGATTATACGCAATGCAGAGTGGACTTACATCTATTCATCAGAAAAATAAGGCTGGCAAAATTCTTTGCAGGAGTAAACATCAACGATACATCCTGTCACTTAGAATCAGAAATACCATCGGCCCTTACCATTAGAGACATACCAGCTTTGCGCACTTTATCAGAATTACAAGCAGACAAAGATGAGACAGACATGAATACATCTGATTTGGAATGGTCCTCCGATGTACCAGAAAATCTCCTTACCAACATGCCAGCACCGAGCACTTTAAAGAAAAAATCCAGATTTATTCCTCCGACCAACAACATGGCACTCATAGACCTTTTTGAGGATCTAATTATAGACGATATGAAGAAACTGGCCTCTGCTAAAAGGAAAATGTATCACAACATAACCTCAAAAGAACGGATAGCCATAAAGAATTTAAAACAAGATGAAACAATTGTTATACGTTCATCAGACAAGGGAGGAAACATTGTGATTTTGAAAACAGAAAATCACAAGCGAGAAGCTTTACGCCAATTGAGACAACTGGATAATTATGAAAAGTTACCAGCAAATCCATACAAGTCATATAAGACGGAATATGATCAAAAGCTCAAAACATGGCATGAAATGGGCCTTTTGAATGCACGAGAAAAGGCTTTTTTAACAAAGGACTTTCCAATACTGCCAATAATACACTTTTTACCAAAAATCCACAAATGCAAAAGAACACCAACGGGAAGGCCAGTTGTGGCATCTATTGATTCTCTGTTGGAGAATACGTCAAAATACCTAGATCAATTCTTGTTTCCATTTGTCCAGACACTGCCATCATACGTCAAGGATACATCTGACTTTCTCCAACAAGTCGATCTAATACCATGGGGATCGGGGTACTTATTAGTAACGTTGGATGTGATATCTCTATATACATGTATCAGACATCAAGAAGGTATGGAAGCCATCAAAACATTTCTATGTAGCAAATCATTGAGTTTTAGAGACCATTCACAAATGTTATTGGACATGCTTTTCTTTTGTCTCACGCATAATGCCTTTATGTTTGACGGCCAACATTACAAACAACTGTGTGGTACAGCAATGGGCACGACGGTAGCACCAACATATGCGAACCTATTTATGGGGGCTTGGGAAGCAAAACTGTTCTCCGAGGAAACATTATCAATACACACAAACAAGGTGATCCTTTGGCGCCGTTATATTGATGACTTATTTATATTATGGGATGGCAGTGAACAAGAATGGATGGCATTCTTTAACATCTTGAACACACATGATACGAATTTGAAATTCACCGAACAGCACGATCTTCTTGAGGTGATATTTTTGGACATTAAGATCTTGGTAAAGAATGAAGCACTGACGACTGAAACTTATAGGAAACCAACAAGTACCAATTCACTGCTTCATGCCAAGAGCGCACATCCGAAATGCCTAAAAGACAGTATACCCTATGGCGAATTCTTAAGAATGAAAAGGAACTGTAGTGAAAACAAAACTTTTGAAAAAAATGCCAAAATTACAGCAATTAACTTTATGGCAAGAGGTTACAAGAAATCGACTATCAATAGTGCGTTTAACCAATGCACTAAACAGACACGAGCTGAGATTTTCAGAAGAAATAAGGAGAAAAATGAATTGAAGCTACTGGAAGCAAAATCTGACAATATACGCTTCATTACAACTTATAACAATGGGGCTAAAGACATTCAAAAAATTCTGGCCAAACGATGGGTACTATTACAGAGAGATCCAGACATCGCAGGACACATTCAGAAGAATGCCAGTGTGACCTTCAGGAAAGCAAAATCGCTACAATCAGAACTATCACCAAGTCTTTTCTCGACCCCGATACAGATATCAAATCAATGGCTATTAAGCAATCAGGGGGGTTTCTATAAATGTACCAAATGCAAGGCCTGTAAATATGGGGTGTCTTTGAAGAACTATATACATCCTCGAACTAAGAAGGAAGTGACTATCAAGAAACATATTACCTGTGTAACAACTTATGTGGTTTATGTGATAACATGTGGATGTAACCTATGGTATATAGGTAGTACGAAATTAGAAGTAAAACTATGGATCTTGCAACATCTTTGTGGGATTAAAAACAAAGCCCCAATCTACCCCCTAGCCAAGCATTTTGAGGAAAAACACAATGGAGGTGTCTCATCGTTTAGATATTATGATATAGATAAAATCTTACCAAATCGGAGAGGGGGTAATCGAGAACTGAGGTTGAGACAAACTGAATGTAAATGTATTGTCGATTACCAAACAAAAAACCCAGATGGCCACAATAAGGACGAGGAGCTCTATACATTTGTAGGAAACTAAAAGTGTTTTTTTGACTTTTTTGATGTTTTTTGAAGTTTTTGATTTATCTGACTTATGCCTATACATAAAACACACATAAAGCAAAATAGAGAAGAGATATAAGAACATGAATGCTTTATCCCAGAACATGAGGCCACTGTAGGTCTGCTTTTCTTTGTCATATACTTTCTTTTAACACACTGTTTTACATAACAGTCCTTACATTTCTTAACATGTAGGAGGCTTTTTAAAATCATCACATACACATCTGTTGGAACATGGTTGCATTTTCTCAACCTGTTACAGGCCTTTTTTTAACACTTGGTAAATACGCCATTCCCTTTGTTTCCTCTCTCCCCCGCCCCCTATGCGTCTCCTTTTTCTCCCTTTTTTCCTCCCCTCCTGTTAAGGAGTGACCATATATAGTGAAAGCACTAAGTACCTTATTTTGGGCAAAGAGGCTTTTATTAACCAGGGTAAACTGTGGCATGAATATTGTGTTTTATCGCACATGGTACTTATAAACATCCTAGTCAAGTTATATACTGAATGCACTAAGCACTTTATTCTGATAAGAAGACTTTTTTATAATCAGTGAAAACCTTTGCAAGATTGTTGTGTTGCACTAAGCACTTTACTTGTAGCATTTGTCACTTATATGACACAGAATATCTGCTGCTATTACGCATAATGCACTTTACCCAGCATTTAAGCAACAGTGGAGGTGGTGAAATATTGACTATTATGATGCACACTGCATTCTATTTTTAAGGTTGAAAAATTATTGTTTTTACCCCTTGTAATACTGAGAGACATTTTGTTGCCAAAAGTATTTTAATTGATGCTATCATGCACTAAGCACTTTATTCAAGGTAATAGAAACTTGGAAAAATTGGAAACATCGGCAGCTATAATGCACATTGCACTTTGGTAATGGCATTTGAGACTTTATGCGGTGGTAACTTAAATGGAAGGGACCTTCTCTCAAAAGAATGTTGGTCATATATTTTTTATCTTGTTAATACATGACTTATGACAGCACGAATTGTTTGAGAAGTGTGGAAACACATATTGTCATATTGCACAATGCACTTTATTGAAAGCGCGAGGCACTTTAGATATATGGAAATTGTAATAAGGGACGAAGATAAGGAAGTAGCTCTATAAATGAGTCATTATGGACAATTTGGGGATTGCAATGTTTGTTGTCAAAACACAAAAAAACACATAAAAAAAAAACAGGAAAACGCTAAATATTGCAAAATAATGTATAATTAAAAATACGATTGATCTGGGGATAGTATATTAGCCTACGAGTATCTTGGTTGGTATTTTGTAACATCTTTAAAAGCAACACATTGGATGTAAAATATATATGTATATACCTTGTACCATTCCAAGATGTCACTCAGAGAAACACGCATTAGGTCTGAGATGGAAACTCAAGGGAAAGCAAAGAAGGACTCTTTTCTCGTATTCACAAGTGTTTAAATGAGAAGCCTGTCATTTATGTTTACAACCAGACGAAGCCCGTTTGGGTGAAACGCGTAGTTGTTTTAGTTCTCTCCTGAGCAACTTGTCCACTGTACTTAACAAATAAAGGACGTTTGATGGAGATCCTTTTCTGACGTATCTGGGTGATTTTTATGATTGAGGAAGAGTGCCGTCCAGGAAGCGGTATTCCGCTTTCATTTTCTTTTGTTCATATATATATATATATTCACAATCCTTCGCACCCTCTGCACGGTGCAGTCTTGAGCCGCACTCCCAGAGTGGTGTACAGAAAAAAGAGTCAATCCTTAGTGTTCTCCCAAAAAGCTCACTGCAGCCAGATGCAGGTTAAAAAATCTTCTTTAATAATGCAAAATGTTAAAATCCATGTGGAAACCTCCAGCCCTCGCCCAGCAACACAGAAGAAAACCCCAGCGATGACGCGTTTCACTACGACTTGTAGCTTGATCACATGTCGTTCACGTAAAAAGACACTTGCCCTCATTCTGACTCAGGCGTTAAGGGGTTTACGGCGCCGTAAACGGCGCCGACCCTTAACGCCTGATTACAAGGTTCCCTTTGCGGGATGGCTTTTAACGGCTGCTTTTTTGCAGCCGTTAAAATCCATGCCGCAAAGGGACCTTGGCGATAATTACGGCACCGTAATTTACGGTGCCGTAATTATCGCCTTTCCCCATTCCTATTATGCCCTATGGGGCGAAAATGGGAATGGGGAAGGGTAAAATGGAAAATGGGGATTTACCGCCCCACTCACCTTGGAATGGGGCGGTAAATCCGCCAACCACCATGGCGTAAACGTAGTTTACGCCATGGTGGTAAGGGTATGACCCAGGCGGTAACTTACTGCCTGGGTCGTAATGAGGGCCACAGTATTTAAATGTTTCACCCAATGACTAGTAGTAAAAATAGAAATAGGACTGCCACCATTTGCGCAATGCAGGATTCCTGCCCCAAATGCCCGCCATTTTGTAGTGGTTTCATTCTGAGGTAAAACATAGGAGCTCTACAGTGTGAACTGGAAAAATCTCCGAGCTCACCCCTTCAGATATAAACAAGCATAACACATGTTAACAATATGACAATTCCCATTTTAGTGACGTTCTAATGTCATATCGTGTTGTTCATATTACATCGAGACTCCACCCAAATGTGTGACCCTGTAATTCTGACTTCCTCAATTACATGTAAATGCATAAACGTGTCATTTAAATGGTGCAAAATTAGGTTACATGTGTACATTTAATTTTAACAAACAGTCTCAGCCATGCAATGCATAGTGCAAACAACATGTAATTCTTCCATTGTAATTTCCTGAGGTTCATTAAACATGCAAGTTTTGTCAGATACAATTAAATGACTGGACCTCCTAAACCAAATGTTGATAAGTACACTTGGTAGATACGTCTTATCTCATCTAAGACATAGGGCCTCATTACACGGTAGGCAGTGGACCAAGGTGCTAATAGCACCTTGGTCCATGCCGGTAAAATACTGGCACCGCCTTGGTGGAAAGGGGAATTACCGCCCTATTCCAAGGTTGGCGGGGCAGTAATTCCCCCTTCCACCATTGCCCTTCCCCATTCCCATTTTTGCCCCATAGGGCATAAAGGGAATGGGGAAGGTGCTAATTACGGTACCGCAAATTTGCAGTGCCGTAATTAGCTCCAAGGTCCCTTGGTGGGTTGGTTTTTAACGCCTGCTAAAAGCAGGCGTTAAAGTACCAACCCGCTAAGGGACCTCGTAGTAAGGCGGTAAGGGTTAACGGTCACCGGTACCATTACCGGTGACCGTTAACCCTTACCGCCTACCGTGTAATGAGGCCCATAGTGTCTCACCGTGCCTACACACTGAGTAAACGTATCTCTAATTTTGCAAATGACTCCTGCTAACTCATTGGGATTTCTAGTGGCCGGCTTTGCCTGAGGTAAGATGACATTATGAGATGGATTTATGGCAATTTTACCACCTTTGGCGGGAAAATACACAAAACAGGGGCAGGTAATTATATGTGGAGTGTTAAATAACCTTTGTCTGAAATTGATTTAAAAACAAACTCCCAATTGGTGTCCAAAAGGGGAGTAATGAAACCTCTTATATAAGAGAAATCGAAGGGAAGAGGTCAAAAAGTCATCAATGGATAACCACAGATCTGTTTTTCACAGTGTATTTTGAAGGAAATATAGCATATGATT
The DNA here is from genome assembly GCF_040938575.1 of Ambystoma mexicanum. Lineage (NCBI taxonomy): Eukaryota > Metazoa > Chordata > Amphibia > Caudata > Ambystomatidae > Ambystoma > Ambystoma mexicanum. The sequence continues at coordinate 460,044,871 of NC_090927.1, read as the reverse complement.
TCATCCGCCTAAGAAAGTATATAGTTCCTCGTCAATGTTGTGTCCCAATGGGAACTTGCTCTCGAAGTCGATAATGTATCTTGTTTCCCGTTTTCTCAGTAACTTTTCTCATTCTCCTCCACTGGGTCCAATCTTCACTTGCTGTAACCCGATGAACGAGAAGTCACATAACTTAGCTTCATGCTTCTCCCAAAAGTGTTTGTCTATAGGGTATGCATAATCCTGATTCTTTATTGCCCTGATGTGCTGTTGTATGCGTACCTTCAGTTTGCACTTGGTGCTCCCTATTTACCATTTGTTGCAAGTGCATTTGAGTGCATACACAATATACCCTGAGTCACACGTGATCCTGTCCGTAATAGTGATGGTTTTCTTGAGTATAGGATGTAAATATGTGCTGCACTCCTCCGCATAATGGCATATTTTACATTTTCTGCATTTGTAAAAGCCATCCTTCCTTATATCCAAAATTGGATCAGTAGAATGGGATGAAACTTCCTAAGTTTTAATACATTTCAAATTTTATTCAGTAAATTCATCACAGGAAAAAAATCATCTGAATATCCTAAAAATGGATAAAAAACAATTTCATACCAACAATCAAAACCACATACAAGGCACATTCAACCGTTTAAACAATAAGAACACCCGTGGTGTTTCATACATCAGCAGGTATTGGAAGTATGATTATACCAGTTCTCTTCATTTAATACATTGAACAATGACCCAGTCCCTGATATTAGGTGTCGTGATATATCCGATACCATATTAGGTCAGATAACACTCTCAGAAAAACATCAACACGTGTTTCGGTCGGAGACCTTCTTCAGGACGTAGAGCAAAGAAAAAATACTTTGCTCTATTCTTAACAAGTATGGGCCCGTAGCAAATCTAAAAACAATAATTAAAACAAAGTGTCATCCCTATTTCTTAAAAAACAGTGACTAATAATGTCACAATGTGTTACAGATCAATCAACACACAGGTCCCTACTCACCCCCAAGTTCCAAATCGAGGGCAGGTGAACGGGATAGTGGACATTAATCCTCCATTGGAATCAGTGTAAATACTGTACCTATAGAACCAACATAAACACACACCTTAGTGTGCATGACAATGTTAAAATCCCTATATTTTCTATCATGAAGATGAAAAACACTTACATGCACCCATGGTGCGGCTCGGGAACCTTCACCGAAGAGTCGCAACTAAGCAATCTCTCTCAGACCGGCATAGGAATAACGGAATCAATCGACCATTCACGGTGCTACAGGGGAAACAAATAATACCCGTATTGAGAACCAGATGTTTTGTTCTCATATTCCCAAGGTTAGGAAACGGGAATTCATCATCTCATGCCAGTAGCACCTCATTACCCATAGCCTATGTCACCGTGTGTGCAGGTCCATACAAATGGGAAGTGAAACATAAAAATGCTCTGTGGAGGAAAGTCCCCTTGGTGGTCCCCATATCCACTAATCCTCAGTGCTAACTCTCTGTACATGTTGCGTGCCGCACGCCGTATAATCAAGAAAATGAAAGATGTCTATGAATCAAGACGAAATGCCGTAGGATACACGGCGCTCCTATAGACCCTCCAGATTCAATCCACCACATTGCTCGTGTCATTAGTAATGTTAGCGGTGGCTGCTCGCGTACCTCTCGGGCATGCTGTCAAAACTGTGCTAGCACAAGCACCCAAAATTGTAATCAGCTCACTCCTTTAGACCCTCCGGTATCAAAAACGCCACATCACTCATGTTGTTCATAATATTAATAACGGCTGCTCGCATACCTCTCGGGCATGCTATCAACGACATGTTTAACAGAAACACACCTAGCATTTACCTTAAGTGAGGAGATTGAGTTCTAACACAGCCGTAATCACTCGCTCGGCTCCGGCAAACACGCAGCTCAAGATCCATGTGGGCTAAACATAGGTGAAGGACTACTTTATTTAAACGGTGCTCCAAACACTAAAAAAGGACTACAGACGGGCCAACCTACAGTCTAGATGAGCCCTGGGACTCACAACACGGTATGAACGTGCCCATATGTCACAACGTAACCTGCTGTATGGCCAAAAGGCCAGTATGTCGCATCGTCGCGCCTCATGTAAAACACCTTACCAAGAGGTAAAGCGTATTTTGCCCGACTCCCTAATTTAGGGAACTGAGTCCATTTCTCAATGCAAACATGTGGATGATTCCAACAAATATTTTTTGCTGCAATGGGATAAAATCTATTGCATATCATCTAGAACCCCTTCATATGTTGCGTACAGCGCTTGATCACCATGAACTCAAAGGTACCAGTAGATTGGCTTATTGCATTCACATTCCAATATTTTTTGACATTTGTCAATATAAACAAGTGGGTGATTGTAACAGATGATTTCTTACTGCATTGGCATGGAATCTATTACATATCATTTAAACCCCTTCATATGTTACATATAGCACTTATTCGGCATGGACTGTGAGATACCAATAGATTAGCTCATAGCATTTGCATTACCATCTTTTTCCTAACACAGTTATATATTCCCAAATTTACACATTTAAAACCTTGTTTTCATGTACATAATAGTCATTAGTCAAGCAAATCCAAAGAACAGGAGAACAAATACAGTAAATCCGAATCCTACATTTTGTGTAACATTCTCGGTATATACCCCTTAGAGCAATCTTCAGCTATAAAGTATAACCACATCTGTTATTCATATTGGCCCCTCATATAGAAGTCACTTTTTTGTAATCAAATTGTTCCATTCTACCGAAACATTCAAACCATTATGCACTGTATTCAGGGTATGGACCCATTTCTGCTCAATGCAATGCAATGTTATCCCCATGTCACCTCCTGTCATGTTGGTCTTAATGTGTTGAAGTACAAACCACTTCATGTCTGTATCTTTGTGTTGCATTTGACAAAGTGTTCAACTAGCGGTTTATCTGCCACTCTGTTTCGTATACAGCTCCTGTGTTCAGATATACGCTGTCTAATTTCACGTGTAGTCTTACCCACATATAGCAATTGACATAGACAACTGATAATGTACACCACATTTTTAGTTAAACAATTAGTGTGGCAATTCATCTTCCAGATCCTCTGACTGTATCGAAACTCACGTTTCGTCTCAGTCAGAGGGCACGCAACACATCCACCACACTTAAAATGTCCGACAATAGGTGGCAGTCCCCATTGGTCATTGTTAGTGAGTTCTCTTATTGGTTCTCTATACGTATGGACCAGTTTTTGTCTAAGATTCTGATTGCGTTTAAATGCAAACATAGGTTTTTTCGCCAATGACCCAGGTTGTTTGACTAAATCCCAATATTTACTAATAATTCTTTTGACGTCCCCACTGACTGGATTAAATGTCGTTACACATACCAGACGTTCATTCTTATTTTTTTCTCGTTTGGTGAGGCAAATTTCCCAGTTAGTGTTTTCAGCCCTTTTCATTTGATCTTTAATTAACCTTCTCTGATACCCTCTTCTGGTCAATCTTTCTTTAAGTTGTTCTGCATGAAATTTGAACTCCTCTTTCTCGGAACAGTTTCTCTTAATACGTAAAAACTGCCCGTAAGGTAAGTTTTGGCATAAACTTGCAGGATGGAAACTGTTAAAGTGTAATAGGGTATTTTTGTCAGTTGTTTTTTTGAAAAGGGTTGTTGTTAGTTGGTTCCCAGTCTTTTTTATCAAAAGATCGAGGAAGCTAACCTGACGGTGGTTGTATTCAATCGTGAATTTTATATTTATATCACATTGATTCAACCATTCATGGAACTCAATGAGTGATGCAATAGGGCCCCTCCAAATTAAGAAAACATCATCGATATAAAAATGCCATATTTTCAAGTGTGTCTTCAGAGTAGGGTGGAACTTGAGCAGATTTTGTTGCCCTAAGATACATTTTCCTTCATAGTCAGCCATATATAGATTTGCAACATCGGGGGCAAATGTAGCCCCCAGGCTGACCCCTTTCTCCTATTTATAAAGTTGTTTTTTAAACAGAAAGAAATTTTCGGTCATAGCTAACCTAATGCACTCTTGAATGAACTCAGTGGGGGGCAAATGTGGTCTAATTCTTTTGTCTAAGTAGAGACCCAAAACCCACAAACATTCCGTCTATGGAATCGCCATATACAGTGATTCAACATCCATAGTTACAAGGATATCTCCTTCTTCGATTTCAATGTCACTAATGATGTTAAGCATATGGGTCGAGTCTTTCACATATGATGGCATCTCCTGTACAAATGGTTTCAAGAAAAACTCTGCAAATACAGACAACAGTTCTAATAATGAGTCGATAGCCGACACAATGGGTCTGCCTGGCGGCTGGGTGGAGTTCTTATGGATTTTTGGAAGTGTGTAGAAGGCCGCCCTCTTAGGTCCAATTTTGTTTAAAAAACGGCCTTCCTCATCGCTAATCCACTTTTCATTCATGGCATGGTCAGTCAAACTCTTTATTTCCTCTTGCAATCATACTGTGGGATCCCTCTCAAGTTTTTTGTAGGATTTCCTATCATCCAACAACCGCCTGCATTCTGCTTCATAACTGGATGTATCTTGTATGACAATACCGCCCCCCTTATCGGCGGGTTTTATGGTGATAGATTCTTCATTACACAATTTGGTAAGGCTAAGCCTCTCTACCTTAGTTAGATTGTCAGGCTTATGGTTCTTAGACTTTATGACCTTGAGTATTTCTCGTGTAACGATATTCTCGAAGGCAATGATTTCAGGTGTGCAAGTATGGGGCGGTGGAATGAAGCTCGATTTTGTCTTAAGCCCGCTAATGTTCGGTACTTTGTCGGTAGGGGATCCCTTTTCATATGGGTGAGCTGGAAGATACACCTCAAAAAAGTGTTTCAACCTGATATTTCTAAAAAATCTGTATAGTTCCATTTCCGTATTGAAAACATCCGCTCTCATAGTGGGGACATATGAAAGCCCTTTTGATAGAAGGTCTAGATTGGGTTTGTCAAGATGGTACTGAGACAGGTTGAAAATGGGCATCTGATCGGTGGTGCCTTGGGTCATTGATTGGAGTACCACTGTCTGGTCCTCATTCCCTGTCTTTGTCCATACTGGGGTTGTTGCTGCCGTGGTCTGCCTCGCTGCCCCCCTCTGAAAAAAACCCGTTGTTGGTTTTGACCCCTCCAGCCCATACCCGTACTAGGCGGCACATTGAGGGTGGGATCTGATCCACTCGAGGATCCTGATTTTTTGGAGAAATTAGAATAACGATTATTTCTATGATAATTATAACCACCTATTGGGGGATCGGTAAAGAATCCCTTTCTTAGATAGGGGTAGGTTCTCTCTTCGTTATAGTTTGAAATATCTTTTTTCAACTTGTTGAGTTTCCTTTCTAGATTCAAATCTTTGAATTTTTTAATTTCCTCTTCAAGTCCTTCAAGTTGTTTTTTAGCGTCCTTGATGGTGGTATTTTCAAGGAAAGCCTTTTCCAAAATCTACAACTCTTCCTTGTTTTTTGGTTTCTTCCTGGGCTGTTTCAATAATCAACATAATCCAGTCCCGAGAACATCTGTTGCCAACCCCACTGAAATTCTTCTGAAATTTGGGGTTGTCAACAAATATGCTCGGGATGTTTTTGACCTGTAGGCCCTCCGGGATAATTCCTGACCTCAAGTATTGCAACATAAACTGACCATGTAGGTCTGTCCTTGTGAATTTTTTCATTTTTTATAAAATGTTTTCAATTTCATTGGTGACGACCACTTTATCAGCTATTGGACCTTCTCCGAAGGGGACTATTGGTGTCTCCAACAATTTCTTATACTGATCGTCTGTGAACGAAAAAATGTTCACGGTTTCCATTTTCGAAACGAGGATGACTCCTCACACTTGTTTACGTGTTAACCCCTGCAGCCGCGGGCTGTGCTACACAAAGGGAAAATAAAGGGGTAGTCCTGCACTTCTGTCCCTGATCCTTCAGGTGTAGTATACTTATATCCAAGATTGGATCAGTAGGATGGGATGACACTTCCTAAATTTTAATACATTTCAAATTGTATTCAGTAAATTCATCACAGGAAGAAAATCATCTAAATATCCTAAAAATTGATAAAAAACTATTTCATACCAACAATCAAAACCACATACAAGGCACATTCAACCATTTACACAATAAGAACACCCGTGGTGTTTCATAGATCAGTAGGTATTGGAAGTATGATTATACCAGTTCCCTTAATTTAATACATTCAACAATGACCCAGTCCCTGATATTAGGTGTCGTGATATATCTGATACCATATTAGGTCAAATAGCACTCTCAGAAAAACGTCGACACGTGTTTCGGTTGGAGACCTTCTTCAGGACGTAGAGCAAAGAAAAAATACTTTGCACTATTCTTAACAAGTATGGGCCCGTAGCAAATCTAAAAACAATAATAAAGACAAAGTGTCATCCCTATTTCTTAAAAAACAGTGACTAATAATGTCACAATGTGTTACAGATCAATCAACACACAGGTCCCTACTCACCCCCAAATTCCAAATCGAGGGCAGGTGAACGGGATAGTGGACATTAATCCTCCATTGGAATCAGTGTAAATACTGTACCTATGGAACCAACATAAACACACACCTTAGTGTCCATGACAATGTTAAAATCCCTATATTTTCTATCATGAAGATGAAAAACACTTACATGCACCCATGGTGTGGCTCGGGAACCTTCACTGAAGAGTCGCAACCAACCAATCTCTCTCAGACTGGCGTAGGAATAACTGAATCAATCGACCATTCACGGTGCTACAGGGGAAACAAATAATACCCGTATTGAGAACCAGATGTTTTGTTCTTATATTCCCAAGGTTAGGAAACGGGAATTCGCCATCTAATGCCAGTAGCACCTCATTACCCATAGCCTATGTCAACGTGTGTGCAGGTCCATACAAATGGGAAGTGAAACATAAAAATGCTCTGTGGAGGAAAGACCCCTTGGCGGTCCCCATATCCACTAACCCTCAGTGCTAACTCTCCCTACATGTCGCGTGCCGCACGCCGTATAATCAAGAAAATGAAAGATGTCTATGAATCAAGATGAAACGCTGTAGGATACATGGCGCTCCTATAGACCCTCCAGAGTCAATCAACCACATTGCTTGTGTTATTAGTAATGTTAGCAATGGCTGCTCGCGTACCTCTCGGGCATGCTGTCAAAACCCTGCTAGCACAAGCACTCGCAAAGTGTACTTTTAGTAAGCAGTTTAAGTTCCAAAACCGTAATCACTCGCTCCTTTAGACCCTCTGGTATCAAAAACGCCACATCACTCATGTTGTTCATAATATTAATAACGGCTGCTCGCATACCTCTCGGGCATGCTATCAACGACATGTTTAACAGAAACACACCTAGCGTTTACCTTAAGTGAGGAGATTGAGTTCTAACACAGCCGTAATCACTCGCTCGGCTCCGGCAAACACGCAGCTCAAGATCCGTGTGGGCTAAATATAGGTGAAGGACTACTTTATTTAAACGGTGCTCCAAACACTAAAAAAGGACTACAGACGGACCAACCTACAATCTAGATGAGCCCCGGGACTCACAACACGGTATGCACGTGCCCATATGTCACAACGTAACCTGCTGTATGGCCAAAGGGCCAGTATGTCGCATGGTCGCGCCTCATGTAAAACACCTTACCAAGAGGTAAAGCGTATTTTGCCCGACGCCCTAATTTAGGGAAGTGAGTCCATTTCTCAATGTAAACATGTGGATGATTCCAGCAAGTATTTTTTGCTGCATTGGGATAAAATCTATTGCATATCATCTAGAACCCCTTCACATGTTGCGTACAACGCTTGATCGCCATGAACTCAAAGGTACCAGTAGATTGGCTTATTGCATTCACATTCCAATATTTTCTGACATTTCTCAATATAAAGAAGTGAGTGATTGTAACAGATGATTTCTTACTGCATTGGCATGGAATCTATTACATTTCATTTAAACCCCTTCATATGTTACATATAGCACTTATTCGGCATGGACTTTGAGATACCAATAGATTAGCTCATAGCATTCGCATTACCATCTTTTTCCTAACACAGTTATATATTCCCGAATTTACACATTTAAAACTTTGTTTTCATGTACATAATAGTCATTAGTCAAGCAAATGCAAAGAACAGGAGAACAAATACAGTAAATCCGAATCCTACATTTTGTGTAATATTCTCGGTATGTACCCCTTAAAGCAATGTTCAGCTCTAAAGTATAACCACATCTGTTATTCATATTGGCCCCTCATATGGAAGTCACTTTTTTGTAATCAAATTGTTCCATTCTACCGAAACATTCAAACCATTATGCACTGTATTCAGGGTATGGATCCATTTCTGCTCAATGCGATGCAATGTTATCCCCATGTCACCTCCTCTCATGTTGGTCTTAATGTGTTGAAGTACAAACCACCTCATGTCTGTATCTTTGTGTTGCATTTTGACAAAGTGTTCAACTAGCGGTTTATCTGCCACTCTGTTTCGTATACAGCTCCTGTGTTCAGATATACGCTGTCTAATTTCACGTGTAGTCTTACCCATATAGCAATTGACATGGACAACTGATAATGTACACCACATTTTTAGTTAAACAATTAGTGTGGCAATTCATCTTCCAGATCCTCTGACCGTATCGAAACTCACGTTTCGTCTCAGTCAGAGGGCACGCAACACATCCACCACACTTAAAATGTCAGACAATAGGTGGCAGTCCCCATTGGTCATTGATAGTGAGTTCTCTTATTGGTTCTCTATACGTATGGAGCAATTTTTGTCTAAGATTCTGATTGCGTTTAAATGCAAACATAGGTTTTTTCGCCAATGACCCAGGTTGTTTGACTAAATCCCAATGTTTACTAATAATTCTTTTGACGTCCCCACTGACTGGATTAAATGTCGTTACACATACCAGACATTCATTCTTATTTTTTTCTCGTTTGGTGAGGCAAATTTCCCGGTTAGTGTTTTCAGCCCTTTTCATTTGATCTTTAATTAACCTTCTCGGATACCCTCTTCTGGTCAATCTTTCTTTAAGTTGTTCTTCATGAAATTTGAACTCCTCTTTCTCGGAACAGTTTCTCTTAATACGTAAAAACTGGTTTTGGCATAAATCCTTCCTACAGCTCAACCAGGTTGGATGATGTAAGGTGATATCAGGTGGCATGGAGCTGCTCACTAGTTTGTCCTTAATGGATTGGCACCTTAGAAAAGAGAAGTTGGGATATTCCCCCAATGATTGCCTCAGGTCTGTGTCGACTACTAATTTATGCCAATGTTTGCGTATAATGCTTTTGATGTATTTAGCAGATTGGCCATACGTCAAAATTAGGCAAGTTGTTGCTTCTTTATCCGTTTCCAGTATCCTATCTGTGCAATCCGATAAGAGTGAGGATCTCTCACATTGGCGGGCCTTTAAGTAGGCTCTCTGTATAATCTGTTTGGGATAACATTGTTTCTTAAAACCCCATGCTGTGATTTTGATTTCTTCATCATAGGAACTGAGTTTGGAACAATTTCTACGAAGACGGATGAATTCGCCATATGGGATACTCCAGATAAATTTTGGCAGTGGGCACTGTTGGCATGTAATGGGGCATTTGTTCCCGTTGGTTTTCGAAACATTTTAGTTTTGATCTTCCCATTTTCAATTTGGACAGTGACGGCCAAGAATTCTACTTCTTTAGGACTGTGGGTCTCAGTAAATTTGAGATTAAATTCATTGATATTCAACTGTTCCACAAAGTCTGTCCATTGTTTAGAGGTGCCTTTCCAGATGATGAATAAATCATCAATTTAGCGTTGCCACATGATCACTTTATTCGTGAACCTCTCGTTATCTTCATTGCCGGCCTCGTATTTTTCCCAATACCCAAGTGTAAGATTTGCATATGAGGGGGCAAAGGTCGTACCCATAGCGGTACCTTGGTTCTGTCGATAGTACTTTTGATTGAATAAAAATACAATATTGGTTAGACAGAGATGAATCATAGCCAAAATCATTTCCGAATGTTTAGTGTAGTTCAAAGACCTTGTGTTCAGAAAATAAGTGCAGGCCTTCATGCATTGTTCATGTGTGATGGACGTATGTAGGGAAACTACGTCCATCGTGGCCAGATGAAAATCTGAATCACAGGGCAGTTCGTTGATTTTGGACAGAAAATCTTTCGTATCCCTTAAATATGAGGGTAATGTCAGAACGAAAGGAAATAGAGGTTTGTCGATATATTTCGACATATTCTCTAACAATGACCCAGTAAGTGTAACGATGGGTCTACCTGGAGGCTTAGAAATACTCTTATGTATTTTAGGAAGGAAATAAATCGTTGGTATTGTCGAATGTGATTTATAGAGAAATTTGATATCATTATCTTCCAACATTCCTTCTTCGGACCATTTGCTGAGAAAATTCTGTACCTTAAGTTCTAAATCCTTCATAGGACTTTCAGCAAGTTTTTCGTAGCAGGTTTTATCATTGAGGTGCCTGTTGGCCTCATGCACATACTGATCTCTAGTCATGAGTACGATGTTACGGCCTTTATCTGATGCCTTAATAATGCTATTAGGCACGAGGTTCAATTCTTTCAAGGCTTTTGTATATTCATTCCCTATATTGGGTTTGTAGTTTTTAGCTTCCTTATGTCTCATTCTCTTCAGATCTTCAATCACCAGACTTTGGAATGTTTCAATAGTTCCACCTGTTGTGACCAGAGGTACAAATTTGGATGTATTCTTCAATTTAGTAGTTTTGTACCAGTCCACGTTTATATCTAATTTATCCAGGTCTAATTCGGTGGGGTCAGAGGCTGAATCGCCTTCATCCTGAAGGAACATGAGAGTGGACAGAGTGTCCAGATCTGACTTTGTTAGTTCAGTGTGACGTTGTTGGTTCCTATCTGGCAGTTGTTATAATCATAATGATAGATAGAGAAGCATAATCCAGGAAGTCCCATAATCCAGGAAGTCCTACATGTAGGGACTTTCCTCTAATGGTTGCTACTGTGCTTGATGTTGCCTAGGAGACAAGAGGTGTGGGGAGGGAGCAAGAGGACGATGGTTACAACTGGGCGTATTAACGCCGTTTTGCCTGAGCAAATGAAGGCAGCAGAGTTGAAGTTTTTTTTTTAAAAAGTTGCGCCGTTGCGCCTTAACTGAAGAGTTGCTGTGAAGTGAGATGAGAAGCGGTCGTTGTCGCTTCAGTTGAATCCTGTGGGAAGGAAGATGTGTCCTGTTTATGCGCTGCTTCAGGAGAAGCTGAAGGATCTGATGCTATTGGTATCCCGTCGAGCGAAGATGTAAAGACTGGTACCGGAATAGGTTCACCGGTCAGCCAGAGGGAAAAGTGAAACACTAAGTCAGAAAGGGGAAAGAAGCACCATCGCGAAGAGCTCCATGAAGCGAACTGATGGGGAGGAGCTAGAGCGACCAGCCGGACTGGGTGAGTGAATCGGCTGCATAAACTATAAGGCATCCGAACTTTATAATATGAACTGAACGCTTTAGCAAAGGAAGTGATTGTACTAATTCGACCCCTTTAAGAGTGGATGAACGCCGCGAAGGCAGCTCCTCAAGTAAAGAAAACGCCAGTTCTCTTGCAATGTAAAAATATTGAAGGATTGAAGGGTGACCAAGTAAACAGGAAATAAGGGTCGTATTCCCCAAGGGCACTGTCAGACAGGAAACAGATCCTGGCGTACCCCATGAACCTGTGTTATGTGCAACGATACAAGTACAAGGAACTGTCTGCACCAGAGAAACGCTGACCAGGCTATAATATTGAACCGATTATCCAAGCAAGCTGAAAGAAGCAAGCAAAGTTGAAGGGAGTCTGTGTTTTTGTTCAGAATACTCTTCCTGTGTACTTGCCATTGACAAGACTCAAACGAGGCAAGGTGAGGCGGAAAAAGGACAGTTGTTACAGATAAGTAGAAAGTGAGGGAACCGACAGAGAGAAGAAAGAAGAGAAAACGTGTAGAAAAGGGAAGAAAAAGAACTATATGTGTCAGACTATTGAGTGACAGAAAAAGGTTAAAGAGAGAAAGAAAGATACCGAAACTTCGAAACAAGTCTTACCTTCAGGAAAACGGAAGGAAGCCGTCGGATGAAGAAGACATATCCTTTTAAGTAAACCTAGAGAAAAGAAATAACAAACTGTTAAATAAAATTTGTGGGTTCTCTTCGTAATCTACACAAACTAATCCCTTGACTCAGTCTTTTTATTGTTGTCCTGCAAACACATTATCACATTCAGTCCGCCCTACTTGGCCAATTCTTTGTATTTGTTTTATGGGATTAATCATGAAGAATTTGCATAATCTGATTTTCCGGATATATTGATCAAAATCTATCCTGGTTTGCGGATAATCATATTCCGGTGCAAGACAGAAATTCAGACCCAAACTGAGGGCTGAGCGTTGTGATTCTGTTAGAATGTGTTTAGACAGGTTGACAATAGACATTTGTAGACTTGTCTCAATGGCCATTCCTTTTAGTTCCCAGAGCGCTGAGATCTTCCTGAGGTGTTCTTTATCGGTTTGTTTGCCCCTCTGCCCCCTCCTAGTTTTTGTCTTCCTCCTCGTGCTTGTCCCTGTGTTTTTCCTCCTCCAGTCTGCTTGTTTATATATATATTAACGTTGACACATGCCGCAATCTATTCACTACATAGCTAGCCTTAGGAATACTGTGTCTGCTTGCATTTTTTTGCATCTGTACACGTGCAAAATAACTTGATATCTTCATCTTTTCTGCAGCATAAACAGCGTCATCTCATCTTTGATACTTTCTCTGACGCGTATAGAATATCTATGTTCTCTTGTCTCTACATCTCTTCTGGGTGCATCAGTCTTGCTTCGTGTGATGTCACCAATCTGCTCTTTTGCTCATTTTTCACACTTCTTATGGTATTGAATTCAAATGGCCATCATACTGTCGTGTACGCAGGCATGGTTTTCTTAATGAGAACCTTGCTTCCAGGATTCTCCTTGGTATTGGTACTTTCACTGGTACTGCACGTATTTCACATTCTGGTTCCCAACATATAGGCACATGTGAGCGATGCTTGAGGTGGGGGTACTTGGCTCCTTCTCTACAAGGGATGACATGCTGCCAGGGCTTGTGTTTCTGTGTTGAGGTGACATGTTATATAATAAGAGTAGGAAATATCAGTGTTTTCCATTGGCATGTATAAGAAAGGAACAATTGATGCTATGTTTGAAAACAGGCTCAGCATTAAAATTTGCTAACCCACTGGTGCATACCAAGCCCACCCTTCGCCCCCCAAAATCTCCTGCCATGCAGCTATTTTGGCCCGTCAAAATATCCGGGCAAGGGGAGAGGATGTAACGACGGGAAGGTGGCTGCTTTCCCTTAAATTATCTTTAGGCCGTTCGCCCAGAAAGAGCAGGCTCAAAGGCAAGCAGGGGGAGGCAACAGCATTCCTTGTGTTCTCTTTGCAATAAATACACTGCTCAAAGCAAGGTATAATTCATAATCCTTCACCACAACACAGACAGAGTCCTGGAATACAGCGTAAATATATAAATAAAAAATGCAAATGTGCAAACAATGAAACCATTTTAAAATGATGCTTTTATTACTGCCGTTTTACAATCGAAACTATCATTTTCTCTCAACATCAACAAATAACTAAAACCAGCCGAGAGCGATAAAATGGCCGTCTGCTTAACAGGTGGATCTTTTCATCTGCAGTGCAGAGATATGTTTACAAGCTGCGTGGTTTTCTCATTTTTTTTAAAAAAGAGCGATCGAACGAGGGTAGTTCCTGCAACACAGACTATGTAGATTTCAAAGCATAAGAGGGAATAGAAAACTGCCCCGCCTGTCAGCAACCAACAGGCCAGTGCTGAAAACAATGCCCAGACCCACACGGAGCCCTCTCAGGGTATTCGTTGATGAACGCTCTGTCTCTTAGTGAATGGCTTCCAATGACAAGCTGTTAATGGACAACAGCAGATTAAAAAAAAACTCATCTTCAGGAGTGCCCCAGTGGAAGGGACACAGTCGATCCCTTGTGCAGGACCAAATGCACCTGAGAACATAACAAAATATGTCATCGCCATTGCCACTAGTGCAATAATATGATCTTGATTTTAAAGATCTTGCCTAATTAGGGATAGCAGGGAACAGAAATATCTGTAAAACAGAATCGTTTAAAGCAATGTTGTTAAACACAGATAAAGCTTTATCAAGCTTTGGCATTGCCTTCACATATTGACCTCCTGAAGTCGCAAAGTTTCTCTTACTCTGAAAGCAAACAGTAGAGGTTAAGGAGGCTGCTTCATGGATACAAAGGGCCTTATGAACAAAAGCTGCCTCGTCTCCTTAAAATGGGACCCGTCCCAAATGGACCTCTGCAAAGCAACAAAGCAGGGTCCACGCCGGGACATAGAGCAACAGAAATTGTGCTGAGACCCGGGTCCCGATTCATGGAATTGTTTGCGTGTAAAATCGTGAACTTGCGCGTCAAACTGTGTGCACAACAAAGCTCATCGATTCATGGAACCGACTGCATGATACTTGTCCGCGACTGTTGGGAGTTTGTGCAGGCTTGGCATGGATCCGCGAGCGGCTAAGTGACCTGCATGAGACTCCACACAGGGGTTGGGCGTGGCCTGCATAGGGGCCGGAATAGGGGGCGTGACACCCAAAAATGGGAAGAACAAGCCAGAAAGTGGGCGTTACGATGGACGGACCACAGGCAGTCCCTAGCATGTCCACAAATGCCCATGACAAAGCGTATTCATGAATGTGACTGCGCAACCTCTCGCCTGTGAAATGCCCACCCAGTGCCCAAAAAATCTCTGCCACCCAGAAGCAGGTGCATGGACTTGTGTGGAGTAATGGCAACTCTGGAGGTGAGTTTGCATGTCGGATTTAGGGGTGGGTCCATGCAGAGAGGGATCCGATCGTACTTCGGGGTGCGCAAACGCAGCTTAGCGGGGTGAAGGAACTTTTTACAGGGGTTTGAGTGCAGTTAGACCGGGTATATACATACTTTCCCTGTAACTGTACGTATTTCCCTGGTGGTGCCGGTTACAGATACGTGGGAGCTCGTACAGGATCCCCGAGATGCAGGCCCGCTTGTGGAGGACTGCACGTACTGTTTGAAGGGAGTGTCTATTCGCAACCGGGGGGTGCACGTAAAGGTAGCTGTTCAGGCTGTTTTTGCTTTTCATGGGGCTGCGTAGGGGGGGCGTTCCGGGCGTGATTATATGGTTACTTTGCACAGACAATTCCATGACTTCGCTGAGCGTGCACATTTTATTCTGCCGCGCAGGCTCGGACAGTGTTCTCGGCATGCAGCAATTGCGGGGGAAATGCACACTTTTCCATGAATCGTGCCCAATGTGCAAGCATTAATGCGCACACCCACTGTGGTGCGTGAACCCAGTGCTCTGGCAGTGTCTGCAGACAGTACCTTTGCGTTAGTACTGCTCACATAGCTGCGCATCTCCCTGTGCCAGCGTGCCCTAGCATATACTTTGTTAATGTAAACATGCCCAAGAGAAAATGGGGTTCTAGATTTGCATGGGGAGAAACCCTCATGCGAACGAGGAACACCTACTTTTGTTCAATGCACGGAGTCCGCCTCCGTGTAGGATGGTCGAAGCCTAAGACTGTGGGAGAACTTCTTAAAGTTCAGGAGAGGCTCTACCATCTACCTCGTCAATGCTGCACACGCTCTGGAGAGCTCTCTGGGAACCACCCTATCTCGATGACCGGTCAGATGTCTCAGACTGGCCCCTACCTACCACTCCACAGTTGGATTACCATCCTGGGTTCCTCACAAAAAATGCTTTAATATTGCACATCAACAACACTCACGAGGGTGAGGCCAGGTCAGACATTTGATGAAGGCACTCTTAGGTTGTGTCAGTTCTCTCATCTTTTGTATCCCGTTCCGAGTATTGCTAAGCACTGACTATGGAGCACTGCAAAGGAAGTTACACGGATCACCTTCTTCCGCTACTAAGTAGCCACCTGGCATCTTGCAGAGAAAATGTGGCTTGGTTGTATTTTCTCCACACAACCTGTCCTTTGGGGTGGCAGTGTGTAAGCATTTAACAACACAGATGTGTGGCAAACCAAATGGAGATCACACATGCTACAAACACAGGCTGTTCCAATGACATTGAATCATCATGCGTGTCTGGGAACGATCTGCTCGCCCCAGGCCTGGAGAAGTTCCATACACTAGTAATACCTAAGGCCATAACCAGTAGCTTCACACATGGGTGTTGTGGGGGTTTGTCTATGCAGTGGTGCAGCTGCGTCAGGGAACCACGAGTGAGGGTTCCAATAGCATTGGCCATTATTTCAATCTGTTATGTGCCTGCTCCGCGCGTTGCACATGGCTGAGGGAATGCAAGCATTCACTGCATGCACAGAGTCGGACTGTGCAAAGTGGCCCCAAATCGCAAAGCGCTTTGCATTACTTTTTTGCTACAATTTGAGTATTACCTGTAGTGACATTTTCAGTAACATTTATAGTAAATGGTGACTTTTCATACATATTGGGTAACAACATCGGTCAAAACTAGAAGCTGAGTAGTGCATTAACTTAAGAAAGTGGTGTACATTGTCCCAGAAATGTAGGCCACACGTACCAGGAAGGCTGGCCGTTAGGCAGAGCCTGTGAATGCATGCAGCAGTCCCTGGAAATGGGTGCTTTTGTTTGAGCGTTCAGCCAATGGAAGTAGCCAATCCCCTTATCAGATCTGTGTGGTGCAGATCCCAGATGAGAATACCCCACAGAACACATTTAGCCCAAATGCCAGATGTAGTTAGTGTGGAAATGCATCTGGGATCTTTGCTTATTCAAGGGAATCAGTATGTGTGTTGGTTCGATCAAGTGAAAGGCCAGGACACTAGGGGATTAAGATGTGTCATCCACGTTGGTGTTTTATTGGGGACATAAGAACATGACAGTTCCTGACTTCAGTCCCTTCCTAGTACCGCAATAGGGTGCGAAGAAACTACTTCAGAACTTCGCTGCCTTAGAAGGAACCCAATCGGTCCAGGATCACACACATATTCCAGGACACTTAGGCCCTGATTCATAGAATCTGGTGCAGAAAAGGCACAAGCACTGTGCTCCGAGAAGGAGCGTGCACCAGCCATGGCGCAGAGAAATTATTGCGCGGCACGCATATTCATGGATTTCCCAAGGCATCAGTAGCTGTGGTGCAAGGAACAGCAAGCTGTGCGAGTAATGCCCCCAACACGCCCCCACATGCAGTAAAAAGCAAGTGAAATGTCAAACAAGGCGCAAGCCTCTGCACCATCCCTGGGTCAGAGTACAGCCCCCGCTTGCGAAATGGCCTGAAATCGCGTAAAAACTTTGTGCGATCTCCAGGCGCACCCCAGCGTAATCGTGCGAAAACACCTTGCAATCCCCGGCCGCACCCCAACGTAATCGCGCGAAAAACACCTTGCAATCCGCACCCCAGCACAATTGCACGAAAACATCTCGCAATCCCAGGCAGCACCCCAGCCAAATCGTGTGAAAATATTTCCCAATCTCTGGCCTCACCTCAGCCAAATCGCTTGAAAACTCAGCGCTGTCCCCGGCCGCACCCCAGCGCAATCGTGCGAAAACACCTCGCAACCCCTGGCCACACACCAGCCAAATCACGTGAAAACTTGGTACGAACCCGGCTGTACCCCAGTGCAATCGCACCTCTCAGCCCCCAGCCCCACCCCAGTGCAATTGCACGAAAACAACTCGCAACCCGCGGCCTTCAGCCAAATCGCGTTAAAACTCTGCGTAATCCCCTGTTGCACCCCAGTGTAATCACGTGAAAACACCTCGCAATCCCCGGCCACACCCCAGCCAAATTGCGTGAAAACTTGCGCGATCCCCAGTCACACCCCAGCATAATCGCACGAAAACATCTAGCAATCTCTGGCCGCACCTCAGCCAAATCGTGTGAAAACTCAGCGCTAACCCCGGCCGCACCCCAGCGCAATTGCGCGAAAACACCTGGAAATTCCTGGCTGCACCCCAACCAAATCACGTGAAAACTCCACATGAACCCTGGCCGCACCCCAGTGCAATCACGTGAAAACACCTCGCAATCCCCGGCCGCACACCAGCCAAATCATGTGAAAACTCTGAGCACCCGAGCTCCCATCACCTGTGACCCCACCCTGCAGGCAGCCCTCTCCACATGGGATACCCCCCACCCCAGCACCCATCACCCCATCCTGCAGGCAGCCCTCTCCCCACCCCAGCCCCATTGTTAGGCAGAATCACATGCAGTACCCTTTGGGAACACTACACACAATTAAAAAAAAGAAAAAGAACCCTCACATTTTGTAAAAAGCTAATTGATTAAACACAAAAAAAAAGAAATGAAGACTACAAGTGTCAGTACAATTTCAGCCTGTACTACACAGTAATGTGGTAGCAGTGGCTGAGCAGCCAGACTTATCTCAAGAGTACACTAAGCAGTACAAGAGGTTACACAAAGGACCAGCAATCACATTGATTCAAGTAAACACTTACTCAATATTTCTTGGTAAAAGAATATACATTTATTTACACAGTCAGTTGGAAAACATTCCACTACCAAGAGCAGCTCAATAACACAATCTAATATACTACAATACACAACCAATCAGTTTCTGAACAAGTTCAGCTCCCCTGAAGTGGGAGCAAAATGGCACTTCAGTTACTTTAGAAAGGGGGGAAAAGACAAGGTTATAAGAATCAATAGCACGGACGGGGGCGTGGCTAAGCGCCGAAAGAAGATGGCTGCCTGACCACGCTGCTCCGCCCCATAATATTATTTAAATGCATTATGATATATAAATATATTTTTAAAAAACGTACTTTTCTTCTTAAAACATCCCGCAGAGACACCTGGAACACACGGCATCGCTCCGACCAGCTGGAAGAGCCGCTTGGCTTCCCGCATCGCGAAACGACAGAAGACCCGAGAAAGCGTGGGAGGAGCGCCGCCCTACATGAGGAGAGGCTCGGCGTCGTGCCTCACGTGACGCGCCGGCCTGGGCCTGACATTGCGGGCGCCTAGGAAGACGCTGCCACCTGGTGGGCATCTTTAAAAAAGATGGAAAAAAAAAATAAGAAAAGAAAAGGAAACTAACAGCGATATTTTAAGCGAACAGATTGCTGAGGACGAATTAAGATCACAAAGGAAGAGCAAAGTGAAGAAAAACAATAAGGTGAGGAGTGGAGGAGGAGGGGTGTGCAAAAAGGGAAGAAAATAATAGGCTGAGAGAAATACTCAAAGAATTACTTCAAAGAACAATAGAATTCTCAAATTTTTGCCACAATAATTTCAACAATACTTATCAGTAAGAACCACAGCCTTGACTAGTGTTCCCCAGCCCCCAAACTCCTCACCTCCATAACCTGACTGGCAGATTCCTCTTCATATTTACATGGCACAGAGAGAGTGCTTCTGGACTCCTTTGTGTTGCCATCTATACTGCAAGATGTATTCTAAACTTTAAAGCTCTGTAGTATACGCCTTATTGTTCTTCTGTGTTTCCATGTTGGTCTCTTTACATAAGAGTAACATAGTACAAACAATATGGAGGTAATAATTGTATACTACACGCCGTCTTAAACAATATTCATAAAGAAGTTTGGCCAAACGCCTAAAAGCCTTCAAATCACCGTATTAACAAACCTCTCTATTCTTTTTATTTTTCATAATAAGAAGGAAATATAACTAAGACTAACAACCTACTCAGCCAACATAGTTAAACCCATCTACAACTCTACGCAGCAACAAAGGCGTTTAATACTAAGGCCACATTACAATCTCCAGCTATGGCAGCAAATAAAGCTAACCAAAAAAATGTATCTTCTGCTAAAGATACCACCACCATTACAACGAACCTGAAAAGACCTAAAAGTGAATCACCACCCCCACTAGGAATTTCTGATCCCGCCATTGAAGTCATCCTAGCGGAAATTAGGGCACTCAAACCCTTCATTGAAAACACCAATACTAAGATTCAACAACTAGACGAAAAGTGGATGGGTATTAATAACAGAGTGGAAGAAGTAGAGAAAAGAGTTGGTGTACTTGAGGACATATCCCCTAAAGTAACAGAGCTAGAAAAATCTATTAAAGACCTCCAAAAGCATAATGAAGACTTGGAAAATCGCAGTAGGCGGAATAATCTACGTATTTCAGGTTTAGCAGAAGGAGCTGAGGGATCTGACCCTATCACCTTCCTACAAAAATTCTTACCAGCAATTCTACATTTGCCCTTGGATACAAAATTTAACATACAACGGGCTCATAGAATAGGTCAACCTTTAGCTTCCTCCACATCTGGTCTGCTGCCTAGAACAATGGTTTTCTATCTATTGGAATACTCTCAACTTCAACTCATTGTTTCTACAGCAAGGGAGCGTAAATCACTTATCTGGCATGGCAGCAAACTGTATATCTCGCAGGATGTAGCTAGAAGCACAGCTCAGAGAAGAAAAGTTTTTCTTTCCTTCCGCCCTGCTCTAAAACAATTAAATATCCGATATGGCCTATACCACCCATGCTCCTTTAAGATAACACATGAAGGTCGTACAGCTATATTTGATGATCCAGCTGATTTGAGATCCTTCATACAATCTCTAAAAAGTGACGGCATGGATACCTCCAATCCGCCAAGTTCCTCAACATCAAATATTACCTGATATCTTGGTCTAAATTCTGAATAATGATGTTTTATTATATGTGTGTTTATACTAGTAACTACCTAATGCAGTTTTTACCTAATTACTCTAGTTTTATGGGGCGGGCACCATTCGGGTGTCCCTCTTCTACTGATGGTTGCTCCTTTCCTTTGAGTGACCCAGTTGGCGTTACCTATCCCCGATATCTCTTTTATCCTGAATCCTTCTCCCATCTCCTGTTTGATCTCTATAACCTTTTGTATTACTGCATCTGTATTCTTCCAAAATATGATCAAACCCCTTTCTCCCCTTCCTGACCCTCAATGTTCTATCCTTATGTTTCACTGTTTGGGTATACATGTTTTTATTTACACTACTAAGGATCTGATGCTATTATCATACTGCAGTCATAGGTTGCTTGTTTATCATTACATATCCGACTGGATGACCTTCAAGTGCATAACCTGGAATATTAAAGGATGTAAAAATCCTATCAAAAGGTGCAAAGTAATATCTCATTTAAACAAATTCAAGCCAACCGTAGCTTGCCTACAAGAAACACACTTATCTAACAAGGAATCTATGAAACTTAAATCTCTCTGGGTTAAGGAGGTTATTTCCAGTCCTGCTATCTCCAAGAAAAATGGAGTGCCTATACTAATTAGTAAAAAACAACCCTGCAAAATCATAGATCAAGATGTTGATACAAATGGCAGATGGGTCTGGGTAAAATTATTAATTGACTCTACACAAGTATCTATCCTTAACGTTTATGGCCCCACGCTACCAGATCCTTCCTTCTGGACCGCAATCAAACAAATGATACTTAAAAATAACTTCATTCATTTGATAATGTGCGGGGATGTCAATCAGGTCCTTGATCCCTTTTTAGACCGAAAATCCAGCTGCATGTTCATGTCAAATAAAACTCATAAATCTTTTACTAATTGTCGTCGCAATTGCAGTGATACATCAGACTTTATGGATGAAGTAGAACGGATACAGGAAAGGTTTAAAAGAAGAGGCTACAAGAACTCCAGTATTCAAAGGGGCATTGAAAGGGTCAGCAGTATTTCAAGAGAGGATATGTTGATTGAACATGAAAATACTAAATCCACTGGGTTTTCAGACGTAAGAATTATAACAAAATATGTGCAAAACTCTAAGATGTTATATAAGCTGTTAGCAAAGCATTGGCATTTACTCCAACTTGATTCCGACTTATTACCATACATCACGGATAAGCCAAAGGTCATTTTTACACGAAATCGAACTCTTAAGGGATATTTTTGTCCCTCTTATTTAACTTCTCAGACTTCCGCAACAAATCCCCTATCATGGCTTAGCTCTAAGCCAAATGGTTTCTTTAAATGTGGCACATGTAATTTCTGCAAATATGTTATTCAATCTGATACTTTTTCATGTCATCATGGTTTAACAGTCCAAATACGAGATTTTATGAACTGCAAGACTAAATACATAGTATATGCGATTCTTTGTGTTTGTGGTAAAGTGTATGTTGGTTCCACAATAAGGGAACTACGAATTACGATCAGAGAACATTTTGCAAGCTTAACAAAATTTGACTCCAAATTACTGCTCTCAATACATTGGCAAGAACATCACCAAATGGACCATGTTAGTGATATTAAATTTATTGGTCTAATACAAGCAAAAACCCATCCCAGAGGAGGGGACCGTGTGGGATTGTTACGTCAATTGGAAGCACGTACCATCTGTAGGCTTCGATGCACTACTTTAGGTCTTAATAGTGACACGGAATTACATGTATTTTTGTAAATAGGAGGTTAAATGTTTGAACCAAAGCCCAATGTATCTTTATCCGTGGGTGTTACCCGCTGGAGCCTAGGGGATCGGTTAAGTGCCAGGGCTGCGACCGGGAGCCAAACACACCAGCATTTGCAATAATAATAAGTAACATTAAATTGGATTTGATATTTTGACACCTTACTCACAATAAACTGGCCATATGTATCCATAAATGGAGATGAGAGAATATTATGTCCTGATTTTGACTTGAAATGTTAACAATATTAGAGGATAACAGGACCTATATGTTATAATTAGGGAGTCATAGATAACAAGGATAATTATGCGTGCCAAGTTGGCAGTTAGCAGACAGATATTTCATATCTAATTATGATGTGATCACGTGAACCTGTGTGTCATTAATAATAAGAATCATAAATTCTTGCATGTGCTGTTATTCAAACTAGTGATTAAGGGATACCAGGTTTCAAGTGACTATAGTTAAAATACCCATAAGGTCTCATTCAAGTTTTGGAGTTCAAAGTATGACAGAATTAAGTCACACGGACAGCGTGTCACGTGAACAGTGAAATGCGCATGGTGCGCCGTCTAATCTTCCACTATTTTCTTATGTTTTGGAGGAAATAATATGACAGAATTGAGTCGCACGGACAGCGTGTCACCTGATCAGTGAAATGCGCATGATGCGCCGTCTAATTTTCCCCTATTTTCTTATGCCGGGAACGCAAGATCGATTTCATTAAAGTTATCTATGCATGTATACCTTGGGTACTGAAAGCTTTAGTTAGCATAGACATAAATATTTACGATCTTTTATTTATATCGTGAATCAGTAACATGACTGACTTCAGTCACATGATCAAGGCACGTGATCAATGATAAACGCCAGGTCCGCTTTTCTAACCTTGCTGGGGCTTCTTAATACAGAACGCGAGATTGGTCGCGTTTAAATGTAGCATGTACCAGATGGATAAAGAAGCATGAGACCAATACGTAAGTCTGGCTACTGATTAATAAGAGATAATAGGTAGATACATGGGGTATGGTATCTTTATTTTGACAAATACTTATGGCTTTCTTTATTAGGCAACGTCAATATATGGCAGGTTATTTGATAGTATGAAAGGATACATTGGATCCGTTTCAACAAATTAACGGTGCAGGTAATACTTGTGGTTGAACTCGATTAAGAGCTTGGTGACACCATACCAAAATGCATACATAGTGTTAGTTAGTTTTATCACATATTCTTTTCCTTTTCTCATCACTCAGGACATTTATTCCAATTCAATGATACATCACCGATGTGATTAAAAGTGGATACTTATCTACAAGACTTCCCAATGGGTAACTGATGAATAAACACTTGGTGATATAGCGTGATCATTGCAAAGGAGAGGATCTCTCTTGCACATTGGTTAAGGGATGATGGGACCCTATATACATGAAGTTAAGTTTTTTGCATGTGTTTGGCTCAACGGCTGTGGTTATATGACACATGTGGCTGGTAACACTGGGCTCTAAACGGTGGCACACATGGATATTAGGTGATCTTGTTATTATATGTTATGTAACTAATGAATTTCATTTTCAAGCTGCAAGATTTTGATTTATATCTTTATCATATTTGATTTCCTTATATGTGTTGCTGATTACGCGCTGCTGTATTCACTAATATTTCAACCTGGTTGGGTAATGTATATGTTTATATATATATATATACATATATATATATATATATATATATATATATATATATATATATATATATATTTCTTTGTATTGTTTGATGTTTTTCCCTGTATCATCTGACCCTATTTTGAATTGGGGGTTATATATATCTGATGGAACCATTGGGTATTATTCGGTGGTTTTATACATGTAATGGAATGTTGGGTATCACTCGGAGCAGAGCTTTGCCTTGAGAAAGACCTGTGAGGTCGAAACACGTGTTGGCATATGACTCTGCTGATTTTGGGCATATGACTTCGGGCACATGACTCTGCAGATGTTTGTACATGGACTTTGAATCGAATTAAAGAAATATTTCAATTAATTTCATGATGTTTGTCAAACATGATTAGCTCATCAGTTGGCTATGACTAAGTAGAATGCTATAAGACAGCGCACCCGACCGTGGAACAATTATTAGTCCATGTGTTTTGATAAGTGGGAAAGAGGTGTACACTTGTTCCCACGGGTGCTGCAGTCCTTTAAGCCAACTCATTTATCTATATTGTTTAATTATATAACCTCAAGCTCTTCCGTATACCTGGTACACCTCTCAGGATTAGTTTTGGATCTATTATAGCCTCTAAAATTGCTAATATTATTATATCAGATCATGCACCGGTTATCACCTCCTTCTGCCTTGCAGAGACGAATAAAACTGCTACTAGATGGAAACTCAACAACTTCCTTCTTAATGATCCACAGTTCAATCAATCAGTTCAAACTTTTATCCAACAATACTTTGCTAATAATCTTGACAGTGATACCTCGGTTGTCAATAATTGGGATGCATTCAAAGCCGCCTTGAGAGGTCACATAATGGCCCTCTCAGGCAGGAACAAGAAAATTAGAAAAAACATCTAGATGACCTTTACTCCAAACTTACCCTTGCAGAACAATGCTATTATACGGACACTAATTCAACTCACCTACGACAAGTTATTAAACTACGCTTTGAAATTAATAAAGAAATTACTGAACTTGCGGCAGGAACCATACTTAAATATAAAACAAAAACATATCAAACTTCAAATAAAGTGGGCAAAAGGCTTGCTTCTTATTTAAAAACCAAAAAAGAAAGAGTCCAAATCTCACATATCAAAGATACTCAAGGTATATCTCATCACCGCCCTGATAAAATACTTGATTGCTTCAGAAAATTTTATATTGATTTATACACTCCAGAAAGATCTATTCCAAAAAAGGATATTGATTCCTTTTTTACAAATATTAGCCGCACTTCATACCCCAGTCTAGACTTTTCTCACCTGGAAAATGATATTACCACTTCAGAGATCACGAAAGCTATTCATAGCCTCGGCAAAGGCAAAGCACCTGGGCCAGATGGACTATCAACTGAATTCTACATCAACTTATCCCAAATATTGACACCTAAACTCAAAACACTATTTTCATACTTTATATCACAAAAATCTTCCTCTGGATCATTTTCAGAAGCTCTACTTATCATTTTCCCTAAACCTGACAAAGACCCTTCCCTCCCCAGCAACTATCGACCCATTTCTCTTATTAATATAGAAAGCAACATTTTTGCTAAAATACTTACTAATAGAATTGAATCTTCCCTCCCAAATGTGATAAAAGCGGACCAAACAGGCTATGTAAAAGGACGCAATATTTCCTCAAATGCAAGACTCCTACTTAATGCCATTAGTCTAGTAGCCAAGGACAAAAAAGACAGACAAGGATACGCTGCCATTGCTTTGGACGCGGAAAAAGCTTTTGACCGTGTAGACTGGAATTTTATGTTCCAATCCCTACGCTGGCATGGTTTTGGTGAAAAATGTATCTCACTTGTAAAACTTCTATATTCAGCCCCCAAATCTGCTATTTATTTAAATGGACAAACATCCCCATTCTTTACTTTACTCAGAGGCACACGGCAGGGCTGTCCCTTCTCACTGCTATTATATATTCTCTCACTTGAACCGCTGCTAGAATCAATAAGATTAAACAAAAATATCCCAGGAATTCAAGGAGGTACCTCAACAACCAAAATTGCTGCTTACGCCGACGACATACTTATCCTTATAAAAAACCCTAAGCTCCACATACCAAATCTCTTGGAAATTCTATCTCAGTTTGGACATGTATCAGGATATAAACTCAACAGACAAAAATCAGAAATTATGCCATTAAATCCCTATTACTTCAAGCATGACATCGAATCTTTTGGCCTCAAATGGTGTAGTGGATCCATAAAATACTTAGGACTTCGTTTTGCCCCTACAATTCAGGAAACCATTCAGCTTAACACTAAAACATTATTGGATACCCTGAAAGATCATACAGCTAAATGGTCCCCTCTATACCTCTCTTGGTGGGGATGTTTGGATACAATTAAAACGATGCTATCCCCTATTGTACTATACTATCTTCAACTTCTCTCCGTCCCTCTTTCCCTTTCCTTTTTTAAATCTATATATTCCATATTTCTAAATTTTCTATGGGGAATAGAAAAAAGCAGGAGAATTGCGCTAACCAAACTCAAAGCACCGTATGAAATGGGTGGTGTCAAATTCCCTGACTTTAAGCAATACCACTCTGCATTTCTCATAAAACAATCTCGCCAATGGTTCACAGATCCCGAATTCGCTGATATTCCTATATGGTGTAAGATAGAGAAACATATAGTTTACCCACATAATATCACTGACCATATATACATCTTTAAATACACCTCTAAGAGCATCTCGGAACCTATCAAAGCATCCGCTTTAGCTCTACAATCCTTCCACTTCCAAGATACCAAAAACCCTAATAAATACCTATCCCCTTTACTATGGCATAATAAGAATATAGTTATTACTAAAAAGACCCTTAATCGCAAAACATGGATTGGAAGTGGAATCAGATTCATTCAACACATCATAGATGGTCCTTCTACTCTCTCATTCCAACAACTCTCCACCATGTTCACCATACCCAAAATGGACTATCAGTTCTACAATAAATTAATCAACTCCTGTCTTGACGCACTAGATCATAGCCCCTATAAGATTCTTTCTCCTGACGCTTTTAGACTACTTCAGTTGACCATGACAGAGGAGATCAGAGCCTCAAAAATATATAATATGTTAACCTCAACATTTAATATGTGCCCAATTCGTACGAAATGGGAACTGGATTTAGGATATAAGTTTGATGACCACATATGGTTCCGCCTGTTTTCTAGAATCAAACAAGTATCTGTCTCTGCCAATATTACACAACACTACTACTTCTTTATTCACAGAGCATTCAATACTCCGACTAAAATAGCAAAGGCCAACAAAAACAATGATGTTAAATGTTGGTCATGTGGCCTATCTCCTGCCACTTATATACACATGTTCTTCGAATGCTCATATATTGTCAAATTTTGGTATGATATTTGGAAATGCATACAGCGCATCTTCTCTACAGATGTACCGTTTTCTCCTACGAGCATATTTTTGGGAAGTGTGGCCATTACAACATATATTCCACCGGACTCTGCCAGATTATATGACCTACTTATCTGCATAGCTTTAAAATGTATTACTGAAAACTTGAAAGACTTTAGTTCGCTCTCTCCCAGCGCACGGTGGAACGCTATATGTCAAACTCATAAATTGGAAATGTGCATGGCAAAAAATCTTAATGCAATTGCTAAATATAACGCTAAATGGTACTATTTCACATGTTATCTTAACTGTTTCAATGCAACTGCTCATGGCTCTTGATTATGCAAACCTATGCTTACGTTACCAACTGAATGACTCTATGTATACACAAATGCCTGTTTTCTAATTATCACAGCAATAGAACTATCAGTCCTATGAAATAACCTGTTATACCCATCTTCCTCCCTTTACCAGGCTCCCTTCTGTTTCCAGTATGTTCACTGCCTGTTGCCCTGTTTTGTCTCCCCATCTCTCTAAGCATTTCTCCATACTAGTTACTCATTGCAGATTTGTATTATGCCAATCCAGGTCTAATTAGCACTATCTCCAATTTATATTTCATTCATGTTCACCTTTACTTATCATACAAATTCAATGGTTATTTATCTTGGTTACAGCTGATATCCTCTCATGTTATAAATTGATATCTCTGTTCATTCTGTATGGTTACCAGATCTACTCAAAAGCTGTAATGTGCTAACACATGTAAACATATTTGTATATTGAACAATAAAAAAAAAACTATTAAAATTAAAAAAATAAAAGAATCAATAGCACAAATACTTTCAGAGGTAAGGCAAATGGTTTCAGTTCACTACAACCAGCAATTCAATTCAATAGACCTGGACTAAAGTCAATGGTTTAGAGTCTTGGATAGGATAGCACCGTTCTGATAGTAAACGGTTAAGTCTTTGTCATGGTTTTTAGAAGTAGTTGGTTAGACGAAAGGTTAGATGTTGGTTTAGGGAAGGACAAGCCTTCAAAGTCGTGAAAGTTTCACAAACTTTCACGGCGGCCGAACTGAGTTCTAAACCGCACTTGCAAAGTACCTTAAAAATGAAGAAGAGCTGTAGCTGAGGCAATTGTTCCTGGCAGTTCCTGCAGATCTCGCTGTTCCTGAGCTTCAGTCGTGGGGACAAGAAGGAAGACGTCGGGAGGTTCCTGCACTGCCCAGGGAAGAGGCCACAAGCTTGGCAAAACGTTGGTTTAAGGTGTGAGTGGCTTAAAGACCACAAACTGGTATCCTTCCCTCTGGCTATTCGGTTTTCAACAGCACTGAGAAGAAAATTCCACCAGTATAGGGACGGTGTCCAGGTAACTTGCGAGTTGGTTGTTCCGACTAAACTCAAGGTGTAAGAAGATTCAATTCAACACTACAGCTAAGTCAATGCCTAGTCTGGGATACTGAATGGAAACCCTTATTGATATATCTTTATGTCCAGTTCATGAGTTCTGGATGACTACACCTATATAACACCCCTCTCTTAGACTCCCCCTGACCTCACTGAGCCAAGAAGTAGTTCTGTTTTGCAAGTTTAAAAGGTTTATTTGAGAAATAAGACACAATATAGATACCACGCTTTTATAATAAATTAATAATCGATATCGCCCTTATAAATATTATGTTAATCAACAATGGGTAATCTGACACTAGCACACTTCTTTATAATCAATGAGGAGTTAGTATAGGATGGATCAAGTAGCAAAAATACTTTTATGATTTCAAGGGAAAAGCAATGAGGAATAAAATGCAGTACAGAAATACTTGAGATGATTTTAGCAAAAGATAATATAACCACTTTTCTTTGACAATTCACCCCCCTTTATGCAATGTAAGGAGATGAAGAGGAGAGCACACAGTTCTCAGGAATGCAATCAAATACAATACGAAATTCAGTTCCCCCCCAGCAAGCTTAGAGAAAACCGGTATGAGTTTTAAAACACAGGCCCAAGTGCTTTGAATGTGGTGGCAATGAAGTGAGAAATATGCTGAAAATGCTTTAATTCCCTTTAGGAGGTTCAGGGTGAGTGAGAGATGCTTGGGATGAGTTCAGGCTCACTTTAGCAATGATTCAGAGATGGTGATTAAGAGGCAAACAAATTTTTAGCAAGGAAAGAAATGACTGCTGATGGTTACACGTGGCTGGATTTTTAACCAAATCGCAAATCGCGGTAAAATTCGCGAGTGCGTGAATCGTGATTACGGCAAAAGTATAAGGAGTAGGAAGTCGGTTCTAGGCATGTTGGAAAGCTTAGATTCTAAGCTTTCAGAGGAAAGTTAAACCAAGTTCGTAGGTTCCAGAGATATGAACGATTTTGTAAAGGTCGTTTTTCGGATTTAAAGTAAACTCAAAATGACAGGTGACAGCTTGCAGCTTCAGAATTGACAAGTGACAGTGGTGCAGCTTTACCAAATGGCAAGTGACAACTTCTAGGAGGCAGTTCTGGTTAGATTAAAATAGTTTGGACTAGATTCTTTTAAACTAAGAGCTTATTTCTGTCACAATCTGACCTAAGTACTCACAATATATTTTGGAAGGACTGGACCTCGTCACGGATCTGATCAATCAGGCTAGCGGCACTTCACAGCGATCTGGTCTCTGGGTCTGCGGTTCTGCACGGTCTGGTCTGGTCTGGCACTGGTCTGGTCTGTCCGGATACAGCTGTCTCTGCAGGGCTCCTGGATCTCTGCACTGGTCCTGGCAAAGGTTCTTGGCAAGGGATTCAAGCAG
The DNA here is from genome assembly GCF_040938575.1 of Ambystoma mexicanum. NCBI lineage: Eukaryota > Metazoa > Chordata > Amphibia > Caudata > Ambystomatidae > Ambystoma > Ambystoma mexicanum. The sequence continues at coordinate 460,014,459 of NC_090927.1, read as the reverse complement.
CTCGCCCGGCTGTGAGTAGCTTGCAATGATTTGAGGCCTGCTGCAGAAAACTCAGCTTCTGGTTTTAAGCCTCTGATTTAGGTTCTAAAGTATAAGTTCTAGGTTCTGGAGTATGTAGCTGGAGTCAGTCTGGAACTGGTATCTTCTGGATGTTGTGTGGTCCGGCAAAACGCTCCGCAGCAACTGGATTTGAATGTCCTCTCTAGCTTCCAGTGGCTCTTTTTATGTCTTTTGAAAGTGGGTGTGTGCGCAGCATCACTAAGCCAGCCCCTCTCTCAACTGATCATTGGTCAAGCTTTTCTCTCTTCCTTGATAGGGGAAAGGAAATGTGAGTCATGGTGATGCTGTTTTATGGCCTCCAGAAAGGACACTCCCCTGTCAAATTGCACATAAATCTATATTTGACCCAAATACATATTGCACAGATACACAGTTGTTTAAAATTACATGCACCCATCATGCATTACTGATGGGAGGCACTGTTCCGACCCTGGCGTTTCTAGGAGCTTGGGTAAAGAAATGGTAACTTTTTGCGCTTTTTAGTAGCTTTCCCCATATCGGATTTTTCTCCAAATTTATACAATTGTGTGCAAGGCATGTGGGCATTTAGATAAGGAAGTGTCAGATTTTTAACCTGCATACATTTAGAGTAACAACCTCTTTCCTGCTCGTAAAGCCCCAGATCATACCACCGGGTCCTAAAACCTCTTAAAATGTGGGCAGAAAAATCACAAGAATTATGGTATCATTTAGATAATTTTGACAAGTCCGCACCATGAGTTATACATCTTTCTTAAAATCATATTCTGGCCAACAGGGGTGTGTCTTCCCAGGTCACATGGTTGAGAAACCAGTTTGCCCACTTTCTTTAAGCTCAGCCTGTTCTCAGAGGGGGCTGCTCCTCCCCGTTTCTGCCAAGAGGAAGCCACTTTACGACCTCCCCTATAAACCATCTGCCTGAGTCAAGGAAGGGCTTTGTTCAAAAGGAAGCCATTTAGGACCCCCCAAATAAACCATCTGCCTGGGCCCTTTGTTTAGTTTCTTGCAGTCCCCTGGTAATTCAATCAGAGAGTGTGTGACCTCCTTTTGGCAGGGGCAACAGAATGCAGCCAGGCCTGGGAATGCATTTGTTGGGCAAGCCCCCACTCCTGTCGGGGGTAGCTGTCTGGCAGAATTCCAGTTTCCTTAATCCAGGTTTCGGCTAAAATGTCACTTTTTGTTCCCCAGTTTAAGTCAATACAATTTTTACATATGCAGCTAGAATGCTGATTCTAAGTTCAAAACTATGACATTTTAACAGTTACAAACTATGTGACACTCAAAAGTAGGTCACTCAGTTAATTTAAACATTTCGATTTTGGTGGTTTTAATCCAGTTTCAGTTAGGCTGCTGACATGCATAGCTCAGCCAGTTTTGTTATGAACATTGTTTTGGGCTCTTCATCTTCCCAGATTTTGTATGCACACATACTTCATTCTGCCAGATGTCCGCTGGTGTTCAGTGAGATTTTTGGATGTGTTGCAATGTTTGAAAATAGGCATTTTGAGCTGGCATTCAGAGAAACCAAAGGTAATTTTAAAGCGTTTTTGAGCTAACAGGCGCTGCTGTTTTACTTTTGGCACCCATTCCACTCATGGCACCCTGGCCCATCATGCTCGCACTGGTGGGTGGCAAGTTAGGCAGCCATTTTGGTGTATGCACAAACTGCGTGGTTTTCCTGGATTCTGGCGCACATGTGGGCTTTTTGGCCATCTTGGATTTTCTAAGCCCACAGCACCAAATGTTGCAGCATGATAGCTCAAACGTGGGTCAGGACACCCAACAAAGGGAAGAAGTTGTCTTTGAAGGGGTTCTCTGTTGAGGGAGTTACAGGCAATTCGGACCTGCAGCAGGGGTTCACTGATGGACCAGGAGTTGCAGCAGTCGTCTTCCTTCAGCTCGTCTTTGGTTCTCTCCTTCCAGTGGTTGACTCTGCTTTCCAAGTCCCAAAGGCCTGCTTTTAAAAAGTTTTCCCCCATTAATTCCAGCCTGGCTGTCACTCACACAGCACAGTGGCTGTCCTTGCCGGATAGCCAGCCGGCCAATCACGCCAGAGGGCATTCAGGTCTCCTAGGAGACTAAGCACAGGGAGTTTTGGGCACCTCCCTCACATCCTGTCCACCCCAGACACTCAGGCGCCAGAGGAGGGCTTCAGCACTGAAGCCCACCAAAGGCCAACGAACAAAAGGACCAAACCTGGTTTGGCGCGGTTCCATGTCATTTCATTGCGGGATGAAACAACAATGGGGTTTTCTCCGTTGATATTTCAATGCGAAAACACGTTTTTTTTGGGGGGGGGTTCCCCCAACCCCCATCCCCTTTAATTATTTAACTATCCCCGAACACACACACCCCATCTACATAGTTTTTTTACCCCCTACAAGCAGCGATGAGTTTTCGTGTTGAAATATCAACAGAGAAAAACCCATAGTTGTTTCATCCCACAATGAAAGGACGGTGTACCGTTTGGTGCACAGAGTTAAACACAAGAAGGACCTTTTCTAAAAGAAACGGCACAAAAAGTCAACTGGAGTCTGTTTTTACAGATAGGTCTGGGGCGCCATATTGGAAAACATGGCTGACCCGATTTTTAGCTACCAGTGTTCGCTGTCGGGGAAAAATAGTTTGTTAAAAACCAATGCCACCAGCCATTTCAAGTAGAAAAGGGTAACATTTGACTGTTACATGAGTGTTTAGACTCAGGGGATGCTAGGCAAAACCTCCAGCACGCTATAGGAAGATAGTGTGTGCTGGGTCTGTAAATTTAAAAAGACTAGTAAAGCCAATTTAACTTTACATGCACTGGGAGACTGTAGTCAGTCGAAGAGAAGGTGTTTAAACCTTGGGGAGTCTGAAAGACACCCCTGTGCCACTGCACTGAAGGTGCTGTATGACACACAAGAAAAAGATGATGCCTATGGAGTTGTTTCAAAAACTCCATATCCAAAGAACACAAAAGTAAAACACACATCAAAATACATGAAAGAGTGGGAAAAAAGGCTCACACTCTTTACAGGTAAAAATTAAAATCCTAGAAATCCAGCAAAGTTGCTGGGGGTCTGAAAAGGTAAGGGAAATTAGCACATTCTTGAGAATTCTCCCTAACACCCATCACCTGTGACCCCACCCTGCAGGCAGCCCTCTCCACATGAGATACCCCCACCCCAGCCCCCATCATCCATCACCCCACCCTGCAGGCAGCCCCCTCCACATGGGACACCCTAGCCCCCATCACTTTTGACCCCACCCTGCAGGCAGCCCTCTCCACATGAGATACCCGCACCCCAGCCCCCATCACCCATCACACCACCCTACAGACAGCCCCCTCCAGACCAACATCACCTGCATGCTGGACGTTGACATAGTGACACATCATCACTCCATCGATGGTGTGTCATGCACCTTGACTGCCGAGTTGTGACACCACCCCGAATATCCACTGGAAAATGTATCCTGCAAACACAAATAAATGCATACACCTGGCCAACATCCATGAGTGCGGCAGCTGCTGAAACACAATTGCTGTCTGCAACCATCTCCCGACATACACATGTAACAAGTTAATGGTAAAGTGAGGCCCTGCTGTCCATGTCACAATGTCATGTCACACATTCCCATTGAGAAATAGTCAGACAATGACGAATAAAAAGCAGCCTCAATGTGTGCCACATGAACAGACACTGCCCAGGTGTGTCACAGCCTGAGACTCAATGAGCTGCTATTACCAGAACAGATTTCCTAAGAAACACATCACTGTTACTCCCATGTGTGAAGGATATGATATGAAATCATATAAGATGATATGGCACTCATAATGGACATATACACAAGTGTTTGAAGGCGTAAGGAGTCAGGGGAGGGGGAACAGAGTGAAGACAGAGACAATCTTGCAAGGCCAGGTGATATTGAGATGGTGCAAGTGCATGGGAAGTTGGGAAGGTGAAAAGTGCAGGGGGGGGAGGAGAGGGCAGTGCAGTACATGGGAAGGACATCATAAGAAATACAATAACAATGAAAATCATCAAAGTGCGGCCAGCTGGTGGCAAGTGCAAGGCTAAGTGCAGACATCAGGTGTCAAGTGCAGGTAGGGTGCTGTAGGAATGCAGAAAAACAGTCCAGCAGAAACAATGATAACTGCACAAATACATGCTCATGAAGGTGAAAGCACGACATGTGTGTTACACAGCATCAAGCACACCATGTGCCAATATCCTTAACATGTAACACTCCCACATTCATCCCACCCACCTCGCTCACAACAACAGTGAGAGCCAATACACAGTGAAGCTGCACATGTGAAAGCAAATACCATTTTACCGTGCAGACCAAAAATCCAACTTCACACTTCACCACTGGTCAGCCACATGTTTATATTCACCACGCAAATGGATACCAAACATGACAAATGCATGCAATTATAACCACACACATGACCAACGATGGTCAGAACCCAGGACACTAAACAGACTAACAAACCGGCACACTGCCAAAAAAACGGTGAGAAACAATGACTGCGAGTCAAGAAAATAAATTATATTGAACAGTTGTATTTTGCTCATACACACTGTAAATTAAAGTTCAAAATATGTACATGAAAAAAATTAAATAATACAAAAATGTCCATGTCCATAAAAATATTTACAATACCATCAAACATTTTAAAAAAACCATTACTGCATGGTGAACACAAAAAAAAAAAAATCAAACACATCTCACACTTGGACCCCGAGTGTGGGAACTCAACTGGAATCATCAACAATGATAAAAAACATGGACAATCGTTTCACTCTGGAACCACATGTCAACGCAATAGCAAAACAAATGTCTACTATCTTCAACTGATAAGAGGTATCCTCCCTTACATCAACCTTCCAAACAGAATCCCCCTTATCATTTACTTGCCATTGTCAAGAATAAACTATGCAAATTGTCTCTACCTAGGAATGCCAGAACACCTCACCAAAAATCCACAATGCATTCAAAATACAGTGGCAAGATAACTCCTCAGACTAAATACAAGCTATCACATCACCCTAGCCCTAAGAAGTCTCTATTGGCTATCAGTAAAGAAACGTATTCATTTCAAAGCCCTCTGCATTGCCCATAAATCACTACACAGACAAGGAGCCGAATTCCTCCAAGCAAAAATCACCCAATACCAACCCAGAAGAACTTTAACATCTAGTACCAACCTTCAAATAAAAATAAGACACTACGAGAAAACTAAATTCGGAGGAACTGCCTTCTCCATTCCCGTAAATGAACTATGGAATTTTATCTCAAAGGAAATCTGGACAAAGGGAAATGACCACAAACCTATATATCAAAAAGGACTAACAACAACTACACAACAACCATCCTCATGAGCAGACCACCTCAACTCCTACATTGCCCTAAACCCACTCTATTAAGACATTACAACTCTAGCCTGACTAAAGGAACAACAAAGGTGAATGCTCTACAAAAGAACCAATAGAATAGGTGCACAATATACAGAGAGCTCCCAAAACTGACTAACCATTTCCAATTTCTCTGCCACACTCCCTCACCACACAAGTATCACACATGCCCAGGTGGGCTAGCGAACCACCCTGCTAGAACCGCACATTACTCTCAAAGCAACTCACAAACCTCAATAGCCTCCCACACCAAAACAACACAAACACTGGGCACCGCCCATGCAGAAACAACAAGCATCCAGGGTAAAAAACAAAGCACAACCAGAAAGTACACACGCACAGAAGCCAGTTGCTCCTGGTTATACTTGCATCAACAGATGAGCAGCGCATCTGTCTCATCCCTCTCCTCCCTAACAAACCCATCCCACTTTACCTTAAAGAGCCACGAGAGCAGCTGGAGGCCATGCAATGGCAGAGGTGTGGGATATTAATCAACTTAACATAACATAACTAAGACATAACACGCAGGTACTCATTCCAGATTTAATACTTACATTTCTAAACTTCTAATCCTAAACAATATATGCCAACTTCTAAGCAACACAGTCTAATTAAATACTGTCATCCCCGCTTATCAGGTAGTGTGTTTGAATGCTTCTCACAATATATACATAAACACTAACTTTCATAAATACTAACTTTCTTTTAATAAATTACCGATTCGTAAAAACACTTTTATAATGATGGTCTGGAAAACTCTAGTTTAAGAGGAATAGACAGGCTGGGAAATCCTATGCCCAATAATGGTAATAATCAATGTAAATGGCAAAGGCCTATTTTATTAATGATCCATATAAAACAGGGACAGCAATAAACACCAGCATGACAACATTTTAAAAACAAAAAATACATCACTATTGAAATCACATCACAATCTTGGTTACAAAAACCTACGGGGTTCTGGGATTGGTTAGGAGAGTTTTCTACATATGGTATGGATAGGTGCCAGTTTCTTCATTGGCTATATTGTATCTGACGGCCCCACCTAAGACCACTCCATAAATGTTAAAGGTAAGAACGACATAATCGTAACAACAAATTATTGGCTACTGCAACTGTTACAAACAGCATAATTTTGAGAATTGTGAGTGGCTGGCATTGGTCTCACCAATCTTGAAGAATTGGCAGATCATCAGCACATGAGCAAAAATAGTGGTACGGGGAGAGAAATTAAGGAGCTGCGGCTCCTAAGTAAAATAGTAGCCATCCCTAATTCCCTAGGCCACAGGCCAGGGTATCTAGCTTTGTAGTTTTGAACTTGGCTTTTTCAGAGTTTCTTGTCCTGGGAATCTGTAGGGAGTCGAGGCAGTTGTCTGTCTGTCTGGAGACTGATAAATGGACACTGTTCTCCAATCATAGGTCACGTGTGATGAAACAACGTTTTTTATTATTCTGCTTGCCTTTTATTAGGATTTTAGCTCATATTAATACGGGTGTCCTTACCCTCTTAGGCCACTGGAGACTTGTTTGAGCTATTCTTCCTTGAATATTAACCTCTAATTATTAGGCACTTGACATTGAGAGGCTGTTTATTATTTTACCTAATATGAGAGAAATATGCCTCAGTCCTGGGAATGATTATCTTCTGTTCTCTTTCAGAGCTATCTAAACCTCACTTTTTGTAGTAAATTTGGAGGGGGCTGTGCAGCTACTGTCTTTCCTGGACATATCTGTATTTTCAGCTAATTAAGCCAGCCAAATCACTCTGCAGCTTCAAGGCTTCTTCGATGCCTCCCATTTATTGTAACATGACTGTGCCCTTCATTTTATTCAATATGGCTGCTTGTTACCGTTGCTGTAATGGAGAGGCTGGGAACCCCGCAGTCCACAGCGTAACAGGCAAGCCATGAAACTTTGGGACCAATAACGGAACAGTCAAAGTAATTGAAAAAGGCCTGTTTATTAACTATCAGCATAAAACAGGGGCAGCAGTAAACACTAGACGGCTCCACACTCTCAATGATTTGCAGGTCGAACATCAGCTTATAACAAAAAAAGATATCATAATTGACGTTGCATTTACAAAAACCTGCAGGAAGTTGGGATTTGTGGTGGGACACTGCCTACATATATAACCTCTACTGGTCAGTGTTTTCATTGGATATCGAACTTTGGTGACCACCCCAAAATTGATAATGTAAGAAATACATCATTGTCATAATAATTAATTGGCTCTGCAACAGTTGCAAGATGGCATTATTGGAGAGCAATGATTGGCTGGTACTGGCTTCAACAACCTTGGACATTTGGCAGGTCATCAGCACATGAGCAAAATATGGTGGTAGGGGGAGAGACACCAAGGCACTTCTTTTAATTAACTGAGATATCATTTCTGATTTCCTAGGTCATAAGACAGAATTCCTACTTTGAACGTTGCCTTATCCGGCATTTCTGTTCTGAGAACGTTTAGGGAGTTGAGGCAGGCGTATCCCTGTATCTAGTGCTAATGAATGTCACTGTTCTCTCAATTGTGAGTCACGTGTGCAGAGACCACATTTTGAAGGATTCTGCTCAGTTTTTACCATGAATTTAGCTCTTACTAACATGGGTGCTATTACTCTCCTCAGCCTCTAGAGACTGGTTGAGCTATTCTTCATGCAATTGAAAGCTTTTAATTAATTGGCGCCTGGCATTTCGAAGGCTGTTTGTTCGTTTACTTAGAAATGTGTCTTGTGTTTGGGAATTGTTATCTTCTGCTTCATTTTATGGCCTGCCAACCCTCCCTTTCCTGCACTAAACTTGAAAGGGGACCGCGTAGCTCCAGTCTGGCCTGGGCAGGTCCATGTTTAAGCAAATTCAGTAAACTGAATTTCTCCAAAGATTTGAGGCGTCCTTGGATTCTCCATTCACTCTAGCATAGCGGAAGCGTACATTTTCTCCAAAAAGGCTACTTCTTTTTGTTGCTCTTCTGCATGTTGTGTTTCAGCGTATACATTGATTATGATATGTTTTTAATGTCTATTGAATAAAGGTAACATTCTTTTTTTGTCTAAATGTGAGTTTGACCTAATGTCTCTCTCTTTTCCACAATCTTCTGTTCCTTTTTCACCATTCACGCGTGACTTGGGCATCACTTCACCCTTGTTTTCACGTCACATCTCTTCTATTGCTTCTTCTTGCCATTATGCACTTTTCAACATTGACATGCATGCCCCTCTCTCTCTTTTCATGCTACGAAACCTCTTCTTTTTTCTCTTGTCTTTTCTTGTATTGAGAACTGCTCATCTCTGTTGCTTGGTCTCCTTGCCTCACATCTTCTCCACCTCTGTTCTGTTTATAATTCCTCGATTTGTCTCTTTTTTCTTATCCACTTGGTATTCTATTACATTCTTTGCTCTCTATTTCCCTATTCCCTTTTGAATCACATGTCCTCTATCACTTTCTCTCCGTTGTTTTTAAATGTACCCATGCTCCTGCTCCCTCTTATCTTTCTTCATTACTTTTGTTCTATGTTCCATCTTACTCGTTCAGAGATCAGAATGTATTTCTCTTAACTGTCCCCAAACCATTCTGTGCCTCTTCTCATTTCCGTTCCTTTGCTCTAATAGCTCCCAAACATTGGAACTCTCTTGCCCTCTCACTTCGCTCTGTCACATCTCTTTGTATTTTCCAATGAAACCTAAAAACTCATCTTTTATCTTCTCTTGCCAGCTAATTCTGCCTGCTCTTCCCTCTTCTGTTTTTACGTTTGTTTACATTTTCCTGTGATTGTACTGCTTTTGATATATTTTGTTCAGCGCATTCAGAAATTCAATAAAATGAAATGAAATTAAAACGAATAATGTCTGTGTAGCTTCATGGTGAGTGCATATCTGTTTCGTGTCTCATTCGCATATGTGTGTCAGTCTGGCAGTGAGGTCACTTGCTCACATCCCCTTCAATCACAGCATATACATGTCTTCTTGGGCCTGCAAATTTCTCTGTTCTTTGATGGTTCCAAGAGAAGGGTTGCCTTAAAGAATAGCGTCTCTCGTACTTGCAATATTTAGGTGGGGAAGGGGCTAACGCCATGAATTACGTACTTCTCTCATTTCTATGGTATGGAGGCAGAGGAACGGCAGACGCAGTCAATGACATATTCAGATGCCTCTCAACATTGCATTTCTACCTATAGCAAGCTTTATGTGTATTTCGTTCATCTTGTGTTTCAGAGTATACATGTTGCTGGTGTTTTATGGATGGCATTCTTCATGTCTAAATGCACGTTTAACCTAGTGTCTGTGTATCTTCATGATGAGTGCATATCTGCTTCGTGCATCAGTTTGGCAGAGATGTTATTTGCTTTCATCATTCTTCAGTTACAGCATGTTCATATCTTCTTGCACTTGCAGATTCATTGTGTCTTCGATTGATCCAGGATAAGGTCGGTAGGGCGGTCTTAGTAAATAGCATCTCTCGCACCTACGGCATAGTGACGGGGAAGTGGCAGATGCCGTAAATTATGTACTATTCTCGTTTATATGATATCAAGGCGGGGAGGGGCCGACGCTGTAAATGATGCCTCTCAGCACTTTATTTTCTCCAATATCAATAACAAGTATTGGTATCAGAGAAAGGTTGCATGGAAAAATTGCACTAATATAAAATACATTTCAAATTAGTTCCCCAATATTTAAATATGATGCTCGGGGTTCACAGCATGCTCATGTAAATAAAATAAAAGCTATTGTGGGTTGCAGCAAAATTTACTGGCTGGGTATGGCTGAACATTTATATATCTATGTAACCTAAGAACTTGAATTTGTGATTGTCTGATAGCATAACAAGTACCTCTTTCATTTTATTTCACAGATTGGCATTATGTAGTACAAGGTCCTCCCTTTTCTGTGATATGTCATGCATACGGTTTGAATGTTCATTTAAGCCTGCATAATTTTCTACAGAAACGGAAGTGGTCCAGTTAAGTCCTTTCATCCCAATATATCTTTTTAAATATCTTTGGCTTTCACGGGTTACAATTTATCAGTGCATTCTGGAACTGTGGATATGTTGTACACCCGTCCACAAAAAAGTGTCTGACTACACCTGTGAAAGTGTGCAGGGTTTAATTTACTGGGCTATGATTTGGAAAATGTTGTGCTCTCAGTGCAGGAAAATGCAATCTGTTTTCCATGTGTCCAAAAGAAAAAAATGCTATTTGTTCTCCAATAAATTAAATCTCACTTGGCTTTGAATGCAGTGAGAAGGTAATGTACATTCTCCACTAAAATACTAAAGCATCTCGCCATGTCCCTCATTCCAGTCGCTTAGGATGGAAATGCCTCAAGAGAACATATATCTAATTTCTGCAAAACAAGGGGGGCTCTAGGAATCTCTCTACCAGCCGAACACAGCCCAATGACCAGTTCTTGGGTGGATAACCCCTGGGAGAGACTCTACCAAGTCTTTAGCTCACTGTCCCTTTCACAGAGAAGACATTTCCCTGCATATCAGTCTTTGTCCTGCCCATGGGCAGTCCAGCACCGAAATGCTAGGCAATTCTCCTCTGAACAAGAGTACCAACAGCAACCCGATACACGTGTTTCAGCCTTGTTGGGCATCATCAGTGAGGTGAAGCTGTGCCTCTCTAAGAACAGTGAGCAAGGGGTCCACATCTGGATCGCCCTGGTAACTTAGGGTGAGACCCAAAGTTAAATTATGCAAAACAAGGGGGGGTCTGGGAATCTCTTTAGCAGCACGATCACAGCCCAATGACCTTTTCTTGGGTGAATAACCCCTGGGAGAGACTCTACCAAGTCTTTAGCTCACTGTCCCTCTCACAGAGAAGACATTTCCCTGCATATCAGTCTTTGTCCTGCCCAGGGGCAGTCCAGCACCGAAATGCTAGGCAATTCTCCTCTGAACAAGAGTACTAACAGCAACCCCATACACGTGTTTCAGCCTTGTTGGGCATCATCAGTGAGGTGAAGCTTTGCCTCTCTAAGAACAGTGAGCAAGGTGTCCACGTCTGGATCACCCTGGTAACTTAGGGTGAGACCCAAAGTTAATTTATGCAAAACAAGGGGGGGGGTCTTGGAATTTTTAAACATACCTTTGGATTATTCCTTAAGGCATAGAGCCAGCATAGCATGGACCCTCAGGGCTTTCAGATAATCACCCAGTCAGCTAGTTCCCTCTGGTCTCTGTTTTACCCACCTCTAGGAAATCAAGTCTGTCTAAGGTAAAATCTGCATTATTTACATCACAAAAGAAGGTATACTGAAATGTGTCTAAGATCCTACGGGTTCCTATGGCAAAGGATATGTCAATTATCTCAAAATTCTCTTATAAACCTTAAAACCTCTTTTTATTAAACACATAGATACTGATACTCATAAAATGATCACATTACATAAAACTCCATGAAAAAACATATAAAAACAGATTTTATACAACAACAAGACACAAGAATATACACACGTTGTGGGTTAAGTCTTTTGAGTACTTGATCAACCCCATGTGAACCTACACATTGGAGTTGTGATTATTTTCTATCACCTTGATAATATGATTATTGCCTAGACCCAACTTGCACAAGTTTCTGTCCCTAAACACACATATAGATGTAGGACATTCATCAGGGGTGTTTTGTTGCTTGTGTTCTATGCTGGTGATAGATTCTATTTTCCTATCACTTTTTTCTTTGCCAGGTATGTTCGATGATTTGCGGACCCTGTGGGTTAAAGACAACCTATTAGGGTTTTCTTTGTATTCATTAGCACATATTTACTATCATTCAAGTCATATAAATAGACTCAGATATTGGCACCCCCGATCCACCTAGGGGGATAAGTATGCTTATTTTTTACATACCTTCCAAAACTGTGGTGACAAAGTTCCACAGGCGGCAGGATTACCACTAAATGGTAATTGAAGGAGGACAAGATTTCCCTTTTCTTTGGGAATATCACTCCCAATGTCTTCTATTCTGTAAAAATTGGGTAGATGTAAAGGATACTGTTTTAGAATGTGAGACTATATATTGGATCTGGGTAATTCTTTTATCCCCAACACGGTCTTCTTACCTGCGTTGGAAAGAGGTAAAAAATTCATTTTCCTTCAATGTTCCCACTGTGCCTTAAAGGCGGGAAAAGAATTGGTTCGGGAACAGACCAGAAGGTTGCTGGAAGAGGGAGACAACAAAAACCAAAAAAACTACGATAAGTGTGTAGTTCAAAAGACCCCTCTATATCACAAATTCTGCTCATGAAAGATGTTGTCAAGCGTACTAGAAATTCCTCCACTTACTGTTAGGCTGTTTATTTTGTGTGTATTCTGTAGCTGATCTTCTACGGTTTTTGCAGAGCTTTTATTGACAAAGCACAATTCTGTCCCGGAGTGGATCTAAAAACGAAAAAATGTATTCCATTTTAATATTGGGGCTATATCGCTCACTAGTCTCACTCAGGCACAGAGTCTTATTTCTGTAGCTTACCTTAAGTTAGGCCACCTCTACGAATCATAGATTCCTTGCTCGCCAACAGCGACTGTGGGGAGACCACTCTCTTTTATATATGGCTATATGAGCGTACGTGATGATGTCATCGCGTTGTGGGCGCGACGACATCATCACGTCGCGACGCGTGCCGTCATGGCCTTACCGCTCGCATGGGAGCCGTAAGGAAAGCCGTAGCCACAAAAGGCCATGTAAATAAGACAAACCCGTAAGGTGTTTTATCAAATACGGGACATAGATGGCAAGTATGATGTGGATGTAACCAATCACCATTGTCACTATATTCCTATTTGGTGGACAAATACAGAACTAAAGTAATGTGGTATCTTGAAAGATGTCATTAACCACCATTGCCACTATGTTCCTATTTGGTGGACAACTACAGGTACATAGGTGCCACATGTCTCGCTATTAGGGAAGCCGCTTTGTCATGTAACAATAAGGATGCCCTATTTTACCCCAATGGACGCACAAGTATTACTCACAGATAATGTCATCCCTTTCTCTTGTATTGTCTATATTGTCATAAACAAATTTATTTCTCTTACTTATTGTATGCGGTGTCAGTAACGGGTAGATTGAGCATCACAAAGACTGCATCTCATCTAGGCATTGTGCCATTCAATATTTTCGTTAAGTCCACGAATATGGCTCTGGGTCAAAAAAATAAGTTTCTGTTCAAGGCTTAGCAATTTTTTGTTTACTTTTTCTTGTGTTTTGCCTCTTATATGCTTTAAGATGGTCCAATTGAAATCACTATGTTTGTGGTTATTTTCCACAAAGTGTTTAACTAATGGAGCTTGGTCCACCTTTTTTTTGATGCAGCTTTTGTGCTCGATCATTCTCGTTTTACATTTTCTCAATGTTTGACCAATGTAGATCAATCGACATGGGCATCTGATAACATATATCACATTTTCTGTATTACAATTGGTATGTTCAGTAATCTTCCATTCCCTTTCAAGACCTAAATCTACTGTTGTTGTTTTTCTGGTCTGTGCACACATAGTACAATTACCACACGGATGGTGTCCTGTTACTGGCGGTAGATCCCACAATCTTGTTTGTTGGGATTCCCTTGCTTTAGTGCTGCCTATATCATTTCTCATCACTAGGTTGCGTATTGTAGTGCTTTTTTTGAACGCTATGAGGGGTTTTACACTTTCTTTAGGCATCACTTTCTTCCAGTTCTTATTAATAATGCCCTTGATCTTGTATGATAAGTTACTGAAGGTGTTTACGAATACTAGTGGAGTTTCCTTGTTGTCTCGATTTTTGTGAAGTTGTTGATCTAAAAGGGCCTCTCTGTTGTTATTAAATGCCCTTTTAGCAGCATCCTTCACTAGGCGTTTGGGATAACCACGTTTGGTTAATTTCGCAATTAATTTGTTAGCCCCGTCTTCATAGGATTCATTGGTGCTGCTGTTTTTTTTAATACGCAAAAATTGCCCAAACGGTAAGTTAGCCTTGACGTGTTGGGCATGGTGACTGTTGAAATGGAGGAGAGCATTTTTGTCTGTGTCTTTGGTGAAGGTAAAATCTGCTTCAGGCTTCCTCTTGGATAAGGCCCATGGTACCTCTTATCCCCATATATAATCCCAGGTCAGCACACATGCAGGTGGGCAGAGATGCCCCTTTCCAATGCCTTTAAAATCCCTGAACTCCTTCTCACTTGATGTGGGTTTGACTAAAATACTAATTTTCCCACCCTTTGTCATATTGACATTACAATTTCTGATTGGTCAAATATTTCCATTGGTTTTCTTAACAGGCTGACACCCTCACAGAATAAACCATTTCTGTTAATAGATCGAAAATATTTTAGCATGTGAATTCGGTGTGTTTTGAACAATTTGGACTCACAAACATGATTTCTTCCATATCTCCTAGTAGCTGCAGTAATGAATTATGGACTTCTAGTTTTGGATATTCATCACACATTCAGAGACATGCGGTATGAGTTTGTGAGATTCAGTTTGACAAAATAATATTCATATAATCTATCAATTATTAGTAGATATTGAATATTTGTGTTTGGTGTCCTTTCGTAAGGGGAGAAACTCCTGAGGAAAGATATGCTGAACATTGTCATACAAGCAAAAATTAACGTCATACAAAATGGTCAACTTAATTTCCATTGAACTTTGTATATGGAAAAAAACTTGTGTTAATGCTTGCTTTTAGTTAATGATTAATATGAGAATCTGACAGGTCCCATTGCTTGATTTTCCATCACAGAGGTGAAGCTTTAAGTGAATAGCTTGCCTTTTAGGTTTCACTGTGGACAACCAGCATATTCATCATGTGATGATCCCTTGATCCTATCAATTTATGAGGACACGCTTTTGAATTTGATACCAAGGGCCTAGCTAATGCCCCTGGGTCCCTCAATCACCTCAAACCTCCCATTTAAAACATGACATTCATTAAACCTTAGACTTTAAGTTATCTTGAGTCATGGGTTTACTTGAAAAACCAGCAAAACAATATATGCCAATCCAAAACTAAGGAGATTGTATTTTCAGTGAAGATTAAACAACACTATATTCCCTATATAACTTGGAACATGTCATTATGAACATATGATACATTTAAAATACATTTTGTTCCATTCAGCTGCATCACATATATTTATGAAATGACAGTACACTTCATAATCAGACTGATGTTGGAAAAAGGAATATACTATTTCCATATGTTTGTCAAAAACCATATGTTCTGATTGAGATGTAAGATGTAATTTAAAAACAATATCATCTTTCACATGTTTATCTTCCAAACAATAGTGTTACGATTCTGATGAGAAGTTCTTTTTTATTTGTAATCAGAAGGTGCGCTCCGTTTGAAAACACATGGGAACGTCTTCCAGATTAATGTAGAAAGTCATCTTTATAAAATGGGCTTTAAACATATCTTGATGTTAATTTAAAGTTTATCAGAACCTAGTACTTGGGATTTTTCATGTTTAGGACCTGTACGATTAAAAAATGTACTCAAAGTTTGAGGGGGAATTAGTTTCATTTATTTGGTGGTATATATTACATGAGAAAGTATCTATCTATCTATGTATCTATCTATATTTCACAGGCTCACATTTCTTCATTGTTGTTGATGAAAATCACAACACATATGCATAACACAAGGCGCCATTTTGGCACCTCATGCTTTAGCTGAGTGTTAAGCTATTTTTTTGTCTCACACTTTAAAGGCAGAGCTAGTTTTGCCATGGCCCTGATATCATTCATATTATTACTTAATATAATGTCAGTATATTTATGGACATGCTGAGGCCAAACGGTACACCATATCACAATATGCTATTTTGAGGGCCCCCGTGTCGTGGTTATGAAGGTGGCATGTCAAGTGATGCATTTGTACTGGTGGAGTATGTGAACCATACATTTGCTTTTGTATATAATCATTATAAGCAATTAGTCCACATGGACCTTTCCCAACCATTTGATAGGCATATTGCTTTCTATATGGCATGCTAATGTGTGTAGTTTAGTACATGTACATTGTGATTCCACTTGCAGTACATTGATATGTTCTGTTTGTTATGTCACATCTTGCCATTAAGGGTCCATCTCCCACCTGCTGGAGTCCCAGACCTTCCATGCAAACAAAGTCCAACACAGAGCTGCCTTTTCTTCCAATGGGACACAACGGTGGAGGTGCACTCCCACCTTCCATCTTGTTCTCTAACACTAGCTTCCTGACTTTCCACTAAAGGTCATGCCAACATCTATTTGTCAATTTAGCCATCGAGGTGTGGGGAAGATACCAAACTGACCCAGACATAGACATGGTTGCAGAGCACTGTGCATTTTCTAGTAGCATTTTGGCCAGGAGGTTTCCCAAAAATCTGTGGCCCGCTCTTTCCTGTGCATTCCTCACATTTGGGATGCCCATCCACTACATGTATGCCTTGCTCCTTCACGCCTTACCGTTCAAAAGCAACTGAAATCATATAATTTCCCAATTTTAGCTTACTGAATATTTCACTAGTGTTGCTATGTTGCACAGAATATGTATTTTTTTAGTGCATTGTAGTTTTTGATTTGTTTTCAAATTAATGTTTATATGCCATTTGTTTTAAATTACTGTGCATCATTCCTTACTCTCTCTCGGAAAGTTTGTGCTATATTAAAAGCTTGAAATTAATGAGAAAACATAAATTGTTGTCTCTGAAAAAAGTTCTGATCAACCTCTGCATGGATGTCAGTTTATAAGTACGTTATTTATTTGGCCGAACTTATCAAATGTCTTTCTGTGTTGTGTAGGTGTCATTTGATTTATCTGAGTGTATTTGAGACGCCTGGGGTTGCGCTGGAATTTATTTGGGGTTTTTGGGTTGGATTATTTTCCTTATGGTGTAAGAACTTTGGCTAGTTTTTTTAAAAGAAAAAGAAAACAACATTGTGATTTCCGACATTAGACAGTTCCAACTGGCTCCATTTAGCGAATGATGCAGGGGTTGCAATTTTCTGTAGCAAATAACTACCTATTTTGCAGCATACAATTGATATTCGAGATTCTACACTGTATGGGCATTGTGCCAGTCTTGTTGATTCTGAGCAGGTCACCCTGTACAGATAGGTCCATAATGTCTACCAAAGACTTATAAAAAAAAACGATCTCATTGATAGACTACTTCCAAGTTGCGACGCATAGTTTATGGCCTTCCATGATTTGATCAGGAGTTTACATCCTTAGCTCTGTACCCACAGCTCTCGCTAAGTACACTCAATTCGGAGTGAGGTCAAATATTGGTGC
Organism: Ambystoma mexicanum; assembly: GCF_040938575.1. NCBI lineage: Eukaryota > Metazoa > Chordata > Amphibia > Caudata > Ambystomatidae > Ambystoma > Ambystoma mexicanum. The sequence goes on along the minus strand of NC_090927.1, from coordinate 459,996,750 downwards.
ACACAAATGGCTGATGGCTGGTTTGAAGTAATGAAGATAGTTTTGATATACTGACAAACCAAACTCACAATTAACGTGCAGAACCTGGAGTCTCTTTATTGAAATGTTTGCCTTGTTATCATATCGAAGGGATTTCTTGATAAGCATATTCAATTTAAGAAACAACTGTGTGAAATGCTGTACATATATGTTGCAAAGACACAAAAGTGTTTCAGTAAAATATATATTTAATCAGATTTAACTTGACATATGACCTGGAGTGAATCGTATATCACCCCAGACCATCGATTCAGAGGTGGTTGGAGTGAACTGATATTTGGCCACCCACCAGTGGCTCAATATGGATGTCAGGTGGCCTGTTATCCCTTTTACAAAGCCAGGTCTCCTTCAGTGATGCCCTCTGGCCAGCCCCACAGTAATGGCCACAGCTAGGTCATCTCATAGAGTTCCACTTAACCAGGAGAGGGCATACTGTAACCAGCACTGAGGATGACGTCCCAATTCCCTGTCCACATAATGGTAGGCCAACAGGCCCACCTGGGCAATTTGTTGTGTACTCAATCTGTCTCTTAGGAGGACTGTGGCCTAACACCTTCCTGCCACCAAGCCATCCTTGGTGGCATAATGCTGAAGAGAGTCTGGTTCTTCACTCGTATTGCATCCTTCAGCACATCAGACAGAGGGCTTAGTGGTGGCCCTTGGGTAAGTAGGCGATCAGACTAAGTACACGGCACAGGCAAAACTGTGCAGCCTAATACAGTCAAGATGGTCGAGAGGAATTTTCAGCTTGTACTGGACTATTTTAAGTGCTAAAACATTAAAACTCAAGTAAGTGTAAATCTTTCTATTCAACATTCTCTGATTTTCTATTTGCTCATAGAATAGTGTAGCCCCTGTTTACTGGCCCCGGTTCATGCAAGGGTGTGCTCCTCCCTCACCCCAGTCTAGGGACGGCCCCCATGGGACCCAGCCCCCAGGCCAGTTGGATAGGGAGGGGCGCTACACCTGAAAATAAAATTGCTGTTAAGAAGAGATGGGCTACACCCTCAGTTCTTACCCTACTAATGGACACAGACACAAAGTTGAATTTCATAGGGAGACCAACAGGGAACCCTCCTTATTTATAAAAGCATTTAAACTTCCCCAACCATTTTAAGCCCCTTCCTATCATCCCATGTTGTGAGTTCCCTCTATATGGGGATATGCTATGTCGCCAAACCCTTCCTTGGAAGAGTCTCGGGGACCCAGAGGGAGTCTGACACAGCAGACCCCATCACTAACTCCATGCACTGCCCACATGGAGTCTGAGGCCAGAGAATGGCCTCTGAAGGTGGTGCTTTCTACCTAGGCGGCCTCAGGCAGGCTGCAACATCATCCCACTACCTCACATCAGGATACCCCCTCTTCTCACTGATACATACTTAAACACCTACACCTACTTAACATCCTACATAACATTCCCTTTCATGCTTTAACCAACTCTACTCGTCCCCTACTTAATATTTACACTACACTACTTAACATTCACAATACACCTAACTATATGCACACCCAACTATACATAACATACAATGAAATACAGCATATATAAAACATATAATGTATTGGTGTATGATGGGCGACTGCTGCAGTCAGTTACCCCTTTACAGTACCTTTGGTGCTGTCTCTGATGGTTGGCTGAGCATGTGCTGAATGGGTCATGGCCACTGATGATATATGGGACATGGTCCTTCTTTTCCTCTTCTCAATAGCACCGTCCACCACATGGGGTACCTTCACTGCTGCATGGCCCGTGCTGTTCTTAGTTTCTCTGGGCAGCACCCTGTGCACGTGGGAGTCCACCTATCACTGCTGCAACCCGTTTTACTCATACTGTTTCCAGGGTGGGCCCTATAGGCTGCTTCTTACGGCCACTTTAAGGTATTTTGGGCAGTCTCGTTGGCATGGGGGCGGTCTGTGTCACTGCCACGCCCGGGGGTGCTATCTTTGCTTCAGGTGGTCACCGCTGCACCTGGCACCATCTTGGAATCCTGCGGTGTACCCATTGTTATGGGAACACCGCTGAGGTCACTGCTGTGCCCGTGGCCCGCTCCTCTTCCAGGCCTGCCCGCTCTACAATACCTCATAGAGACACAGGGTATGGACCACCAGAGCTTCACCCGGGCTGCCTCCACGTAGCAGCCTAGGGTATTTCTTCTCTGGGGTTTCCACAACGAGGCAGCCTGGGACTGTCTACATTCTACTCCTTCCTCTTTACAGCTTCACCCTCTCGGTCAAATCAGGCTTCCGCTCTTCAATGCCTGGGCCGCCAGACAACCACAGCCTGGGAGAACTTCTAGAAAGGGACCCCCTTGCTGGCCACGAGGCTGGCCATCTGGGGCATGACCGAGCAGCCTGGCTCAGGTCACCCCACTCAAACGGCCTGGAATGGGCTGTACACTTTCAGCAATGGCTGCCCTGAACACACTGCCTGGGCCCTTTACTTGTTGGTGCCTGTCCAGTCTGGCCCATGGCAGGCTGACTACTGCCATGACACCATGTGCAGCAGGGCTGCTCCTGCCACACTGCCCGGCGCCACAAATCACTCACTTAGGGGCTCCCAGTATGCTTCCCACATCAAGATGCCTGGTGGGACGCCCAAGGCAGCCCCCCTGACTACCTCCCAGAAGGTACTCTCCTTTCTTTTTCTGACTTTTCTCTTTTTCTGTTTCCTCTAACTGTTTTCTTTTTCAAAATCCCCTTTGGATTCCTTTCTACTCTGCCCGGTCCATTCCTGGGCAGGGGAGTCTCTTAGTTCTTTCTTTTTCTCTCTTTGTCCAACATTCCAGCCAGCCCCATTTTGGGCTGGATGGACTATTCAAGAATAAATCAAAACACACACACAGAGTCAAGGGGGTCTCTTGTGGGCCACGTCGACAATAGGAAATGTGGAAGTTCATTCCAAAGTTTGAGTAATCCTAGGTGGACATATTTGGCTAAAAACCAAACCAGTGCATCCTGGCCATTTGCTGAAAAACCTAAAGTGTTCGGGTTTGGCAGTATATATTCCCAGAATACCACCAAACTTGCTTAGCATGCAATATTGATGAGGTAATAAACAGGGTCCTCATGATGTAGGCTTTTGCAGATGCTGTGGTTGCACCCCTTTTTGAAGTCTGTTTGGACTTTTTGTGGAATATGTAATATTACTGAATGAGGTAATACTGCATGGGTATTATCACATTTGGAAACACATTTGTGGGGAGGTTATTACCCCTACACTGCATCCACTTTTTACTGCTTTTGTGAACAAAACTCAGAATTTTGTGGAACAGTGAAGGGGGCAGCATTTCCAAATGCTGCCTGTGTTACCATTACTGCCAAACTTGTAATGAAACACCTGCTTGATTATTCAGCCAGGTTGATTCGGGTCAAATTGTATAAAGAGATCATGGGCCTCATTCCGAGTACGGCGCTAGCCAATGGCGCTATTAACGCCTTGGTTGACGCCGTACCCGGACCGGCAGCGCCTTGGTGGTTGGCGGAATTACCGCCCCATTCCAAGGTTGGCGGGGCGGTAATTCCCCAATCCCCATTTACCCTTCCCCATTCCCATTCTCGCCCCATAGGGCATAATGGGAGTGGGGAAGGCGTCAATTACGCCACCGTAAATTACGGTGGCGTAATTAACATCAAGGTCCCTTAGCGCCATGGTATTTAACGCCTGCTAAAAGCAGGTGTTAAAAGCACCATGGCGCTAAGGGAACTCGGAGTATGGCGGTAAGGGATTACCGCCACCGCTCTCGTTAGCGGTGGCCGCTATCCCTTAACGCCATACTCGGAATGAGGCCCCATGTCTGATTCGATTTCCGTATCAGCTGTGTTCAGACAGAAGCAACGGAAGGGGGCTGCCCAGCAGTTGAGGGATACATACGACCCAGGCGCTAATGGGTTAACGGCGCCGTAAAAGGCTGCAGCGCCGTTAACCTATTAGTGCCTAATTACGAGGTCCCTTTGCGGAACCCGACCTTAACGGCTGGTGTAGACCAGCCGTTAAAGTAGGGTGCCGTAAAGGGACCTCGGTGCTAATTACGGTGCCGCAATTTGCGGCACCGTACTTAGCGCCTTCCCCATTCCCATTGAGCCCTATGGGGCAAAAATGGGAATGGGGAAGGGCCATGGCGGCATGGGGAATTACCGTCCCGCCAACCTCGGAATGGGGTGGTAATTCCCCATTCCGCCATGGCGGACACCGGCATGGACCATGGTGCTAATAACACCATGGTCCTCCGCCTGGGTCGGAATGAGGCCCATAGGCTTTATTTGAGGGACATGTAAAAGATTGAGTGGATTTAGTTGAGGGAGAGGTACAAAAAACGATTTAGTAGAGGCAAAGTTAGAAAATTAAAATAAGTTAGTTGAGGAAGCGTAGAAAATGAAAGTAGCATTTTATTGAGCTATAGGATGAACATTAAAGTTAGGACATCGTTGAGGGAGAAGTCGAAAATTGAAATAGGATTTTTCATAACTGCTATTTACCTTGCATCACATGATCGCGCATAGAATTGTATTTCAGGTTTCCTCTCTTCTGATCCCTCCACTCCTCGCAGCATCCTGGTCTACCCACACTCACACTCCCTGCAGTCTTGTGGGTTCCTGACCTATGTACAGTGTTCCATTACTCCCCAGCTGGGTTTGTGCTTCATAAAATCTTGTACATACACACATATAGACAAACATTTATTTATTTGATATTTATATAGCGCATAAAACCCAGAGGCATCTAGGCGCTTTAACTTAAGAATTTGGTTACAGAATAAGTGCTTGAAAAAACTATTTAGAGGTTGCAGGTCTGATACAAATTACAGTACATACGGTCTAGAAAAAGCTAACCTTATGTTAGCTACATCTAAATCACATACTTGAGATATGATAGCTAGTGGCATAAACAGTCTAAGAAACATCTCACCTCTTCTGGCAGGAAGCTATAAGTCATAAGACATGCTAGGAAGTGGAGTATACAGTCTAGGAAAAATATGCCACTTTTTGTGGGGCCCTACATCTAGAGTACATACATAAGACATGTTAGGTGGTGGCATATACAGCGTAGGAGCGCTCGCCTCTTGTTACGGGGAGCTGCAACTAGATTGCATATATAGGACATGATAGGTATTGACATATATAATCTAAGATAGAAAGCTTGTCTCTTGTTACGAAGAGCTACAATTAAATTGCCTATATAGGACATGATCGGTAGTAGCATATACAATCTAAAAAAGAAAGATTGCCTCTTGTTGTGGGCACTACAATTAAAGTGCATATATAGGACATGATAGTTAGTAGCATATACAATCTAAGAAGGAAAGCTTGTCTCTTGTTACAGGGAACTACAACTGAATTGCATATATGGGACATGCTAGGTAGTGACATATACATTCTAAGAAAGAAAGATTGCCTCTTGTTGTGGGCACTACAATTAAAGTGCATATATAGGACATGATAGTTAGTAGCATATACAATCTAAGAAGGAAAGCTTGTCTCTTGTTACAGGGAACTACAACTGAATTGCATATATGGGACATGCTAGGTAGTGACATATACACTCTAAGATAGAAAGCTCGCCTCGCTTGTTTCGGGGAACTATATCAAGAGTACATACAGAGACAGGTTAAGTGGTGGCATGAACAACATATGAATACTCGCCATGTATTGCGGGAAGCTACAACTCACTAGCCAGCAATAGGACATGATAGGTAGCTGTCTATGCAGTCTAGGAAAAGGCTTGCTGTTTGAGGCGGAGAGCTACATAGTTATTGGTGCTAATGCGAAACCTTGGTTGGAAAAATAAGACTAGAAAGGTGACATTTGAGTATGAACTAGAAGACGGCCTTGTGCGTAATGCAAGGTGCAAGTCCTGCAGCTAGGAGAGACTCACCTCGTAGGGAAGGGGCTGTCCCAGACTAGCTGATCAGGGGACCATCAAAAGGTACAACGAGTCTCATGTGGAAATAGCTGAGGGCTAGTTCAAGAATGGGTGAGAGGGAAGCACATAGGGTAGAAAATGAGTAAGTGCTAGTCTGAGGCAGTCAAGCTTACTGAAATATGAGGAAAACAACCAATATCACATGTATCAGTATTGACGTTAGTGTTATGGACATAGTGACTAGTGGAACATAAGGATCTAGGTGAGTTTGGCTACCTTTCTGGCAGAAATACAGCCAAACAAGTTTACCATTTCTGCCTCATTGTGCAGCAGATTATGAGTACGGTAATAGCAATGTTGATCTTCTTCATTGGGATAAATAGAACTCCCCGATGGATTTAGAGGAATTACCCCTGCTGGCAAGAAACTCTCTGATAATACCCCCTTTTTTGGTGGTAAAGTGGGGGAAGGACCTTCAGCAAACTCAGAATTGTCTGGTGCTGGTAAGTGGAAGTAATGGCGGAGTAACTCAGTTAGCACCACTTTCCTGAAACTTTTTACTGCATTACCAAACCTGTAATCAGGCCCTATGTCCCATGAATGAAGGTATTGGCAAGAACGCCGCCTTCCACCAAAAAGATCCTGGTGAGCCTGAATGTCAGGAAAGTATGAGGGAGACTCTCACCCATATGGAGATTCACAATGCTCCGAAGGGCCATTACTGACCCATCTGTGCATGTTTTCTGCATGGAACAGCATCTGAGTGTCCGGCTGCTGGCCCATACATGCATGTTCATCCCATAGACAAGGATTAAAATGCGTTTTTTTTCTTTAAAACGATCAATAATGAACACAGTAATGGGGGTGTATTTAATAACAATAGGGCACTGATGCTTTGCATCAGTGCCTATTGAAAAATGTAGCGTCCCCCCTGCATGACCAGGGGCACACAGGGGGTGGAGAGGGCCGCCACATTTTTGTTTGGCTGCCGAGGGCACTGCCACCACTGAGGCCGGCCCTGTCTATGAGGGGGCTGGACTAGAGGGTGTTCGGGTAGTACCTTTTGTTTTCCTCCGGGACTCCTTATGCCCTCCATAGGGTGGGAGCCACCAGCATCTTCTCTCTCTGCCTCATCCTCCTCCCATTCCGCTGGAAGTAACCAGACATCCTCTTCTCTCCTTATGCCTTCCCTGCCTTGGGCCTATCTGGTGTGATGGCGGCGGTAGTCTGAGAGGGCTGGTGTCTTAGGTCAGGTATGTTAATATTAAAAGCAAAATGTTTAGTTGGGAAGTTATAACAGGGGCGTGTTGTAAATAAAACACAACCCCCATTTACTTGGGGGAGGGAGGATTGGCCCCTGGTACGTCTCCGCCTCTGGGCCTCACTCTCCTTCACCTGTTCTTCCCGATTTTGTTCCCTGTGCATGCCCACTCCAGTGGGCCCCACTTTAGTGCGGTAGCATTCACCATTGTACTTCGGGGGTCTGGGGAGTGTGGGGAAGGCCCTGCGGGTGCTCCGACTGAGCGTGGCATGTTTCCCTGTGCAAGGGATGTTTCCGGCAGCTCCGGTGCCAGCATTGGGTTGAGGGGAGTGCGGTACTTGGCAAAGGCCTCCAGGGGGCACTGTGTTCCCTGCTCTTTAGGTTCCTTTAGCATTGGAATTTTCAGGGACATGGTGGGGGGCCTGGTCGGAAAAAAAACAATTTTTTAAAAGTAATAAAACAATAATTTAAGTGGAAACCGTTCTTTCCAGCAAGAAATATCTGCAATCCATTTCAAGGGGAAACCTCATGGAGTGGTAGTTTTAGGTTGAGGGGTGTTGGTGAGCCCCATTTGGGGGCTCCTCCTGTGCAAGGGCCAAGCCGACTTGGTCACCTTGCAGTGGGTGGAGGTTCTTGGTGGGGGCAGTGGGGGTGGTTATATATAAAAATAAAAAATAAATAAAAGAGGAAATAAAAAGGGCATAAACAAAGGAATTGTGAATCATAGTAGGGAATTATTTGGTTTTCCATGCGTCAACGGTTAGGCGGCCTGCAGTTAATGCCAGCCCAGGAGCAGTGGGGGATCCCAATGGGGGTTTTCATTGGGGAAATCTATGGGGAGGAGTTGGGGACTGTGGGTATGTCGAAGTGTGTGGCGAACGGCCAGGCCTTACGGTCGGCGCTGAGCATTATCAGCAGGGCATCTAAAGCCCAGCTAGAAGAAGCGGTGCAGGATGTTACGGGGGGGAGGGGTGCGGTAGTGAGACACCACTGCGCAGAGCAGCTTCGGATGGGTCTCTCGCAGCTGTCGTGGTCTGCAGCCAATCAGGGAGGATGGGGGAGGTATGGGATAAAGGGCCCAGGAGGAGCAGGAGGGATATACATACAGGGCGGCACGGAGCAGGGCAGCTGATGGTGGTGGGTCAAGGTTTGGACCTGGGACATCGGGTTCGGGTGGAGGGTGAACGGGGGGGTTTAGGGGAGAGGTGGGCACATGTACAGTGGGTGAGGATGATAGGGAAGGGACAGATCGAAGAGGTGCAGTGGCACAGAGAGGGCAAGGCAGGAAATGCTTGCAGGCAAGTGCAGGTGGGAGGAAGAGGACACTCACCCCAATAGATAGCGAAGACAGGGGAAGGTACGGGATGATCTACCTGCAAAGCGGGTTGCCACGCGGAGGGAGTGGCATGACCCCCGTGGTTGTAGAGGCCGAGGAAGGAGATGGTTTCAGAGCGGTCCCTCTGGCAGAAAGAAGCAGCCAGTCTAGAGGCTGCAGTACAGCCCTAGCACGATGGAACGCATGGTGGAGGTGGGAACGCCTCACCCGAGAAGAAAAGAGGAGCAGGAAGGGGTTGGAGTGGCCCTGCCGAGAAGACAGCACAAGATAATCAGGGTGGACGCCTCACGCTAGGATCTGCCTGGCCCGAGCGAGGGCTCACAACATGAATGTAGGAGACCATTGAGAAAGGAAATGAGGAGCGGTGTGAAGGTCAGGAGGACGCAGTTAGGTGAAGACAGGGCAGCAAGAGGTGAGCTAGAAAGGTGAATGGTCTGCGGCATGGGTACGTTGGGGACTATGTGGGGGACACAAAAAAGTAGTGTCAGGGCACCTGGGGAGGGAGAACGAAGATGTGACGGCAGGGGCCTTGCTGAGGGTGGATGCAAGAGCTGTTGCCTCAGTGAAAGTGCAGATGTATAAGGTCCCGATCTTGTGGTACAAGATGTGGTGGAGGTACCTACTGTTAGTACAGGTGCAAAGAAGATTAAGAAGCCAACCTATATTGGTATCACAAAGCCGTTGGTCATGCATTTGATGGTGGCTACAACGTTGAAAATCTGGGCTAGGGAATTTGTATTTTTGGACGTGTTCAAGCTCTTACATAGGGAGGTGAGAGCCAAAGAGGGGTTGAAGGAGGAGGAGAGGGAGTTATCATCAAGACCGGGTATGATTGAAAATTGGACGTCAGCATTTATGATATATGCCAGCGTTTACTGTGAGAAGTTCAGAATGATTCACCATTTAACATGGCCAGCGGGCGTGTCCGTGAATGATTTCATTGCTCGAGAGGATTGCGGGGTGTCCTATGCTAGTGCGGATCAGGCAGTGGGTTTGATGAGGAAGGAAGGGTGTGGTGCTTTCATGGCCAAGTGTGATACCAAATCGAATTTCCGTTTGCTGCCAGTGCACCCAGAGGATTTTTGGTTGCTAGGGATGCAGTTTGAGGGTAAGATTTATGTGGACAAAGCACTGCTGATGGGATTTACAGTGTCATGTGCATTGTTTGAGCATTACAGCGCTTTTCTTCAGTGGGTTTTCACTTGGGGTTCTGGATTTGAGGGAGTTTTGCGTTATTTGGATGATTTCTTGTTCCTCAGTGGGGCAGGGGAAGAGCAGGAGTGCCAGCGGATGCTGGAGGCTTTTCAGTCATTGATGCTTGAGTTGGGAGTGCCATTGGCAGAGTATAAGACTGAGGGGCTGTGGTGGTTCAGACTTTTCTAGGAATTGAGCTGGATTCAGTGGCCATTACCTCATGCTTGCTGGACGATAAGGTGAGCAAGGTGTTGCAGTTGCTGGAGAGGGTGATAGCAGCACATAATATGATGCTGGTTGTCATCCAGAGACTAGTAGGGCATCTCAATTTTGTGTGTCAGGTGGTGTATTTGTATTTGTATTTTGTATTTGTTTTATTTGTAACGCGCACCTTCAGGCCCAGAGGCATCTGGGCGCAACTTTAGACATGGTTACATATGCATACATATATTCAGCTATTAAGACAGTGCAAGTATACAAGGCATACAGTAATATACATATTTACAACGTGGAGGTTAGGGCAGGTGTATTCCTGGGACAGGCTCCCAGGAGCATAAGAGGTCCAGGTTTCAGGGCTGGTTGAAGAGCCAGGATTTCGTTTTGGATTTGAAGGCACTAAAATATTCTTCAGATCTGATGGTAAGGTGGGGGCATTCCAGAGTTTGGGAGCTAAGACGGGGAAGCTAGATCCAGCCGCTTTTTGTAGTTTGAACCTGGGGATGGTTAGACAGTGGGTCTGGGCAGTTCTTTGAGGACGGGTAGGCGCGTGGCGGGATAGCCGGCTGCAGAGGTACGGGGGGGCTTGGTTGGCTAGGCATTTGTGGGTAAGACCTAAGGCTTTCAATGAAATTCTCTGTTTGACCGGTAGCCAATGTAGGTTGGATCTAGATTCCGAGATATTGTGGTTTCGCGGGATGTTTAAGGCCGCTCTGACGGCGTTATTCTGGGCGATTTGCAGTTTGTTTATGTTCTCTTGGCTAGTTCCTAGGTAGAGGGCGCTCCCGTAGTCGATTTTGGCCATGATGAGAGTTCTGGCCAATGTGACCGTATTCGGGGTGGTCAGAAATGGCCTGCAAGCTGCAATGAGTTTGCAGGTGTATGCTGAGGCCGATCTGACTGCATTAGTTTGTTGGGATCGGGATAGGGTGGCGTCAAGGTAGACGCCTAAAGTTTTGGTGTCTTTCGAGACTTGGATGGTGTTGCCATCAATGATAAATGATTGGTAGGACGGCTCAAGTTTACTAAGACGTTACGTAGTGCCCAAGATGAGGAGCTCAGTCTTGTCATCGTTGAGGCATAATTGGTGTTTTGCCATCCAGGCTTGGATGACCAGGTAGACCTTGTTCAGGGCCTTGGCGTTAGCCAAATAGTCTCCAGTGATAGGAATGAGTATCTGGGTGTCGTCAGCGTAATTCGTATAGGAGACACCCAGATAATCAAGTACATCAAAGAGTAGGTTTGTAAAGACATTATAGAGTGTTGGCGACACACAAGAGCCCTGGGGGACGCCGCAGTGAATGGGAGAGGGATCTGCAGCTGCAGATTGAGAAAAGACCCGCATAGATCTATTACTCAAGAATGATTTGATCCAGGCCGTAGCAGATGGCGAGAAGTGGACGGCGGAGTGAAGATGCTTGCATAAGAATTGATGATTGACCAAATCGAAGGCCGCAGAGAGGTCGAGTAGAAGTAGAAGTAGCAAGGCAAGTTTGCCGTTGTCCATTAGAACTTCAATTTGAGTTTTTAAGTCAAGTAAAGCTGTCTCTGTTCCGTGTTTGGGGCGGAAACCGGATTGTCTAAGACCTAGAAGATTATTGGCTTCTAAGTACTCTTGGATTTGCAAGTAAGCTGCACGGTCTAAAATTTTTAGCAGGAACGGGACAGTCGTAATGGGTCGGTAATTGGTAGGTATGCTAGGGTCGAGGAAGGGTTTTTGAGCAGGGGGATCACCCATGCATCTTTAAGGTTGTCAGGGACAATTCCTGTTTTAAATGAAGCATTGATAAAGGATGTGATAATTGGGGCCAGGTCGTGGGCAGATTCCTTGATAATTGGGGCCGGGCAGGGATCACCCTGGCAGTTGGATGGTTTGATCCTCAGGATGATGTTTTCCACCTCCCTGGTAGTGAGCGGTGAGAAGGCAAACCGTTTGAGGTTGGGCAAGTCAGGGGAGAGGGCCTCAGCTGGGGTAGGAGGGTGATTGTCCAGTTTTAGGCTGTCTTGTTTAGCAGTAATTTTAGATTGAAGCATGGTGATTTTATTCAGTAACGTTGCCTGAATGTTAGCGCACAATTTGCTGTCTTTAATGCAGGTGTCGGGGGGCGGGGGGGTAACAGGAGTTTCAAGCTCTTTTAGGATCTTAAAGAGTTCCTTAGAGTTGGAGTCAGCTTGCACGATACGATTATTAAGGGACTCTTTTTTCACCACTATAATGGCTGCTTTGTAGGTGAGCGATGCCAGGAAGAAGTCATCTATGTGCGCGTCGGAAGGGTGGCTTTTCCAACGGTTCTCGGCACAGCGTTTAGTTTTGCAGAGTACTCTTAACTGTGGAGTAAACCAAGAGTTCAGATGTGCACATGGTTTGGCCTTCCTCAGTTTGATGGGGGCCATAGAGTCTATGGCTGTGAGCATGCTGCGGTTATAGATGTCAGCTAAGGTGGGAAGGTCATTGCAAGAGTCGGTGGCCGTTTTTAGTGTAGGGAGTAGCAAAGGGAGAAGTTTCTCCTTGGTTATGTCCTTTTTGTTTCTGGTCGAGAGAGCAGGCGCTATCAAGGTCGGGATGCGGGGAGAAGCTTCAATATTAAAGGTGATAATGTGGTGGTCTGACCATAGGCAAGGGCTAATGGCCAGGACATTAATATTGCAGTTAGTGCTGGCTAGCCAGTCGAGGGTCCTGCCTTTAGAGTGCGTAGGCTCTTGTATGTGCAAGGTGAAGCCAGAGTTAGAGAGGGCATTTTCCAAATCTAGTGCCGTAGGATCTTTGGGGTCGCCAAGTCCCAGGTTAAGGTCGCCAAGGATGATAATTTGTGATTTTGTTTTTGCATTGTCAAGAAGGAGGGTGGATATTTCGCTGACAAAGGGGGGTGCGGGGCCTGGAGGCCTGTAGATTAGGTGGAGGGTCGCTGTTTGATTAGGTGTTAGTGCGAGTTTGACTGATAGTAGTTCAGCAGACTCAAGTTTAGTGTTGGTCAATTCTCTTAAATCCAGAGTGATTTTGTGGATGATGGCTAGGCCACCACCTCTAGAGTGGGAGGCCGAGGTACGGTCACATCTCATTATGCTGAAGCCGGATGGAAGGGCAAGGGACAATGAAGGGCCGGATGCGGCATGTAGCCAGGTTTCAGCTATGGCGATGAAGTCAAGATCAGACGAAGTTATAAGGTCTGCTATATCTAAAGCGTGCGCTGGGAGGGATCTGGCGTTGATGAGGGCTCCCTTGATAACTGGCGATTTCGCCTCGGTAGAGATCGGTTTGCTGTTGGTGGGTGCATTGGGTGAGCATGGTGGTGTATGTCGTATTTGCTTGGGGAGGTTACTACGGGTTGAGCGTATGTGGAATCTGGTGCCTAATCTTTTGTTTCTAAGAGATAAGGAGCACGGTTGGTTCGGGGTAGGTTTGTTAGTGAAATGTTCCAGCCAGAAGGATGGGTCATTGAGGTATGGGTTAATGTCAGTGTTGAGATGAAGGACGCCTATGGTGGGTGTCGTGGGGTCCATTGTGGGGGTTTCCTGGTGTAGGGTGAGGGAGACAAAACTAAGGGGAGACAAGGTGTCTGATGGCTGAGGGTGTGTCAGCCGTAGCTGGGTGATAATTGTTGCTTCAGAGGGCAGAATGTGGTACAGTATAAGGAGGAGCACCCTAAGGAGCATGGTGGATGGGCACCTAGGGGGGAGACTTTGCAACAGTGGGCAGATTCAACTTAGCTAGAACAGTGCAAAATCAATAGTAGGCAAATTCAACTTAGCTAGGGCAATGCAGAATCAATGGTAGGCAGATTCAGCTTAGCTAGGGCAATGCAAAATCAACGATAGGCAAATTCAATTTAGCTAGGGCAATGCAAAACCAATGGTAGGCAGATTCAGCTAGCTAGGGCAATGCAAGAATCAGTGGTAGGCAGATTCAACTTAGCTAGGGCAATGCAAAATCAATGGTACATGACAAAGAGGCTACAAATGCATCTAAATTAAAAACATGGAAAAGAGGCTAAAAATGCATGGTGCATCAATTGGTTCAAATGTGGCAAGAGGGCTAGAATCCAAAGAGCACCGCTCTGATTCAAAAATTGCGGGTAGGAGTGGGTTGCAGTCCAACAGATAGGCCTAGTGTGAAGGGCGCATGTAAGACAAGTGAGGTAGACTAAGTAAGTAGTATACGGAGGTTCAGAAAGCAAGTCTGCGTACTTAAGCAATGTCTTAGTGTGCATACGTATTTTGTAGGGAGACAATGATGGTAGCAAAGGTGTTGGAATAGCGTTGATAATTAGAGTTACCTTATTGGTGGTAGAACGTGGTGCTAACGTGACTGGTAGACAAGGTGGCAGAGGCACCAGTAGCAGGCGAGGGGAGCTCCTATTCTGCTCCTTGCCGCTCCATGTCGCAAAGAGGGGGCAAACAGGGGCCTTTGTGTGGGCCTTCGTGGATTGGCCGGCGTTTCCGCCTGCCGGTGGATGGGGATTGAACAAAAAGCTTTGGTTGTTTAGAAGCAAAACGACGCGGCCAGAGCCTCACTGTGGGGCCGCGATATGCCCGCCATTGCAGGGTCAGGCGGAAGATTCTGATAAGGTCAGGCAGATCAAAAAGCGGTGCGCTTCAGATCCTGGGAGGCATGGCGTGCGAATGCTGCAACAGGTGCTAGTATGCCCAATGTCTATGGCATATGAGACCAATATTATGATCCTCACCCTTGATGCTTCCTGGGTGTTGAGGATATGCGGTGCCTTGCTGGTCCGTGTGACGAAGTGCAGCTCCTGGTTCTCGGGGGCTGGGGCTCCTGCCCTCCTCCACGGTGGGTTGCTGCTACTGAGGGGCACAGGGGGCAAACAGGGGCCTTTGTGTGGGCCTTCGTGGGTTGGCCGGCGTTTCCGCCTGCCAGCGGATGCCAGGTCCCACTTTTTGCATGAATATGGCTCATTCTATAGCGGGGGTGAGGTACCGACATCACAGGGTGAGGATTTCAGGAGCGGTCAGAGAGGATTGTAGGGTAGGGCTGCTATTTTTGGGGGAATTAAATGGAGTCTCGATGTGGCAGCAAGGGGACCCAGTGGTTTGGGAAGTGCAATTGTTTTCTGATGCGGCAGGTGCTGAAGAATTTGGCATGTACTGGAGGGGCAGGTGGTGTGCTGAGAAGTGGCCTGAGCAATGGAAGAGAGGTGGGAGGAGCATAGCTTTTTTTGAGTTTTTCCCATTGCTAGTGGTGTTACATTTGTGGGGCAGAGAGTTGCAGAATAAAAATGTGAATATCACCATGGACAATGAAGCGGTGGTTAACATTGTGAACAAGCAGTCAGCCAGGGACAAGAGGGTAGCCAGGCTAATGAGGGAATGTGTGCTGCAGTGTCTGAAGTTGAATGTGGTGTTAAAAGCAACTCACGTGCCAGGGAAGGAAAACTGCATCGCTGATGCATTATCTCGTTTCCAGTGGTAGAGATTCCGTGGGCCGGCACCAGAAGCAGAGGTGAAAGGGCACTGGATCCCCGAGCAGCAGTGGCGGCTAGGAGATTGAGAGCACTGCATTTAGTAGAGGGTTCAATAGCACCAGCATCGCGGGCTGCATACTGGAGAGCATGGTTGGAGTTTTTAAAAGAGTGCACAGTTGGAAGGGTATGGAGGTTGCAGAGGAGAACAGAAGGGAGAATATGATTGAATTTATATTGAGCTCTGTGGGCAAGGGTTGGTCCAGAGCAACGATATTGGGGATGCTGGAGGGCATTGCATTTTTATGGTAAGTGGTTCTGTGGTTTTCAGCCCAGTGGAGGGGAAATGGCAAGTAGGATGTTGGAAGGATGGGCAAGGGAAATAGGGAAGGGGAAGGATAGGAGGATGCCAGTCTCAGCTGCCCTGTTAGAGGAGTTGTCCATGGCTCTCGATGGCATATTCTGCTCACCATGGGAAGAGACATGTTTTCAACATGTTTTATGTGGTTGTTTTTGGGTGCATTTTGGGTGTCAGAGCTGCTAATGAAGGGAAGAGGTGAATGAACGCGTAGATAGAGGTAGTAAGGAGTGATGTCCAGTGAAGATGGCAGCACAGTGGCAGGAGAGATGTAGAGGAAGAGATGGTTTGTTTTTTCAGCATGAAAACGGGTCAGAGGGGACAGCTTCTCAGGTTTCGGGAGTGATGAGGAGGGCCCTCTTAGCGTTTGGTGAGAAAGCAGAGGATTTCAGGACTCATTCTTTTAGAATAGGGGGGTGGCCCGAGAAGGCCTTTTGGGGAATTGGGCCTCAATACCTTCAACTCTCTCTTCCTAAATATCTTCCTTCTCGAGCTCTTCGCTCATCCGCCTCCAACTCCCTCAGGGTTAGTTGCATCTCCAAGCAATGAGTTGGTGGTAGATCTCTTTCTTCGGCTAGGGCCTCCCTCTGGAACAGCCTCCCTACCCCCCTTGAACTTGTGGAGAACCATCTCTGGTTCTGGAAGCACCTCAAAACCTTTCTCTTTGCTTTTGCTTTTTCTCCTCCTCTCCCCTGCTGACCTCCTGGTTATAACCGGAACTGCACTGGTCACCTTGACCGCCTCTGATCTCAGGCCCAGGTCCCTCCCCCACAAGTGTCACACACCTGCACTGGCCGCCTGCCAACCCCTGCACTTGGGGACTGTTTCTGTATCCCTACAGTCCCCCTACCAGCCCTTGTCACCTGATGTCTGCACTTACCCATGCACTTGCCACATGCTGGCCGTTACTTAGTTATTGTTGTTATCTATTCCCATGCACTGCACTGTCCCTTCCCCCCCTCCCACACACTTGCGCGATCTGCATGACACCTGGCCTAGTAGGATCATTGTCTGCCCTCCCTTGTTCCCCCTCCCTTGCCTCATCACGCCTTGAAACACCTGTGTATAGGCGCGTTATAAATGCCATATCATATCATATCATATGATATATCATGCTGGGTCTGTCTGAAGAGAAGGTTAAGAGTTTGGCACAGCAAAGTACAAGGAATACATCAGAGATCTGGGAAAAGAGGGCTCTTAGGTAACAAAGGCTCTGGTTGGGGAGCATGTGGAGGGGTTGTCTGAGAGGAATTTACTGTCTGATTTTTTTTCAGATGTGGCTCGGAGGAGTGGTGAGTTGCCTCAAATCTGGATATGTGGACACTCCATAGTGAAATGGGCAGGAAGAGATGTAGCAAAAAGGGTTTTTGGTACCCAGTCGGGGTGCAGTTACAATATGGCACTGTTCAGATGGTCTAGGGTGGGGGGCTCTGGTGGGATCAACTGTTGCCTATGCTGGCGGGAATGTGAAAGCTTCATGGTGTGCCAGCCGCTTTGGTTTTACATGCAGGGGAGAACAATTCAGTGAGGGATACGGGTGTGGCTTTGTTAAAAAAGCTGCAGAATGACCCTAGTTGGTTGAGGGAGATATGGCCTGGGGTGGTGTTGGTTTTCACCAAGTTGATGCCAAGGAGAGTATTTAGGGGATCTATAAAGGAGGGGGTGTTGGAAAGGAGGAGGAAAACGATTAACAGGGAAATGGTGAAGTTATAAAGATCCTGTGGGGTGCAGATGCTTGAGCGCCAGGAGATCAAAGATGAAGCATTTGATTTGTTTCGGGAGGATTGAGTGCACTTGTCACTTATGGGAAATCAGTACTTTTTGTGAGGTTGGTGGAGGAGGATATGAAAAGTTGGAGGTAGATGAGAGTGGGGATGTGGGGCCGAAAAAATACTTCATGGGAGGGTTTTTCTGGTGCCGGGGACATGGCCCTTTGGAGGATGGTTAGGGGAAGCAAAAAGAGGTACTGGCATGGTAAAGGAGGGCAGTGGCGCTGTTTGCATGAACAGGCTAGCCCAGGGTACAAATCGGGGGAAGAGGTATTGAAGAAGGAGGGGAGCAGCCTCAGGGAGAAGATGTGAGAAAGCAGGAATTAAGGTTTAGAGGAATTGAGGGGGAGAGGAAGGAGCAAGGGGCAGGAAGTGATGAATTGTAAATTGTATATTTATTTAATTGTTTTGGTGATTGTTAACTGATATGTCAGTCTGTAAGGCCAGGGAGCCAGGTTAGCGTGTTTTTGTAAGCTGTGGCCTGTCACATTAAAGCGACCTTTTCCACTTCAAGCGAGTCTGGGATTTTTGTGCAGTGAGCCCAAACATGGACCCCAGGGGGTATGTGCAAGTGTTTCGCCCTGGGGTGATTTTGGACACTGCACAGGCCAGCGAGCTGGCCTGCGTACAGTGTGCCCTCTAGCTGCGTTATTTAAAGGGCAGGGAAGGTTCAGGAGTAAGCGAAGGTTGGCGGTGTAGCGTTTTTCGCCACAGTCCCGCCCATTTCTTCTATAGGTGGGCCCTTGTTTGTTCTCGTTTGGGTTCCCCCCTTTTGTTTTGCAGGTCATAGAGGGATGATTATGAAAGGGGGCATGGTGGTGTTGTGTGACACGCTGGGGCCGTTAAACTTGGATAATGGTTCTGTTAAAGGGTTCATGTTGTTGCTGATGTGGCAGGTCAGTCTGGCTGCAGTGCATTGAGTATGTCGGAGGAAGATTGTGTTGAGGGGAGCATGGGCGAGGGAACAGGAGCAAGGGGATGCCAGGGAGGACATGAACCTTTGGAGGATGGTTGGGGAAGCAAAAAGCAGTACTAGTGCGGTAAAGGAGGGGGTTGGAGCTGTTTGCACGAACAGGCTAGCCTAGGGGTACAAAGAGGGGGAAGAGGTATTGAAGAAGGCGGGGTGTGGCCTCGGGAGACAATGGGGGAAAGGGGGAAAAGGGAGAATGATGGTTGAGGGGATTTGAGGGGCAGGTAAGGGAGCAAAGAGCAGAAATTGATGAATTGTAAATTGTTTATTTATTTAATTTTTTGGCGATTGTTATCTGATATGGCCAAGGAACAAGGTTAGCGTATTCCGCTAAACCGTGACCAGTCACATTAAAGCAACCTTTTCCACTTTAAGCGAGTCTGGGATTTTTATGCAGAGAGCCCAAAAGGGCTTAAAAGACGGTTTCTCAAAGGGGGAGGCAGACTTAGGGGAACTACACAAAACACGCATTATACAAAATAAAATTACACTATTAGGGCAGAAAACGTGAACTAGGTACACAAAAAGTGCTCTTTATGACTACAGCACAAGCACTCTTGCTTGGCTCTAACTGCCAAAATCAGCCCACAGAGCACCAGGAAGTGAGTTCGGCATTTGAACCAACCCAAAGACTCAGAGGTTCTGATTGGTCCAGCAATGTTCTACAGGATGTTCAGAGTTTCTGATTGGTCCACCGAGGCAAGGGTTCAGGTATGATATTGGGCTGCCATATTCCTTTGGTGGGTGCTTGCACAACCGTAATGTGAAGGTCTGGTGGTGAACATGAAGCTGTCTTCACTTGTTAAAATGTGCAGTGATAATGATATACACACCCAAGACGTCAGTCCTCATTATGACCCTCATTTTTTCCGGCGCCCGGAAATGGGCAATTACCGGGGCATTACAGCCCTGGTGGACCCGGCAATTGCCCATTCCCGGGTGCCGGAAAATATTAGTCCCCATTCCCATTTGAGTCCCATTGGACTCAATGGGAATGGGGAGGTCGGATGCACCGGCACCATTCATGAATGGTGCCCGTGCATCTGACATGGTCTGCTCGCGGGTGCCGGTCCGCCCGCCAGGTCAGACCTGGCGGGCGAAAAGGCACCTGCGAGCAGACCTTTTAGTTTACCAGTCCGGTAACAGCGGTACCAGTAAGCTTACCGGTACCATTGTTACCGGACTGGCAAGCTTATAATGAGGCCCGTTATCTCCAAACATGTCCTCGGAAAAGGCAAGAAATGCAGAAACTTGAGTTCAAATTTGATCTGATGGAAGGCACCTGAGGTGAAATCTCTGCATCTCTTCCCTTTTCATACACTATGACCAGGCCAAACTTCAACATAGTTTCTAGCTCAAGAACAAAATCAGATGAAAAGATGGGTCTGTGACGCATTCAGTAATAATGTGCACAGTCATCCTGGGCGAGTTTCACTTCTTGAAAGGAGAAGCCATTTGCTGCATTGCGTTTACAGTAGGTAGTCCGTACAAAAGATCACTGGGAGGGAGGGCTGTGTGGCGTCTCAGTTTGCAGTTCCAGTTAATACACAGGGTTTTGGTCTAGAAACTGGATGTGATTAAGCTGGCTCAGCTGCATTTGTTCTAAGTCTTGAAGCCTTTATTTAGGATGGCTGTTTTCAAATTAATCCTTTGAAGAATTCAATTTTTAGGTGTCATTACGTCAACACAGTGTATAAGCATGGCCGGTTAATAGACTTCGGAAGCATGGCAATGGATTGGCAATTATTAAACCATGCGCAGTTTCAAAATCCCACATTGTGGTCTGCGGCACAGGGTGACAATAACATCCGGATTAGTGAGTGTCAAACGGCAATATATTCAGGGCGAGCTGCTTTCCTTTGTTTGTGCTCAGAAGCTAGTCGTGGCGAATGGCTCTGTGGAAAAAAGATAATTCTGTGACTTCGGAGAAAGCCTTTTTTGAATAGTACGCGCAAAATGTTAACCACAAAGATCACCAAACATTTCACCTATCACCTATCAGTGTTCTTGTTGACCCCCCACATCAAATGAAGGACCCAATTCATGGAACTTTTAGCGCAGCGGAAAGTGACTTTGCACTTCC
This sequence comes from Ambystoma mexicanum, assembly GCF_040938575.1. Lineage (NCBI taxonomy): Eukaryota > Metazoa > Chordata > Amphibia > Caudata > Ambystomatidae > Ambystoma > Ambystoma mexicanum. The sequence goes on along the minus strand of NC_090927.1, from coordinate 459,976,244 downwards.
AAAAAACACGTTGCACCAGACCTAATTCACAGAGCAAAGTCACTGCACTGCAAAAGTACTCTTTGCACCGTGCTAAATGGGGGCCCATTTGGTGCAGTGCAAAGAGTATTTGTGCAGTGCAAAGTCACTTTGCTCTGCAAAAATACACTTTGCAGTGTTTGCACTGCTCTGTGAATTAGGCGCGGGTCAACGTGTTTGTTGGCAGTGCAGTCACTTTGCGCAGCGGTAAACGTTGCATGAACTCGGCTCTAAATATCAAGCATGACCATTTAATAGGGCTGATTGACAAAAAATCACACAACCGGAAACAAATTCACGTTTTTTTGGTTACGTGATTCAGGGAAATCATTAGGTCTCCCCATTGACAAAGGTGACCTGCGCCTTTCTCTGGGACTGTGCGACAATGCAAATGCTGTGCTGTGCAGGCCCGACCGTGGATGGTTCATGGGTTCTGCAAGTGCATTTCGCCGTGGTCAGTCCTTAAACGGTCTGTCATCGTGAAATGTAAAACAATTAAAATGCATTTCCATGCCCATGTTTGAGTGGTAGAACTGGAAGTGGGACAGCTCAGTACAGACTGCTGAAAAAAAGACCGTTTAAGAAAATGCGCCACGGTATCTGCAATGGCTTTTCCATGCATAGCAGATACTCCTTTGACTGTTGCAAACAGGTACAGAGCGATACTTGCTATTTCATAACAGTTCAAAGCACATCCTGTTTGTAAATCTGGATGCACTTTTGAGAGGGCCCTTCCACTCCTTGCTTTTCCCAAATGCCCACAAAGGGGGAAAAGCACATCTGAATATGACCATGAATGATGCGCACATTTAGGAGCCCTTTGTGGGTCAACCACCTCTTTCTTTTTATGCATATCTTTATTTCAGCCAGAAAGATTTGACGCTCAGCACTCCAATGTCTAAGGCATTGTTTGTAAAGGAACTATGACTGTGGGTTGTGCCTGCCAGAGGTAAATAGTGGCTCGAGTGAGGAATTCGAATATCCACACGGGGAGAGTGAGCTCGCCTGGGCTTTTTGATGAATGAAAATGAATGATGGGAGACCAACCTGCGAGGAATGTGTGAGGCCACTCCGCACACATTTAATCTGATTCCCACACAAACACATAGTCACGTGTACTCGGGGAAGATACAGCCTACAGGTGCCGTCGTCCCCTGTCATAGTCAGCTGGTACATCAAAGCATCTAAAAAAGGGGGAAGGCACACCTTCCTCCAGCCATGTGCAGCCTAATTAAAATATCAAAGGCCCCATGGATCTGCTTTCCCTTTGTCTAATGTGGCTGGTGGCAGTGCATACTAATGAGGAATACTTAAGGCAAGTCTGGAGAAGAGGCTTGGTTGCCAGAAGACACAACAGGAAGGCAGGGCTAACACCCCTTTGGTATGCAATGTGTCAACTTGAAGCTAGTTCCCACCTCTCTGTATGAAAGGCAGTGAATGGCCTGTCTATGTCCAGCAGTTACGGCAGGTGTCCCTGCGGACCAGACCCCTGTCAGACGGTGACAAAGGATGTTATTTAGGGGAGACAGGAAGTCTGCTCCCATCACAAACTTTAAGGGAGACCTTAATCAAGAGTCACAGAGGGCTCAGTCAACCAGAGAGACACTTTGATCTACAACAGACAGGAAGGTGGGTGGGACTTAGATACATGTTGTCACCCCTTGTCTGTCCTGTTGCAGAGCACTCTGGTCCTGCCCTCATGCATAACAGAAGATTGTTGGTGGGGATCCAGGATTGGTTCATTAAGGTGGACTTAGCCTGCACCAATCACTTGGGATCATTTGGCTTTAAGTTAGGGCTGAACCCCTCACTTGACAGATCATCCGACGACTTTCGAAAGGAGTAAGAAGAAGGACTCATTTGGACCTGGGCTGAAGGTACAATCTACCTTACATCTTCTGCCAGTGAAGGAAGGCCAGGTGTTCCAAGAGGGAAGCAAGATCCCTCCCCTAAACATCTCCCAGGGAACAGAGGGAGATACCAGACTCAGCAGACCCGTCCAGCAGCTCCAGAACCGGTACCAAGCCAGCACACAGCATGCCCTGCTAGGTTCTGCCAGCAAGCTTCCTAGGTGGGAAATGCCAGAGAGTATCTGAACTAAGGACAAGGCCGTTGCCTGCAATCACTCTCCTGAGTTTGGACTGTCCACCTTGAAAGGACAAAACGAGCCCTGCAAAGAAGCTAAGAAGTGTGCCACACAAGCCTCAACCAGCGTCTATATTTTAAGGACATTTTTGAGACACTTGAGTCCTCGAACCACATCTGGGTACACCGCTGACTGTTGTCATGCGGCAGTCACCAGAGCCGTCCGAGCTGCGTCGACCAGCATTCCAGATCTGTCAACCAGCAAAGAGACAACGATTCTTGACCCGAGCCCTCGTGCCTGACAGCCTGCAGATGTACGTCCAGCCTCGCTTGCCGAACTACCTGCCTTCTGGTACCTGCAGTGGTCTCCTGCCACTAACTCTGTCGCAAGGGCTGGGAAGCTCCCTGGAACTGCCTCGACGCTGTCGAGCACCAAGAACTTCTTCAGCACCAGGTACATTGTGGTTCTGGCCCTCTGGTCGTTCTCTGAAGGCCCCTCGAGACAGTTACGACCCTTTGCCCCCTTGATACTGGAACCCAATAACCTTGAACAGTAAGACTGGTTACTTTACCAACTACCCTCTTGTCAGTATCCAGAGTGCATCCCTTTCCTTTGTGAAAATGTCTGTCCTCTGCTGTGTTCCTTTACTGGTTGGGCCGTATTTGTAGTGTGCTAGAACTCTCTGTTGCAGTAATAATAAAGTAAACATTTTTTATGCAACCTTGACTGGACAGTCCTTTTTATCATTGGGTAATAATTGTATTTTCGCTGTGTTGCAACTAACCAATGATCCACGGCCTTGCAGAGATAAGCCTGCAGTTCCATCCACGTTACCAAAATTGGACAAGGAGGTCTTATAATTCACTTCTATTGCAATCTGCTTGGATCCGTTCTGGTGTACTAGAGGTGTGGCGTTGATTGATGGTTTAGAAACCAATATTCAACCCTTGACCACTGGTGCCCGGAAATTGATTTGTCACAGCACGTCTGATCATGAAACTGAAACCCCATGTGCCACATCTCCTTGGATCAGATGTGAATGCCTCAGACTGGCTTATTTTGAAGGAATGGATTGACTTCAAATCTCAACGCATTATATATTATACACAGGCTCCTCGCAGGTGTATCTGCAATGTTACAACACCCCTTTGGTATGCAATTTGTCAACTTGAAGCTAGTTCCCACCTCTCTGTATGAAAGGCAGTGAATGGCCTGTCTATGTCCAGCAGTTACGGCAGGTGTCCCTGCAGACCAGACCCCTGTCAGACGGTGACAAAGGATGTTATTTAGGGGAGACAGGAAGTCTGCTCCCATCACAAACTTTAAGGGAGACCTTAATCAAGAGTCACAGAGGGCTCAGTTAACCAGAGAGACACTTTGATCTACAACAGACAGGAAGGTGGGTGGGACTTAGATACATGTTGTCACTCCTTGTCTGTCCTGTTGCAGAGCACTCTGGTCCTGCCCTCATGCATAACAGAAGATTGTTGGTGGGGATCCAGGATTGGTTCATTAAGGTGGACTTAGCCTGCACCAATCACTTGGGATCATTTGGCTTTAAGTTAGGGCTGAACCCCTCACTTGACAGATCATCCGACGACTTTCGAAAGGAGTAAGAAGAAGGACTCATTTGGACCTGGGCTGAAGGTACAATCTATCTTACATCTTCTGCCAGTGAAGGAAGGCCAGGTGTTCCAAGAGGGAAGCAAGATCCCTCCCCTAAACATCTCCCAGGGAACAGAGGGAGATACCAGACTCAGCAGACCCGTCCAGCAGCTCCAGAACCGGTACCAAGCCAGCACACAGCATGCCCTGCTAGGTTCTGCCAGCAAGCTTCCTAGGTGGGAAATGCCAGAGAGTATCTGAACTAAGGACAAGGCCGTTGCCTGCAATCACTCTCCTGAGTTTGGACTGTCCACCTTGAAAGGACAAAACGAGCCCTGCAAAGAAGCTAGGAGGTGTGCCACACAAGCCTCAACCAGCGTCTATATTTTAAGGACATTTTTGAGACACTTGAGTCCTCGAACCACATCTGGCTACACCGCTGACTGTTGTCATACGGCAGTCACCAGAGCCGTCCGAGCTGCGTCGACCAGCATTCCAGATCCGTCAACCAGCAAAGAGACAACGATTCTTGACCCGAGCCCTCGTGCCTGACAGCCTGCAGATGTACGTCCAGCCTCGCTTGCCGAACTACCTGCCTTCTGGTACCTGCAGTGGTCTCCTGCCACTAACTCTGTCGCAAGGGCTGGGAAGCTCCCTGGAACTGCCTCGACGCTGTCGAGCACCAAGAACTTCAGCACCAGGAACATTGTGGTTCTGGCCCTCTGGTCATTCTCTGAAGGCCCCTCGAGACAGTTACGACCCTTTGCCCCCTTGATACTGGAACCCAATAACCTTGAACAGCAAGACTGATTACTTTACCAACTACCCTCTTGTCAGTATCCAGAGTGCATCCCTTTCCTTTGTGAAAATGTCTGTCCTCTGTGTTGCTTTACTGGGTGGGCCGTATTTGTAGTGTGCTAGAACTCTCTGTTGCAGTAATAATAAAGTAAACATTTTTTATGCAACCTTGACTGGACAGTCCTTTTTATCATTGGGTAATAATTGTATTTTCGCTGTGTTGCAACTAACCAATGATCCACGACCTTGCAGAGATAAGCCCGCCGTTCCATCCACGTTACCAAAATTGGACAAGGAGGTCTTATAATTCACTTCTATTTCAATCTGCTTGGATCCGTTCTGGTGTACTAGAGGTGTGGCGTTGATTGATGGTTTAGAAACCAATATTCAACCTTGGACCACTGGTGCCCCGGAAATTGATTTGTCACAGCCCGTCTGATCATGAAACTGAAACCCCTTGTGCCACATCTCCTTGGATCAGATCTGAATGCCTCAGACTGGCTTATTTTTAAGGAATGGATTGACTTCAAATCTCAACGCATTATATATTATACACAGGCTCCTCACAGGTGTATCTGCAATGTTACATCACAAAGGAATACATTCAAACAATGTGTTGAAATGGTACATTTTATAGCACAGTTGTTGAGGAAAATGGTGTAAAAAGTCACACAATTTGCAATTGGCACTCGATGATAACTCAATCTAGTAGATGACATGTCACCAACAGTACCACCTTAAAACATTTCCAAGATTCCTGTATCTACATATTCCAGCATTGCTATGGTAAATCACTTTCAAGCAACTGCGCCCACAACATTTTCCAGCATTCGCAGTATATAGCAATTTAATTTTGCAGCCACAATCTGTGCCACAGTATGGTCACTGGAGAACCCTTTAATTAAACTGCAGCCACAATCTAATCTATGGCAGAGGTTCACTGTAAATCACGCCCATGAAGCTGTGGCCACAATCTATGGCAGTATGGTTTCTGTAATCACTTTCATAAAGATGGAACTACAATCTATAACAGTAATGGTCACTGTAGATTACTCCCATGATGCTGCAGCCACAAACAAAATAGGCAGTCACTGTCCCTATAAGCCTTTAAGAACCAAGGTTCAGACTATCTGCGGCAAAGCCCTCGCAGGACAAGGCTGCAGTGTTGAGCGACGCAGGTGAGCAGGAGACGCTGCCTGACAACACGTAGCACGCTACTCTATGTATACGCTTCCGAGCCTTTAAAAACTGAGTTTCGGACCTTTTGTGGAAAAGCCCTCGCAGGACTTCACCGCAGTTTTGAACGATGGAGGTGCGCAGGAGATGCTGCCTAATGACATGTAGCATGCTACGCTACGTACATGCTACCGAGCCTTTAAGAACCGAGGTTCAGTCCCTCTGTGACAAAGCCCTCTCAGGACAAGGCTGCGGTTTTGAGCGATGCAGGTGCACAGGAAATGCTGCCCGACAACACATAGCACGCTATGCTACATACATGCTTCAGAGCCATTAAGAACCGAGGTTCAGACCCTCTGTGTGGCAAAACCCTTGCAGGACAAGGCTGTGGTGTGGAGTGACGCAGGTGCGCAGGACACGCTGCCCAAAGACACGTAGCACGCTATGCTACGTACATGCTTCCGAGCCTTTAAGAACTGAGATTCGGACCCTCTGCAGCAGAGCCCTCGCAGGACAAGGTTGCAGTGTTGAGCAAAGTAGGTGTTGTGCAATGCAGGTGTTGAGTGACGAAGGTTTTGAGCGATGCAGGTGTTGAGCGATGCATGTGTTTGTTACCAATGGGGTAGCAGCGCCGATTGTGAGCACGGACAACTTTACTCTCTTTTCTGCGGCTGCTAGGTAGGAGGATTCAGGGAAGGAGAGTAGCATTGTTAGATTCCACGCTACCTCTCTGACCTTGCACGTCTGTCCCATTCTCCCGATTGCACTCGCATTGTTCCCCTTGAAATCTGCTCCACGTTTCCCCCACCCATGTGCCTGCCCTTCTCACCTCCTTAGCTCACTCCCTTAGCAACCTGCTCCCACTCTCCTAACCTAGCGCATTCCTCTCTGCGTTGCTCCCATGCACGACTCTCTGCATTGCTACCCATGCACCCCTCTCTGCGTTGCTCCCATGCATCCCTTGCTGCGTTGATCCCCATGCATCCCTCACTGCATTGCTCCCATGCATCCTTTGCTGTGCTGCTCCCCACATATCCCTCGCTGTGTTGCTCCCCACACATCCCTTTCTGAGTTCTCCCCACATAACTATCCCTTATGTTCTGTGACCATTGTGTTGTCATTCCACCATATTGTATTCACTACTGTATTGTCATTCCGTTGCACCACCTGCATTTCCTCTTACTCCCAGGTTTCCTTATACCACCAGTGTTGTGATTTTGTCTGTTGGGTTTCTATTGTATTGTTACATGCTGCATCACTTGCCTTTCGCTTCCTCCTCTCTAGGGCCCCTTTGACTTCCTGTTTTGTATTCTTGTACTGTACTTGCATTCTCACGAACTTGAACTCCATTGTAGTGTGCTTTTGTTGCCTGCACTGTTCTTCTCCACCCACGCTAAGACCTTTGCAAGGTCCAGTATTTTTGTTTTGTGTCGTGTGTACCTATTGCCCCTCTTCTGTTGTGTAACCCCCTTTGTGTGCCTCCCTCCTGTTTTCCCCTAGCATTTGACCCTCCTCGTGCTTGGGTTGCTCCTCCCTCTATCTCCACCTGCACCCTCTATGGTGCTCTCTTTCTCCCCTATCTTCTCTAACTGCTATTCTATCGACTATCCTATTCCTATTCCAAGTCTGCCAGGAAGAAGCTTAAAAGGCACATCCTGTTTTCCAACCCAGGCCTCCCTATCACTGATACTTACATCAGTGCTTCCTTCAGACAGACCCTCACCGACATGCTCTTTGTCATTCCCTCAGCAGGCCTATGGACCCCTCATACGGTCTCTGTTATTTCTCCTTTTTCCTCCTCTCCAATTAATGCTGGCAAGCTGTGGGAGGCCCTCCTGACCCCCCTCCACTCCTCCAAGTCCATCATTTATGTTTACTTAAATGATCCGTCTTGGTCCAGGGCCAATCTCCTGCTTTTCGAATTATGCTTCCCATGTCTCATCAACTTCCTTTCTTCTTCTGCTACTCCTATCTACCCCTCTCTGGCTCCTCTGCCACCTCCCTCCTCCGCCACCTCTCTGGTATCCTCCACTGCTTCTTTGGCTGGTCTGCCTTGTCCTCCCTCCACCACCTCTCCGGAACTCTCTTCCTCCTCTCTGACTACCCTGCCTTCTCCTCCTTCTCCTTTGCCCATTCACCTCTAACACTTCTGCAGGGCATATCTCATCGTTGTACCCCTCCACGGAAGTCTTGCAAAGGTGGCAATCTTTTCCACGTCGCTACTCTTAATGCTCGCTCTGCTGTCAAACACTCCTCAGACATCTGCGTCTCCTGGAAGAGCTTGATTTGGATGTACTCGATCTCACCAAGACTTGGTTTACGGCCAGCTCTGTCACACATTTTGACACTCTCCTCCCTGATGGCTACAAGATCCTCTCCAAACCCAGACCAACGGCCCTGGCGGGTGAGTAGTCCTGATCTTCCCGGAGTGGATCCCTGCTTCTGTCATTCCTACACAGGCCTACTCCTCTGAATGCCTGGTTTGCAGGCTCTCTATCTCTCCTGGCCTCTCTCTCACTGTGGCCTCTGTCTACGGCCACCTGGACAGGTCGTCCTCGTCCTCTCTGAAGGGCTGACCTCTCCTTCTCCCTCGTTGCCGCTACGTCTCAACTTCTCCTCCTCGGTGACCTGAACATCCACTTGGACGCTACTAGCGCCTCTTCTGGGCTCTTTTGCAACATCTGCGACTCTGTCTATTCTACCCTCTGGCCTGAATCACTCTGCAGGACTCACCCTGGATGTTCTGAGCTCGTCAGACCTCCCACTCTCCAACCCTCTCACCACTCCTCTCTCCTGGACTGACCCCTTTCTTCTCAGCTTTTGCTCTCTGTCCCTCAGGTTAAGCTGGCCCCAGCTCTGCCATGTGTTAGTGGAGGCTTTCGCCGCTACTTTCTCTCCTCCTACACTTTTGGCTGACTCACACTCTGACACAGCCCTCTCCAAACTTCATCTTTCTATCTCTTGCCCCTGTCATGAAGATCTGTTTGAAGCCTGCATCCAGGTGTAACTCTTGGCACGATTCTGACCTTGTCACCCTTAAGCGCAATTGTAGGGTGGCTGAGAGGAAATTGAGGGCATCAAGTGCACCCTGTGACAAAATGGCCTACCTCCTGCTCAAAAGGCAATGCAGACTCTCTGCCCTCTCTAAGAAGAGAGCCTACATCCAAGCCTTCATCTCTTCGGTATCTAACAACTCGAACAAACCTTTCAAAATCTGCAGCGAGCTGGCCAATCCTGCTGCAGTCTCTACCTCTACTGTACCCTCCCAGGCCCTCTGCACGGCTATGGCATCTCATTTCAACACTAGAACTCTGGACATCCTGTCCACTTTCTCTGCCTCCTCTTCCTCTCCCTCTACCATTCCAGGCCCCTCACCAGCCGTTTCTCCTCTTCTTTTCTCTTCATTCCCCCTGTTCACTCCTGGGAATGTTTCTAGACAAGTCCAATCTATGAAAGTCTTGTCAAAGCAGGTGCTACCCTTTTCCTCCAAAAGCATTAAGGACCACATCAACATCCTTACTCTAGCCTTGGCCGATTTCTACAATCACTCTTTTGCCACTGGAACCATCCCCTCGCCCCTCAAGCACTCCCTTGTGCACCCCCGTCTTAAGAAGCACTCTGCCGATCCTTCCTCTCCCGCAAAGTATCGCCTGATCTCCATCACTCCTTTCCTGGGCAAAAGCATGCCATCTCCTAGTTTAATCTACATACTGAATCTTTTGGTTGTCTCCAAGACCATCAGTCTGGCTTCAGAGCAGCAAGAAGCATGGAAACTGCTCTCTTGAACACCCGTGAAGACTTGCTCTCCAATCTTGACTCTAACCTTCTTTCTCTCCTCATTCTCCTTGATCTATCCTCTGTTTTTGACACGGTCAAACATCCCATCCTGTGTAACAACTTGGCTATCTCTGGTCAGGCCCTTGCCTGGTTGACTTCCTTTCTCACCGATCGACCCTCCCAGGTCCAACATACGTCTTTCCTCTCTTATTTATGTATTTATTTATTCGTATTTGTATAGCACACAGCAGCCCAAAGGCATTGTGGCGCTTGTTACAGAGAGTGAGCAAATTTAGTTAGATAGGCATTTTACATTAATATTTTTTACATTATTACATTACAGAGTACAGTTCATAAAGAGAGGCAGTAGGAGTGAGAAGTAGAATGGGCGAGAGTGGTGTGTGAGTGTTAGTTGAAGAGAGAGGTTTTGAGGCTTTTCTGGAAGGCATGGAGGGAGGTTTCCACTCTAAGGGTGGTGAGTAGTGAGTTCCAGAGTCTAGGGGCTATGAATGGGAAACCAATCCCACCTGCGTTGACCCTGCGGATGTGGGGTGTGTGGAGTTGTTGGTGTATTGAGTTCTTGTCGGACGTGAGGAGGTGGTTCTGGATATGGTTTCTGAAAGGTAAGTGGGTGCTGTATGGTTGTGGCATTTGTGCGTGATGGTAAGGATTTTAAAGGTAATGCAGTCTTTTACTGGGAGCCAGTGCGCTGCCTGTCTGGCTTGGGAGATATGGTCCCTTCTAGGGATGCTCAATGCTGCTCTGAGGACATTGTTTTGTGTTGTTTGAAATCTGTTTAGGCTTTTTGTGGAAGTGCCAGCTAGGAGAGCATTATAATAGTCTAGCTTCACACCTATGGTCGCTCTAGCTATTGCAAGGCAGTTAGGTTTGATGAGGTAGGGTTTTATGGCATTTATGAGTTTAGTGCTCTGTGCAGATGCTGAGGCGATAGCACTAAATTGTCTGTTCATTGATAGTGTGGAATCAATGTAGATGCCAAGCGTCTTAACAGAGGAGGAGACTGAGATGATAGAATTGTCGATGTTAAAGTTGGAATATTCGCAGTATAGTTTCGCTATGGTGGCTTTTTGTCCAAGGATAAGGATTTCTGTTTTATCCCTGTTAAAGCATAGGCCATTAGCCGCCATCCAGGTTTGGATTGTCGTGTACATTTTGTGTAACGCCAAGGTGTCTTGGTCATAGGAGCTAGATAGTGGTAGGAGTACTTGGGTATCGTCAGCATAATTTGTATATGCTATACCCAGTGAGTCAAGTAAGTCAAAGAGAGGCTTCGTAAATAGGTTTTACAGGTTAGGGGCTGTACATGAGCCCTGAGGAACTCCACAGTGTACGGTAGTAGGGTCAGCATTTGCTATGTTAGAGAATACCTTCATTGCTCTACCCTCCAGGAAGGAGGTAATCCAGGAGGCTGCTTGTTTGGAAAATTGGGCTGCTTGCGTAAAATGAGTAGTAAGATCAAAAGCCGCCGAAAGATCTAGGAGGAGGAGGAGGGCCGGGCTACCTTTGTCCATGATCTGGGTGATTTGTTTTTTTAGATCCATTAAGGCAGTTTCCGTTCCATGTCCTTTGCGGAACACCGATTGTCTTTTACCTAGTATGGAGTTGGTTTCTAGGTAGAGTTGAATCTGGCTATGGGCCGCCTTATCCAAGATTTTGAGAAGGAAAGGGACGGTAGCTATGGGTCGATAATTATTGAGCTGTGATGGTTCTAATGTGGTTTGTTTTAGAAGGGGGCGTACCCAAGCTTCTTTGAGGCTATCTTGGACAATACCTGTTGTAAAAGATGCATTAATGAATGCTGTTAGAAGGGGGGCTATGGCCTTAGCGCAGTCTTTAATGATTTTGGGAGGGCATATGTCGCCTTTGCATAGGGAAGTTTTGAGATGTTTGATGAGGTCAATGACCCCTGATTCTGTGGTGTCCCTGAAAGAGAACAGAGGTGGGTGGGAGTCACTGTGCATGGCTGAGGTTTGAGGGGCCATATGCTGGCTTGGAAGGGCTTTGTAGTGGTCATTTATTTTATTTTGGAGGAGGTCTATTTTGTTAAGCATTGCAGATTGAATGCTTGCGCACCAGGCTTTTTCTTTGATGGTCTCATCTGTGCTGGTAGGAGGTGTGATGAGTTCATTAAAAATGGTAAACATTTCCTTGGCTTGAGAATTGGTATTGGAGATCCTGTCATTGAATGAGTTGGCTTTTGCTGTAATTATAGCTTCTTTATATTGGAGAGCTAGCTGCTTGAAGCTGTCTTTAGTTCAGTCACTTGGGTTGGCCTGCCAATTTTTCAGGGCCTGACGTTTATGCAAGTGAAGAGCTTGGAGCTCATCCGAGAACCAGGAGTTATTGTGAAAGGACTTTTTTTCTTTCTTACATTCGAGTGGAGCTATCGAGTTTACCGTGTTGGTGAGTATCTTATATCTCTCTCTCTACTTGTGGTGTTCCCCAAGGGTCTAATCTCTCTCCCTGGCTCTTTATTCACTACCTGGTACCTCTACATCTCTACTTTCTGCTCTAAAATTTAGTGTCATGCAGATGACACAAAGCTCTCCTTCAGACTCCCTACGACCTCTTCTGCTCCTTCTCTCATACCAGACTGTCTGTCCGCAATTCAGGAATGGTGTGCCTCCAGCGATCTCTGCCTTAAGGTCAGTAAGACTAAGATCCTCCTCATTGAGACACCTGCTCCTGCCTTCCCGCTCTCACTCTGGCTGCTCACTTTGGGCCCTCTACCCGCTCCTTCCTGTGAGGTTAAGAACTTTGGGGTTCTCTTCGATTCCTCCCTCTCGTCTCCTCACATCTCTGATATCTCTAAGAAGTCACACTATCAGCTGCACCTCCTCAGAGGTAGTCTTCCATTTCTCACTTTCCCCAGAAGCTCACTCTGTGCAGAGCCCTGGTCCTCTCTTGGCTGGACTACTGCAACAGCCTCTTTCTAGATATTCTAGATATGCCTGCCTCTACTCTTCGCCCCTTTACAATTTATCCAGTACAGGACTGCAAGACTTGTCCTTGGCCTCAAGCCCAGGGATCATATCTCTCCATCCCTGAAATCTCTCCACTGGCTCCGTGTGGCTGCAAGGATCAAGTTCAAGACCCTCTCCATCGTCCACAAGGTTTCTAGGGCCGGGGACCACACTACATGCAAGTTTCTTTTCATAAACATCTTCCTTCTCAAGCCCTCCGCTCATCCACCTCCAACTCTCCAACTCTCTGAGGGCCAGACGATTCTCCATGCAGAGAGTGGAACAGCCACCCTGCCTCTCTCAAACTTGAGCAGGACCATCAAAGGTTCCGGAAGCAACTCAAGACCTTCCTTTTCTCTTCCCTTTCTTTCTCCCGCTCCCTTGCTCATGTCCCTGTCTGCTACGCACTCTGGCTACCTGGCCACCCACTGAATTTACAGGACCAGGCTCCTGCACGACCAGTTGCCCTTGCACTGCTTCCGGACCTCCGAGCTACTTAAGCGACTGTATGCAACCATACAGTCCCCTGACTCTCTGCACTTACGAGCCACCAACCGAAGCACTTAGAAGCGACTTGCACTCTCCTCCCCCACTCCCCCCTGGCACTTCTCCCCTTCCCCCCACCCGCACTTGTACAATTTGAATGACACAAGGCCTAGTAAGATGATTGTTTTGTCCTCCTCTGTCCCCCCTTCCTTGGCTTGTCGGGCTTAGAAACACTTGTCTACAGGCGCGTTATAAAGGACCCATCATGTCATATCATATCATATCATCTCATATAACTGATAAAATAACACACACACACACACATCACCAACAAAATAGATCATTAGACCCTTTGGGTCCCCCAGCATGGTTTCAGGTGGTCTCAAGTCTGTCTGTTGTAAATACATCTCTATGACTCAGTTTGTAAATAAATAGCTCCCTGTAAATAAAACACTCTCTCACTCAGTATATGCACAACTCAACGAGTGAATAAACCACGATAATTCTCTAAATAAATCACATATTTGTAAAGGGGAAAATAGCACCAAATGTGAGTTCCTAGCTGCTTTTAAAAAAGAAGTGTTATTGTAGGCATTCAGTTCATTACAAACTTTTTGCCAATCATAGCTTGTCCTGTTCCTTCTCCCATTCCCATTTCTTATATTTCAGATAATTTTTAAAAACAGTTTCCAAGTATAATACCAATGCAAATCGCCACCTAACATTCTCCCCAGGTATAAAGCTTCCCACCAGGCCTCTGCATCCAGTTCAAATTTTGGGAATAGATGGTTATACAGATACAAAGTTCTCAAAATATTGTAATTCTGGACAAAACAGAATTAAATGCTTTAAAGATTCCACTTCTCCATTGCATAATCCACATGTTGCATTCGTGGAGGCTATTCCATATCTACATAGTGTGGTTCTATTATGTAGAATGTTAAGACCAAATCTTAAAAATAAGTCCCAATTTTGGGATTTGGGAATTTAGATAGATCAGGTGGCTTCACATTAAAGCAGTTCATCCAGGTTTTTGAAAGAGCATGGACTTTGGAGGTGGATCTAGCTGACTCTGTGATTCTCCAATCATCCGCCCATAACATCCTTTTTACATAGGCGGGATTCTGGCAGAGGATTTCAACTGTCACACCTAGTTCTGAAAGCAAGGACCGACAAGATTTAGCCCACAAGTCCAGCACCCAATCTGTGGAAGTTTCCTTTTTCGGTAACAACACATTAAATTGAATCGGGCATTTCAGCAATTGTTTTTTTACTGAAGACTAATAACGATTTACATTTTATTCTTACATAGAGAGATAAGAGACCAATCTCATGAACGGATGATGGCAATAGGGACTGCGTTCGGCAGATGGAGGATGGTACGGCAAAATGTACCTTCCAGCCAGTCCCACGTCTTCCACGGTAGTCCAAGATATGCCTCAGCTGCATAGGTGATCACTGGGACTACCTTTTGATTGTAAAATTGAACAATTGGAACCAATTAGAATTTCACATATTTTCACCCAATTATCTTTGCTTGGACTATCAGGTGTTTTAATTTGCTTACAGGTGGTCTTTCCAATGGGATTCAGTCAGGTTTGCACTAATAATTTCTCCTAAGTATTTAATTGCTGGTGTCGCTTGCAGGCGGTGTTCTCTTATATACCATTGCAGTGACTTAGATTTTCGAGAGGATTTCCTTTCAAGAACCAGAATATCATATTTTTTCAAGTTCATCTTTAATTCATTTTGGGTTACATAAAGTTGGAGTGCATTTGGTTTCTTCTGTAAACCTCTAGGGGTTCTATCCAGCACCACCAAATCGTTGGCGCAGAGTAGCCACCCTATCATTTGGCCGTTTATTTTTGGCGAACATGCCGGGGCCGGGTCGATATTGTGTCTCAAGTCAGAAATAAGGACGTTAAATAGGAATGCTGCTATGAGATAGCCTTGTTTTAGCCCATTGTGAGTCGGAATGGTTTCAGTCAGATGACCTTCTTGGCTTAATCTGACCTACAATGATGTTCCTGAGTAAAGAACTTTAATAGCATTTAACAAGTCTTGCGGGCATTCAGCCTAATCCATTTATTTTCTTCGATAAGCGTTCTCTGACTATACGATCAAATGCACTTTCAAAATCAATGCAAGCGAGATAGATTTTACAATCTCCTCTGATGGTCTGCATCTTCATCTGGCTCATCAATAGCAAGTTGAGGCTAGACTCAGCGCCTTTGACAAAGCTGTTTGTCTACAGTCAAGCGTCCCAGTCGTAATCGCCCAGTCATTTAATCGTTTTAGCAGAACAGAGGCAAAAGCATTTCCTAGCACATCGAGCAGGGCGATGGGGCGGTAGTTTTCTGGTTTCAACCGGTCGCCCTTCTTAAAAATCGGCACGATTATGCTCTTTTTCCATGAGGGTGGAATTTCATCATTCCGAATGATCCGCTTAAACAAGGTGTAGCAACATTTTGCCCATGCATTGGGGGCAGCTTTCAATATTTCATTGGCAAGACCATCTGGGCCTGGAGCTCTTGAATTGCTTGTTTTCTTTATGATCGTTAAGATGTCATCTTGATCAAATTTGATACTCCAGGCAGCCCTCTTTATTGACATTGATTCAGAACTATTGTGGTTGTTATCTCTGTAAAGGTCTGAGAAATGAGACACCCATAAATTCTCTGGCACTGGGTCCAAAAGGAAAGGACATGTTAAAATATTATCTCCATTTAGTAATTGCCATACATTCCTTGTGTTTTTAAACCACATTTCTGTAAGCATTATTTCTGAATCTCGTTGGAACAATAATGATTTATGCGTTCCTATCCAATGATGATATTTTTGCTTTCTCTTTTTCATTAGCTGGTGTCTCACAAGTAAAGGAGCTCAGTAAGCTCTTTTGCTTGAAAACTCCATTATCAAACCAATGTTTTGGTTCAAAGTGAGGCCTCACATTTCTTCGTTCATGTTGGTTGAAGACAGACAGCACACGTTCATATTCTTCATTTCCGTTATCAAGGGACTGTCATTGCAACACATTTTCAATGAGTTTGTTTGAGTCTCGTGCTTTTACCTCAGTCGATTTCTGCCGGATTTCAATTCTATTGCATGGGGCCATGACTGTAACACAACTTTGTTGGGCATGTTGCAAGTTAGGATTAAATATTTGTGGTCCCCAGTTGTCGTTGGTATCACTCGTAGGGAGGTTGTTCGACTTAGCCTATTAAAAGTGACATAGAACTAGCCTAGTGTCAAACTCAATGTTCCATTTTTACAGGTTTTTGCCCCTTGCACATCTCCTTGTATGTTGCCATTCAACATATGAAACTGTCTAGCTACAATCCCTTTGTTCCATTTTTGATATCTCAATTATTTTAGTTCTTTTTGGGCACCGCAGATTTATTTTCATATTCTTTCAAATTCCAGCAATCCAAGTTCAAATCCCAGCATAGAATCAGGAAGGGTTCTTGGAATGTTGCATATATGCCATCTATTTGGGTCATCACGATGTCCACAAAGGTCGCTACTCGGAACGCTTACTATTCGAACTTGCAGTTTACTCAGTTAATTTGCTGATCAAAATCTAAATAAAGGGATTTGGTTGGATTTCCCATAAAATTTCTAGTTTTAGGATGTTGTTGACAAAAATGATTAATCCTGAGGTAGATGTGCCGGACATACCTTTGCTTGCTTTATTATGATGGGCAGCAAAGCCATGCAAGAAAGGAACCTCAATCAACCAAGTTTTATGAAGGCATATGAGACCCATATTGGCCTATTAAACAGGTAATCCTTGACAGAGATGAGTAAAACCTCAGGTATTCCAGGATCTGATTCCCAAAGACCATGCCTCCACTTCCTTCTGGCCTTATGTCTTTGTGGTTGTAGATAAGGCTCATGGTAGACAATTCCATGAGTAGTGGTTGCCGTTGTTTAAAGGAGTTACAATCTATTTTGACTGTGGTTGATTGCATCGGTCACTGCATTAAGTCCTTTGATGGTAATTTTAAGAGAATTTAGTCCATCAGTTTGCAGCATTACTCCTGTTGCCGGAAGTGGATTCCAATGGGGTCTCCAGTGTTACTGCTAGTTTTTTCTTAAGGATTGTGTGAGGCCTATTATCTAGCACAGTTGATGGCGATAGGAATCCATGCTTGCTTCCACAATATCTTCTGTCAAAATCTTTGATATCAAAACTAAGAGGTCCTAACTGATCACATGAGTCCAAGATGAGGGACGCCAAGGTAGCAGTTGCCATATGGAGGATCACTTTATCATTTTCATCTTCATTAACAACAGCTACAATTTAATGTCACGAGGATGGATTTCTCTTAGCTTTGGGACGTGGTAGAAAAGGCGCATAATGTTGTTACGGTTTAAAAGGAGGCCATCTTCAACTTTCAGAACCCTTTCGAGCAGTACTTGAAAGACTCTAGAATTATTTGATACCACTCCTCCTGTCATGTCTCTTGTGACTTTTGTACTCCTATGTCATTGCATATGGCTGTTCGCTTGCTCAAAGTTCTTAGGTAAGTGGTGGTTGTTGAGTTTTTGATCAGTTGAGATAAAAAAGATTCCGGGTTTACAGTTTTAAATGGGCCGTCCATGATTTTCTTCCACCTCTCTTCTAAAGTTAGATACAGGGTAGTTTGATATTGAAGTGTCAATGTAACCTTCTTTTGGTATGGTCCTCTCATTGTCATTAGGATCATTAATACACACACTTTCGTCAGATTCCTCTTCATATACGGACATCTCAAGCAATAAGTCATCCAAGGGCTCTCTATCGAGAATTTGCAGTGGATTGAGTGCAAGTATTTTGTACATATCTTCGGAGGGCCCTTGTCATGCTTCTACATTAGTGGCATTGCTAGGGGCATAAGTTCCACTAAACGCACGTCACCTGCCGGTAGCTTTAAGTTCTTTATAAAGCATTGCAAGCCTGTTGTTTTGGTGGAATTTCGTGACATGTTTTTGGTTTTCCTCTCTAAATTTGTTTTTACAACTTTCTTTGATTTAGCGAAAGATCCTTGAGATTTGGATGCAAATATTGAGTAAGTCACAGTAGAACTGGAGGGATCCAGCTCTTCGGTCTCTGATACAAGGATGGTTTCAGCAGATTTACTTCTTGGGAGAGCGGCATCAGTTGCTAACTCTTGATCATTTGGTGCTGGTATGTTGTTGGTTTGGGTGGCGGTTCCTGTTAGAGTACTTATGAGAACACCAGAAGGACCGGCTATTGCAGCATCCGCCTGAAGAGGTCCCAGGTAGATGGTTGAGTTACTCATAGGTTGATTAACTGGCAAGCTTTTTATCTTTGAAAAGGATTTCATTTTCACCGACGTTTGCATGTTTGCCAACAGGGGCGTTGGTTCCACCAAAATCTTTCTTTGCAGTAGAACCAAGCGCATCCTCACAACCTGCCCTTTGGTCGACTCTTGCGTCTTTTACCAGCTCTACCAATGTCTTCAAGACTGCTCTATTAAGCTAGTCTCCTTTCTCTAGACATTTCAATAAAGGATTCTATATGAATCCGTTTTGAGTTCATTAAGGCAATCAATGTTGTTTTATCTTCATAATTATCTTATATAACTTCAGATACGGTGCCAGCAAGATTAACGTTGCTGAGAATAGATTTGCTTGAAGATGCTCCAGTTACTTGCGTAGTAAATATTCTTTTGATTTATTTACCATACTAATACGCTCATGAGGCGTGGTATTTCTCCTGAAGTGTATATTTGTGGATCGCTCTCATGGAAGCCTCCTGTCACTGATGGATTCTAGTTCTTTGTCTAGTTCTTGACATCAGCACTGTGGTTGCAAATCCAAGCCTTTTTTTTACAAGAATCTTTTGGAAATGATTGGTCAGCCCCATTTGTGCGCTGCATTGGATTTGATGATTCAGTAATCATTGTATAAATATCTGATTGCAGATTCACCTCGCAATCAACATATTTTGAGATCCAGGGAGCACTATTATTAGAATAGCGAGTTTTGCTATCCTTTTCTTTGGCGGTTCTGTGAGGAGACACACCTGGGGCTTCTGTCCTCAAGCAGACGATTGACGGCACCTCAGTCAAGGAGCCATTTTGCACAGCTTGTAAGTGATCATCAGTGCTGTTTGATATGTTGGGTCTATATTCACAAGGCATCTCATGTGGACTTTTACCTGGATGGCTGCCTATTTGCTGAAATTTGTCAGACGCAAGCACCAGCTTAGTGGCCCCTTCTATATGGGTCTCGGCTGTAGCTAAAGACTCAAGAGTGCTCTTTGGGCCTGCCCCTTGTTTTGTAATGAAGACTGTGGGCCTGCAAATGGAAGGAAGACTCATGCGAGTCTTGGTTGAATTCATTTGTTTTAGAGATGTTGTATTGAGTAACATTATTTGCATCTGCACTCGCCATCACGGCTGAGGCTGGCCGAGATTTGCTATTCTCTAAAAGGTTAATATCAATATCCAGTAAATCCCCATCCACATTTTATTCAATGTGAGGTTGTCGCTCATGTGAGGGTGTAGTGAAAAATGGAACTCTCTCGTCTTTGTGGCTTGATTTTGAATGTGCTTGTTCTGAGGGGATCTCATTTGGTTAAAGTGCCATCTTAAGTTGGACAGATCCGCCACATATGTACTTCTCTTTTTCTGTAAAGGGTCTTTGAGGGGTAAACTCTGCGGATTTGATGACAACACTGAATTAATCAGCTGGATCGCTTTATACATATTTAGATGGTCTCTTGTAGAGTCTCTTGTAGCGTTTTGCATTGGGAGTGAGCAAGGGCTCGAGGGGAGGCATGTCTCTGATAGGTCACTCCCATCGACTTGATGCATCGGGAGGTCGATTACACAGTATGCTTGGTCGTCAATGTACTCAGTGGAAACCGAAAAGGGCACGTCGACCACAAGACACTAATCATCACAAGGGGCTTCATGTGTTATCCCCTCTCCTCGAGTTTCGGGCGCCGGATTGAATGAACCCGGAGATGAGGGGCACTCAGGTGATTCTCTCAAAGTGCCTCCACCTCTTTTCTTCCCATTTGATTGCAAAGTGGAAGTTGGAGTAGACGGACATTGCTCCGTGTGATAAGGGAGCGGTTACCTAGTAAGTGGGGTTCCATATTTCAGCCTGCCCTCTATTCATTATCATGAGGCACAATCAGGGCACACTATTAGGTAGCAGTCTCCACTGCGTACAGATGAGCTTACGGATAAATCAGGAGCATAGGTTATAGTTTTCCAAGAGCACAAGATCAGGGTACTCACTGGAACCGGCGGCGTTAGAATCCAATCTGGGGACCCCGTAGAAGTGTTTGCTGCTAGATCTAGACCTGCACCCTGTGGATTGCAGACTGCAACTACACTTTGCAGCTCAATTCCTGGCCTTTCAATAAACTCAAACAGCATTTTGGGAACATTAGAATGACGACAGATTTTTTTGATATTTATTTATTTTTGTTACAGTGAAGAACAATGCTCTTTTGATCGCAATAGTTAAGATATCATATTTGATGGAAAGCATTGAGCGACTTACAATGGGGTGCGTTTGAGTGACATTCTGACCAGGCTGTTGTGGGAAGTAAATGGAACAGTCACCAGGGACAATACATGGGTGGACTTACATAGATTAAGGACAATCGACATTAGACATTTTTAAGTGTGTGTAGATGGTATGGTCAGGTATGTCAGGGATGAGACCATGATGGAAGAAGTGTTAGAGTGAAGGCAGCGAGAGTGAGGCACAGAGGCAGGTTACAGGTGAGGGAAAAATGTTAGCACAAAGGCAGATGAGAGGTAGGTTAAGAGGATAACACAGAGGCGAGGAGGTAAGCATTCAATTTGGCTTTCACCAAATCAGTGTGGACTGTTTCTCTGATGTCCGGGGGAAGAGTATTCCATGCAAGTGAAGCAAGAAGAAGAGAGGAAGCACAGGGAGGACAAGGTACCACAATGGTATTCGACGAGGCCAATCAGCGATTCTGAGAAGGCATGTAGAATTGAATAGAGGAGGATATAGTGGTGCCTTACTGTGGATAGATTTGTGACCAGGAAAAGACATTTAAATCTGGCCCTGTTTTCAATGTCAGCCGCCCAGGCTGGTGATGGTAAAAAGAAGTAGGAAGTTCAAAGACAGCTGTGGTCGTGGACTTAATGATCTTGTAGAGAAGACAGAAAGCATAGTTGGAGAGACCACCGAAGATGCTGGCACAGTAGCCCAGTTTGGAGAAGACAAGATTGGTTAAGAGATGCTTGGGAGTGTTGAAATGGAGGAGGTGCCTGATTTTCCGCATATTGGAGTGGAGATGAGCCGTTGTTGCAGTTTTGGATCTGAAAGTAGCGAAGGTGTGAGAAGAGTCATAGAGGACGCTGAGGTTTCTAGCTGAAGAGGAGTAGGGGAGAGTGTCAGATGTGAATTGGACAGGCAGAGGAGGGGATGAGAGAGAGTATTTGGAATAATTTAACATCAGAGTACAATGCCATCCAATATTTAATGGCAGAGAGACAGTTTGAAATTTTGATAGAGAGATCAGAGGGGAGTGCAGGAAGACAGATGATGATTTGGGTGCCGTCCACGAAAAGTTAGTACGAGAACCCAAAGGAGAAGCCTAGTACCTAAATAACAGAGGTGTAGAGTTTAAAGAGGAGAGGACCCAAGACAGAACCTTGTGGAACACCAACAGTTAGAGGAGTAAGTTGATAAGTGTTGTTGTTTCAGGAGACAGATAATCAGTGAGATGCTAAGTACGAGCAAGGGCTTAATCTTGAATCCCAAGAAAGGAGAGACTATTAAGCAGATCAGAGTGATCGACAGGGTCAAAGGAAGTGCACAGGTGAATAGAAATTAGGATAGATGATAGGTTGGAGTGTTTAGCAGAGTTTATGAAATTTGAGACATTTATGAGAGCTGTTTCCGTGGAGTGACAGGAGTGGAAACCAGCTTGTTTGGATCTCGAAGGTTGTGGATGTCTAAGAAATTGGTAAAACGGTTGAACACAACACTTTCCAGCACTTTCGAATAGTGAAGAAGTAGAGACACAGGGCGAAAGTTTTCCAGCCGGTTCGGGTTATAACCTTGCTTTTCAGGAGAGGTATGACTGGGGCAAGCAAGTCAGAGGACAGGTTGAAAGAGTTAAGCAAGGTGGGAGGCCACACAAGTTACAATAGGCTTGACTAGCTGAGGTGCAAGAGGGTCTGATGGGACACAATAGGGGTTAGCCTTCATCAGTACACATAAGATTTCTTCAGTATCAGTGTGACTAAAGTGGGAGATAGAGGTAGAGGATGATAGTAGAGTAGGCAGAGTGTAGAATGATGATTATAATGCTTGTGGGGGTGTGGCCAGGGACCATGCAGTGCGGAGATGTTCGACATGAGCTCCTGCATAGATCCTAATACAGATCCTTTCCAATGGAGAGCATGATCCTGTTTTGGCCAGGTCTAAACGCTGGAGTGATGCTTTGTGTACGGATTAAGCAGCTAGCGGCACCACTTTCAGCCTTGGCAATACGAGTGGCCTGCTCGCAACCTGCAGCGGCAGGATGACGGGCACGACAACACAATGAAAGCCAAAACGTGATGGATGAGTGGTTGAGCAACATGGAGGTGCTGCGTGTGCTCCCCTACCTGTGTTGCCTGGAAGTTGAGACATGCAAAGCAGACACATGCAAAGTAGAGCAGGCACAGAGCCTCAATGATCTGCCGTATATCAACGGCAGCACTTCGGGAACAGCGCTTGCCAGAGCAAACAGTGTGGGGAGATGCAGAGCTCTGGCACATCACCCACAACTTCCTACTCCCGGTGAATGGATAGCCAGGCACAATGCGGTTAGACTCCACAGAGAGAGTGTGTGGGAGGTTTGGCACCACAGGAGGTCTGGTAAGATCGGCCAGGCTGCAAGTTTTGCATCCCTGGTGCTCAATCTACCCCTCTGCAGGAACCACGCTATCCTGAGACAAGCTGGACTGACTGGCTGATCATCGTAAGAAGGAGTGGAACGCCATACGGGTGCCTGGCGAGGCCTGCCCCGCGCGGTCACTGATCCCTACACCAGCGGATGGCAAGAATATGCATGACTTGCACCATATTAGAGTTGTACTCTAATACTAGTGAAGAGGAGGCCTGCAAATCCCCTGCTGTTGCGCCTACCACACTCTTAAGGCACTAGAGTCCTCTGAGAAGAGAGCCTGGCACACTGCCCTGCAATTGCCTTGGAGAACAAACACTTACATACTGCTTTACAAAATATTTCACTGTTGCCCTCTTGGGAGAGACTTTACCTCATACCATTGTTTGATGCGAGATTGCAACTGGAGAATGCTTCACTGCAATAGGTGCAGACTATACAGGCTTCATTGGCACCCTCATTGTGGGAACAACCTGCTGCACTGAATTTGCTGGCCTGCTGATCTACACTCACCGCACATCCCCTGGCATGCCGGCTAATAAGAAAGGAGCCATACAAGGTTCAATCATTGAATCGTTTGCAGCCAAGGGTAAGCAGCGAGATCCTGTTCCATTGAGAGCGAGCAACAGTGGGAAGCCTCGATGGCCCAGGAGGAGGCCCACATAGACGAGATCCTAGCAGCGGTTGCAGTTTTGTGAACCTTGCTGTAGGGCAAGATAGAAGAGGTCAAGCTTGATGTGCATCTCTTAAGGTAGGATGTCTTCTCTCTAGCTGAGAGAGTGCCAGCCACGGAGTCACTGTTAAATGAGAATGTGACTGCTACCTCAGTTCTGGAGTCCACAGTACGTGATCTGGAAGCGATAAATGCCATCTTGCAACTACGAGTTGAGGATGCTGAAGGGAGGTCACAGAGAAATAACATCTGCGTCCTGGGCCTCCTGGAAGCAGAGGAGGGCCAGACCCTACAGAGAGGACTTGATCCTGCAGGAAGTGGGCTAAGGGAAGCTGTCCCAATTCATGACAATCAAGAGGGCACACCGTTCACTGCAGAGAAAACCACTGCCCGGTGCCAACCCGAGACCCATCATTGCAAGGGTCCTCAACTGTAGGGACAGGGAGGTGATCCTGCAACACTCCAGAGAAGGAGGCTCAATACAACAGGGTAACTTGAAACTTTCCATCTTCCCTGACTACACACCTTTGGTGCAGAAAAGGAGAAACATGTTTGTTCTGAAAAAGGAGAGGCTCTGTAAACTGGGCCTTTAATACATACACATCTACTCGGCTAAACTGAAAGTGCTTTATAAAGGAAGGGTGATTTTCATTGAGACTCCCGAGGAAGCAAACTCCTGGATGGACCACACTGACATGAAGTATTAAGCCTACAGAAGATGGCTGTGAGCGTTGTGGGAAGAGCCGTAAGCCTGCAGATACTATACTCCCCGATGTTGTAGCTGCTTGAGACACGATATACACATGCACCACTGTTGACTGAGGACGCAATCTTTAATTGGAGCATTACGCTACCCCCCACTGCATGGAACGTCTGAACAGATTGACTTATAAATGTGGTACCTGGTGCCTGCTGGCACCCAACGCCCAAACCCCCTTTGACAACGTATCGTCTTGTGTGAACAGGCAGACCCGAACAGTGTGATACTGTTGAGCCTTGTTGTAGCCTTACTGTTTGGGGCAAGCAAATTTTATTATGGATAAGTTGGTTTTATTTGTTATGTTTTTTATGTTTAGTTGTGGGCAAACAGTGGTGGGGTGAACGCTATACAGATGTGCAAGGCGGGTGTGACATAGTGGGCTTATCCATTGGAGGAGGATCCTGACAGGCGCGCACTCACCTTTGGCAGCAGGGTGATGAGGTTTTAAGACCTTGTATGTGTGGGGTGGTTAACTTCGAGGACTACACATGGGATGGCAACGCTTAAGGTGCTGACGTGGAATGTCAGGGGAATGGCCTCATATCTAAGAAGAAACCAGGTGAGGTTCTACCATTGCAGGAAGATGATGTTGATTGCCCTATTGCAAGAGACTCATCTGCTAACTGCAGAGCAGGAGACGTTGATTGCTAGATGGGGGTGGGCTTTGGATGCACATATTTGCAGTATGATAGAGGCGTGCTTGTGTGGATGGATGCCGGAGTCCCCGTCCGGTTACTTGATGTTGACACAGACAAAGAGGATAGGCTCATGATAGTACATGGCTACATTGATAATCAGGAAATACACATTGTGAATTCATACTCCCCTAACCGTCTGAGGGACATGCTGCTCCTCTGGGAGGCGGCGACTTTAATTGCACACTGGACCCCGTTCATTATAGATCTGACCACAGACATGCGAAACCGTCACCCGCCTCTAAGACCCTCGATGCATGCTAACTGTCCTATGACTGACCGACATAAGGAGGGCACTAAATACACGGGGCTACTCATACTACTCTGCCCCCCACAAGGTTTACACAAGAATTGATTATGTATTTATGGGGTCGGAGCATCTGGGGGAGTTCACCGAAGCAGAGTATATTGATAGATCCATTTCCGACCACTCCCTGCTTAAGGTACTGGAAAAGGGGCAGGACTCCGATCCTCACATGGCGTATGTCTCCGGGAGCACTGCAGGACAACATATTTAGGGACCACATGGAAGATTTCCTAGTTGATTTCTTAAAGACAAATGTTGGCAGGGTGGAGAGATGGGGGACAGGTTGAGAGACGCTCAAGGTGGTGGCTCAAGGGGAGATGATAGCCAGAGCGGGTGGTATTAGACGGTCATTAAGAACAGATATGGAGGCATTATAGCACTGTATTCAAATGTTAGAAAATTGGCATATCTCAGATTACTCCTCAGAATTAGAGCTCTTGACACTAAGGACGCAATTCACTGCAGCATGGAAGAGTCTGCAGGGATTTGATTGCGGAGTGCATGTCACAAGAATATATGGAGAAGGAGATAAGTCTGGGAGGTAGTGTAAGAGTGAAAAGCCCCGGCAAGTGATCACGTAAAGGATGAGTGTGGGGCCAGTTGGCGATCTAAGAAGGCTATAATTGACACCTTCAACACTTATAATAATGCTTTATACAAGGTGGAGATGGTCTCCCATCTTAATTTTACAAATAATTTGAAGGAACTCTAGCCCCTGTCCTGCTCAAAGTCTTTGAGGAGGCTTACAATCTGGGCCGACTACCTAACAGTATGCGAGAGACAATGATTGTCCTTATATTGAAGCCAGGGAAGCAGGCAGACTTATGTGAATCATATCGACCTTTAGCAATATTAAATCAGGATGTCAAGATCCTAACAGCACTGCTGGCAGGGTGCCTCTAACAAGTCATTGGCACCTTGATTCATGAAGATCAGACGGGTTATGTCCCTGGCCGAAACACCTCTCTGAATCTCTGCCGCCTGCAGCATATCATTGCCTAGACCAATTCTCAGGATGGTACAGGGTTGAGTGTTGAATTGCAATCAAAGCGCTTGATTCAGTCTACTGGAAATGGATGTGTGCAGCACTGCAGGGTTTTGGGATTGGTGAGGGTTTTATTCAATGGGTGGGAATATTGTACTCTGTGCCTGTGGCAAGGGAAAGAAGTGACAGACACGTGCCCAACACCTGGGACATACAGAGAGGCACTAGGCAGGGCTGCCCATTGTCGCCTCTGCTATATATATTGGCGTTGGAGCCACTGGCAGTATTCTTGCGGTGGGAGTTTGCGGCAGCTGGAATAAGCCTGGGGGTACAGGCATGTGATCTCCCTGTATGCAGATGATGTTCTCCTGTACCTATGCAAGCCTATGTACAACCTACCCCTGATCCCAGCGTGTGCTAGACAACTTTGCTAGGCTGTCAGGTATTTCATTTAGCAGACAGAAAACATGCCTGCTTCCCCAGGCAGGAGTATGTCAGCTAGATGTCCGAGACCTACCAAACCTGGCACTACAGTGGGAGATCCATACATTTAAACATTTGGGTATCCACACAACACACACCTCTAAGAGTATGCATTCAAGGAACACAGTTAGAGTTGTTGATGGGGTCAAACGCTCCATGAAATTCTGGAGTAGATTCCCACTGTCACTAATGGGTCATATAGCAATAGCGAAAATGATGTGTTACCCGGCTTACTTTATCAATCTCGCCAATGTGCACTGTTATATTGTAGCAGAGTTCTACCGAAGGTTGGACTCCATGATTAGGGCTTCCTGTGTGAACATGGTAGACACATGATAGCCCTGACCACCCTGTGCATGACTTACGAAGATGGGGGGGTACAGCTCTCATGTCTTGAACTCTAGTACTTAGCGCCCCGGCTGCAATACGTTGCGGGCTGGCTATCAAACGATCCTACTGCAGGGGCACAACTGCTGATAAGCACAAGACATCCTACAGTGCTCAAAGAAGTCATGTGGATCACAGATTGATGTTTGGGGCAATTGTTGCACATTACTAGGCTGGGCAGACAGATGTGGAAGAGAACAGTGAGTACTCACTGCACGTACCCATGACAGCGGACGTATGCCTAGATGCTGATGACTTAACAGTTGCCAGGTGGTGGTATGCGGTGGGGTTTACCACATTGGGAGCTATGCATGCAAACTGGGTGTTTAGGGACTTTGAGGGCTTGGTGAAGACAGAGGGGCTCCACAAGGGTCCATTTTCAGATATCTAAAGCTTGTTAAGATTGCTAAACGTAAATGGTCTTGCTGGCCAGTGGAACCGGAACATACGGCACTGTTGACGCTGCTGTATGAACTTGAGGATGTCTGGAGAAGTAGCCAGGCTATATGTGAGTTTCTTCAATACGGCTTGCCAAAAAGGAATTAAATTGAGACAGCTGTTGGAGACTGACTTGGGGTTCATATTAGAAGATAGGCAATGGGATAATTCACTATGCTTTGTAAAAAAAGGTCTCCCGTAATGCCAGATTACTCATGCTCCAGCCTAACATACATGACCCCTCGCAGGGTTGCTAAATGTGACATTAAGGCATTGCCCAGCTGCCCATGGTGTAGGGATGACAATGCAGGCATTATGCACATTTTATGGAGTTGCCCAAAGGTGGAGACCGTTTGGCACCACATTGAGTTTATGTGCGCTACAGCAGGGGTCTCTGGATATGAATGGTCCCCGATGGAATGTTTTCTGGGTACCTACACCAGGCCAGACAAAGATAGGCATGTGATCAACCTTATGGATTTAGCTTGTGTTCTAGCCAAGAGAAGAATAGCCATGGCATGGAAGCAAAAAGGGGTCCACAATTCCACGAGTGGTGGAATGAATTGAAGTTATGGAGCCAAGCCCAAACTAAAATTTGGTACAGGGCCATGAGGAAGGACATTCATGAGCCCACTGAGAACATAGCGGCCTGGAATGACCTCCTCCTGGTAATGTTTAGCCCCTCTGATAAAAGGCCCCTGTGAACTCTTAGGGGTTCCTCCACTCTGATACATAGGGTAATGTGGTATGCACTGGGGGCCTTACTTGAATCTGTGACATATGGACACTGGGAAGGATTTCGGGCTGGAGGGTGGATCCCCCCCACAGTTTACTATATGCGTTACATGACTGTGCATGCCTGACACCCACCACACAGAAATCACAAGAAATGTTTGATCCTGACTTTTTGTGTTGTATGTGTTTTTGTTTAATTGCTGCAATGATCACAATCTCGACTTCTTTTTTTAAAATGTATTTATTTGCATATTTATGTTAAAGAAAAACATTTTAGAAAAACCGTCTTTACATCTTTCATCAATCATAACCAAATGTTTCTTCTGTAATTAATTCAAAGAGGACCAAGCAGTCCTAATATCTCATATCGTCCATTGGCAAATCTTTTTCAAGTATTATTCATTACTTTACATTAATTACTTTGATCCTTTGCCTAGTTCTTCCCTTAAATTCAACCATTAGCTCTTATCCAACAGAGGCTCTAACACCTTCCAATAATATTGAACCATCGCTATAAGCAAAGGCATTTGAGTTCCTCCTATTAGCACCTGCAGATAGAGTTCTAAACTTCTGTACAAACCGGCCGAAGTATTCAGTTCATTTCATTGTAAAACATGGACATACAGTGAATAAATGAGAAAGAGTTTCTTGCATTTCTGTTTTTTTTTGCAGAATCTGAATCCAAAGTTATTTGTATTGCCTTGGAATCGAGCTACGATAATTTCGTTAGTTCTGCATACATTGAATCGAATCGTCATAAAGGCTGCCCGCATTTTTGGATTTGTACATTTCAGTCGGTACGATTGAATCACACCTTGTTTCGTTGATTCCATGGCTAATTGCCTATGTAGTTTTAACTTTCTTCGAACGTGTTTTGGATCCAATATGCTTCAAACGATTTCATTTTCACCATATTTAGATTAGACAGAAGGTCTTTCATCGAACAAGTTATTTCGTTAAGAAGGCTAGAGCATTGTTTTTCCCAGATAATCAGACATTTATTGGAGTTGGACCAAAGCTCCTTATTAATCCCATATATCATATAGGGGGATCACGATAACTGCATTTTTGAAACAGGCATAAAAGCTCCCAATCAACTGATGATTTAAGTGAACGCAGTCCAGTTATTTTTTCACCACCTGAATGGGGATTGATAGCGGGAGCTCAAGGACTTTCTTCCAAAAGGCGCCTTCCATATGCACCCAAAGGTTAGCTGGTAAATCCGCAAAAGACTCAGCACCATAGACTGGCACAAGCACTGGCACAACTTTTGCAATATAGAAGTCGATAAGTGGCTTCAGGGAAAATTTGCAATATTTTTTCTTCAATATGCTTGCCTAAAAGGCAAGCATATCAGCCTTTTGCAGATGCTGCACAAACAGTCTTTTAGATGGGTTGTGATCCAAATCCCCAGGTATTTAAAGCAGTTGACCTGATCTATTTCCAGATGGTTCAAGAACCATCATTGTGTTTTTTTATTCCTTAGCATGCGTTCTTTTCCTAGCGTCATGATTTTAGTTCTACTGGTATTTATCGCCAGGTCATTTACCACTGCATATTCATGGAGATGATTTAGTTGTCTTTGGAGCCCCACTGCAGTGTGATTAATCAGGAACAAATCATCCGAATATAGGAGATGGGTTATTCTCATAGCCCCAAACTTATATGGGAAACGCCTGCAGGCATTCATGAATTCCTTGAAATCGGCGATGTAGAAATTGTAGTGTGCAGGCGCAAAGGTACAACCTTGCTTGACTCCTCTATACATAGGGATTTCCTCAGTTGGGTTGCCTTTCATTGATAGGCGGATACGTATAGACGCGTCTGTATATAGAGATTGTATCTGTTCTAGCAGGTCTGACGGGCACTGTTTCGCGGCCAGTTTGTCCTAGTGGCACTCTCTATTCATACTGTCAAAAGCCTTGGTAAAATCTACAAATGCCAGATAGATTTTAGTATTAGTATCAACGGCTTTGTTCTTTAGTAGATTAATCAACAAAGCGGGCAGCGCTGTGCCAAGGCCTTTTACAAAGCCTGATTGGAAACGATCATTCAAACCCTTTTTCTCAGTCCAACTAGACAGCCTTTTGAGTAGCAGAGGGACATATAATTTCCCCAGCACATCTAGCAGTGCTTTAGGTCTATAGTTAGCTGGATCCGAGTGGCTACTATTTTTGAAAATTGGTATAATATTGACTGTTTTCCAAGAATGGGGAATGGATTTGGACACAAGTTTATTTTTGAGCACCAGATTCAAGTCAAGGGTCATTGATCAGGATTTACTCAGACTATGATATTAGATAGGCCGTCCGGTCCAGGCGCCCTCGAAGTGCTCATTCCTTTGATTAAAATCACCAGATCATCATGGTCAAAAGGCAGGGTCCAAGTGAGTGATGTTTGCATCAATTGTGGATATATTCCACTAGGGGATGCATATAACTCTCCAAAAAACGCCAATCACATTGCTACACAATTTGTCTGAAGTGATGTTTGGTTCTGTTTCAATTACTTTATAAGGGACCAGATTTCAGCTGAGGATTTCTTATTCAAGGAACGCAGCATAAGTTCAGCGTCATTCTGATATAGAATACATCTATGACTGATATACTAGGATTTATAATTTGCTTTCAACCATCTGATTTCCTCCTCCTTGAGACTAGATGGATGTTTATTTTTTTGCTTTCGAAGAAGCAATCCTAACTTTTTTCTTTTCTTCACCAGTGCAGCATCATAACTATGAGTGTGCAATTTTGCCTTGTCTTGGCCTTTATTTTTTAATCGATATGTCCGAAGAATAGAAGTGTAGTCTCTTGACTCTTGGCCTCAAGTGCAGCCCACTCGTTCATCTTATTCTAAAGGGATTTTAAAGTTTGCATTACAGGTTGTGTGTTCATTTTCAAGTGATAGCCATTGTTAGTCACCTCAAACTGAGTATGTATTACTGGTTTAGAACTCTGGGCCTCACTGTGCCAAGATAATTTGAGCCAATTATGATCGCTTTTTGCTGAAATCACAACTTCCAGAGATTCCACGTTCCTGAGTAGATTTTGAGAAACAAAGATGTAATCAATTGTTGACTTTGAAGCCCCTCTCTTCCATGCGTGAAGCCTCTTTAGATTTCTTTCATAGCACCCATTTAGTACATGTAGGCCACGGCTTAGCATCAATCTTAGCCATAAGTTGATCTTATCATTATAGCCAACAGAGGGTTCCTCATTATCAAGTTCTTGTAATTGTTTCATGGATTGATAGGCAGCGTCGAAGTCTCCACAAAGGATAATAGTCAAATTATTCCAGGTATAGGCTTCATCAATGGCATTCGCCAATTTATCCCTCATATCTATTGGGCTAATATCTTTCACACTCCAATAGATGTAAATTAAAATCAGATAAACTGTCATATTCGTCACTTTATTAACCTCATGGTTCCTTCTCAAGATTAGATATTGGAGATAAGGGCCCATCTTCACATGCTTCACCATTTCATAATGTGAGTAATTATTGACCAGAATTAAAAGGCCTGCATGCGGTCTACCTGCGTGCCCTCAAATGGCCGGGTTGAAAAATCACAGGAAAAAACGTCCAAAGATGGTTCCAATAATAGCCATGTTTCTTGGAAATAGATGAAATCCCATTCATCCCAAAAAAGCGATCCCTCCTCCAGTAGATGTATGAATCCTCTTGTGTTCCATGATAGGAGGGATACCAGCTTAGTCGGGCAGCTTCCTTTTAGTCATGGTTATTGTTTTTGGTTCGACTTCTGTATTACGGTGATATGTATTTACCAATAAACAGATTTAAAAGAAATATAGATAACAATCTTTTTGTTGGTCCTCTTCAATGGGGGTCCTGCTAGGCCAGTGCTGTTGGGTCCTACTTCGGCTTGTTTGGAGGTTAGCCAAGGGCAGATACGCCTTTTTGGCATCATGGACAGAGCTCCTGCCGTGGCTCTAAGGGCTTTCTTACGCAGCTAATCTTCTGGAACACTTTCAGAATGTGTAAAGTGTTCAGCTGGTGGCATGTACCGTGGACCAGTATACAGTTGAAACTGAGTCGTCTGACAACCTTCACTTTTCACTCACTGTTGTAATACTGTGTTTTGCATGAACGCTAGATCTTCTAGCATTTCGGTGCTTGACATTCCCTCATCACCTATACTGACCTGCATATACTAGAATCTGTTAATGACATTTAATTTGTTTTCCCTCTATCATCTCGGTCTGTCATTCCCTTATAATCGCTCTTAGGAAACACAAAACACAATCCTGGCATTCCGACTGGTGCTGTATAAAATAACAATAAATACAAATATGTCCACCAAACCCCCCTACTGATAATAAGGTTCTGAGGGCAGACATTTTTCTCAAAGACATTT
Source organism: Ambystoma mexicanum (assembly GCF_040938575.1). NCBI lineage: Eukaryota > Metazoa > Chordata > Amphibia > Caudata > Ambystomatidae > Ambystoma > Ambystoma mexicanum. Next base: position 459,943,581 of record NC_090927.1, on the reverse strand, counting down.
TGTGGTTGTGATTGGCCTGCCAGAATTCATTCTGCTACCTATACTTGCAAAAACTTGCAAGTTTACGAAAAAAGTGGAACCGGGCTCGAATTGGGATGGACTTGCGAGGTTCAGCGACCAGAAAGTTCACTCAGAATTAGTCCCCAGGACTAGTGACCAGAAAGTTCACTCAGAATTAGTCCCCAGAACTAGTGACCAGAAAGTTCACTCAGAATTAGTCCCCAGAACTAGTGACCAGAAAGTTCACTCAGAATTAGTCTCCAGAACTGTTTACAGAAACTCAAGTTGCATAGGTTTTGTGGAAAGTGCAGCTGTGGAATTTCAAGCATACATACCCTCAACATATTTAAATGATCTTCTTCACTTTATCCCTCTAAATCCAAGCGGTCTCAGGATCCTTATGCAAATAATTAAATGCAGGTAGGCACATAATGATACCTCATTGCTATTTTGCAAATAGCGCTCTCTCCTCTTTACCCTGATGTGTTGATTGTAACTAGTATAGAAAAGAAACGAAGGGACTGAGAACAAACATGGCTGATTAGAATTGTACTCATGCAGGGCTCACTGGGGTCCTTCACTACAGATGCATCAGAAGGATGCCGGTTTGATTAATCCTGCATAATAAACAACAATCGAGAAATGGGAAGCCTTTTAAAATGAACAGCCATGGCCACGCTGAAATATGGCTATTAAGGAATACAATGGTGAATGAAGGTTAATCCGCGTCCAGTGATAATCGCAAGGCAACAAATGCTGCGGCAGAAAAGGCCGATTTGTTTTAATGAATTATCCCACGCATGTTTATGTGGGGGATGGGTTATGGTTACATATATATATATATGTTATGGGTAGAATGGGTGGGCTGCACGCGTCTCTCCTGCACATAAATCTGTGGAAAAAAGCATTTAACACGGCAGCATTTTCGGCCACGACATTATCACATACAACCGGTTAATCTTTGTATTTTGCCTCGTTTCCAATTTAATGTTTCTGGGATCTAAATTTAGACAGGGGCATTGTGGGGTTACACTGGAATGAACGAAATTAAAAAAGTAGTCGGTTAAAAGATAGCACATGTGTGCATCTGAGTATGGGGTGAAGCACAACATTAGGAGGGTATATGGTCGAATTTGTTTAAAAAGCCATAAAACGGTAGAACACATGAATTAGACATTAGTTTGGGCAGTGTGTGTGTGTGTGTGTGTGTGTGTGTGTGTTTTATTATGTATAGGTCATGATATAGTCATCGCTATAACAACAGTGACGCCAAAAAGGCATTGGTCAACTCAGGTGAAATTATGAAAGGTGCAGTGGGAAGAAAGAAGAGTAATGAAGGTCAGAAGAATACACAGAGGGGTGGAGAGTCGGGAGACCAGGGACCCATACAAAACCATCAAAACACATGTGTAAAAATAACTACCATTTTACCATGCTGTATGTCTAAATTGCCCTCTTGTGAAAAGGATTTTCCCAGCGTGGCCAAGTTTCCAGGGTCTTGGGGAGGTTATTTTTAAAGAGTGGCATTTTCCGGTAGGTCTCTTGGCACTGTAGACTAGCGGGGACAAAAGGAAATGAGGATGAGGAAGGGAACACGCTAGTTGTCAGGGCCCTTTGGAATGGAAGATCCTGCAAAACAGAACAGGAAGAGAAAAGAAAGGAATTCAACCAGGACCAAAAGCAAAACAATAGGACCCTCTAGCCTTTCACTAGAGTACTTAAGAGCAACATCTCTACATACAGCCGAATCCATCACTTCGCCCACACATCTCAACACTAGTTTGATCCCACTGTATCTTCAATAATTGCCAGACCTAGCCTTGCGAGTCTCAACTTATCATTTGTGATTCTATGGGGGTGGATGCACCCACACCTTCATGTGATGCCCCTGCTCTCAAGCACACTGCCAGGGGAAGGAGAGTGTGATGTAGGCATCCATTCACGCTCATAGGCTTTCAGCTGTCTCTCTAGTAAGGCACGTTTCACTGGTTAAAAGACCATCAGGTGCAACCATGGCAGATTGGGGACCAGAGTTCCAACCTTGTGTAAACTTCACCAATGCAGTGACCAACTCAACAACTGAGTGACCACTAAATATGACTTCATTGTTTTTATTTTGCCCCTGCTTTTTTGCATGTACTTTAATATGCTGTGATTCTTTAGGTTGTGGGAAATACACGCTGGAAAATATCTGTGTTGTATGCGTGCAGAATGTATTATTTCTTATGAGAATACAATATTTCAGCAGGCAATTAGACACAAGGCTGGTTCAGCACATCCATAACCTCAGTAAATCCCCAAGAACCCACAACCAGAGACAATGAATGCTGTATTGCGAGAAATATTGTATCCTGTGTCAATCAATATTTCCAATATCTTTGACAAGGGCAGCATGACATCTGGGGTCTTTTAAGAGAAAGGCAATCCTAGACTATACGGTCAAACTCAATATTATTTCTGAAGGTTTGACTCAATTAAGTGGAATCCAGTGTCCTAATAATCCAGATGGATCATGCATAATGTCTAAAATCAAATCAGAATTTGAACTGAAAGGCACTGAAGATGTTGGAGGACTGTAGAAATATGGTGGCAATGGCCCATCCCCGTCAGCAACCAATTATCTGCAAGCATATAATCAAAAAGGCAGGGTACCATAAATGTAGGGCATGACAGTCAGTAGTCAAGAAGGAAATGTGGTGATCACCACGGCCAACTGAGACTCCTAGGCCAGAAAGAGAGGAATGGTCCATAGGATTCTCAGATGATAAAAGCATGGGCTGACTACATATTTGATGTGGGAACCAAATAACCAAAGAGATTAACTTGTCCATCCAGGCCTCTACAAATATAACCATTGCAACAGGAGAAGGAATGGGTCCCACAACTGAAGGTCCTAGAGTTCATCATTCAGCTTCCAACAGTGAGAGCTCACCCACAATTGATGGTCGACAAAAGCATTCAAAAGCATGCTGGCCAACGATCCCCTAACCCCACCTAATTGAAGATGGATCTGGGTAAAGGGGGCCATTATAGATATTTAACAACTCTCAGGAGAGAGAGAATTCCTAGTGGACCTCACACTTTTAACTATAGGCATAGACACAAAAGGACTAAGTGTGACTGACTGAGAGTGGAAAAAAGGACCAAGGGCAGTCATATGAATGTCATCGCTTTCAAGGCCTTGCAATAGCATATGATGATCAATTGTGTCAAAAGCCGCTGATAGGTCCAGTAGGATCAAATCCACCACACTGCTACTGTACCATCCACTGCCATTCATTCATCATCCATGTCCGAGACAAGAACAGATTATGTCCTTCTTGCAGGATAAAGCCCTGGGTGATGGGTGTCTGGGAAGCCAGAAGATTAAACAAAGTTATACAGCTCTTTTGTTGCAACTTTTCCCACCAGCTTAACCATGTGGTGTACTAAAGCAATTGTGTTGGGTTAGATATATCAGATGGACTTAGAGGTTAGTTGACTCTCTTTAAAGCAATATTGCTCAATACCACAGCAAAAGAGGAATTATTCAAATGTGTAATACCAAAGAGCAAAACAGCATCGTGAGTCTTAATCAGGCAAGGATCTATTGAAAAGCCAACTGCGGATGATCAAGTAGTCCGCCATGATAAAGGACAGTGGAGGGAAATGGATAGCACTAAAGGATGTTCTGCAGAATGGCTGAATGATGCTGAAACTGAGTTTCTTTTCATGATACAAATATTGTCCATTTTGGAAGAAAGAAATTAGCGATAGAGTTAACCAAATCAATAGCATGGGTTCAGAGATTGCCATAGCAATAGGATGAGCACATTCCTTAGTCAACCTCTATGCTTTGCAGCTAGCCTTATTAGATGTCAGAATTTCAAAGGTAAAGTATTTTTTGGCTGAGTATATGCAAAATATATACGAGCAGGAATAGGGTTTAAAGGACTCCTTAGCGGCCAGACCATATCAGGCCTGTCATTTATGCTCCAGTACTTTATTGATAGCTTTCAAGAGTTTTGGTTTCTCTGTGAACCTTCTAGCTGGCTAGGAGGGTTGAGAATGAAGAGTAATGGTATTCTTGATTGGTTGATAAAGAGTGTAAAGCATTAAGGCAGAGTACTGATCATACGTGGTCAAGGAGACTTGACCCCATGCCGCAAGTTATCCAGTTTCCTCCAGCTATGCCAAGGGCTACAGAGGAAAAGGGAGTTTCAGGTGGAAAAACAAACCCGCAATCTGACATCAAACACTGAATGGCCTTGCCAGTTTAGTGGATATAAATCAATGGAACTAAGGAAAGAAGTGATGCTAAATATAAGGTCCATCACTTGGCCAATGATGTGGATAGGATGATCACCTGTTGAGGAAGCTCTAAAAGTGCCATGAATTTAATCACATTGGAAATTGGGGGAAAGTACATGTCCTCAGTGCAGAGATGTAATCCTCTAAAGGCAACAAGGGGCTACATAGAAAAGGGATTTGAACAATGAGGCATTTTTCTATTTAGATGCAAATGTTTGATTTTGTGATCTCTAGATTCAGCAGGCTTTGCCACTCAAACCCACATTTTAGGGTTTATTCCTCACTGTTCATGACAATCATCATCTGGAAAACCTGTCCAGTAAAGAATACTGCTCTTCCATGGTTCATCTTTCATCTTACTCGGTTTCCCAAACTCTAAGAGTGACAGGCAAACTTTCCGGTTGCTTCCAATAGCTCTCTGCTTCACACCTGTTTGGTTGGTATATCATAAAATATACCTTACAGTAGCATAAGCACAGAGAATAAATGAACAAAAAAAGGAATTAAATGCTGAGATAGCACTAGGTGATGGAAGGATGGAAAGGTTGAGGAGAGCTGCAGATAGTGGAGTGCTAAATGCCGAGTTACGAGAAATGGAAGCAGTCAGGTGGGGTGTGGGGGTGCCATGATATGAATGGATTTATAGACAGGAAGTACAACTTTGAAAAGGGAGCAATTATGCATGAACGGCCACTCAAGATGGAGTACTTGCAGAGGGAAAGAGGGGTAAATGCAAAGAGCGGCCTTGTAGAGGTGGGCTTCTGCAACATTGCTCTTTGAAAAGCAGCAACCAGACATAGATCCCAATATTCAGAAGTCAGATATTCTACTCACTTCTCCCTCCCCCCGGACATATTACCATCTCTAACTTCGATCTGTGGCTTTCCAAAGCACTTAACTCCATCTCGCCAATCAGATCTTTCTCAGACAGAAAATGCCATGTGCCCAGCTGGTTCACTCCAGCCCTCAAGCAACTGAAAACCTTGAACCACACCCTGGAGCGTGGATGGCATTCAGCCCCATCTGCATCCAGAGGAATTGCCTACACCTCACAGCTCAAATTATATTGCATAGGAGTACAGAGAGCCACAAAAACAATTGGAAGAGAATTTCCAAAGCACCCCACCCATCCAGGCAGCTCTTTAGGCTCATCTCAGAATTCAATGCCCCTGTATGCTGCACTGACACTCCCAGACTCAATCCCTCTGTGACTCTCTCTCAAACCACTTCCACAACAAAGCCTAAGAGAGACACACCTCCATCCTCTCTAAAATCTTGACCCTATCCCCACTCTCCCCATCCTCACCCATGACACCAGAACCACCCTCCACCCTCCCACTTTTCTCCACCATCTCTCCTCTCCCCGTCCCCTCCCATAATTCCTCAATCTTCTGGCTCCCCAGGAGATCCCTGCCCCCCTTCTTGTTAAAAGAATCCTAACATCCACTTGTGCTGGCATTCTGGCATGATCCATCACCAACACATCACTAACTTATGGTATCTTCCCAGTCAAATTTAAGACCTCGTACATCAAACCCCTGCTTAAAAAGACCTCCCTCGACTTTCTTGACCCAAACAACTATGGACCCATCTCGAACAACCGCTATATAGCCAAATTAGCAGACCAAGCGGCATACAGACAACTTTGCCTCTTCTCAGAATCAAACAATTTCCTTGACTGTGCCCAATGAGGCTTCAGACCATTATGAGAAAGAGAACCCTGCTTAGTCTCCATCTGGGATGACCTCAAATGATACACAGATGGTTGCGCTGCCTTAATCCTACTTCACCTCTCGCCATATTCACCAAGAGATGGCATACTATAGGCACCAGGGATATGGCTCTGAACTGAATACGCTTCTTCCTTTCCAATAGATCTCAAATAGTACATGTCACCTTTGTTCTCAGTTCCCCTTCCAGTGCCGCAAGGTGCCTCACTATCCACTATTATATTTAACCTCTACATTAGCCCACTGCCCACACTCATTCGATCTCAGGGTCTACAATGCTACAATTACGCCAACAACACCCAACTCACCTTTATAATCCCAAAACAGCTCTTTCTCTACCTGGTCTAATCTCGCAACCTGCCTCTCTGAGATTGAACACTGAATGACGGCCAATCACCTCTTAATCAAACCAGGAAAAACTGAGATCATGCTATGTGGGAAAATCCCCCTGTTCCCTCAACCTAACCCCTGGCTGCTCTCCTTAGGCACTCCTCCTCCCACCTCCAACATAGTAAAAATATAAGGTGAATTATGGACATGGGCCTGACCAACAGTGTGGTAAAAAGCTGTTTTCTCTACTTACGCAATCGCCCTTTCACGGCTAGACTATGCCAACACACTTTACCTACGGGCCCCCGCCTCACCGCTTAGAAAAGTCCAGTGAATGCAAAATGCTGGCACACGACTCCTCGTAGCCCTAGGCCCCAGAGAGCACATCTCCTCTGCCCTCCGTGTCCTACACTGGCTTCCGATAGTGGGCGATCTTCCTTCAAGGTGATGTGCATCACCAACAGAGTCTTTTACAACAAATGACCTGAATACCTGCAGCAAAAATGTACCTGCTAGAGGCCTAACAGAAACCTCAGATCAGGCTCAGCACTCCTGCTTGCCAATCCAGTGAGCAGATCAACTTGTATGGAGGTGCGTTCCTCCTTCTCAGTTTAAGCACCCACAATCTGGAATCCCTACCAGTTTCCATCCACCGCATAGAGGACCACCTCGCCTTCATGAAGGTACTCAAAACCTGGCTATTTCCCCCCAGGACCACCAAATACATAATCCGGACCTCTTTCCTAAAACGATTTCCTACCCCTCCACAAGCCTCCCTCATGGAGAACCGCACTCCCAGGGTATACTGCTAGGTGGTACATTGCAGAGGATAGCAGGTGGTCTCACTCGCGTGGTCCGGATGCTTCCATGAAACGGGCAATAACACAGACATCAAGCTCGTTCCTCCAGAGGTGACCACGCAATATCTCCTCCATGCATGAAGCCAACATAGTAGGTACTGTTCAACACAAAGATGGAAATAAGACAGAAATGGTAAGTTTATGGCAGAATTGCTAATACCAAGAAGCCCCTCTGACCTCAAGTGGCTACCTGCGTGCCACATTGCCCAGCACTCAGCACCCATCACCCTGAAGTGCCACCATTCCACCTTCCTTCATATTTGCCGAGCCGAGATATGATCCTCTTTGAACTACGGACCGAAATCCGTGAGGCAAACTGATCCTAACATGGCCGCCGCCTCAGACCTGCATTTTGCCTGACTTTGTCCCACAGGCACCAGGCCTGCTACAGTGTGCTGATTGGTCCGGCCTCCCTCTTTGTTGAGGACCAATCACCGGGAGGCGTCAGCCGGCCTGTGTAGTGAGGCCTTGGAAGAAAGCCAGCAGCTGACTGAGATGACCGAGCGCAACCGATGCTCGGTGCTAACCCATCTATATTCGCCCTTGCCTCCCTTCCGCTCCACCTCTTCACGCCAGTACACCGATTCCTGACCTGTCCCATTCACAGGTGCTACGTCGATACAAGATCCGCTACAACGCACCCGTTTGAACATTTGTGCCGTACATCCTTACGTTGTTTTGCTAAACATCGGTTCCTATTCAAACTATTGTTTAAACACTTGCTTAGCTGCATGATGCCCGTCCTCCTAGACTAACTGTGTGATTTCTGTATGCTCAACATACTTGCACTGCTTTGCACGGCCTGCCCTTCCAACTGTCTAAAACATTATGTTCACCTGTTTATCTACGCTTGTCCAGTACTGCCTAGACCACTTATGAGTAATGACCCCCCATCTGTGACTTTTGATTAGCCCGTGTAGTATGAAAGTACCATCCCAGTCTCAGCTTTAACGACTACATCTTGGCTCCTGATACCTTTACGTGCTTGCTGATTATGTTTGGCCCAGCTACCAGTAGACTCATGCTTGAATCTATCATTCATAGATTATTGTACCGCATTGCACCAGTATTATGCTATGGCTTTGTGTTTAATCCTGCCTCCAACTTTGATTGTGCACCTAGTTCTTATACTAATTGTTTATCGTGACTTTATACTACAGTGTACTGTGGACCTAAACAAGGGCTTCTGTACCTAGATTTTCAACTACCCGGTACACCGCTCTGCCCGCAGCAGCGCTGATCACTCGCTGACATGCCTATATGAATGCCTGATTCTTGCTCTTAGGTCTGCCACCTAACACCACCTACTACTCTGGTGGTTCCTGTTAACCCTTATCGCTAGCAACCTCTACAAACTTAGGCATACTGTCTAGCGACACCCTAGCCGTGACCTTATTTCACTAGTGTGCGCCACTATGCATTGGCAATTCTCCCCTTACACTGCTAGCTATTTCTCACCCAGCCTTATTCCCAAGATCCTATCTTTGACGTAGTCACTCACCTTGTATTTCAGTGCCTTAACAGCGTTAACACCTACCAAGACCCAAACCCACTCATTACTCCCGTGCACTATCCAGTCTTGGAACAGCATGCCTTTTATTTTGAATGACCAATTGCACACATCTACCATGCCCAACATCGCGCAGTCATATCCCATTTTAGCATTGACTCCCTCAACACATATCATTAACCCCTACCTCAACTCACCTGGCCTCTGGCTAGAACACTTTTCTACTAAACCTACGCCTAACCAACCTTGCACTGTACATATGAGGAACCTTACTCTTGGTTCTAGACTTCTTAATGCCTCCCATCACCACACCAGCACCATCCTACACACTAACCCGGCAGCTCAATCTGCAATAGCCTGCACCACGCTACTACCTACCTCAACCAAGAACACTAAACCTAGTATCAACACCTCCCCAGCACATAAAACCATGATCAAGGGGGCACTGATTAATGCCAGGTCCCTTTCTGCTCACGCGCTTGACATGGCCGATCTGATTTCAACTCATGACCTCGACATTATCACCATCACAGAAACCTGGCTCCATGCTGCCTCAGGACCACTTCTATCATTGGGCATCCCCACAGGATATACTATCATCAGAAGTGTTTACAACACCAGCCAAACCAAAGGAGACGGTATTGCCTTCATTCACAAAAACTCGATCAGCCTTCGTATCTCACCAACACAACAGACCCCATCAGTGGAACTTCTTTCAGTGAAATTAGCCATATCACCCAACCAAACTATCACACTTCACCTCATCTATAGGCCTCCCGGTCCTATATCTACATTTGCAGAAGACTTATTCTACATTGTTGCGGACAATACCAAACCTAAATCGCTAATTATGGTATTAGGGGATTGCAACCTGGGCCTCCAAGACCCCAATGTGCCTCAGCACGCGATATCACTAGTATATTATCAAACCTAGGCTTTACACAATGTATCAGTGAACCGACACACATTAAGGGTAGAACTCTTGATTGGTTAGCTGACTTAAACTGAAATCAGTATGGAATCTAACCAACCTTGCGCTTGGACAGACCATCACTTAATCACCTTCAGCATCTTAGCAAAAAACGTATGCACCACACAGGACATCGCACCTGCAATCTCCATAAGAAATAAGAGAGATATAACATGCAAAAAACTACTCCCACTTCTCCTCCCAGCCCTCAATGAACTCTCCTTCTCCTGATCAGATCCTACCGTCTTGGTATGCACGTTTAATCAGACTATGCCGAAAGCTCTTGATCTTATTGCACCTATTAAATCTAGGAAACCTAAACCATGTGCTCACCTCAACTCCTGGTACACACCACAGTTGAGAGTTCTATGCAAAGAAAAACGCAACCTAGAAGCTTGCTGGAAAAGTAACCCCACTGAAATGAACAAAGCAATCCTGGCCATAGCCACCATGAATTACAAAGATGCTATCCTCAAGGCCAAAAAAGATACGTACAACAAGCGTATCCTACAAGCCAAATCAAACACTAAAGAGTTGTTTAAGATCCTAAAAGAATTGGAATGCCCGGTCTACCCACCTGACACATGTACCAAAGATAGTACTTGGTGTGCCAATATCCAGAAGGCGCTCCTTGGTAAAATAGCCACACTCCAAACTAAAATTAATGATAATAAAATTAGCCTTCAGATTGACCCGCTCCTTAAGCCCCATCGTGATAGAACTAAATCTAGTATACACACACATAAACCTTTCAGCTTCTCTCCCCTCTCCACCACTCAAGTCGAAAATATCATCAACAATCTCAAACCCTCCAACTGTCAGGGTGACTTATGTTCAGCCCCCATTATCAAGGAGGCCTCACATAATTTAGCCTCATTCATCGCTGCCTTTATAAATTCATCATTTAACTCAGGTATTATCCCAGACAACTTGAAGGATGCGTGGGTCATCCCACTTCTTAAAAAAACTACATTGGATGCAAGTATACTGGCAAACTACAGTCCTATCACTACTGTGCCGTTCTTGCTAACAATCTTGGATTGAGCAGCCTACCTGCAGATCCAAGACTATCTAGAAACAAATAAACTCCTAGGCCTCAGACAATCGTGCTTCCGTCGCCGCCACAGAACCAAAACATACCTCATTGATCTAAAAAACCAGATTAAAGACTTAAAAGACAAAGGCAAGTTGGCCCTTCTACTCCTTCTTGATTTATCAGCAGCGGGTGACCTGGTAAATCACCAAATCCTCTGTCGACACCTCAAACTAGCTGCCCACTTCTCAGACAAAGCCATCGCTTGGATCAGCTCATTCTTGGATAACAGATCCATGAGGGTCTTCTGCCCCTCTGCCGCAGCTGAACCTTCAACAGTTCCATGCAGGGTACCACAAGGATAATGTGTTTCCCTTACACTTTACAATGTGTTTACGAAACCAATGTTCGATATCCTGGACTATCTGGGTGTCACCTACACAAATTATGCAGATGACACCCAGATATTCATCCCCATCACAGGTGACCACACAGCTGACACACTAGCCGTAAACACGATCTACCAAGTCATCCAAGCCTGGATGGCTCAAAACGAACTCAGTCTCAATGACGAAAAGACAGAGCTTCTCATCTTGGGCTCTCATCAGAGACTTAACAAACTAGACCCAACTTTTAAATCTTTTGTCATTGATGGTAACATCATTAAAGTCTCAAACAACACTAAAACTCTAGGTATATATCTCAATATCACCCTCTCCCTTTCTAGACAAACTAATGCAGTATCCTCGGCTGCAGCGTACACATGCAAGCTGCCGACCTTTCTTCACACCAGCCAACTGTACTACCGTAGCTAGGACGTTGGTTATGTCCAAAATCGATTACTGCAGTGCCCTCTATTTAGGTACTAACCAATGCAATCTTAACAAGTTACAGATTATCCAAAATAATGCCATTAGAGCTGCACTAAATATCCCTAGGAACCATCACATATCTGACACCAGACGAAGCCTCCGCTGGCACCCTGTATCACAAAGAGTTTCACCCAAAACACTTGCTTTAACGCACAAATGCCTCGCCAACCAAGCACCTAGCTACCTGGCCTGCAGATTTGCTTACCACACTACCAACAGACCCCTCAGAACCGTCCAGGCCAATTGCCTCTCCATACCTCGCTTCAAGCTCCAAAAATCGGGTTGGGTCAGTTTCCCAGTTCTGGCTGCAAAACTATAGAACTCACTTCCAAACCCTCGTTCCTTGCCTTCAAGAGCAAGGCCAAAGCATGGCTGTCCGCCCAAGACCTGTCCCGACAATAACTGGCCCACTAGTTACCACCTGTGGATGCTCTTTTAACTTATTATACATAGTTGATATACCCGTATAATAGCTGTTATAATAGTTGTTTCTGTATACTATTGTATAATAGTTGTTTATGTACACGACTGTACATTTTTGCTTATCCCGTCACTGTATATCACCCTCTTTGTTAGCTTATGTATATATGTCTTGTAACTTGAGTGATGCGCCTGGATGCCCTTGGGCCAGGTGCGCTATATAAATAAATAAAATACAAATACGAATACAAGATGAATCTGAACCACTTCCTGATGTGTGGTTTATGGATATTACTTTCTAATGACACAAATTGTTCCTCGAAGGCTGCGAAAAAATCGGATTGCAAGGCTGGGAGCAAAAGCTGTGTCTGTAGGTACCTTGTCTGTAGGTAGAATTGTCCAGAATAGACAAAGAAGTTTCTTTTTAGTGCAATGGTCATAAGTTCCACAATAAAGGCTGCTGGAACCCTGTGTTGGGTTGCCTGATAGATAGATAAGGAACTTGTGGACTACCTCAATCGCCTCCTCTTGCAGGATATAGGTATAAAGCGATTTAATGTCCATTGTAACCAAAGAATCTGGTTCTACATCGAAAGGATCCTCCTCAAATATTGTAATAGTAGTTGTAGTATCTTTGAGGTAGGTGGCAGTTAGTTGGTTTATAGGTTGCAAGAAAAGATCTATAAAAGTGCATAAAGGTTCCAAGATGGAGCCGCATCCCGATACTATCGGTCTCCCTGAGGGATGCGTCTGGTGTTTGTGGATTTTGGGGAGGGCATAAAAGGAGGAAATCCTCTTCTCAGAATGATTTAGGTAGTCCTGCTCCTCCCTTGTAATCCATGAGCGATCTGCTGCAAACTAGGTAGCCTCCCTGATTTCATTCTCTATATCCAGAGAAGGATCTTTGCGTAGGGGATGGTAATTTTGAATATCTTCCAATAGGTCCAACACCATACGATTATATTGTGTCCAGGAGAAGAGGGCAATCCCTCCCCGCTTGTCCGCTGGCTTAATCACCAAGTTTGGGTTTGATGTTAATTCTTCCAGTGCTTTCTTTTCACTATTCGAGAGGTTGTTTCTAATATTGTGAGTCTGATTTTGAAATCGTTTAGGATCATTCAGGACACATTTCTCAAATAGAATTATTTCCTGTGCCACCTGGTTATCTGATGGAGATCTCCTGACAGAGAGCACATTTCGTGGCTGTCTGAGAAATATGGATTTATGGGATTACACTGAAAGCATGTAAAAAGTGACAACATTGAAATCACACACAATATCGATTGCACCATTGAGCATAGTGTGATTGCTCAGGAAGAGTTACAGGGGCCAGCTGCTTCTCTAGGCCAGGTAGGTATGAAACAAAACAACCATGCTTACATCCTTGCACAAGTTCCAAACACTTCATTACCATCCATGGAATAATCACTTACAACTTTTACAATCACTTACACACCTGAAATCTGAGCAAACGCATTCTGCCAAAGAACAGTCAAAGTTCCTGTAAGAAGCCCATAATGGCAGAGAGCAGTGTGGTTCACTAAGACAGACTGTGTTTAAGGGAGGAGTTAGCCTGCCACAACACACACCCCCATCAACTACGTGGTCTAAAGGCATGAAACACCACTTATAATGAACTTATGAGACTAGACGAGGGAAATATTCACACTATAATCACTAAGGGCCGATTCATAGAATTATCTGTGCAGAAGATAGGGTACTTGCATGCGCAACTGCGCGCAAATCCACCTTTGTCGCTTCATGGAATAGAATGCGCTGTACTTTTCCTGGACTTGTGTGGAGTGTGCATTGGCTCGGCACGTCTGTGCAAGCCGTCAAGGGTTTTGCGCGAGTCACCAAGCAGAGCATGGGCGTGGCTTGTGCAGAGAGATAGGAAGGGGGCGGAACACCAAAAATGGGAATGAACTTACGGAAAAAAAGTGGGCATTCCTTGGGACAGTCTGCAGACAGTCCCTTGCACTCCCACAATTGCACAGTATGAGACATATTCATGGATTTGATCGTGCAACATCTCGGCTGGGAAATGGCAATGCAAGTCCTTCAAATGATCCGCCACACGAAGGCTGGCGTAAGTACATTTGAGCGTAGGATTTGCAGTACGCAGGCCTGCTTACTGGGTACCCCATGCACTGTTTGAAGGGTGAGTGTATTCCCGCCCAGGGGAGCACACAAAAGTAGCTGTTCTGGCTGCTCATGCTTTGAGTGTGGGTGTGTCGGTGGCGTTCTGGACGCGACTTGCGAATATGGTTACTTTATGCTGTAAATTTCATGAATACGCGGGGGGTGCATTTTTCTTTCTGTGCACAGGCTGGTGCAGTGTCATTCTCAGCGCGCGGCTCTTGTGTGATTTCCGCTAACATTTCCGTGAATCGGGCCCTAAGACTCATGCAACAGGTACACTTCGAGAAATCTTGACGAATCAAAAGAACGTTTATTACAAGGAGTTAAGACGAAACACTGAGCTTACAATTTATGCACAGACACACATGAAGATACTTACTGTGACATCAGTATGCAGAGAAAGAAATCAAAAAATCACAAGCTTGGAATTAGTAACAATTGGGACCACCACATACAGCGAGATGACAAACAGCTTTTTAGTGAGCATCTGCACCAGCCATGTCGAAGTTGGTGGCACAATAGAGTCACAAACACACTAGTTAAATAATATAGGCGGAAAAATAACTTCAATCAATGCACTGATTGCAAGGTTCGTTGTAATATGGGTGCCGCAGTGAAACCAATTTATTGAGACGTTTCCCTACCGTCTCTCTTACCATCTGGAAAATACAAATGCATGCCTTGGTTTTAAACTCTGCCATCTTTATACTGAGATGCTCAGAACACCATTATGGAAAGCAAGGGAACAACAAATAATGCACCACGCAGCAATTGACTACTAAGTAAGTATGTTGAATCGCTGTATTGGAGCCCTGAGGAAGAGCAAAGCTTGAAACACGTATTGGCTCAACAGTTATGTAGAGCTATGATACATTAAAGTGATTTATGCTTGAGAAAGAGCAAAGAGTGTACATTGCGACCTTCCATTTGAATCACAACTAGATATTCGACGCTAGACTTTAATGAATACGATATGAAAATAAAAATAATCGAAAACAATCTCTTTTGGGGAGTCGCAGTTTGAAACCAAGGCTTGCATTTCTATTTCCACAAACACACTTAACCGCCCCTAGGACACAGCAGAAAAGGGCAGCCAAGGGACCAAATGCCAAAAAAGAAACAAAAATATAGCATTTGAGTTGCACATGATGGAATTACAGGGCCCTTTAAACCCACACCTCACCAGGTTCGGACTGGGGCATAAATTGTCTCGGGCACCAACGAAAAAAGTGGCACATAGTTGCAAATGACAATTCATCCCTTTTGCAACAGACTGTTTGAGTAGTGAACTGGGAGGAGTTTTTTTGATCAAATGTGTTGCAAATCGTGCATTTTAAAGAGTATTCGTTCAGTAACACTGGTCAAAACTACTAGCCGCATGGTGAAGTAACTTTTCAAACTGATCCACATGGGCCAAAAAAGTGGGTCCCTTGGTCCAAAAATCTGGCCCACCCTAGCATTTTGCGTTTTTGGTTCGGGAATTGCCATGTAGGCCTGTCTGAGCCTTCGCCTCACTTCTCTGAAAGCACTTCCTCACTCTATTATACTAGACACCCTTTCCACTTTCAGACCTACATAATTGGTCTGTTATGTTATGTTATGTTAAAGGTATTTATATAGCGCTCCGTCACCAACGGAATTGGTCCCCAGGCGCTCTGGGGGATCTGTAAACAGGAGGAGGGCGGGTAAGGTTAGTCGGGAGGAGGGGAGTAGGAATGAGGGAGACGTGGTGTACTGTTTACAGTTTCAGCTCGATATCCACCGAGTGCTGGGCTTTGGTGCAAGTATTGGATCGGGCTATACCTTGTGTGCTGTGGGCGCTGTTTATGTGTTTTTTGCTGTGGTGTGGTAAAGTGCATGTGGATTGCTGGGAGAGAAATGGGTTTGTGACTTTGTGGGTAAAGTATGCAGAAAGTCGAGGGTTGGGTTAGTGGGTTTTGTATCCTGGTGCCAGGTTTGGTGTCCGGTACTTCTGGTTCCATTCGGGCTGTATCTCTGTGGGTGGGGTTGTTGCTGGTTCCTTATGGGCCGTCTCGCTGTGGTGGTGCTGCGCTGATCCAGCTTTATCGTAGTGAGTATTGTATGGAGTGCCTACCATCTCTTACCATGGAGCGATAGGTGTGTCTGAACCTTTTCCTCACGCGTGGAACTGGGTTGGTAGTATCTATTCTCTTGTTGTCTAATGTGACCCTGGTCGGTTGAGGTTTTGAATGGTTCAGGGTCGGAGTGCTGTTGATGGGGCGTCCTAGTGTATCTGTCTAGGTCAGCCTGTGTATTCTGTCATTAGTTTCCTCCTGCCATGACTATCTTTGACCTTTTATTTATTTATTTTTTGGTTTAAGTGGGGTGACTTCCTTGGGCTGTTGTTTAGTTGTAGTTACTGTGTGATGGCGCATTGTGCTTCCCGCTGTATCTTGGTGGACATTGTGTAGTGTGGGTGGTCATTCTGTTTCTCACCCTCTGGGTTGGTGCTAATGGTATGGGGTTTCCTGTTCCCTTGCTATCTGCCATGATTAGGTCTGTCGTGGGTGGTTATAGTTTAGGGTCAAGGAGTTGCCCGGTTGTTTTTGTCCTTTGTCTTGCTTAAGTAATTGGTTTTTGGTCCTATTACGGCTGTCTCCCGTAAGTCTACATCTACGGTAAGTCATTTGGTAGGGCGTGGGATATTTTCCTTAAGGTTTTCCATTGGTTGCTTGGTGTGGATCCGGGCCTGTCTCTTTGTTCATCAATGTTTTAGTTGTGTGGGTGCCCCTCTGGCCAGGCTTTGTAGTTATGATGTGAAGAGCCAGGTTTTGAGTAGTTTCCTGAATAGTAGGTGGTTTCTTGTGTTATGGATGTACTTTGGGAGTTCGTTCCAGATTTTCGGGGCTTGGTGAGAGAAGGAGGATCCTCCAAGTTTTCTTTTGTTGTAGGGTTTCGATTCCAGGCAGATGTTAATGCTCGATCTGAGCGTTCATGTTGGTTGATGTAGACACAGTTTGTCTCTCAGGAACTCAGCGCCTTGGTTGTGTATTGCTCTATGTGTGATGCACATTGTTTTGAATTTTATTTGTTGTTTTATTGGTAGCCAATGTAGTGTTTTGAGGACTGGTGTGGTGTGTTCTCTTCAGGGTAGTTTCAGAAGCAGTCTGGCTGCTGCATTTTGTATGCGTTGTAGTTTTTTTTAAAGTCGTTCAGGCATGCATAAGTATAGGCTGTTGGCGTAGTCTACTCTGGACATGACGAGGGCGATGATGGTGGTTGTTTTGTTGGTGAACGATTGGAGCAATAAGATCCTCTTTGCCGCTCGCAGGAGGAAGAAGCATTTCTTGAGGAGAGTGTTTACTTGTGGCTCTAGCGTGACATTATTGTCCATCAGAACCCCCAGGTTTTTTACAATCAGTGAGGGTGCTGGGTTTGTCCCGAGATCCCTTGGCCAAGGGATTAAGCGGTTTTCTCCATTTTTTGTGGCATTATTTCTGCTTTGCCTGGGTTGATTTTGAGGCAGTTGGAGTTCATCCAATTGAATACATTGCAGAGGCAGTTTTCTAGTGTTGAGTTTGTTTCCAGATTGTCTTGTATTTTGAAGATTATTTGTGTATTGTCAGCGTAGTTGTAGCAGGTGAGGCCGTGGCTATTGATTATTCTGATAAGTAGATATAGGTAGATGTTGAATAGTAGCGGGGAGAAGGATGATCCTTGTGGTACTCCGCAGGTGGAATCTCTCGGGGTGGATTTGAAGGGTTTCATCCATACAGTTTCCATTCTGTTTGTTAGGAAAGATTTGATCCATAGTAGGGCGGTGCCTGTTATTCCAAGTCCTTCCAATCTTGTTATGAGGGGGTTGTGGTTAACTGTGTCGAATGCTGCTGATAGGTCTAGGAGTATCAAGGCAGTGCTGTTGTTTGAGTCTGCTGTCATTTTCCAATCGTCTGTAAGTGACCTTGTGACGCATCAGGACTTGAGTGCGCACAAGGACAATGTTCACACACCAGGAACATGCAGGTATGTCACATGGGACTGCTTGTGACTGCACGAGTTGAGTGCCAACAGTTTGTACGATATGAATTCATGATGTTACCGGCCTTCCTTCTTTTTGATTGGAGAATGATTTCTTGAGAGCGCTTGCTTTTTCATCAGCTCTCTTGTTCAGCAGTCACCTGCACACCCCAAAAGTTAACCAAGACAGAGGCGTGCAAATGCACGTAATGTATACATGGGAGGGTTGTCCATGCAGTCATAGTTTAAGCAGTAATACGAACGGTAATATTTAGTGAAATGTTTTGGCTTAGAATCTATTTTCCAGTACTACAGCAATGGCCCAGCACATGCTCAATACAATGCAGAAAGTGAGACCAAAATGTATATTATGGTACCTCTAATCGTTGGTAGTGATTGGATGGTAAACATCACCCTGCATTCTGCAAGCCATGTAAGGGACAAAAAAGATACTATGCTAGAGGTGTATAAAAAACAATTTTAAGGTCATTTCGAGTGTTGACTCCATCGTTGCTAACGTTCGGTGCATATACGCTCTCATCGCCTTCGTTCATCACCCTGTCATCAGAGTTGCTTGCTTACACACATGTGCCGGAGAGTGGGTGGTATTCAGCAGAGTGTTGCCAATTGTCCAAACAGCAGCAGTGGGTGATAGCAATGTGGCACACCTTGCTAAGACTGAACAGTAAATTACCCCCTGTGACACAAAGATAAGAAAATCTGCTTTGAAGCATCCAAATGGTTCTTTCAATTTTCGCACCCGGGGAGGGTGAGCCTACCTATCAGGTGGCTGGAACAGCGGGCGAGAATACACAATCCCCGCCCGCTGTTCCATACACCCGAGGCCCTTACCCGGGTAGTGCATTTATCGCCCTTCTTTATTCCTCTAATGTGGCGAGGCAACAGGGTGACTCTCCCTGCTGCCTCCTCACCCCCAGGCCTGTTTCTTGGCCCAGGTGAAGCGAGCGGACAGCTGCCCGAGGCGCAGTTGCTCTAGTGCATGTTTGAATTGCCCCGGGGAGCGCAATTGCCTTGGGGCGGGCACGATTGCTCTTGGGTTTGACCGGGTGAGTAGCGGCAGCGGATGCTGCCTCTTACGTAATACTAGGTGTCCTTTGCCCCGGCACGTAGTATTACGTTAGGTAAAAGGCAGCACCATTGTCTCAGGTTTCGCACAGCGGAGCTGCCCTCTGCTGGTGGCTGCTTTTGGATTCCGGCAGCCGTCAGCGTCCAGCATCAGGCCACCCTGCATGTGAATTTAGTGCTTTCATGCATGGACGTCATTTAGGGGTCACCAGGGGTCGCAACTGTGACCTGTGAGGTCTCCCTTTTACATTCAGGCTCCTGGGCTGTGGCCAGCGGCATGTGGCTCTTTGTTTCTGGTGTGGCTGGTTTTCTGATGGCTATAGCTGGTAAGATAGCTCAGTGGTTTGAGCGCTGGCTGCTGCAATTTGTGTGTGATCTGCAGGTTCGACTTCCAGCAGGGTCAACTCAGTCTTTCATCCTGCTGAGGTTGATAAATGAGTACCAACACAGGTTGGGTGATAGTGTATGTATCTTTGTTCTATATGAAGCGCTTAAGCGGAAGTGCTATATTATAGCACGTCATTATCGTTTGGCCTTGGACGTCTGCTTGCATTCACAGTGATTTGATAATATGGGCCTACACGTACTGATATTAACAATTCATATGGTGATCCATTCTTGTATGAAATGTATATCACTTTACAGTGATATCGTAACCATATTTTTCGTATTGCACTCAGAAACAATGCTATCCGAGGCCATTTCCTGTTTTGTCGTGGGGTGAAAGGTCGTGTTCCATCACTTCTGTAATGTCACTTCAGGCTGGGGTCAAATGACATCACTTCCTGTAATGTCATCAGAGATCAAGGGTCGTGTAATGTCACTTCCGCTTCCCCTGGCAATTTGGTGAAATGATGTCCCTTCTTTCATGGCAGAAGCTGGAGCGCTTTGATTTCAATCGATGCTGTCGCCATGTTCATTATTTCAGTGAAAACTGTGTGTTTTAGATACACACCGTTGTGAGAAATGTTGCGTGAGAGACTGTATTTCTTTCTTTCAAAAAACTGTAGTCCCGTCCTTTTACTCCAGCCATCGGAACACTCCTTAGGACATCCCATTATTTCACGGCAACTTTCAGCTATTAAAATAGTGCAAGCTTCATTAAATCACCTGTGTATTAAGAGCCGAGGTGTAAGGCAGTGGGGGTTAACTGGAAGAGGGCAGCTTTGGTAGGAAAACGCAGCGTGTTTATTGCCCTGGTGTGCTGCAATTGTGCTTCCTCACTGGGCACTTCTGTACATGATCTTTCATGTGACTCATATTGAGTAGAACTGTAACAGTAGGCCTGGGTCTGCATGGTATTACCCCCACATCCCACGTTTACTTGTCCCAGTACCCACACACGACTGGCCCTATGCATTGGCAGTCTGTGAGGTGATAGAGGGCCCTATGTTATTAGCATAGCAATGGTCTCCTGGCTCCTTCAGTCAGCAGCTGCCTCTACATAACTACGTTTGCTGGCCTCGACATTGGAGCGTTGATGACCTGCTTCCTACCTTGTCTGCCAGCCATCAACCTGTAAACAAAACAAGCATGGGCAATGACAAAAGTTTGCGCTTTTGTGTAGGAACATGATGTCAATACGTGTGCAAATTATGGGGTTTGCACGTCTTTTGCTGCACAGGGCCTCACTTATCTTAGGACATGCTATTCATTCCCCCCACCAATTCTAATATTTCACTCGTTCTTTTTTAGGTTGGTATACATCCAGCCACTTACCCATAGTCCTCCAGTTTTCTTTGTTGTCTTCCCCGGAAAAGTGGTTCGTGGTAACCTTGCTGGGCTTGTGTTACCATTTTCTACAATGGAAATGGCTTCTCAGCTGTGGGACAGAAGGTGAAGTGAAAGGTGCCCCCCCCCCCCCCGGACCCTGAGTGGCAGCATTGACTGTGGAGATAGGGAGAAAGGAGGCCCAAAATAAGTGTAGGAGTGTTTTTCAGGAAGTCCACTTTGAATGTGCAGTGTTTGGTGGATAGCGCACAGGGACTATGCTTGCTTCTGACACAAGACAAGACTGGGCTACACAAGTTCCAATGGCTAGCAGGGTTGACTCAGCCCTTCATCTTTCTGAGGTTGTGAGCACCAACTCATGTGCCTGCTATGTATTTTGAGATTCACACATACAATCATTTTATTACAAATTTCTTTATCAAATATAGAGATCTCTGATCACTGTTATATTCCTGATTTAATACAAAGCAGACAGGAACACTTCTTTGTTGCTATTTGTCCCCTTTCCCGCTCTCATGCAGGTATTCTGAAAGAGTACAATAGGAGTGTACCAGACTTTCCACCTTGGAATGATAATCTTCTATAAGAAAATAATGAATATGCTTAGTCTAGTATTGCCCCTTGCGAAATACAAGTGAGGTGGTGCGAACAGAACTCTGGCAACACACGACCAGTGGTCAGTGTGCCCTCTCAGACCCTGGTAGGATGGTCACACCACAGTGTGCCACTACGGACAGTTTGAAACAAACTGCATTCAGGCAAGACTTTCCCTAAGAGCAGGTGACAGAAGAGCCATTAACTTGGGCAGCAGCAGCTATGTTTTCAAATTTGATTTCTTCTGTAAAGTACTTGAATTACAATGTAATGAAACCAGCTTCATTCGTATAGCAATGATTTATTGATATTAAGGAGGGGTTTTGTCACACAACACAGAGGTGCAGTTTGGGAGTGACGTGTGCCAGTCGGGGTGGAGGGGGCACCTTGTTGTTTTTCACCCTGTGCACTAAATCTGCTAGAAACTTCCCTGCGCACCCCCCAAATAATTTGTTGCCCTTCCCACCCCCCCACTTATCTGTGGAACCGGTCCCTGAGCTTCTCCCGCCTGGCTGCCGCCATTGATATAGAAAAGGGACTAAGTAAATTTTATAATGACAGACGCCATTTTGGGACATGTTTTCCATGGCTGCTGTTATCTGAAAAGTGATATAGTGCCTTTTCCTTTTATATGACAGCGGCCATTTTTTAAACCTTTTTTTCTGCAGAGGGAGATGGGCTTGTACCGAGCTGATCTCCCGGGAAAATATTCACACTCCTCCGCTGGGTCATGAAATGCAAAATATTTGCTGTTCCTTGCCGGTTTTCCATATCCCCTTACAGCAAAATCCACCAAAGAGGAGCACAAGCTTCTCTTGGCAGAATCGCCCTTGTGCGCACCGCATTTCACTTTTGTTTCAGACATGTTGTTTCTCTATCGTATACTTTGCATCTTTTGCACGACCTGCAGGATTCTCTTTTGCATGCACACGCGCATCGGCCTATTTCACTTTCATGTGGATGTAAATTTCGTGAATGCGCACATGCGCTTTTCGGCACAAAGAAATGCTTTGGCGTTCCGCAAGCCACGGAATGTTTAGGGTCAAGAAACATGCCGGTGTGCCACCAAATGGTTTGCGCAGCTGACATCTGCCAATGGTACATGCAATTCACAGAACTCACACATGTAATGTTCTGGCTTGCGAAACATTCTGTTGCACCAGCAAACGGTACACGTCAGCGAACGCAGGCAATGGTGCGCAGGAATCATGAAAACCCACACAAAACCACGACAGATGAAATATTCTGCTTTGTGCTCGAAATTTTGGTGGAGGCAGAATCGTGATGGTAATGTCACGGAACGCACGGGATCAGAAACCAGTGCGAATTTCAACGGTTTCACTTTGCAGGCGGAAGTTTCGCCCAGCATTAGTAATGATTAGGTGAGTTTTACAAACCATCTGCACAGTGATGAAATAGTTCACCTTGAAATTTTGGAAAATGTGTAACCTTTCTTGCAATGGAACCACTCACATATGTTTGTGGTTCATAGGACCTATAACTTTGAGAAGGTCCTGGGAAAAGAGATGTAACAAGAAGTGTACTTGAGCAATGCATCCATGATCTGTCCTAGAATCTGACTGAAGGATAATTGGGAAATACCTGCAGACATGGCCTTTGTGTCTTTGTGATGTCGTCACCAACTCCTGTGTCACGTGGAGAGGAACACGGGGCCAGGGGAAGGGGAGGGGCGAGATGTGTTTACGCTCAGGCAGTTCCTGAGAAGTGTTCACTCAATAAAGACGTGTTTGATCGAGCCTCCCTGCGTCCGTCCCTTATTTGAGAGAGATCACTGATTGGCGAGACGGGGCATGTTGTAGGCTCATCCACATCTTCACACTGGCGACGAGGCGAAGAATCTACGCCACAACAATTACCATTCCGGCGTTTTCACGCTCGACTCATCAAGTCGAGCGCGAAAGAGTGCTTCAAAACACTGGCTCCCAGACATTGGAACGCTCTACCCACCCACATTATGAACGAAATATCCTTCCCAAATTTCAAAAGCTCTTTGAAGACTTGGCTTTTCAACAAGTACTAACTGAACCAGAGCACCAATCCGCTCCAATTAACTGTACATATCTGACTATTTTGTATATTGTTGTATATTATTGACTGTTATTCCTGTGTACTTCTGTGTTCGCTTTTAAGATTGCATTCTCCCATTGTCTGTAACTACGCCGTGATACCCCCGGGTCTGGGCGTATAACAAATGTAATAAAATAAAATAAAAATAAAGTGTCGGATGAGCGGCAGACTGCGGCCCTGTCAAGGCACAACGGTGAAGGTAAGGCGGGTGGGAGTGAGAAGGCTCCCCACCAGCCACAATCCTCATCAGGATTCCGGGCGGGGTACTGTGAGTACCTGCCAATGGCAATGAACAGTCAGCAGGTGGAGCGCGTCGGCTCCCTGCATTCCGGACGGATCATCCTCGTCAATGGTGTTGTCCCTGGCAAGGCAGCGGTGGGTGGAGCGCATCGGCTCACCACATGCATCGGATCCTCACGTGGAGGTAGGCCATCACTCATGTACTCCTGCCAACAACGGAAACGTGTTGAAGTGCATCGGCTCCCCACAGTTTCCCGCCAAAAATAGTAACGGCACAAGTGGGTGGAGCGCATCAGCTCCCCACAGTCTTCCCGCCAAAATAGCAACGGCTCAAGTGGGTGGATCACACCGGCTCCCCACAGCCTTCCCGCCAAAATAGCAACAGCCCAAGTGGGTGGAGCGCTTCGGCTCCCCACGCGCAAAAGGAATTCCGGCTACGGGTGGCAAAACGTGGGTGGAACGCATCGGCTCCCCACGCCTCTTTAATATCAACACATCGCAAGTTCCTGCGCAGGCAGCAGCCAAAAGGGGTGGAGCAAGGAAGCTCAACACTCTCCTACTGCGACAAATTGTAAGTGCACACCGGCGAAACATTTGTCATGCCGGATGACTCATCAGAGGAATCACTAACCGTACAGCTAACACCTGCCCGAGTAGCACGCACAAGCATGACGGACAGCCTCATATCACAGCTGCCCCCCAATTTAGATCTTAGTGACACCAGCACATTGGGGCCCAGGTGGAAGAAATGGTTAAGGGACTTTGAAGTATGGCTCAAAGCAGTAGGCCCCCTGGAGGATGAAAGGAAACACAGCTTACTCACTCATGCCATAGGGTCAAATGTAAGCGACATTCTAGATGAACTTCCCGAAGACAACATAGACACCTACACCAACCTCAAATCAACTCTCACCGACTACTTTACGCCGCACACCAATGTGAACTATGAACGGCACATCTTCCACACCACAAAACAGTTGAAAGGTGAGACAATGGATGCATTTGTAATGAGACTAAGAGTAAAAATGAAACACAGTGACTTCAACAAATATTCAAATGAGGAGGCGCTTTGCTCCCAAATCATAGTGGGGTGTGAAAGCGGTGATTTCAGGAGACGACTATTGCAAAAGCCACGAAACCTTGAAGAGATCCTATGCCTGGCCCGATCAGAGGCGGCACTGACAGCACAAGTGGAAGGTCTTGATGGCATCACCATCACCAACGGGAAGCATGAGAGTGTACACAAACTTGAGAACACCTCAAAAGGGAACACAGATCCATTCTGTTATCGTTGTGGGCATGAATACCCACATGAGTGCGCGTGCCCCGCCATGGGTCAAATTTGCTTTGCATGTGGGGGGGGAAACCATTACAAGGCTGTATGCTTCATATATCGCAGCAAAATGCGGGGTAGTGGAAGAAACAGACATTCCACACCAGAAAGAGAGTCGAGACATCCAAGCCGCAGTCGCAACTCACACCACCAGAATGACTCGACACGCCGCAGAAGCAGGGAAGAACCATCAGACCGAAGACAACCAAGAGCAACACAGGAATGGAGAAACAACAAGCCCGCATCCTCAGGGCGAAGGAGGCGTCCTCGGAGATACGTCAGATGCTTGGTGGAATAGTCACAGTCAGACAGTGTCTCCAGCGCCTCTTCAGAGAACAACCCTAGGAACGAAATGAAACCAAGAAAAGGAGAACCACAGGTGAAAGGCTACCTATATGCACTAGGGAACCCATCCGCGAAAGAGAACAGCCCCACGCTCATAATACAAGTCAAGAAAGTGGCTGCTGAATTTCTGGTGGACACCGGAGCCACGGTCAACGTGGTCAGTGAGGAGGTATACAACAACATACCAAATGCACCACGTCTGCAGCCAGCCAGAGTGCTCATCTTTCCATACGGCTCCAAGACACCCCTAGTGTGCAAAGGCTTCTTCATGGCATCATGTAGATACAAAGATCACACAAAAGAAATACCCATGCATGTTCTAGAAGCCGCCGCAGACAGTGGATGCATTATTAGCTACAAAGCTGCCGTCGACATGGGACTAATCCATGTTCTGTACAGACTCATGATGCACAAACATTTGGATCCCACGGCAAACATTGACCAAGTTTTCCCTGCGCTGTTCAAAGGACTAGGAAAATTGGAGGACAGACAGATTGAACTACACATAGGCAAAAACGTCCCGCCCGTAGCACAGCACCACTGGGGAATTTCTATCAACATACAAAAGCAGGTAGAAAATGAACTGATCAAACTCCTAGAGGCGGACATAATTGAACCCGCAGAAGGCCCCACTCCGTGGGTGTCCCCCATAGTACCCGTGCCAAAGAAAGACTCTTCAGACATCCACATTTGTGTGGACATGTGAAGGCCAAATGAAGCAATTTTGAGAGAACGTCATCAATCTCCCAGAATCACGGATATGGTACATCTGCTCAACGGAGCCACTGTCTTTTCAAAACTGGATCTCAATAAAGGGTACCATCAATTAGAACTCCACAAAAGATCCAGGTACATCACCACATTTGCTACTCACCTGGGTCTCTATAGATACAAAAGACTCAGCTTCAGAGTCTCTTCATCAGCGGAAATTTTTCAGTCAGAAATCCATAACATCATCAAACATGTGCCAAATTGTCTGAACTATAACTATGATTTCTTAGTGTTTGGGCAAACTCAAGAACAGCACGATGATACACTCATGCGGGTGTGCATGGCACTGGAGGAAGCGCACCTCACTCTTAACAAAGACAAATGCGAATTTAGGAAGACAACACTAAGATTCTTCGGGCACCCACACCGGATCCCGAGAAGGTCAGTGCCCTCACAAACACCACACCACCAAATTTTGTCACCGATCTGCAATCATTTCTAGGCCTGGCTAGTTATTGCACAAGGTACATAAAGGACTTTGCATCGATAAGTGCACCCCTGAGAGCCCTCACCAAAACCAACACAGAATTCAGGTGGTCAGACGAGTGCCAACAAGCATTCCAAGTCATCAAAAATCGCATTGTGGATGCCAAGAACATTGCGTATTTCGATCCACAGCGGCACACAGAACTAATCGTGGATGCAAGCCCAGTTTGACTTGGGGCCATTTTAACTCAACTTGATCGCAAAGATGGTCAAGCTATACATGTAGTATCCTATGCAAGTCGCAGCTTATCGAAAACTGAGCAAGCTTACTCACAAGCTGAAAAGGAAGGTTTGGCTGTGGTTTGGGCAAGTGAGCACTTCCATCTATTTCTCTATGGGAAACCTTTCACAATAGTCACAGACCACCAGGCGCTACTGTTCATTTACGGCAACGCTCAGGCCAAAATGCCTCCTAGGATAGCTCGCTGGGCCTTAAGACTGTAGGACTACCACTTTGACATCATTCATCGGCCAGGGAAAGAACAAAATCCAGCGGACTTCCTTTCGCGTCACCCCACTCAAGATTGCAGCCCAGACCCATCCATAGCGGACCAATACATAATGTATGTGGTCCAAGAAAATGCCCCGCAAAGGTTTGGATATGGAACAAATCACCAGAGAATCCAACACGGACCAAGCAATACAGATCATCATGAGATGCCTTGAGACGGGTCACTGGAAGCATGCAAAGCAACTCAAGGAGAATGTTGGAAATTAAACCAAACAAGACATCACATGTCTACTGGCAGTAAAAGAGGAACTCGCCAAAACAGAGGAAGGATTGCTACTTAAGGGAACCAAATTAGTAATTCCCCAGACCCTGAGGAAAAAAGTCCTTGAGCTTGCACACGAAGGACACCGAGGGTTAATGTCTACAAAAAGGATGTTGCGACAAAGAGTATGGTTCCCTCAATTGCATACCCAAGTGGAAGAACTGCTGAAGAACTGCCCCACTTGTGTGGTCCTTAACCCTCAGACCAGACCAGAACCGCTAAGAATGACTGAATTGCCTGAAGGGACCTGGGAAGAAATTGCAGTAGATCACTATGGCCCTCTGGAAGGAGGCGAATACATCCTTGTAGCCATTGATGAATATTCGAGATTCCCTGACGTGCAAATGGTACCATCCACGGTGGCCTATCATACCATCCCTGTGCTGGATCGGATGTTTGCTACATATGGCATTCCAAAAGTACTAAAATCAGACAATGGGCCACTGTTCACGGGACAAGACTTCAGAAACTTTGCAGAATACATGGGTTTCCATCATCGCAAGGTAACACCGTTGTGGCCCCACGCAAATTCTACAGTTGAACGATTCATGGGCAACATTAAGCGCACCACGCAGATAGCTCGCCTGACTGGAGAATCAGTGGAAAAACTACTGTGTCAATTAATGAGGGACTATCGCAACACCCCACACAGTACCACAGGCAAATCGCCATCGGAAGTCATGTTCGGAAGAAATGTAAGAACCAGACTACCTCACATAGGTCTGGAAGAGGAAAGGTACAAAGGTGACGCCGAAATGAGACAGCAGGATGCGTCACGGAAAATGGACATGAAAGAAATGGCTGACAAGAGAAGAAGGGCCGAAGAGAATGCTTTAGAACCAGGAGACATCGTCATTGCAAGACAGCCACGCAACCGCAAGAACATGGCGGCTTTCAAAGAAGAACCCCTCACCATAACCCAAAGAAAACGGTCCCTCATCACGGCTGAAGGCAGTACCCGTGTCATGACAAGAAACAGCTCTCACTTCAGAAAACTGCCAGGGATCATACCCCTAATTGAGCCTTGCACGCCAAGAGATACATGAGAAAGAGATGCACCTTACGAAGGAGACATGAAGGATTCTGGCACAGATGAGCCACGTTGGCTATCGCAGAAATTGAGTGAGAGAAATAGCGGGAGGCCGCAAAGGACTCGAAGAAAATCACATTGTCTCATTGAGGAGATGCCCTGATCCCGAACTTTATGTTTAGTATCGGGGGGGGGGTGTGATGTCGTCACCAACTCCTGTGTCACATGGAGAGGAACATGGGGCCACGGGAAGGGGAGGGGCGAGATGTGTTTAAGCTCAGGCAGTTCCTGAGAAGTGTTCACTCAATAAAGACGTGTTTGATCGAGCCTCCCTACGTCCGTCCCTTATTTGAGAGAGATCTCTGATTGGCGAGACAGGGCATGTTGTAGGCTTATCCACATCTTCACAGTCCTGATAAGAGCGAGTGGCACAAAAGTGGAACACAGGCAAAACCTTTGTCAACAGAGGAATTCCAGTCTGGATTTCTATGTTGGCTTGCTGATCAAATGTATTGGTATCTAGCAGCTAGAGAGTGGCTTGCTTGTCAAGGTGCAACAAAACAAGAACCTGTTGGTTCGGACATAATGAAATATCAACTTCAGATAGTACATCCTCTCTTTGATTTGTTCCTCCACTATGTCCTGAGTGGAGACTGAAGACGCTTATAAGGGTGATCTCCTCATACCTTTTTCAAGAATTGCCTCCTCAAGGGAGAGTTCTATATTTGTCCCTGTAAATGGGTTGACATACTGTAAAATATATTCACAGTTGACAGATTCCGCAAACTTCCTAAAGATTCCGTATGTTAGCGCTGGCCTGTCAGCCCTCACCTTTTCCACCTACCACTGGTATCACAGGTAGATAGGCTATTTCCATTGGCAGGTTTGCCAGATTTCTCAACTGTCCCAGATGTTCCAGGATGGGCTGGAATGTGAGGTCCAGTTTTCTTAGGCGTCACAGATAGGGCATGATGGAGGTGGCTCTGGTATCCAGGAATCCCAGCACCAGATTTGAGCAGGGGGTGAAATTGTTAAATATAACTGGAGTCAATTTTACTTCCACGCCCAATGTTAGGTACATTCTACTTTCCAGTTTGCTTCACCATTACCACGATCGATCGACGGCCAATCAACAAACCAAGTAATAAACTTGCATTGAGTGACTGGCACCTCCAGTAGTTGTGACTTGGCATTAGGTGCACTTTAAATGTGTGTACTGTACACTAGTAGGATCAGTTTTTGCAAGTTGTACATATGCGATGTGTTGGTTTGACCTAACTTTGGCAGCTGAAGTAGTGTATTGTTCCTATTTTGTTTGGTTGTTTATTTTGGCAGTCTTGTATACACTTCTTAAAAGGAGTATCAAGGTAAGTGCAGTAATTGTGTGTAGATGAAACATGACTTGAAGTTCTGGCAGGTCCAACAAGTAGTGAGGCTGTTTAGAAGGCTGTTTTCTTTCAGTAGATCCTGCACTGCTGCAAGGCCCCTCGACTTTTAGCTAGGCCAGGAGTCGGTAGATGAGTATATTGTATAAATTGCATTTATCACTTAATATTTTGGTTTTGTCCCCATCAAGAACCAGAGAAATGTCGTGATTAACACAGGTGTGCCAGGAACCACAGAATTCTTCATTTTCAATCATTATGGAAGTTTCTTTCCAGAAGTTGAAAATATTACTATTCCCTGGTCTAGGCAGTATTAATGCTCATTCCTTTCAGGTCACTTCTGGTGTGAATGTCCATATGAAGTTATGATGTTAATGACACTATCCTGTTTTCGAAGGGGCCCTTGGACAGATTGGTCTGATCGCTTATTTGGTGCTTTCTGGGTGAATTGGGATGCACCAGTGACGCGTGTATGTCACTCCTTTAGGTGAGGGAATCTGCAGCCTCCCCCTTTCATTGTCCCGTTTTCTTTAATCTAAGCCAAGGATACGAGTGGTTTCATTTTGAGATAAGTAAGGAAATGTTTGCATTTTACTTCATAACAGACTGAGCCTCTTCATTACACAGTTAAAAATCAAATTGGAGATGAGATACAGGAGGTTGGTAGGACCATCATTTTGTTTTGGTTCATTTTGGCCATTTTTGTAGGGTTTTTGTAGGGTTATATGCACGAGTGGAGATTCAGAAGGTGTGAGGCTGTGTGGCTGATCTGAATGTTTTGGATCATCTTTCCCTGGGGCTTGACTCTGTCTACTTTGTCGTAGTGGTAGCATTGTCCCCTCACTCTTTTCCCATTGCTCACTGTCATTCCCTGGCTTACTCCCCATGTCCTTCTAGCGTCCTTCCCCAAGCCAGTCCCGCATGTTCCTCTTTTTTAACTTTTGTAGAGTTCTTGTGTCCTTGTGCCACTCTCCTGGGACTCTTGGGTGCATCTACTGTCTTACCTCAGATGTAAGAGCTGCATGTCCACTTTCCTGCTCTCCTATGGGTGTCCCTTTATGGGAAACATTCCCATGACCCCTGCTTTTTATCATAGGGGACACCCCATTGATCCCCACTCTGTTTCTGCTCCTTTCCTTTTCCTTTTTCTGATCACCCGGCCTCCTGCTACATGATCCCACCTTGCTCCAATAGAAACCGAAGGGACCAGTGATAAGATGGTTTAGAGTATTGCATCCATGACATGGTGACCTGCTACTGATCTGGATACTTAAATATCCGATTTCCTTTAGCTTCCGAAGTAGAGGCCAATCTTTGTAGTTATCTCTGTGGATGTGCTTAGATATTGGCATTAATCTTGATTTGGATCAGTTCACTATGTAGCCTGCTAATTGTCAAAAGACATATACTCTGGATCGATGTATTTGATGTTTTAGCAATTGCAAGTGGTTCAAGTGCTGCATCAAGAATTAGGGGCTTCAGACGGCAGACTTGTTCTGTCCCCTTGTGCAAATTGAAGTAGGATGATTGGAGTTTGTTGGTGCTCACACAGCCCTGTGATATTTTGCAACAAAATGGTTCCCCTATGTACCTTTATATTTATCTGTCAAATGCTTTTTTTTTGCTGCCCAGGAAGTGATATGTGTGCTTTCTTATGAAGCATGGAATCATTTCCACTGCTTATCTAATGCTGTTTGACACCCCATAATCTGCCTGCCTTGTCATCTACTTCACTGAAAATGGACTTCAGTCAGTCTGCCCAAATGATGAACCTTGAAGTGTAATTCTTTAGAATCTTCATGAGAATTTAATTCAAATGTAAATGTAATGTTTGCTGTTACGCTCAGCGAGATCACCAAAAGAGGGAGAAGGATGCTACACAAGACCATGTACATTACCTTACTTTGTACATTGCATTGTACATCTCTCTACAACATCATATGAAAGTGACGTGTTTAAAGGCAATCTACAAGTGGTGAAAGTTGCCACATCAGATTCACAATAACATTTGCATAAGAATTTACTATGGTGGCATTTTCTGACTGGAAAGAACTATTGTATTTGGTCACAGGAAATTACTTTAGGTACCCTATGTTGAACAATGAATACTAATCAAATACAAATAGTCTGAGGAAGATAGTTTCAATACACCTGGCCAGAGGCAACCTACCAGCTCTAATGATGAACATTTGTTGCACTCTTCAAATAACACACCAATAAAGTGGAATCAGGCTGCTTCAGTAGGCGTGTGGTTAAGACATGGATATCTCTAGTGACTGACTTCTGGTGGATGAGGTGATACTACTGTCCTGTTCTACTCTTCTCTACCTAATTCCTCCTGCTGCTTTTGTGGAGGATATCTACCTTTCAACAGTGTGGAGAGCTGCCCACTTAAGAACCTTTTGGATGCTCCCTGCTACCCGATAGCCTCCATCATGAGAATGTTTTGGGTTTTCCCCTTGTGATGACATCTCCTAGCTCATTCTTGGGACTGGCAATGGGGTGACCCATGGGACTGGTGCCACCCAAAGTCAGTGAATGTTGGCAACAGGGGTGTTATGGTCAGAATCCCTTAATTACCCCACCTTGGTCCCATGGACGTCATTTGGGGGTCGCCAGAGGTCGCAACGTTGACCCCTGGCAACTCCCCTGCAACCTCCGGCTCTGCTGCTGTGACACCTGGTTAAGGGCTGCAGAGGCAGAAAGCAACCAAAAGAAAAGAGGGCTCAGATGAGAGCCCTCTTTACATTCAGTATCCCCCAATGCCCATGCCCTGGGGGTGGGGAGGGTCCTCTGACTTAAAATAAAATATATTTATTTTTGGAGTCACCCTCACTTCATAAAGATATTATTTTCGTTACAGTTTTCCATTTTCCGAGCTAGCTACTCCCTGAATGAGAATTCAGCACTGGAAGAAGAGTTTCAGCAACATTGTTCCTCTACAAGACATTCTCCTGTCAAGTATGCAATGTTTCAAATTCCCCATATGTGTAGCAGAATTTAGGGTAACACCCAATTAGATCGGGAAAAACAGACTATATGGCCGTTTGATCTAATTGGGTGTTGCCGTTTTGGTCAAATAGAAATATACTGAACATGAGGAGCGGGGGCTGCAGATGTGTCCCCCGCTCCCCAAGTTCGGTATTTGGAGGGGTTAGGATGTGTGGGAGTGTCCCCTGCAACCTTTACATTGACGGCAGTGGACAAAAATTGCTTGGGCCCCTGTTTTTAATGAACAGTCAAAACTGGGCCCCAGCAGTTACACTGCAGTCAGTCCACCGCCGATCAAAACGTTTGCAGGCAGACAACCCAGAAAAGAATTTAGTGGTCCAAAAGCTTACCCAGTTTGTTTCCAGCCTTGAAGTCACATGCAGGAAACTCTGCAGAGCTCATCACAGCACATGTAGCCACTGGGAGGGACAGGGTAGAACATTTTTAATTTCAAAATTATATACAGGTCACTTACAGACTTGGAACAACCACTTGAACCCAACGCAGCTTCTGGAAACAGGAGGGACAGCTAATCAGAGGCTAAGTAAGTGCAAGATTAGTTGGGAACATTAGGAAAAGAATGGTGGCAGGAAGAGAAGATAACATCGGGACAGGGAAGTGGAAGTCAAGAGGAGAAGGAGGTAGCAACATCAGATATTGGTAGTGACATGTAATAGGTAACATTTGGGGAAGAGACAGACACTGAAGAGGCTGAATAGAGAACCCCACACGGGGAGGTGGCAGTGGTAATAAAGTTGGTACTGTGTAGATTGGGAAATTAGCATCAGGAGTAGAAAGGCAATTTGGACAGGAACAATAGGTGGTGTGGAAAGGTATCTAGAGTAGAGAGAGAGAGGACCAATTCCAAGTCGGAGTGCAGGGAGGCATCTGTTGGGCCTGGTTGGCCCTGGGTAGGACCAGATAGTGGAAGGAGGTACGAGCTGGTTTCAGGCAGAATATTATAAGCCTGGAGAGGTGCTTAAGTGGAGACACGGAGGGAGTCTATGCAGATCCTAGAGCCACCTCAGCAGCTCTCCCAGCTGGTTGTACCCACTGACCCAACTTCTTACAAAACCTTACCCGGAAAGCCCTCAAATAGTCCATACCAAGAATAAAAGAGGGGGTGCCAAAAACCGCACACAATGGAAGAAACATTGTGAAAGGAGAAAATGTTTCTGAGGGAAAATAACCCAATCTCACTGAGGAGAGAACATGCCTGACCCTTTGTTGGTTTAGGAAATTCTCACATGTTTTCATTTAAGTTGCCATACCCTGTAAACCATCCATGAATAATGATAATAAACACTGACATATTGGGGGTCATTACGAGAATCACAGTAAAAATCAGTTTTTACCGGCATGGAGGCAATACTGGGTCCAGGTAGCAATGACGCCGCTAACAGCGGCCGATTACGAGTATGCGTGCACGCGCATAGTGGCATGCCGGTAACGACAGTACCGGCTTGCTGCAAAAGTCCATAAAACATCCCTTAGCAGAATCATTGAAAGCGCTGACAGCCCTTCCTCCTCCGTCCACCTCTAAATAACAGGCCCGGCATTACCGGGTCTGGCATTAGCGGGCACGCTAATAACGGACCTGCTAATAGCGGGCCCGCAAATACCGGAACCGGAAGTAACATAATCGCGCCGGAACGGGAAATGTCACAGCGCCCATCTTGAAAAACACAATCCATTGCCATCCTCGATACACAGGACCTCGAGCCTCAAGACTCAGAACATCTACTACACCACCAGCACCATGCCAAAGGCTATAAAGAAAGGGGCATCCCGGCAGCGGAAGGAGCAGTTCTCCGAGGATGAACTCAACATGCTCGCTGACACTCTGGCTGAGAATGCAGTGGTGGTCTTTGCCTCTGACCTGAAAAGAGCAGCACAGCTCAAAAAGAAGGAGATATGGGAGATAGTGGCCCAGAAAGTCAGTGCGGTTGGCACCACCCCCGCACAGTAAAGGATGTCAGAAAACGTTGGGACGACCTGAGCCTCAGAGTGCGCAATATCTTGTCTGCCAACCGGAGCCAGGGCCTGGCTACTGGCAGTGGCTCCAACTCACCAATCAAACTCAGCCGCTGGGTAGAAACCTGTGCAAGCACAATCGGTATGGAGTCCATAGAAGGTGTGGGAGAAATGGAACATCATCGGCAGATGGAGGTGAGTGTCCTAAGAAAATACTGTATTGCAAAATATGATGATAGTCCACCAATGTGACCGTGCCATGAGGCAATGCAAGGCCCATTACACACACATGGACACATCCCTGCCTAGATGCCGTCCCCAGCACAGGCACATCCACATGCATGCAGCATGCCTATGCAATACCTGGGACACACACCACAGACAGGGAAACAGCATGTGTCACACTGCACACAGTCCAAAACACAAAGGCATATCACACAGCAGACACCACCTCACACATGTGTGAACCTAACATATGCCTGAGCAACCCCACCAAATGGCAGATAACCTGTATGCCACAACAGTAGGACAGCAAGTCATTAAATGTGTACAATTGCACTTATACCATTGTATGCATGATGCATGTACAACCATCACTGATGCCGTCCCTCTTATGGTCCCCCACAGGGCGTGATACCGACAGCGATCCAGAGGACTCTGCAGTACAGGCCACCACTCCTACGAAGAGGGCCAAGTCCAGGGAAGACACCAACAGGCCTACCACCTCCAAGGGCACTGGCAAGGCACAACAGCAACCAAGGACAAAGTCACCACTGGATGGCAGGGAACAGGGGCATCATAGGTCATCCACTACTCCACAAATTCCAACACCTGTGGTATCCGCAGCTGTAGAGCGGTGGCCGATGGGACCCTCTCTGCAGCTACCAGTTTGGTTGTGGAGGCAGCTGCCACTGCGCCACAGAGTGGCGATGAGGTCCTGTGCCAAGGCGAGGTCTGTGTCCCTGAGGAGGAGGACACCCGCTCCATGGAATTCCTTGCCACACCCAGCCCCACCCAAGCACACCAGTACACACCCATCAGCTCACCCGATGGCACGTCTCATGTCCAGTCGGGACGAGAGGCTGAAGCAGAGGGCTGGAGCCCCACACAGGACACACCGAATTGGGCCCCTTGCCACACCTGCCATCCACCTCCACAGGGGTCTGGGACGGGGAGTTCAGGATGTCACAGATGGAGGCGCACCAGCAGGAGCTGACCGGCCCAGTTAAACAATATGTCACTGATGGTGATGTGACGAGAAGGGAGGCCTGAGACAACACTGCGGCCATGAAATGGGCCATAGAGGCAAGCACCCAGAAGATCTATGAGGAGCTGTCGGCAGTGTGGCAGGTCCTTGGCAGGATTGCGTATGCCATGGAGGCTCGGCGTCCTGCCCCGATTGTAGAGCATGCACCCACGGGGTCTTCCTCAAGCTCTACTCAGACAAGCCTCCTGCTTAGGTCTGTGCGCACCATGCGCTGCCCCAACATGCCACCCCTGGAGTCAGACACAGGACATTAGTTGCAGGCTTAGCCTGAATGTGCACACCCATGCAGACTCGAGTGGCATAACATTGCATGCCATGTGTGGGGTAGTTGTGGGGGAGGGGGAGAGGGGAAGGGGAGAGGGGAGGGTGTGTGGGGGAGTTGGGGGAGGGGGAGAGTGGAGGGGGTTTGTGGGGGAGTTGTGGGGGGAGGGAGAAGGGGGAGGGGGTGTGTGTGATGTGGAGGGTATGAGCACTTACTACTTTTTCCTGTTAAATACACCCGTTGTGTACCTGAAAAAATACTTGACTGGACATTCCTTATTGTGTATGTGTCATTTATTGGTTTACAGTGCATAGTGTCCATGTACCCCACACCCAGTGCCCTCAGTCCCACATTCATGGCACCCTCTGCACCCATGTGTCTTAGAAGTATTGGCCTATCACAGACTGGCACACAGCACGTCCCTCCTGTGCATCACCACTGGGATGATGTACAACCCCATCTTCTTCATCTTCTTCATCCTCACCTGGTGGTCGCTGTTCAATGTCAGGGGGCAGGCACGTTCCGCCGGATGCACATGTTGTGCAGCATGACACATGCCATGATGATCTTGGCCACCTTCTCATGCCTGTACAGGAGTGCCCCACCCGACCGGCTAAGACAGCGTGCCTTCAACAGGCCAAATGTCTGCTCCATGACCACACGGATACAGGTATGGGAACGATTGTAGTCCTCTTCATGCTTATTCTGCGGGTTCTGGACAGGGGTGAGGAGCCACGTCTTCAAGGGATAGCTACTATCACCTGCATGGGTGCAAAATAAGGTATGTGTAAGTCAATTCCTGGTGGACACCTGTACTTATCACACATGCCTGCAGATATTTATTGTTCACATGCACATGTCCCTGGTTGTATGCACACATTTTACCTTGCCACAATGTGTGATGTGCCATGGTCTTATGGTGTGGGTTGCATTTTCCAGATGATACAGGGTGTACACACCCTTGCTGTTGTTCATGCACTGTGGATGCATACCGCTGTGTTTGTTATCATTATGTGAAGTGTAGTGATTAGTATGATTTTATTACTGGCAGCATGGTCAGAAGTCTCAGCATTTTTTATCATTCAGCGCTTATTATTCCCAGGGTTACATGCAGCGCTACTGTGGTGGTGGCCCTGTGACAAGCAGTGCATTCCCTTGGTGGGATTGATTTGTGCACTATCATGGATGATTGTCCTGTGTTGTGAATTGCTGCAGAGATTTACATTGTGCATACTCACAGCATGTTGCTGGATTGTGTTACGGAGGGTGAGGTAGTGTTGGGTGGTGGACGTGTTGTGGACTGTGGGCTGGTTGAAAATTAGGCATTTTGTAATTGGTGTGCAGCTTCCATCATTGCTATGGGGATTGGTTGTCATGTTCAGTTTGGGATACTTTGGGGCACAGTGTTTTGCGATGTGGACATTGTGCTGTCACCACAACAATGACGCCATGGTGGTGTGTGCATCTCTCCCCCCATTACACTGCCATGTGCCTGTCATGTGACTTACCAGGCAGCCAGGCACGTCGTCCTGCATGTCACTCCATGTAGCTTGGTAGCGTGGAGTTCCGCAGGACCATTGAGTCATGAGTTGATCCTGGAAATCTGGCACAACAATGTGTGATGATCTTGCTGGAGTCACATACCATCTGTACATTGATGGAGTGATATAGCTTACGATTGCGGTACACCACCTCCATGGCATGCGGGACAACCAATTCAACATGGGTGCAGTCAAGTGCACAATACAATTTGGCATGCCTGCCAGTGCATGGAAGCCAACTTTCGTGTCAAAATCTCCTGGGCAGTCCGTGGTAGGGATATGTAGTTCCTTGAGTGCTTCAGGAGGGCATCCAGCACTTGGTTCAGAATGCGAGAAAATAAGGGTTGTGATATGCCATGCATGTACCCCACTGTGTGCTGGTAGGTGCCTGTGGCCAGGAAGTCGAGCACAGACACTACCTTCAGTAGAGGGGGATGGCGGTGCGTATTTCAATCAGGCTGACAATGTCGTTGTGTATCATGTCCACAATGGTGGTGATGGTGTACCGGTCCAGATGGTACAGGGTGTGGATCTGCTCAGGGGTTTGGTTGAATGGACTGGCTCTGATGCGAGGGATTGGAGGCTGCCTGCCTGGTACCACTGGCTGCACTGGTGGGGCTTTCTAGGCCTGTCTCACCCTACTTTTGCTCCTGCATCTCCTCTGTGGTGCCTGTTGTTGTTGTTGCTGGTGAAGCAATGCAAGCATGTCCTACACCCCCAATATTGCTACTGCAAGTGCAATCATTTTGGTGTGGAAAGGGGTGTGGTGTGTGGGTGTGCTCCTTTTGTGCTGGCCCAAACTCCATTACCTCCACCTGTGCTGATTGTGTGCACCTGTGGCAGTTGGGAACACTGCAC
The DNA here is from genome assembly GCF_040938575.1 of Ambystoma mexicanum. Taxonomy (NCBI): domain Eukaryota; kingdom Metazoa; phylum Chordata; class Amphibia; order Caudata; family Ambystomatidae; genus Ambystoma; species Ambystoma mexicanum. The sequence goes on along the minus strand of NC_090927.1, from coordinate 459,904,691 downwards.
ATTACTGTTTGCAGTGGTTCGCGATACCGGTGATGCCAGCATCCCGGTATCCCTTATTACTGCCTTCATGATGCCGGTATTTGCATGTCCGCATGACTTGTGATGTCCTCCTGTTAGCGCCATCCCGGTATTGCCGGACCGAACGGTCACGTACCCGCGTGTATGCCGGTACAGGGGTGCATGGTATCAGCGGTACCGCTGATACCGGGTTGTTGAGTCGTAATGGCCTGGAGCAGTATGCGGTGCCAGTAATCCCTTACCGGCATCGTTTTCCGTTACCGCCTAACTCGTAATGACCCCCATTGTCTTGATCCCAGGTGGAAACCTGAGATGCCTTCTACCTGAAACCAGCTAACATAGGAATTGTTCAGGTTCTCTGGCCTAATTGTGTGGCGACAACATGAAGGTAAGGTGATGAATGAACTAGGGACAGAAAACCAACAAATAAAAATAGCAGTATTTACATGGAATGTTAAGTGTATATAGAGAGTTGGTCAGGGAGAGGGGATCTAAAATGTGCTGGGAATGTGTGGGAGCCCCTTCCAAGTGTAAGAGAAAGTAGTTTGAGGGCTGACTTGAAACCAAATATTCTAGTTTTGTTTTTGATTTCACAGGGTATGCAGTTCCAGTGGTGGGTGTTAAGGGCGGAGAAGGAGCGGAATCAGGAGGATGAACAGAGTCGATGAAGGATGGAGCTTCAGCTTCAATTTAGCCCCTTTTTTGCCTGGACCAACAAGTGCCAGATCCACTATCCAATAGGATCCAAATAACCTCGCCATAACCACAAGTGGTTGACGGCCATTCATTTAAGTTCATAAAACGACAGTATCAAGGTATCTTACACTACCTGTTCTCCTACCAATCTCGTCCTGATGACAGTTTGGGCCCTTCAGCCACCTTGCTACAATGCAGCAACTCCTGAGGGTGAATAGTATTCCGAACCAGAAACACTGATTACCTATATTGTGTTGACAACAATGGCATACTACTACTAATAAGTATTACATGAATTTCGCACAAATACCTATGCTACTAACCTTCACTATAATGTATAGCTCAAACTTATTTTTGCTCCAGCCCCATGGGCTCATGTGTCTTTTTAATGCCTTATGTTATATTACAGGCCTGCACCTTTTAGATGTTTGTCAATATATAAATTAAAGTAAAAGTTATTTGAACTCAATTCTCCTGTTTTGTGACCTTCTGGATAGTATTTGTTAAACCTAGCTTGCTGCAACTCGCACCTACCCCAAATACGCCTTTGAACAGGGGTAGCTTCTGACTCTTTTTCTTTCCTATATATTGCATTGGCGGCCAGTGCATAATGCTCACTCTTCCATCCTTGCCCCCCATTCTTCTTGAAGATTTACTGAAATGTTCAGATTTTCAGGAAACTGCACATCTTTCCTCCAATCAGGCAGTGGGAACTAATGTCACACCCAGGACGGGCTGTGTAGAACATATTGGGGCAGTAATCTTTCATTTGGCCATTCTCCAGCTCACTTTGCTTCCTCCACTTGATGAGAGCCACCAGCATCAGCATGGCAGACTCCTCCTCCTCAGGTTGCCACTCCTCTTGCCTCTCTTCTTCCAGGCCCATATTCCCATTCTCCTTCTCCTCGTTACCCATCTCACACTGGACCTGCTGTTGGCCTCTCCTGTTAGTCCCTCATCTGCCTCCTCATGTTCCTTCTTTCTGCTGTACATCCACCTTGTCAGTCTCACCTCATTGTGTTCCACCTGTTGCCTCACTCACATCCACCTCTTCACGTGTCCTCTCCTGCGCTCCCTCCAAACCTTGTTTGGCACCTTCTGCTGACCCTTCATCTCATCCTCCTTGTGTTCTATGTCCGGCCCCTGCATATCCATTGTTTCCTGTCCTGCAAACACAGACTCTCTCACCACCTCCCCCCACATCTCATTTCATTTAATTTTCATTTTCATTTTATTGAATTAATAGAGCACCTTTCGCCAAAGGCACTTAATAAAAAATATCAAAAGCAGTAAAATTCATCATGATAAAATACCAACATAAGTACAAGTAAAATCAGAAGAGAGGGAAACCAGGGAGAACATGGGAGTTAAGACACAAGAGAAGATAAGAGATAGGTTTTGAGGTTTGATTGAAAAATACAAAGAGCTGAGGCCAAGCAAAGTTAAAGGGGAAGGGAGTTCCAGTATTCGGGGGCTAGGAGAGTAAATGATTGGAAACGAGAAGAAGCACATGGAGGTGTAATAACAGTTAGAAGAGATAGGTGCTCTGATCTTAGCAGGCGTGAAGGTACATAGAACATGAGTAAAGCAGGAAAATAGAGGGGGGCCAGACCATGAGTACATTTGAAAACAATTGAAAGAAGTAAAGAAGATGAGATTCAAAAGGGAGAAATAAAATCGAAAGTAGGGAGGGTGTCATGGAAGACTGAGGGAGAAAAGGAGACAAATGGAAGAATTATAAAAAGAGCGAAGAGGAAGAAGGTGCGAAGCAGGAAGACTAAGCCATAAATACAAGCAAAAGTCAATACAGGTAAAACAAGAGAGAAATTAAGAAGTTTTGTAGCATGAAAAGAAAGATAGGAGCAGGCATGATGGATGTTAAAACGTGCACAATGGCAAGAGTGGGAAATAGTGGAGATGTGAAGAGAAGAAGAGAGACAAGGATCAAAGATAATGCCCAGGTTGTGCACAGATGGTGAGAAAGGAAGAGCAGATGGGGGATAGGAGAGAGGCTGGTAAAGGGGTGGGGGAATTAGTAGAGTCAGTTTTAGATGGATGGAAATGTAGAAAATGAGAGGAAATCCAGTTTTGAATGGCAGAAAGACAGTTTGAAATAGTAGAGTGGAGACGAGAATCAAAGGAAGAAAAAGATAAAAGAATCTGGGTGTCATCAGCGTGCAGATGAAAAGAAAGATGGAAGGAAGAGATAAGGGTAGAAAGAGGAGCAGTGTAAGAAGATAAAAGAAGAGGCCCAAGTACCGAGCCTTGAGGGACACCATATAGAAGAGGGAGTGAGGGAGAAGAGTGTCCAGCCCAGATTACGTAATATGACCGTAGAGAAAGGTAGGAATGGAACCAATCAAGAGCAGACCCTGAGATACCCAAGGTGGAAAGGGAGGGGATAAGAAGTGAGTGATCAACAGTATCAAACGCTGCTGACAAGTCAAGAAGAATAAGAATAGAGAAAAGTTTGGAGTGACGGACTGCGAGGAGAGAACTTGAGACATGTAGAAGAGCGGGTTCTGTAGAGTGAGAAGGACAAAAACCAGACTGAAGATGGGGGAGGAGAGAATGGAGATTCAGATAGCATGTTACATGGGTATAGGCAGCCCATTCCAAAATTTTAGAAAGGAAAGGCGGAAGTGAAATAGGGTGGAAATTAGCAGGAATACATGAGTCACGAGAAGGTTTTTTCAGAATAGGAAGAATAAGTGCATGCTTAAAAGTAGCAGGAAAGCAAGCATTTACAAAAGAGGAATTAATGAGAGAGGTGAGATAAGGAAGAAGATAAGGATATACTTGAGGGATAAGAGAAGAGGGGAGAGGATCAGATGGAGAAGCAGTAGGGTGAGCACAAACTGAAAGGGCAGAGGTATCGGAGTCAGCAAGAGGGGTAATGAGGTAAAAGAATGTAGCGATGGAACAGGAGAGGGAGGAGGGGAAGAAATAGCAGACAGAGTTAAAGCTAAGCAGAGGTTTGCTACTTTAGATGTAAAATAGTTTACAAAGTCAGAAGAAGAGAAAGATGAGAACGCAGATGGATCAGGCGCTTTAGGAGACAGAATATTGTCAAGAAGCTGATATGATATATATGATATATGATATGATATGATATTTTATTTGTATCACGCTCGTACACAAGTGTTTCCGAGCGCGACTAGGCAAGGGAGGGGAACAAGGGAGAACACAGCACAACATAAAAACGATCTTACTAGGCACAGTGACATTGAGAACGCCCAAGTGCATGGGAAAGGGAAAAGGGAAAAAGTGCATGGAAGGGGGAGAGTGGAAAGTGCAGAGCCGAGGAGTGCAGATAAATAAAATAAATAAAAATACATAGAAAATGGAGGCAAACTGTGGTAGTGCAGCCAGCAAGTGGCAAGTGCTGTGTTTAAGGCAGCAGAATGGGTAAGTCTGAATAAGTGCAGAAAAAGAAGAAAAATGGGGGTGGGGGGCTATATGGGTACATATACAGTCCCCAGTGCAAGGGGTGGCCAGGAAGCAGTGTAGGAAGGTGGCAGGGTGAGCAGGTACCTGGGCCCAGGGGACAGAGGGTGGCCAGGTGCACAGTGCTAAGGGAGCAGATCAGCAGGGGAGAAGGGGTGCGAAGGTAGAAGCAAAGTGGAAGGTTTTGAGGTGCTTCTGGAACCGGAGATGGTTCTCCCTAAGTTTTAGAGTGGCAGGGAGTCTGTTCCAGAGGGAGGCCCCAGCCGAAGATAGAGATCTACCCCCAGCTCGTTTCTTTGAAAAACGATTGACCCGGAGGGAGTTAGAGGTAGAGGAGCGAAGAGCTTGAGGGGGAAGGTATTTGCAGAGGGATAGCTGAAGGTAGTTTGGACCCAGGCCCCAGAAAGCCTTGTGGACAATGCAGAGGGTTTTGAATTTAATCCTTGCATCCACTAGGAGCCAATGGAGAGATTTCAGAGCTGGAGAGAAACGATCCCAGGGCTTGAGGCCAAGGACAAGTCTCGCAGTCCTGTTCTGGATAAGTTATAGAGGGCGGAGAGTAGAGGCAGGTATATTTAGGAAGAGGCTGTTACAAAAGTCCAACCCAGAGAGAACCAGAGCTTGGGAGACAGTGAGCTTCTGAGGGAAGGAGAGGAAAGGAAGAATACCTCTGAGGGGGTTCAGTAGGAAGTTTGACTTTTTAGAGACCTCAGAAATATGGGCCGAGAAGGAAAGTGTGGAGTCAAAGATGACCCCAAGGTTCTTAGCCTCGCAGGTAGGGGTAGGAGGAGGGCCAAGGGAGGCCGGCCAGAGAGTGAGGGAAAAGGATGGAGATGGTGTGCCGATGAGGAGGATCTCCGTCTTGCTGGCATTCCGACAAAGATCATTGGCGGCACACCAATCTTGAATGTCAGTTAGGCAGTCAGAGATGAGAGAGGGAGAGGAGGTGGCAGAGGGCAGCCGGAAAATGAGTTGAGTGTCATCAGCGTAGCACTGGAAATTTGAGCATCAAATGGCAATGCAGTGAGCGACAATTGCCAGGTATTGGGTGAAAAGCCAGGGTGAGAGGTTAGACCCCTGGGGAACCCACAGGTGGAGAGGAAGATAGATGATAGGAAAGACCCCAGTTGGACCTGGGAGGGTCGATCAGAGAGGAATGAGGTCAGCCAGGCCAGAGCCTGATTAGTGATACCCAGATTATCACGGAGACGGTTGAGCAGAATGGTGTGGTTGACCGTGTCGAAGGCAGAAGAGAGATCAAGAAGGATGAGTGTTAGGCAGAAACCTGTGCAGTTCCCATAGGGACCACTGCAAAACGTTTAAGACTACAGGTGTTAGCAGTAAACCCAATTGGTAGCAGTCTGTACCACCCAGATTTACCTGGTAGATGTGGCTGAGCAGTCAGGCTTCTCTCAAGAAGAGTTAGGCAGTATATAGAGTATACACAATAGGGCTAAAAATACAGTAGTACAAGCAAACACTGACCAGAGCTTTGGTATAAAAGTATATAATTATTTATTTAAAAACACACTTATAAAAATACACTGGCACTAATATGTCAAGCAAGTTCAAACACAGTCACTAGAAATATATACTCCTCCCTAATTAATTATCGGACAAGTCTATGTTAAGACACCACTTATTTAGTAAAACAGAGGTGAGCGTGTAACCATAGATGGCACTTCAATAATTTGTTAAAAAAAGGGAGAGAAAAGGCAGAATATGAAAATCACACAGTACCAACACTTTTAAAGAACCACAGCAAGTCAAGAAAGGCAAGGTCTACTGTAGAGCAAAAAGTTCATAGGCCAGGCCCACTCTTGGAGAGAGCAAGGCGGAATGTGCCCAAGATCACACAGTGGAAATGCACTCAAAGTCTTTGCAGGAAAGTCAGAAAGAGGTTGGATCAAGTTAGAAAGGTAATGTTAATGGGTCCAAGGTCACCCCAGGATAGAGAGTCAAGGATTTACGGGACACCTTGGACAGTCTGTTGCAAGGGAGACCAGGTGGGACGCAGTACCTGAAATGGTGAGAAAGCTCCAGCGGGGGCAGTTGTTCCTGGAAGCGGGTGCAAGTCGGGACTTCGTCCAGGGGAAGAGAAGATCTCAACATGGAGGAAAGCTGGAGGTCGTTGCACTGCCAGGGAAGAAACCAGCCGCGGAGTTTCCTGGTTAAAAGTTACTACCCTTTTATTCGCGGTAGTGGTGAAGCGTGGCTATCCGGCCGCCGGGTGCTTGGCACGGGCGATTCGGCCACGAGACGATCCAGGAAGGTGAAAAAGGCGAACTGGTTGGTCCCACCAGCTCAAAGGGAAGAAGACTCTCCTGGAAGAAGATCTTCTCTGTCGTCGGGAAAGTGGTGAGTTTCGTACAGCAGGGCTCCACCGGTGGTGTCGTCGTTGTAGATGGCTCAGCTTCTCCCCTCTTCGGATTCTTTAGGTCCTGTGGCAACTTATGAAGTTCCAGTCCCCAAAGCCCTGCTTTTATGCAGCAAAACCCCCATTCATCAGCCTAGCCGTCAATCAAACATGCCGGGCGGCTCACCACTGGGCCAATCACACAAGAGTGCGACTTGAGTTGCCAAGGCAACTCAGTCCAGGGTGCCTATTCCCCCCTCCCACACATCCTGTAGACCCAGACAGAGTGGCACCACTTTTGGAGGTTTCTGTGCAGAAGTCAGCCAAAAGTGGAACAAAGGGCTCGACTTGGGTTGGAGTTACAAAGGCGAACACAAACGCCATTTTAAAACCGAGTCCTTGCAAAAAGGCCCAACCAGGGAATAAATATTTAAAAAATAACCCGGCGGTATCTTTAACATTGCACCAAAAAAGTGGTGCGTTTAAAATGATTGGGAAAATCCCATAGGAAATATTCCTGTGGAATATTTTGCGTGGTAACCACTGCCACCAGCCAGAAACTCGGCAAGGGGGACTGGACAGTGCCCCCTTGGAAAACAGACCCAGGGGCAATCGAATTACCCCTAACAGTACTTCCACAATAAGATGGTTTGTACTGGTTCTGTTCACAATTTAAGACTAGTAAAGTCAATGGTGACTTTACATGCCCTGGGAGACAGTAGTCAGTCCCAGGGTATGGAGTCTATGTTTGGGGGTCACTATGACACCCCTGTGTTACTGCACTGAGGGTGCTGTGTAACAGATATACCAAAAACAGATGAAGCCCTATGGAGTAAAAGACCCCATAGCCCATAAAACACATTAAATAGTCAAAGGACTTTCTCAAATCATGCCTAAGAGTGGGAGAAAAAGAGTCTCACTCTTAGCAGGATAAAAAATTAAACCCCAAAACTCCAGCAAAGCTGCTGGGGGGCTCACTAGGTTTGGGAAATTAGCCTGTACAGAGAATTCTCCCTATCACTCGCCTCCCCCCCTCCAGACTAAGGGACAGGAGGATTTAATCCACTCCTGGGTGAATCTCATACCTCTAGTCGGTTACAAACACCCTAGAGAGACCATCAGCATTATGGTGGTAACACCCTGACCTATGTTCTATAGTCAAATCAAAGGTTTTCATTTTTAAGCTATATGACCTGCAAACCCTTTGAGGAACATCAGTCTTTTTAAAACTATAGGGGATCTGGTTGACCAGTCCCTCAGAAGTTGGTACAACTTCTGAACCTGTGTTAGGCCTTTTCAAGGGGCCCTTATAAAGGATTCCCTTAGATCTAGAGGGGCCTCCAGAGTTCCTCACCACTTCTCTGTTGGGAGAAGGTTGGGTTTGGGGCCTCTTGGTTGGAGGGGATGGAGATAAGCAAGGTACATGCTTCTCCTTCCCCTTAGATCTACCCTTACCTACTTTAGGAGTTTCACTCCCAAGACTAGGAATTGAGTTGGAGTCTTCAGTGGAAGGTCCAACAGTCTGAAGGTTTTTGGCCTTAGACTTTTCTTTTCTGGTTTTCCACCAGCACTGAGAATTACCAGTTCTCTTAGGCCTAGTTAGGGGGCCAGTTGGTCTATCCACCTCTTCTTCAGAAGCAGGGGGAATCACAGACTCTAAAACTGGGGGAATAATGATGGAGCTTGGTTCAGGCTCCCATTTCCCTAACATTTTAGCCTGACATGTTCCTGGGTCAGAGGTCAACTTACCAACACCAGGGCTTGTAGTGGGGTTCTCTGTAGAGGTTCCCACAGGCTTAGAGTGGTTCCTTAAGGTGGTCTCTCTAGCCAATTTGGTTTGGTTATGGTTCTCCATACTGGGAGGCCTGGGGGTACTGGATACTACTCCTAGAGTTCTTAGATCATTCCCCAACAGGACTCTCCCAGGCACCTCAGTCTGAACACTGACAGGAAACATCACTGTCATGTTGTTACACTGAATGAGGGCTGGTAGAATTGGAACCATTTGGACAGGGCCTCCAGACATCTTAGTGGGACCTTTGGGTGCCTTAGCAACATCCTCAGGACTGAAAAAGCTTTCATCTACTACTGTTCTGCTAGCCCCAGAGTCTTGCCTGGAAGGAGTATCCTGGCCATTGACAAGAACACTGTCCATATAATAAACTTTAGAGTTTTCTGGTATGGAGTTGTACACACTCCTATTCTGATTACTAACCAGACCCATGGACTCTACTGTTAAACTTGCTTGAAGACCCAAAGGTTCTTCAGCAAAGACTTCAAAGTGAGCACTAGCCATTTGGACTTCCTCATCAGGAGTGAAGGCTAAGGAGACTGTGCTGATCCCTGTAGGTTTACCCTTACATCTGGGGTCTCCTTTGATGTGGTCAGTTGCACCACAGAGATAGCAAGTTCCAAATGCTCTCTGGAAGGGTGGCTTGGTCTGACCTCCTTCTGGTTTGTGACCAGAGGGTACACTAGCCTGTTGTGGTTTGCCCTGGGGCGTACCCTGGTTATTTTGTTGTTTGAGGCCCTCTTTGGGTTGGGAGGTACTGGAAGTCTCTTGGTTCCCTTTTGGTGGCTGCTTTCCCTCATCCTTTTTCTGAGTGACCCCTGAATCCTTGTGAGTAGCCCTGTTGGCAACCCACAAGTCAGCAGCCTTAGCTAGCTTCCTGGAATCTAATTCCTATGAATCAGCCAAGTGCTGTCTGAGCTCAGGAGAGCAGGCATCATAAATTGACTCCAACATTACAAGATTTCTCATTCCCTCATAAGTGTTCACCTTGTAACCATTAATCCATCCCTCTAAGTTTTTCAAACACTCATTCACCCAGGTAGCCCAAGGGGTACCATCATTCTTTTTGAGGGTCCTAAACCTCTTAAGGTACTGGGAAGGGGTCTTTCCAAATCTAGCTATTAAAGCTAGCTTCACACATTCATAGTCCCTTCTATCCACCTCCCCCAACTCCATTACCACATCAGATGCAACAGGGGGGAGCCTAGAGAACAACCAGGGAAGTAACTCATTCCCTGAGATATCCTGGAGCCCATGATTGTACTCAAACATAGCCAACCAATCCAACACATCCAATTTAGGCTCATACATACCCACAATCGCTTTAGGCATCCGGGGTCTTTTGAGACTGGTACTCCTAGAGGATCCGGAGAGAGAAGCATTTTCAACAGACAATTTCTTCATCTCTAGCTCATGCTTGAGCTCCATTTCTCTGAGCCTTAGTTCTTGATTCAGTTCTTGGTGTCTTTGTTCTGCTTGAGCATTAAGTCTCTTAAACTCCAATTCAAGTTTCATTCTCTCTAGTTCAAGACATTGAGCACTAAGTGTGGGACCTGGTAAAGGTCCAGTAGTTACAGCTGGTAGAGCAGACAGAGGCCCAGGGGTTCCATGTAATAATGTCGCCACAAAAATATCACCATGCAAAAATATCACCAAAAAATTGTCGTTTTTTGTGGCGACATTATTGCATGGAACATGCGAGGGACACCCCCGCAACCCCCACATTGTTTTTAAATTTCTTTTTATTTTTTTTTGCCCCTATCGCCACATATATGGTCACCCAAATAATATTGCCACGACATTTTCCCGGTGATATTATTTACGGTGACCATATATGTGGCGATATTAATACCTGATACCGGCCCAGGGGGGACAGTTACAACAGCCTCACCCTCCTCTTCTGACTCTGCCTCAAGATTTTCAATACTTTGATCAATATCATCACTGTTATCTACATTCTCTGGGAGAGTGGATTCCTCTGAACCATCACCCAGACTTTGGTTTGCTAACAATCTTTCTATTAGCTCCACTTTCTTGCCTTTAGTCAGGAGATTCTTATGCTTACAGAGAACTCTTAAACAATCAGCAGTTTTTGTAGTAAGGGACTCTTGACTATAACTTTCCATAGTTGACAGGTTAGAAAATAAACTTTTTAGTGCTAAGCTTTGTGGTTAGTTCCACTAAGGTATCAAACAGCACACTAAAATGTATACTCAATACAAATCCCACTGCTGCCACCAGTGTTAGGCAGAAACCTGTGCAGTTCCCATAGGGACCACTGCAAAAAGTTTAAGACTACAGGTGTTAGCGGTAAACCCAATTGGTAGCAGTCTGTACCACCCAGATTTACCTGGTAGCTGTGGCTGAGCAGTCAGACTTCTCTCAAGAAGAGTTAGGCAGTATATAGAGTATACACAATAGGGCTAGAAATACAGTAGTACAAGCAAACACTGACCAGAGCTTTGGTATAAAAGTATATAATTATTTATTTAAAAACACACTTGTAAAAATACACTGGCACTAATATGTCAGGCAAGTTCAAACATAGTCACTAGAAATATATACACCTCCCTAATTAATTATCGGACAAGTCTATGTTAAGACACCACTCATTTAGCAAAACGGAGGTGAGCGCGTAACCATAGATGGCACTCCAATAATTTGTTAAAAAAAGGGAGAGAAAAGGCAGAATATGAAAATCACACAGTACCAACACTTTTAAAGAACCACAGCAAGTCAAGAAAGGCAGGGTCTACGGTAGAGAAAAAAGTTCATAGGCCAGGCCCACTCTTGGAGAGAGCAAGGCGGAATGTGCCCAAGATCACACAGTGGAAATGCACTCAAAGTCTTTGCTGGAAAGTCAGAAAGAGGTTGGATCAAGTTAGAAAGGTAATGTTAACGAGTCCGAGGTCAGCCCAGGATAGAGAGTCAAGGATTTACGGGACACCTTGGACAGTCTGTTGCAAGGGAGACCAGGCGGGACACAGTACCTGAAATGGTGAGAAATCTCCAGCGAGGGCAGTTGTTCCTGGCAGCGGGTGCAAGTCAGGGCTACGTCCAGGGGTAGAGAAGATCTCGATGTGGAGGAAAGCTGGAGGTCGTTGCACTGCCGGGGAAGAAACCAGCCGCGGAGTTTCCCGGTTAAAAGGTACTACCCTTTTATTCGCAGTAGTGGTGAAGTGTGGCTATCCGGCCGCCGGGGTGCTTGGCACGGGCGATTCGACCACGAGACGATCCAAGAAGGCGAAAAAGGTGAATTGGTTGGTCCCACCAGCTCAAAGGGACCAACCAAAGATCTTCTCTGACGTCGGGAAAGTGGTGAGTTTCATACAGCAGGCTCCACCGGTGGTGTCGTCATTGTAGATGGCTCAGCTTCTCCCCTCTTCGGATTCTTTAGGTCCTGTGGTGACTTCTGAAGTTCCAGTCCCCAAAGCCCTGCTTTTATGCAGCAAAACCCTCATTCATCAGCCTAGCTGTCAATCAAACATGCTAAGTGGTGAGCCGGGCGGCTCACCACTGGGCCAATCACACGAGAGTGCGACTTGAGTTGCCAAGGCAACTCAGTCCACGGTGCCTATTCCCCCCTCCCACACATCCTGTAGCCCCAGACAGAGTGGCACCACTTTTGGAGGCTTCTGTGCAGAAGCCCGCCAAAAGTGGAACAAAGGGCTCGACTTGGGTTGGAGTTACAGAGGCGAACACAAACACCATTTTAAAACCGAGTCCTGGCAAAAAGACCCAACCGGGGAATAAATATTAAATAAATAACCCGACGGAATCTTTAACATTGCACCAAAAAAGTGGTGCGTTTAAAATGAATGGGAAAATCCCATAGGAAATATTCCAGTGGAATATTTCGCGTGGTAACCACTGCCACCAGCCAGAAACTCGACAAGGGGGGACAGGACCGTGCCCCCTTGGAAAACAGACCCAGGGGCAATCGAATTACCCCTAACAGTACTTCCACAATATGATGGTTTGTACTGGTTCTGTTTACAATTTAAGACTGGTAAAGTCAATGATGACTTTACATGGCCTGGGAGACAGTAGTCAGTACCAGGGTATGGAGTCTATGTTTGGGGGTCACTATGACACCCCTGTGTTACTGCACTGAGGGTGCTGTGTAACACATATACCAAAAACACATGAAGCCCTATGGAGTAAAAGACCCCATAGCCCATAAAACACATTACATAGTCAAAGGACATTCTCACATCATGCCTAAGAGTGGGAGAAAAAGAGTCTCACTCTTAGTAGGAGAAAAAATTAAACCCCAAAATTCCAGCAAAGCTGCTGGGGGACTCACTAGGTTTGGGAAATTAGCCTTTACAGAGAATTCTCCCTAACAATGAGGACAGAAGGAATGTTAGAATCAAGGTTGGAGAGCAGATCTTCACGGATATTGAGGAGAGCAGTTTCCGTGCTTCCATCCGCTCTGAAGCCAGACTGGTGGTCATGGAGACAACCGACAGAATCTGAATGAAGGTTAAGCTGAGAGATGGTCAGCTTTTCCAGGAGTTTGCCCAGAAAGGGAGTAATGGAAATTGGGCGATAGTTTGCCGGACAGGAAGGATCACCTGTGGGTTTCTTGAGAAGAGGATGCACAAGGGAGTGCTTCAGAGGGGAGGGGAAGGATCCTGAGGCAAACGAGTGGTTGCAAAAATCAGCCAGGGCGGGAGCGAGTGTGTCAATGTGGTCCTTAATGGTTTTGGAGGAACAGGGATGAACCTGTTTTGACGAGGCTTTCCTAGATCAGACTTGTCTAGCGACCTCGTCAGGGGAGAAAAAAGGAAAGGAAGAGAAGGATGGTGGGGGGGTGGTTAAAGGGGGGTCTGCAAGCACATACTGAGAGGGAATAGGAGGGTAAGGGGAGGCAAGGGTGGACAGGATGTCCTGGGTTTTAGAGATAAAGTGTGAGGCAAGGGCATTGCAGAGAGCCTAGGAGGCAAGAGGAGGGGAGGAGCCTGCTGCAGGGTTGGCAAGCTCCTTGCAGATTTTAAAGAGTTCGTCGAGTTGTTGGATGCCGCAGAGACACGGGCTTGAATGTGGGCTCTCTTCTTAGTGTGGACAAGGAGTCGGTATTGCCTTTGGAGCAGGTGACAGGCCAGTTTGTCAGAGGATGAGCAAGAAGACCTCCATTTCCTCTCAGCCGCCCTACACTTACGTTTAAGTGCAGCTAGGTCAGAATCATACCAGGAATTGCACTTGGCTTTGGACTTCAAGCGGATCCTCATGACAGGGGCAAGAGCATCACGAGTATCAGAGATAGAAGAGTAGAGAAGGGACATGGTTGTGTCGGGGTGTGAGTCAGCCAGAGGAGGAGGAGGGGGAGAGAAGGTGGCAGCGAAAGCCTCAGTTGACACACGCTTCATAGGTCGGATGTCCGAGAAGGTAAGTGGAAGTGTTGGGGTGTGGTTGGCTTGGGGGGGGGAGAGAGTGAGAGATGGGAGGAGAGGAGGCAGTGGTCACTCCAGGAGAGAGGAGTGGGCAGAGGAATAGAGAGGGGGAGGCCAGGGGAGATCAAGACATCAAGTGTGTGTCCTGCAGAGTGTGTCGGGCCAGAGGGGAGGATAGAGAGGGAGAGGGAATCGCAGAGTTTGCAAAAGAGCAGCGATGAGGGACAGTGAGAATTAAGGTGAATGTTGAGGTCACCAAGGAGGAGGAGTTGAGTGGTTGAGGCCAGGAGGGAGGAGGAGAGGTCGGCCTACTCAGAGAGAAAAGAGGTGATTTGCCCGGGGGGCCGGTAGAGAGTAGCAACAGTAAGAGAGTGGCTAGGAGAGATTGAGAGCCTGCAGACAAGGCATTCAAAAGAGGAGTAAATCTGAATGGGAATGATAGTGGCAGGAATCCACTCAGGAAAGATCAGGGCTACGCCCCCTCCAGGTCGAGTGGATCTGGGTGTGGAGAGGATCTTGTGGCCCTCAGGGAGTAGAGTGTCAAAGCTTGTGACAGAGCTAGCCGTGAACCATAGTTCTTCAAGGAGGTGGCAGATGTCAGAGAAGTGTTTTACAGCAGAGCGAGAGTTGAGAGTGGCAAGATGAAGAAGGTTGCCAGCCTTAAAGACCTTCCTGGGAGGGGTACAAATCAGAGGCACGCCCTGCGGAGTCATGGAGGTAGCCTGAAGAGTGGCAGAGGAGGAGGAAAAAGTGGGTAAGGTAGCCAGGGAGTGAGAGGAGGGGACAGCTGGAGATGAGAGGAAGTTGGTGAGGCGAGGGAAACACCTATCTAAAGGGAGGAGATTGGCCTGAGGACCTTGGACCATGACAGTGCCATTTAGGTAGACATTAAGGATGACTCTAGAGGAGTCGAAAGAAGCCATGAGGACATCCCAGCGAGTGCCACCATTAATGGGAGAGGATGAGACACAACAAAGCACAGATCATATGGGGGTCCATAGATCCGGTGAAGGAACAACAAAGAGGATGTCGGTGAGGGTCTGTCTGGAAGAGGTGCTGGTATAGGTATCAGCGATGGGGAGACCAGGTTTGGGGGACAAGATATCCTTTTTAAATTTCTTTTTTCCAGACTTAGTGAGAAGGGAAGGGTAGTTGATAGAGAAACAGTTAGAATAGATGGGAGAGACAGAAAGCGCCATGAGTGGAAATGAGAAGAGGCACAGGGAGGAGTAAGCAAGTAAAGCAGTATTGAACAGTCACTGGGCTAGCAGGTTACAATCAATGGGCAAAAGTTAGATGCAGAAATACACTGAAGTTGAACTTTCAAGTAAATGCAAAAATACACCCAAGTCTGACTTTCAAGGAAATGCAAAAATACACTCAGTTTGACTTACAAGTAAATGCAAAAATACACCCAAGTCTGACTGTCAAGTAAATGCAAAAATACACCCAAGTCTGACTTTCAAGTAAATGCAAAAATACACTCAGTTTGACTTTCAAGTAAATGCAAAAATACACCCAAGTCTGACTGTCAAGTAAATGCAAAAATACACTCAGTTTGACTTTCAAGTAAATGCAAAAATACACCCAAGTCTGACTGTCAAGTAAATGCAAAAATACTCCCAAGTCTGACTTTCAAGTAAATGCAAAAATACACCCAAGCAAAAATACACCAAGTCTGACTATCAAGTAAATGCAAAAATACACTCAGTTTGACTTTCAAGTAAATGCAAAATTACACTCAGTTTGACTTTCAAGTAAATGCAGAAATACACCCAAGTCTGACTTTCAAGTAAATGCAAAAGTACACCCAAGTCTGACTGTCAAGTAAATGCAAAAATACACCCAAGTCTGACTTTCCAGTAAATGCAAAATACACTCAAATATGACTGTCAAGTAAATGCAAAAATACACTCAGTTTGACTTTCAAGTAAATGCAAAAATACACCCAAGTCTGAATGTCAAGTAAATGCAAAAATACTCCCAGGTCTGACTTAAAAGTTAAATGGGAGACCAGTAGTTAAGGAATTTAGAGTGGTAGTCAGATGGTAGAGGTGAGTATAGATAAGCTTCAAATGAGAACATGACAGGAAGAGTTGAGTACCCTCTGAGAAGGAAGTACAGGTAAATCAAGGAGGGAACTAACCCAAACAGAATATGGTAAGAGAGTCATAGCAGTCCAATAGTCCAGGGAAGCAGCCTCAGTGACAATGAGGGTTTGGCTGTTGCAGAATCTCATGTTGCAGCCTGTGAAGCAGACAGAGAAGCTGACAGGGACCTTAGAAAGTAGACCTTTGAAACAAGGGCCGGCTGAAGCCTGCCGGTCCCCCGATTGGCTTGAAAACAAAGCCAACAGCCAATCACTGCAGTTGATGGAGGGAAGCACTTTAGATACACAGCCTCATGCAAACAAGGAGGCTGGGCAGCCATAATGGAAAACCCCAAACACACTGTGAGGCAGCAGGAAACATCCATTTCATTGAAATGACTCAATTAAAGCAGCAGAAGGTTAGAACACACTGCCAATTTGCACAGTGTAATTTCAGAAATTAAAATGGTTTGCCAAGTGAAAAAAAACACCTTTTTCCGAATGTTCGTTTTTCTTTTTAAAAGCTTCTTTTTCGTTTCTGGTGCTGCAGGGACAATGGCAATGCACCTACCTGGTGCAGAAAGCGTCCGTGGGCCCAACAGATCAGGAAACTTAGGAAGGGTGGGAGCTTCAGAAAGACCTCGAGCTCCGTAGGATGTAGAAGGCAGAAAGCAGGGAAAATTAGGGTGGTGGATAGAGGTGATGAGGGTGGTGAGATAGAGAGAGTGTGAGTTCCGAGAAATATGATTTTTCAGCATTAAGTAAAGCAGAGCCAAAAGTGGAATGCAATGTATAGAGCGTCCAAAATGAAGGGGGGAACGAGAATGTTTCCATTGCTGTTCAGCATTATGCAGACTGCAGTGAATGGAGACAAGTTCTGGAGAGAGCCAGGGCTGTGAGGTTTTACAAGTCGGAGAAAAGGGTGCAAAGGAAAAGTTGAACAAAGCACAGATAGCACAAAAGAATGTAGAGTGCTAGCAGCTGAATCAGGAGAAAAGGAAGAGAATAAAGAGGTTGATGGAAGAGAAGAGTGCAAAGAGGAAAGAAAAGATGGAGGATAGAAAGAAGAATGATTATGACGAGTATAGGTAGTCCAGGAAGAGTAGGAAGGGAAAGAGAGGAAGACAGAAGTAAGTGATCAGAAGCATAAAAGAAGCAGGAGAACACAAGAGAGGGAGGAGGAAGTGAGAAAACAATTAAGTCTAGGCACGAAACAGACTGATGAGAAGGGGAGTAGAAAGGAAATGCAAGTGGTAAGAGTCAGCGAGTGAAAGCAGCAGGGGAAATGATGAGCTAATGGCAGGGAGATTGACATCCCCAGGGAGAAAGAAAAAGGGATAATTTGGGAGAAGGTGGGATAAGAGCAAATCAAGATGTCAAGAACATCAGCAAGTGGACCAGGGGTATGATAGATGACAAGAAAAGAGACAGGGAAAGGATTTGAAAAGGAGGAAAAGTGTCAATCAAAAGAAGGGAAACTTGAGAGACTAGGATGGGGCGTTAGAAGAGTACAGGGATAATTACAGAGAAGTCCCACCCCCCCGGGCTGTGTGGGTGGGGAGTATGAGAGAATGAAGTGGAGGCAGTATGAAGGGAGGCTGGAGTAAAGGAATCGTCAGAGGTAATCCAAGTTTCAGTTAGACAGAAAAAGTGACAATTAGAGCAAAAGAAATAAATCAAGAATAGAGTGTGATTTATTCCAAACTGAACGAACGTCTAAAAGACCAAAACTAAATTGGGACAGAGTGTTGGAAGAAATGGAGGGAGAGGAAAAATTGGAATGATTGCATAAGCGAGCAGAGGATGGCAGCGGAAAAGTGTGATGGGTTATCCTCGATGGGATAGGACAGGGCATGAAGACAGAGAGGAAGATTGTGAATAGATAAGTAAGTGAGTAAATGGTTTATCGGAACATGTTCTGCCATGAGCAGGATTGAATGACAAAACTCAGAGCCTTTTAGGAGGTCACCCTTGAGTGGGGCGCTCAGGGCTAAACTTCCTAATATAGCAGCCACATGGAATCAGTGCCAGTCACCAAGTACGGGAAGCGGACAAGGCTGGAGAGTCTGCTGCAGTGGCAGTGTAGTGGGCACGGTGGAAGACAGTTTGAAGGTCCCGGGCGAAGGCACAGGCATCAGCAACAGATGACAAGATGTGGGTATCTCTTGAGGAACATCTCGAAATTATTGCACGCTGCTGTTCTGTACCACCACTCTTTCCACCACCTCCTCCCACTGTTCCTGTGGCTCCTCTCCATCTTTATCATACTCTAAAACCTCCACACCTATGTCTGTGGATAAGAATGTCGCCTTCATTTCAACAGGAAGTGCATCTGTTTCCACATGTTCAACAACATTCACTACTTTCTCCTAATCTGAAGATGACATGCTCCTAAAGAAATCCTGTCATTCCATGGTCACAAAAGGCAAACATTTTCTCAGCGGTTTCAACAAAGGATTTCACTGAGGGCTTCTCCTTTTCTGTTTTTGGGATGGGGGTAAGTGAAAATGCAAAAGGAAAACCACAAAGGCTTTCAACAAAGGGTGGAAACAAAGCACGGGTTCTTTTCTTTTTTAAGTGGAAGGATGAAAGAGAATGGAGATGGATTAGAATGACACTAACAGGGAATGCGAATTAAATGTGAAAATAACACCCACATTAGTCTTAATTCTACAGCACAGGCTCACTTGCTCTCTCCTGGTGTGGACAAGCCCTTATCTCCCTTTAATAGTCAATCACAACCCTGCGGGGAGCTGCCCCTTCTATCACTGCATCAAAACTCCTCAGAGATTTGAGGGCTGTGGACAACCCACCAAAGCTCTCTGGGATGTTGAGGGGTTCTGATAGGACTGCCGAATTACCTGCTAAATCTCTAGTGCGAGTATGGGCTGATTTTGGGCTGCCGACGGGTCCCAGGAGAGCTTGTGAAGGAGCTGAATCTTACACTGTTCTCAAAAAAACAGTTCAGAATCACAGATAGGGATAAACAGATTTCTTACTCTGTGAGAGTATCTATTCTATATACAAAAAGAAATCCTATTTGTTATTCAAGTGTCACACCTTCACTCTTCCCACATTAAGTGGAACATTTCCAAAGATTATCACAAATTTTATTAACCATCAAATATCATATTTTCTTAAAAACACAATCATAAAAATGATCACAGTACATAAAACACGTTACAAAGTGCTAAAACAACACAAGTAGAACCACCATTAATGAATCGTAGTACAATACTTTTTCAAAGGATCAAACATGCGTAACCAACTAACACTTTTGATTCCATTGCCTTCCTACTTTCAGCTTGTTCCCTATTATTATATCAAAACCCGACTTGTACAAGTTTCTGTCCTTTTTATGTTCATTTTCTTGGTATAGTTGTGTTGACTGAACTTTTGCTGAAATGATGAACGCCCCGCGCCCAGCTAATCAAATTCGAAAAGAAAAAGAATTCAAAGACAATCTATTTGGAGGAAACTAATATATCACCTAGTGACAAAAGGTGACATTCACCGATCAGAAAACAGAGAATCATTTTTGGTAGTAAGAGACAAAGGAAGTGGATGGGAATATCCATTTGGATCATATTCAAAAGGAGGAAGAGCGAGAATTCCAATAGAATTTTGGGAATCTGCAGCAAGAATCAGTAAAGGTCCAAGAGTCAATACAAGGAAGTGGAAGGCACTCTCCCAACTAAAGAAGATTTTAAAGTTCGACACAAGACACATTCCCCTGAAGAATGTCCTACATTGGTGTTTAAAAAGGACAGAAACGTGTACACGTTGGGTTTTGATATATTAATAGGGAACAAGCTGAAAGTAGGAAGGCAATGGAATCAAAAGTGTTAGTTGGTTATGCATGTTTGATCCTTTGAAAAAGTATTGTACTACGATTCACTAATGGTGGTTCTACTTGTGTTGTTTTAGCACTTTGTAACGTGTTTTATGTACTGTGATCATTTTTATGATTGTGTTTTTAAGAAAATATGATATTTGATGATTAATAAAATTTGTGATAATCTTTGGAAATGTTCCACTTAATGTGGGAAGAGTGAAGGTGTGGCACTTGAATAACAAATAGGATTTCTTTTTGTATATATGAGCTGAATCTTAAACATGATATCCAACTTATCTCACAGGATCAGACAGGCACGTACAGTTTCTTTCTCCTAACAGAGCTTCTAGTCGTTATCTAACTTCCTATCCTTTGTTATTTTTGTTTTGTTATGTTATGCCATCCTATGTTATACTATCCTGCTCTCTGCTGCTATTTTTTTATGTATTATGGTACTCCAGTAGACAATATCTATGTTTTAAACTTGCTACCTTGCCCTTTTTTTAAGATATGTCTCTTTTGTCAGAAAGAGTACCGCAACATCAAGGGCCAAGACTCTTTTAATGATGTATTCAACTTATGATGACTATTAAAATCCTGAAAATTCATTGATATGAATCTTACGTCACATATTAGGTCTGCGTGTGGACCAGCACCAACTCATAATAGTGAACACATAATGAGGTGTTGGGATAGACCCACCTAGGCAACTATGCAACAAAATAATGTGTTGTGAACGTCAACAGCCACAAACAACCTCCCCACACTCATCCCATGTCCCCTCATCTACCATGACAAAACACTGACACCCGAATTGGAGATCATTGCAGTATTTACACCAGTAAAATGCACCCCACACCATCCACCATGTGACAGGAAGTTACTGTCAGACTCTAAGGTTGGACTACCTGGAGCCATAGCAGCTTGCACCCTGTGCACCCTGTGGCCTCTGACAACGCTTTTATGGCACATGAGAGTGCCAGTTAGGAGGTGCCCGATAATGTTCATTGCACTTTACACTCAATGGGGGCTCCAGGTCTCAGCCGCCCTGCGTGTTCATCTTGATGTCATGTCATCTTCTGGGAGCTGCTGTTCTATGCTCCTTGATACATCTTTGGCTGAAACCCGTGGCTGTCCTTGACTTCTTCAGGTCTTTCTGTTCCCTCCTTACTGTGCCAATCCCAATACTGCATCCCCCACCCGCTTCCATCCCAGGTCATCCACGCTCCTGATTGCCTTCCATTGCCAACCTTGGCCACCTGCATTCACAAACTGCCCGCTTGATGCCTTCACTACAGCTCTCCTGCTTGATTTCCCATTGACAGCTCTGGGCTGCACTCATGGACTGCTTCCTTAGTCCCTTCATTATGGGGCAATGGGGCACTCCTGCTTGATTTACCAATGGCATTTCTGGCTTGTATTCATGGACTGCCCGCTTGATCCCTTCACTGCAGTGTGCCTATTTGATTTCCTGTTGACGACTCTGGCCTTCATTCAAAAACTGCCATACAGTTCATATATTTTGTACATCCGGATTTCCCCCAGAGGGGCCTCGAGCAGGAAATTATGGTCATCAAGATGTGGTAGGGAGATGCGGAAGATAGGCTGCACATGCCATCAACGGCAACACCAAGGAAAATACCAAAGGGTTCTTCACATGTACAATGTGGTATTGCGCAAAACGAGGGAGCAATTTATCTGTCCCAAGAATGTCCAGAAAGCACTTTGATAACCAAACCTGATCGCCGTGGTGAAGGCTTTACCAGGTTCCTGTTGTTTATAAACTTGCAGCATTTTGGAGGCAAAATGGATGCCTGAAGGAAAGCCAACTGAAAGAATAAAATATACTGTCAGGTACTTTGGCAGGCCAACACATCTTGCACAGGAGTAGCACAGACCAAGCTTTCTCTCCTAAGGTCTCAGTACCCTGTAGTCATATTGTACTCAACGTGCCTTGAACTCAGCAGAGAAAGAGGGTTTGGGTTGCTTAAGTGGCTAGAGTAACCATTAGAGGGTTAGGGTAGTAAACATGGATAGAAAGGGGAATTCAGAGTAAATGTGCTCCTTGGTTTCTCATTGCCCATTGGGTGATACTGCACAGCTCTCCAGCCTGTCGGCCAACACAGTCTCAGCATGTCATGCAATACTCTGTAGCAGCACATGATTTGTCATTACTTGTTAATTCATTTGCAATGCCTTCTTACAAGCAAGTGGCTGCATTTTATGCTGTATTATTAGTGTAGTTTGTCACCCCTGGAGCTGTTTCTCATTAAGAATTGTTAGCTAAGTACTTATGAATCATTAGTTTGTGAGTTATGTTGAATCATTAATCATAAAATGCATTAAGTCTCATATGATTAATTAGGCATATCCGCACATGACAGACTATTAGCAGATGAGGGTCACATAAGGATTGGACGTGTATCTGCACTTTCTCAGGATGTTTCTCAGCACCACATCACTACCAAATGTACCGGGTGCCTGCTCCCTTCATAATATCCGAGAAGTGCTGTCTAGCATGAGAGATAATGCCTTTGTATCATCAGCGCCAGTTAAAGCTTAGTCACTTATAGGTTCAACAAGTGCTTTCGTTTGAGGACGTTGTGCATGGTAAGTGCGCCCAGGTTCAGAAAGCTGTACTCTATGGTTCTCTGTAAATCGACTGTGCAGGAATGGTGTATGCAGTCCTGGCTAGTATGAGGAATTGACATCTGGCAAGGGTGCAAAGCAGCCCTGGCTTTTTTTAATTTATATTAGTACATATAATGATGCAGGTGATTCTTTCTCTAAAGGGGTAATCTGCTAACCAGATCCCCCTTAGTTGCAACTCCATGCCAAAATCATAGTGCACGTGTTCCACTCTTCTTGTGGCGGAGAGCAGGTTCAAAGGTCACAAGATGCCAACTCGACCATTGCAGCAACAGCAAAGTCACTGCAGCACAGGGGCGACATTTAAGATATGCCCCCTATTGAGTACCCCATGTTGGTGGTAGGGTAATCTCTAAGAATAAGCTATCACTGAGTTTGGGCATAGTTCATGACAATACCTATGATCATGGTCGCTGTTAAGATGGATTTCTGAACTCTGTCCTGGAGGGGCAGAGGTTCACAAGGCCAGCCTAGTTTCTTGGAACAGGGTAACCTCTGGACAAGCCAGACCAATCAGCGATCGCGGCGGTCAAGACTAGGTCTCAAGAGGGGTGAGGATGACTGAAAGCCCGCAATGAGCACACAAAGCAAGGACACTTACAAATTACTCCAAGCAGGTGTTATATTAAAAATATAGACACATTTATTACAAGGCCTTTGTAATATTGACCATAGCAAAGAATCACTATAAAACTCAAGTAAACCAACACATCACAATCAAATACAATATATATACAATTACCGAAGGGTCTAAAGAGTTTGAAGCACGAAATATGCAGACCACCTAGATGGGGAGGAAAACAGGCAGTGCAAGTAATCGTTAGACCCAGTTCGCCTTCAGAGGCCACCTAACTAGAAGGAAGTCCGAGCCCTACAAAGAGTGGAGCCTTGTGCTCAAAAGTACCTGCACACGCTGGTGCCAACGGGCCAAGGGGAGTCGCATCAAGGAAATCAGGCAGTTCAGAGCGGTGAACAAAGGAAGGCGAACAGATCTCTGCTACTCCACTTGGGGCAGAAGCAGAGCGCGAGTGCGAAAAAGGCGTGCTGTTTAACACAGCGAGGAAAAGCTACAGGCTACTGCAGGTGGGCGACCGGTTCCTAGCGTTGCTACTCACCGGTCCCCAATGCAGGCAGACCCAGGCTTCTCCGCGTCAGTTTCAGTGCTGGCAGGTTCAGATATGAGCAGGGGACGTCTCGGCGTCGTGTAGAGTCCGCGGTAGCAGAAGTTGGAGTTGAGGATGTCCCAAACGCAGTGAACCCTCACAGATTGTTACCACAGCAGGGCAACGAAGCGGCTGTGTGTACTTCAGCCCAATGTACACTTCTCACCTCAGACCTGGGAATGCCAAGTCTACGAATCGAGTGAGAGTGTCAAGGACTCGGAATACAGCAGCAACCTGACGGCGGTGACAGAGCAAGACTCTTGGGTAAGCTGGTCAATCCACTGGATGGCCCAGAGATGCTTCCGAAGGCTTACGTGCAGGAGATGATGAAGATGCCGAGAATAGTTGTTCCCACTATTCCAAAGGGTTGAAGTACCAGTACAGGCCTTCTCGTTCGATCAGAGGCAGAATGGTTTCACAGGGCAACAGCAGTGCAGAGGAGCAGTCCTTCAGCGGGTCACCAGCGATTCCTCGGTTCAGCCTCTTAGTTGCAGGATACTTGGCTCCTGTATCTGTCGTTCGTGAGAATTCAGGAGATCGACAGGGTAGTGGTGTTTCCAGCCTCCTCTTATCCAGAGTTCCCTTCGCGCCAAAACGGAGAGCACCCAATGGGAGATCTGTTCACAAAACACTCACACCATACGTGGACCTATCATGGACCATGGTGGTCCCAGGCATTCAAGACACACTAGACTCTCTGGCACCCAGGATGTGTGTTGGGACCAGACATCCCAGCCCACATCCTGGAAGCGCACACAAGGCCTGTAGAAGCCCGCGAAAGCATCTGTGTTTCGCGGGAAAGTACATGCCCAAATAAGTAAGGCCCCGGGTCGGCTCGACCTGGGGAAGGTGAAGGGGGCATGACGGTCACGGGCAGGACAAAGAGCCTCGTGGTCTAGCCATTTTGGGAGCCAGGCCATCATTTTGGGCTACGTGCGACAAACGCGCTTAAACAGCCAAAAGAGCTCAAAACACAAAGAAACGATCGCTGCCACCAGTCCCGTCCGTGATTCACTTGCACCGTTCGTTAACAATCCAAAGAGATTGTCTAGGGCCTGTAGAGTGACTAGAGACCCAAGAGAGCAGTAACTTAGCTTACAGTGCCCTCTTGTGTCATGTTGCGCGAAAGCTGCAACATGATAAAAGAACTACGGAAAATAACGTTTCCCGGTACTGACTGTCTTAAGGGCATGTCAGTTTCCCCATAAGAATGGAGCGAAAGCCCAGAGGAGTGCGGCGGAAGGCTGAACTTCTCTGGCAAAGTCTACATCTGGGTGAAAACAACAGCAAAAAGTTTAGGGGTTGTCACATGGAATGCAAATTACCTACAATTAAGAAATCTTTCCTAACAGTCGGCACATCCCAATTGATAATGCGCGTTTTATAGTTAAAGATTCGAATACAAAGTTTCAAAATGCAATACTTTCGAAACAAAAGGACCAAAAACAAAAATCGAATGCACTTCCCCCCACGCCCAAACCCCTGTTTTTTTGTCCAAAAACCACTAATTTTATCTATACCAACACCAAAAAAAAAATACATAAAAAAAGGCATTCAGTCTTTTTTTCGGTCCTTTTGAATCAAATGTATTGCATTCAATCTTTTTGTATTCAAAATGCTGACAGGACACCATAATGCGCATGTGTCAGATCCTGTGAGTTAGCTCTGATGTGGAAGGGAATATGCATTCGGGTAAGCTGGCTGATACTGTCACAAAGAAGGACAGAAACTCAGAGGACCCAGTGTGATGAATCCTATGGATCACTCCCTGAAACCCTGCCTAATGTATCACCCAGGTGGCATGGGAAAGGCAGACACTTCCTGATCCTTGGGATGGTGTACTGAGGCAGGATCACGTCGGAGGACAAAAGGGTCAGGGGAGTGAGGGATACGTGTGGGATGAGACACAGTATTTAACTTCTTGTAAAGAAAGACATCCTACAAATACCACAGTATGTAATGGCTTGTTGCCATCATGATTCCATGGTTCCACAAAATGACAATCTAAATGTAAACAAATTCAGCCATGAACCCTGTGGTGTTAAAAGTAATAAACATTCTGTTGTAACCCAAGAAATGCATACAGTTATAAATTCCCCCAGCTCCCAAAAGCATCATAGGAGGAAGTTGTATAGTTACTAGAAGTCTCAAGATAAAAAATACACACTATTCTTCTCAAACATGCCTTGTGATAAATTTTTGTGACATCCCTTTGTTAAATTTAAAAAAAGGAGAAATCACCTTTTTAATAAAGAAGAGGTTAATAAATAATCTGTATACTTAGGGACTTAGGGACTTCAAATGCCAAGTACTCGGACGAGGAAGAGGGATGCAGAGGAACAAAGATGCAGGAGTGGCCAGCTAATTAGTAAAAATGACCTACACCTGAGGGAGACTGGGAGGCTTAAAAAGCCCCCTCAGGTGCAGGTACAGAGGAAGCAGAGGAAGCAACGGAAGCAGTCTTGTAGAACACACTGCAGGCCGTTCATGCAGTGGTCAGAAGAAAAAGAGGAGCAAGAAGACGCAGGGACCAGGTCGGGTCCTAAGAGAGTCTGTGCCTCTAAAACTCCAAACTGAAGAGGTCACGCAGCAGGAAGTGTAGAGAGGAAATGCTTAACCCGAGAAACTATGTTGTGCAGAGGTTGTGCAGCGGGAAGCAAAGGTGGTGCAAGCAGTCGAGAGGCCTTAGATGGCTGGGGAGCAACAGAGACTCTCGGGAGTCTGAGCGGCTCCAAGCCAGCATGGCAGAAATGACGGCGACCAAAGTTAGAGGGTGCGCCTGGTCGAGAGAAGCCACAGGTCCAACAGTCCTGCAATCATGAATCAGGGCACCTGGAAGTGACTTACCCAGTGAGTCTGAGAGGAACGAGTGACTGCGGGGTGATCCAGTGCAGACTGCATGTTCGCGCAGGCAGGATCACTCACAAGCAAGTGATAAGAAGGCTAACTAGCGATACGAATTGGGAACTTTTGAAAATTCACAGAAGCAGGCTAACAAGCGTTAAGAATACCGAACTATTGAAAACTCAGGAGAAAAAAAGAAGCTAATAAGCATTACGAATACCGAACAGTTGAAAATGCATAAAAGTGACTGATGTTAAATCGGAAGAAACCTAGAACTGAATATGGGAGTTTGAGCAAACACCAACAGGCCGGTGGGGAGGCCTTATTGGAATCCAAGATATACCACCAATACCCAAGCCAAGAGACATTAAGAACATGGAATATCAGTCTAAGAGAAGTTTCCAAACACATGATGGGTATGTTAAAAATCCCCAGCGTTGGCAAGGTTGCGACTTAGGTTCTGGGACATCTCTATTTGTGGCTGATCTAAACTCACATTGCCACAGACGAGGCAGCAGCAGGAAAAACACTTTTGCCCAGTGTTACTGCCACTTTTCCCGCTCTGCCGTATTACGGTATGGTCTTGGAGGGGAGGATTCTGCCAAAAAAGAAAGCACAGTAAACTCCTATGGACTCTAAATAGAATGGGGATTTACACCACCACCGCCACTTGTAATCTGGCAGTAATTCCACCAGACTCAGTGGCGGTAACAGTAAATCCATTGGGCGTTATTCCCGTGTTTTTTTACCAGTATACCGCCCAACTCGTAATGAGGCCCTTTATCATGATCACTATTTCAGTATTGATGCAGAAGGGAAAGAAAGGTGGCAAACAAGCTGGACTTCTAGAAGAAGTTATCCAGAGGGAGATGAGCATTGTTTGTGGAAAGGTCCTGGTATGGATCAATGTGAATGTCTTATTCCCTTAAAGCTGCTAACATTGTGATGCCAAAGAAGACTATTGAAGTCGTTTTATTTCTAATCTGAAAGTTATCATTGAATCACTTTTCTGTCTTGGAGTTAAAGAAGTAGACAGGCAGGCTAGTGTACCCGTAAGGCAAGACGTGATTGCCCAGTAGAAACCTGGTGAAAGGGTAAACCAGGTTGTAGAAGGTGAAAGTGCTGCAGAGTCGTATTAATATAAAACAACATGCTGAGATGTGACATTTGAGGAAGAATTGTGAAAGCTGGTTGAGAAAAAGTTACAATCTATTTATTTATTTCATTTGTAAAGTGCACATACAACCCGTAGGCATTGAGGCGCTGTTGCAAGTACAAAGTACTAGACAAGCTAGTGTTGAGCAGGCATAGTTACAAACATATACCAAGGCAAGGTAGGTCTAGCCTGATGGCAGTTGTCATACAAACATACAGAATCAAAATTGACTGACAATAATCCTACAAATCAAAGACTTGGGCTGGTGTTGGGCGGGCAAAGTTACATATAGATACAAGATAAGGTAGGTATAGCCTGATGACAGTTATCATATAAACATAAAGAGTCTAGGTGAAAAGCTGGGTTTTTAATGCTTTGCAGAAGATCCAGTAGGATTTCTCTTCCCTCAAGGAGGGTGGTCGGTCATTCCAGAGCTTGGTAGCAAGGTATGGTAAGCTTTGGGAATAGTGAGCTTATCAGTGCAGGGGGTCCTAGTGGGTCTTGAGGAGTGGGCTTTGGCAATTCTTTTGCAGAGGTAGAGTGATGCTGTGTTGGAAAGGCACTTGGGTAATGGATAATGTTTTGAATATGATCTGCTTCTGAATGGGGAGCGAGTGTGCGTCTTTTCTAGTACTCGAGAAGTGCTCACTTTTCGGTATGTTTGGGGCTGCTCTGAGGGCGTTATTCTGGATAACTTGAAGTTTGAGGATGTTTCTGGAAGAGGTGCCATTGAACAGGACATTACAGTATTCTCTCTTGGAGCCAATGATAGCACAGGCAATGGCTAGGCAGTTATTTTTTTAGAGGAATGGTCTGGCTGCATTAAGGACCTTGGTAGTGTAAGCTGCTGAAGAGGCAATTGCATTTATTTGCATTTATTTGCCTGGTCATGGTGAGTGAGGCGTCTAGGTAGACCCCTAAGGTCTTTACAGTGTTACAGACAGGAATAGATCAGTTGTCGTTCATGAAGTCCGAGTATTGGCTGTTGAGGTTCTTTAGGGCGCTTGGCGGACCAACAATCAGGATTTCTGTTATTTCCGCTGTTAAAACAGAGATGATTGGCAGCCATCCAAGTCTGAATTATGGAATAAATTGAGTTCAGGGTGTTCAAATCTTCTATGTAGTTGCCTGAAAGGGGGATCAGGATTTGAGTGTCATCAGAATAGTTAGTGTATGCTATGCCGAGAGAATCTAAGATATGGAATAGGGGCCGGGTGAAGATATTTTAGAGCGTATGGGCAATGCAGCATCCTTGTGGCACACCACAGGTGATGGGAAAAGGGGGGGCATTGGCGATCTGTTAGAAAACCCTCATGACTCTTCCATTCAGGAAGGATGCTATCCAGGCAGTGGCTGAGGGTTAGAAATGAGTGTGAGGTGGTGGCAGAGGATCTAATGGTTGACCAGGTCAAATGCTGCAGATAGGTCAAGGAGGAGGAGCATGGCTGACTTGCCTTTGTCCCTGATTTCATCTAGTTGATTCTTTAGATCGAGCAAAGCGGATTCTGTGCCATGACGAGGGTGGAAACCGGATTGATGCATCCCTAGGATGTGGTTGAACTCCAGGAACTGCTGAACTTGAAGCTAGGCAGCTCGGTCCAAGATTTCTAGGAGTAAGGGAACGGTGGTGATTGGCCTGTAGTTTGTGTCAATGGCTGGATCTAGGGACATTTTTTTAGAAGAGGGAGTACCCAAGCTTCTTTGAGGCTGGCTGAAGCAGTAATTTGAAAAAAGGGAGTGTTTAGGATGGCGGTGATGATGGGGGTTAGTATGTCGGCACAGTCTTTCATGAGTGGTGCAGGGCATATCTCGCTGTTACATTTATAGGGTTTTAGGCTATTAATCAGTTTGGTAACATCGGTTTCAGATAGGTCTCTGAAGACGAACTGACTGATGGGAGTGTGGGGGTGGGAAGAGGGCACATGTTGCTAGCAGTTGTGGGTACTATATTGAATGTTGTTTGGTCAGATTGAATTTTCCTATTCAATGTGTCCATTTGGCCTAGGAGTGCCTCTTGGATACTAGAGCACCAGGTCTTGTCTTTAGTGATGGTTGAGGGTGGAGGTGCAGGGGACTTAAGTTCTCTGTATATAGAGAACATTTCTTTTGCATCTGACTTTGCATTGCTAATTCTAGAGTGGAAGGAGTTGGACTTAGCAGGGATTATGGCTGATTTGTATTGTTTGCAGGCTTTGGTGAAGTCTTGTTTTGTAGAGACGGTGGGTCCTTTAATCCAAGTTAGCTGTCCTTGTCATTTCAGGGTGCCTTATCGTAACAGGTCAGGGGTAAACCTGGAATTGGAATGTCTGACCAATTTTGCTTTGTGAGGTTCTAGAGGGGCTAGGATGTTAACTTCCTTAGAGACGATTGAAGTGTAGGTATGCACTAGAGAGAAAGTGTCAGAGGTGAAAGGAGCCTGAATACAGTGAGTGTTGAGGTAGTAAATTGTCTCTGGTGAGCTTCCATGAGCTCCTTGTGATGGCAGGAGGAAGTGGGTTAGATGGTGCTGTAGGCTCTATTGTTTGTGTGATGGAGAACTGTATAATATGGCGGTCAGACCATGGACAGGGTGTGTTGGTGCTTGTGGATATGATATGATAGGTTATTTATAACGCGCTTAATACCCAGAGGTTTCTAAGCGCGGACCCGGGGATCAAACCTGTGTTGCTCCGTGTCATCTTGCTTCCAAGGCGAGCACGTTGCCACTGAGCTATCCTCCTGGGACTATTGTGACCATTGGGACAATTGTGCTCTGCGATCCAGTCCAATGTTCGTCCTTTATTGTGTGTGGGATTGGTGACATGTTGAGTGAAACCCAGTGTGCTGAGTGCATCAGATATTGATTTAGGGGGTACATCAGTAGGATTGTGGAGGCCCAAGCTGAGATCTCTTAACAGGATTATTTTTGAGGAGGCTTTGAGATTGTCCTGGAGGATGTGAAGTATGTTTTGCTCAAAGTCAGGCGAAGCGCCAGGGGGGCGATAACCGAGGTGAGTGGTGATCGTACAAGTAGGGGATGGAGAGAATTTGAGGGTGAGAAGATCAATGTTCCCCTCAATTAATGTGTGAACTTGCCTGAGGGGAATGGAATCACTTGCAATCATTGAAACTCTCCCTCCTCTAGAGGTGGGTCTGTTGTTCCATAGGATGATGTATCCTGTGGCAATAGCTAAGGCTAGGGCAGGGCCAGTTGCTTCATGAAGCCAGCTCTCTGTGATGGCTACTATGTCGAGGTTATTTTTTTCTGCAGTTAAAATTGTGATAAACCATCACAACCAAACTATTTGTTGTTGACAAAATTGTGGAAGCGTTCTTATTCCAGGAGGAGTGAGAGCATATGACATTGTTTTTCAAGGTATTTTATTGAAGCAACTTAACTTTATCCTGATCAATGTATTTGATGTTGCCAACATTCTGAAAGAATTCGTATTCCAGGAGGAGTGAGAACTTATGACTTTGTGAAGAAACTTTATTTAAACAATAGATCTGTGTGACTTTAAGGATAAGACCATAAGACATATACGGGAACTTAGTGTTAAATGGGATTTCCTTGTTCTTTTTTCCTTTGAACTGTGGAAAAAACCCTTGTTTGGATCTGGGGAAGGGAGTTCACTCAACTACGACAAGAGACATTGATCACCTTGTGAAGCAGATCACATGTTATATATATTTGTTGAATTAATTTGCCATATCATTCCTTTTTGCTTTGATTGTTGTATAAGTGTGAGGGTTAGATATCCCCTGCATGGAGTGTTCCCTTTGGTTTATGTCCAGCAGGGAAATCCATGTTGGGGTAGGGATAGTGAGGCGTTTATTCCAATTGTTTTATTTAATAAAATGGCAAAAGATGAAAACTCTTTACAAAGTTGTCTGCCTCACATTTCGGATGCCTTACACCAGCCTCTTTTTGATTCTCTCTGTGGGGGTCAGTAACCTCCTCCCACAGAGACAGCCGCACAGCAGGCAGCTGTCCTGGGCCCAAGTATCAAAGGAGCGCACCCATTCAGGAGGAGTAGCCTCACACGGGCGTGCTGCATATCCAAAGGTCTTTGCTGTCAGTAGGAGGGAAGGGGGAGGGAGTAGGATAGGTAGGAGTGCTTTGGACACTGAAAGAAGCCTGACACTATCTTTTTTTCTCACTGCCTCTCTTTCCCTTTCCTGTCCCCTCCACTTCCTCTGGAGCAAAGCACTTTGAGTACAAGATAAACAGGAAAACGTCCACTCTAACCAGGGGCAGGAATTGGGCCGAAAGGGAGTCTAGCTTCAGACCAATCACCAGAGGACTTGTGCCTTTAAAAGAAGGAGCCATGCTCCCTTTCAAGAGAATTCCCTCAATTCCACATGGATCCTTTTAGTCCAAAGAGACGTTCTGAAGATTCTCAGTTGTACTTCCTTTGGGACAGTTGCATTGTCGAAAACCCTACGCTGGAGGTGAAGAAGGATCCTTCCAAGACAGTAGAAAGATCGGTTCCCTAATCACTCCGAGAGAAAATCAGGAATGACCAGTGCTGTGGACCAGGACCAACCAATATTCCAGAGGAATGTCTACAGGAGAAACTTGTCTGGCATCACTGGATATTAGGCCTGAGGCATGGCTTTGCTACAGAGTCGATAGCATAGCCCTGCTCATTGCTTTAAAATCTGCACTCTTTATTGTCAGCTCAATGCAGTCAACAGTGCTGACCCTCATAGATCAATGTTAATGTCGGAGGTGTCTCCAAATCTCTTTCATCCACCAAAGAGCATCACCAGCAACACAGATGGGGTGCCCCTGAGTATCTTGGGTCACCCATCTTCATGATGCCCAGGCCTTCTTGGCACTCATCTCATGGCTGTCAATTTGGAAGAGGTGGTGCAAGTCCGGGCTCAGCATCAATCTATCGCTATTCAGTTTGCTGGGCTGCCAGTACTGTGCCTCAGTTCAGGGCACATATACAGTGTGTACAGCGGGTTTCAGCATTGCACAAGCAACGTAAAGTGATGACAGTTGGTGGACCATGGAGTACCAGCAGGAGCTTTCCATCAGCTCATCCTCAATGACCTTGGTAGGGTCATGCCACTGATAGATTTCTCAAGAGTACATTATAAGTGAGTACATTATTAGTGAGCAATAATGTGATGCACTTAATTGGGTAAGCCTGTTGTCCCAAATCTAATATGGCCTCCTTTTCCTGTGGGTAAAAGAAGAAGCAAGTACTGAACTTCTAAGTTCTTTTTCTAAACACTCATTAGAGACACTTTCAGTTGATTAGTTTGGTATATTTTCCGAGCTTGCGCATGTGATTGCAAATGTAAATTGTAAATTGATCAAGAAAGCCATCCATAAGCTCAGGGTTGGCTTGTTCGAATTGACCACTTCTGGGAATCTTTTAAAATGTCTGCAGAGTAAAATTAGCATTTCATTGATTTTTACGTCTTTGCAAGATTGTCTATTTCCTGCCAAATTGCTTTCTCTTGGCCTGGCACACCGATAACCAACACTATCAAAGATTGCTCTGAGTGACATCGGGGGTCTCCAAGACTGCAAACATTCACTCTGAGATTGAGTGCAGGATGTACAACCTCACAGAGGATTACACTGAGTAGTTGACATTATGGTAGTTTGGCAGTTTTGGCCTGTAAATGAACAATCGCCTGTAAAGAATGTAATTTCTGAATAATTATGTTCTCATACTAATGTAACTGTAGCCATAGCCTATGGCTGTGTTTAGAAAGCGTTACTGACAGACTGAGATGGCATCTTACAATCATTAAATTCCTTGCAGTGATCCTCATTACAAAATTGGGTGGTAATTCAGCTGGAAGAAATTACCATTTCCACCGTGGTGTCAAGCAGAATAACTGCCATATCACAGATTGACGGGAGTGTGCCCAGTGGAATTACCACTGAAAATCAACTTACAATGGTAAATCTGGCAAATTTCAGCAGAATTACTGTTACCGTCCATAAAATTACTGAGTGGTTTTCGCCAGCGGAATTACCACTGGGTGGAAATAGGGTCATTTCGCAAACGGGAAGCTTAGCTGCGGCCATCTTTAAAAACACAATCCATCTTAAATCTTGTCGGTCAGAGAGCACAGCGAGTAGAGCGCTTGCCTTGAAATCCGTGCAGAGCCTGCTGACGCAGGTTCGAATCCCGGCAGGGCCAAACTCAGCCTTTCATCCTTTCATGTGAGCAGCACTCAGATGCCTGATGGTTCGTAGCACTATATAAATGCAAATTATTAATATTATTATTATAATCCACTATTTCCCTTTGCCATCCAGCTACCAAACTTAGTGTAAACATGTCAGCAGACAAGGGAAAGATGAGGGTGCCAGAACTGAGGGTCTGCAACCTAAATTCCGTGAGGCAGGGCTGCAGGTATTGGCAGATGAAGTTGAGGTGGTGGACAATGATGATGAACTGTTTGGGACAAATCCGTGCAAACCATCTGTCTGCCACAAGATCACACTATGGGCCAACATAAGGGACACCTGCTGCTACTTTTGTAGTGGGGTGTTACCACAGTGTTGTCCCTCCACTCACCAGTTACATACGCCTTGGGGATTTCGATGTCACTTGATGCTCCGGCAGGATGTAATGGGAGGGGTGTTGTGCTGTGTGTACCTTGATGTCAAATGTTGTTAAGATTTGTATTTTGTTTTATCTATGTATGATGTGGGTCTGTTATTTGTATGGCTTGTCTTGTGCTAAATGGCATCTGCTCCTTGATACTGTGTATACGGTGATAAGATGCGCCCTACAAATACATTTTACCACTGCTACTGCTTCTTCTTTACAAAGCTGACACTGGCAGAAATGATATATGCAATAGGCGGCAAAGAATTATTAGCCAATCAACCTGCCTTCTAGAAATGGAGGCACCATCTACAAGGGTCACCTCAACAGATAACTC
This sequence comes from Ambystoma mexicanum, assembly GCF_040938575.1. Lineage (NCBI taxonomy): Eukaryota > Metazoa > Chordata > Amphibia > Caudata > Ambystomatidae > Ambystoma > Ambystoma mexicanum. Next base: position 459,870,350 of record NC_090927.1, on the reverse strand, counting down.
TATACTCCAGTCAAAGACCCCCTGCGCTCAGCACGGCTTAATACACCACAGCCCACCAGGCACTGCAGCGCATATTTTATTTCTTCTTTGATTTTATGATGACTTACTGTTTTGGAGACAAACAGTAACGTTGCATTAAGCACAGAAAAAGCATAATGACCCACCGATCATCTCCAAACCACAAATCATTTGCACCTGTATATGTTCCAATGCTTTGCAATGAAATCAATGTACATGCGTAATCCAGATCCCAGATCAAATAAGAATCCATAATCTTGATATATAGTTCATGGGGTGCCATATTCCAATAGACTGCTTTTTCTGCTCTCCACCTCCTTGGTAACATGGCGCTGCCTGCTGTCACGCCACCTGCTTGCCAGGATATCCAGGACAATCAAAAACCCTGGATCCTCTTCAACATCAGACCGGTTGGCCTTTTATGTAGTCCTAAGTAGAGAGGGATGTGGCGAGGTGTACTATCGGCGCTCAGGGTAAAGCCAACAGAGGAAAAAACAAGGAGCTGCTCCAACTCGTGGGAAAAAAGAAAACATTGAACACGGTGTCTTTAGATTTTGGAGTGGAACTCCCAGCAACCAGTCCTTCTCAAGAGGGAAAGGGAACACCTCTGAGCTGGGGGTGGAAGGCGTACCAAGGGGAAATGCAGAGGTTGCCCTCCCCCTGATATGGATGGTGGTAGTCGAGAGGGTCCCAATTCCTGCCCTCCCCCTTTGTGCCAGCATGTCGTTTTGCAGGTTGCTTTTTATCTCCAGCCTAGTCTCATTCATCAGATGTTTTCCAGTGTCTTTTGGTTGATTTCTGATAACCTATACCAGAAGTACAGCCGCCAGAGAAACCAGAGACATGCCCTTGCTGCCACAAAAATCACTCGCAATGAGAGATAGCCGACCGAAAGAAAGAAGGTCCAAAGCACTCCTGGTGGGGTACCTAAGATATGTCGATTAGTCTGAGCAAAGAGAACGAGAAACTGCGACCCTATGCAGCAGCTCCAAGCGCCACTGCAGTGCAGCCGAGGGGAATCTGTGAGTCTGCACAAAAGCAGAGAGGTCCCCTAAACCACCATGGACGTGAAGAGGAAGGGGGGAAAATCCCCCAATGGACTTACTTAGAGACCACACGGGATCGGGTCTCGGAACACAAACTCGAACATTGGACTTTCTCGACCTCCACCTTTAATATGAGGCAAGCTAGCATGGAGAAAGTGGGCAGACTTAGTCCTGTCATATGACGTTTTGTTTCCCACGCATGCCCGGGTGGAGAAGACAGGTCCATATTGCCCCAGGAGATTTATCCAATGCCAGAGAAGGGGATTTAATCAAGCAGGAAGTGTGTGTTTTTTGGGTGAGGTCCGAGGACGAGGTGGAGGACAACTATTGCAGCAGGAGGAAGGGGGAGAGCCTGCTAGTGAAGGAGATTTGTGTGGAAGGTGACGTGTTGGCTCAACAGTGAAAGTGGTTTTGCAGTTTGAGCGTTCATGTTTTGTGGCGGGTGTGTACACAAGGTGTTGACTGTGAAGTCAATATGCCACAGTGAAAGGAGGGTGCTTGAGAAGCAGCATGGAGGAGGGCTTGGTATTGTGGAAGAGGCAGTAGTAGTGTAGAGGAGGGTGTAGTGGCATGGAGGAGAGAGTTGTAGTGTGGAAGAGGAAGGAGTAAATTACTGGAAGGAGGAGTAACATGAAAGGGTGGAGGCAATACCTAGGAGGAGTCAGAACAGCGAAGGGACAGAAGACTGGTGGGAGGAGTGAGACGAAGTAGACTAGAGAAAAGAGTAGAGAATGGGGAGGCAGGAGTGGGTGTTGTAGCAGAAGCCTGAATCACACAGAGTTGTTGTAAGGCACCATGCCATATCCCATAGATCACTAATGTCTGGATAGAGTAGCGATAGTTAGGAAGTCCATGATGGAGTTTAGACAGCCAGCTTTTAGATTATTATCTCTAGAATCAGGCTGCTTTTTCTTTTGGATATTAGCGGTCAACATTAAGTAACACTAACCTGGGGTTTGAGGACACCTGGGCTATGGAGGATCTTTATTACATAACTAGAGGGAGCAGGACAGCCCTAAGGCCCATAACAAATTCAATTAAAACCCTGAACTCCCTCGGAGAGTTGGAGTGATTCTTGTGCCATCTGTGACATTGTATACAGCTGAATTTGCTTATAATAGTTGAAAACACTCTACCTCAAGGAGTCACCATGTTTGCAGTACGATGATATCACCCTCACATGCTGTCAGAGAACTTCTTTACTTGTTCCGCTCTACCTGCAAGCACCAACTGTACTACTCCTAATTAATCCACAAGAGCATGTTAGTGCATTAAGTAATGTCAAAACTCACAAACTTACAAACCTCAGGCCATTGACATACTCAAAGGACCATATAACCTTTTGGCTGGTTGAAACCAAGCCCCTGATAAAAAAAGGTTGCCATTATCCCCAGGTTACAAGACCCTGTAATCATAGCTACAGCCTTTCCAGAGACTGAGGATATCTTACTTTCCTAAACACATCCCCATAAGAGCTTACCTTGGCCAGTGGTTGTGAAAATGTGAGAATGGACCAAAAGTTAAGATGGCCTGGGGGGTGTTGGGGGAAGGGGGAGCGTGGAGGGGGGGTGGGAGGGTTGTGGGGGTTGTGGAGGGTGTTGGGGGGAGCGTGGAGGGGGGTGGAGGGTGTGTGGTGGTATGTGGGGGGTGTTGGGTGAGGGGGGAGGGTGGAGGGGATGTGGGGGTGGTTTGGGGGTGAAGGGTTCATTCACATTGTAAAAATTATCAGTTCAATACACCCGTTGTGTCAAAAAAACTCACATGAGTGGACATTGCTTCTTCGGTGTGTGTCTATTTATTGCATTACAGTGCGCAGTGCCCATATACCCCCATACCCAGTACCCAGAGTCCCACATACATAGCACCCTCTGCATCCCAGTACATCAGAATGATTGGTCTATGACCGATTGGCGCTCAGCACGTCCCTCAAGTATATCGCAACCTGACCAATGTCCAACATCAACTCCTACCTCTTCTTCACCTGGTGGTGGCTGGTCCATGTCAGGTGGCAGAGGTACGTTCCGCCGGGTACACATATTGTGCAGCATGGCACACACCATGATGATCTTGCCCACCTTCTCAGGCCCGTAAATGAGGGTGCCACCCGACCTGCTGAGGCATCGAAACCGTGCCTTCAACAGGCTAAAGGTCTGCTCAATGACCACACGCGTGCATGTATTGGCACAATTGAAGTCCTCTTTGTGCCTGTTCTGCGGATTCCTAACAGGGGTGAGGAGCCACTCCTTCAGGGGATAGCCAGCATCACCTACATGGGAGCAGAATAAGGTATGTCTAAGGGTACTACTCTATTTCCATTTTTGCTCAGCCTGTACATCGTTCATGCTCACATGCAGTATTTCGTTGATGGCAGTTACTGACTTCACATCTGCACAACTATCTGCCCTGTGCACTACTTGTCAATCCATGGTGCTGGTCTTGGGTGATGTAGACGACTTAGGGGCCTTCACATTGGAACCACTTGCCACCCAGATGGATTGACAAGGTCCATGATGTACACACATGTGTGGGCTGTGTGGCAGGGGATGACTTCAAATGCGTGTTGGGCAATGTTTGATGTATTAGGCTGCTGTACTACATGATATTGCTTGTTCAGACTATGATGCATATGGTTTATTGTAGACGCCATGCACGTCACCCTCGACGTCTACCCACTAGTCACAATGACACAATGTGAATGTTGGTAGTGTCTGCCAGTGTTGGGTAGAGTACCTTAGATGAAGCAGGGTGTCGACTTGCATGCTGGTACTCAGGTGCTGTGGACAATTCCCACGCCTATCGCACCCATGTAGGTGTTGCTCACTACTTGCTGGGTTCAATTTGATGCATCCTTGTCGCATGTTTATTACCATTTGTATTCATCTGCACATGTTGCCATGGTGTTATGCCATGTTACTGTCGGGGAGGGACAGTGACAGCGGAATTAACTGAACAGCGGAATTAACTGAGGTGGAATTGATCCTGCGCATTCATGGATGCTTGTGCTACGAGGTGCTTCAATGTGGTGAAGTGTTTTCAGCTTTGTAGACATGTGATGGTGTGTTGTGGTGCTGAGGGCATGGTCAGTTGATGTCCGGTGGACATGTGCGCTGATTGTGGGTGTGACATTTACACATTGGTGTGCGGCCAGAGTGCGTCAGACTCCATTGTCTGTGTCATGCATCTTATTTGGTTGATAATGGGCACAGTCTTTGACAGCATGGTGCAGAGGGGGATGTACACCCCCCCAAACACCCTTCCATGGCCCAGACCAGAGGGCAGACTGCTTGCGTATGCATGCACACCCCCCACCCCCAAAACACTCTCCCATGGCCAAGAGGGCAGACTCACCCAGCAGCCAGTCACATCGTACGACATCTGCTTCCATGTAGCGGGATAGCGAGGAGTTCCGCAGCACCATAGCATCATGCGTGGATCCTGGGTATCTGGTGCAGCAATGTGTTATCATCATGCTGGCATCACACACCATCTGCACATTGATGGAGTGGAATAGCTTCCGATTGCGGTACACTACCTCCACAGCATGTGGTACTACCAACTCCATGTGGGTGCAGTCAAGGGCACCAATTACATTGGGCATGCCTGCCAGTGCATGGAATGCTATTTTGGTGTCATTCGCCTCCTGTGGTGTCCGTGGTAGGGATATGTTGGCCCCTGCGTGCTTTAGGAGTGTATCCAGCACTTGGTTTAGCATACCAGAGAAACATGGTTGCAAGATGCCATGCAGCTGGCCCACTGTTTGCAGGTAGGTGTCTGTGGCCTGGAAGTGGAGCACAGATGCCACCTTCAGCAGAGGGGGGGTGGCAGTGCGGATGTTGATCAGGCTGACCAAGTCTTCATGTATTATTTCCACTATGGTGGTGATGGTGTCCCTGTCCAGGCGGTACAGGGTGTGGATCTGTACTGGGTTTAAGTTGAATGGATTGGCCCTTATCCATGGAATTGGTGGCTGCCTGCGGGGAACAACTGCCTGCACTGGTGGGATTTGCTGGCCCAGTCTCACCCTCCTTCTCCTCCTGCGTCTCCTCTTTGTTGCCAGTTGTACTGCCTTCTCAAGGAGTAGCAGTGCAGGCATATCCTCCTGCTCCAGGATGGCGAGTGCAAGTGGTATCATTTTGGTCTTGGAAGGGGTGTGGTGTGTGGGTGTGCTCCTTTTGTGCAGGGCCTGGCCCCATTACCTCCACCTGTGCTGATTGTATGCACCTGTGGCAGTTGGTAACACAGCAGTTTCCTATTAACGGGTGATCCGCGATGCCGGAATTGACGACATCATGGTGGCCCTTCTTACCGGCATCTGGATGCCGGTATGTGCATATCTGTGCGACTCGTGTGGTCCTCTTCCTTGCAGAATGCCGGTATTATGGGCACGGCGACCGCACACATGTGCACATGCTGGTACGCTGGTGCACTGCCACAGCGGGTCCTTGTCGATGCCGGTAGGACAGGCATTGCAGGTCGCGATGGGCCGGTCCCGTAAATGATGCCGGTAATGCCTTACCGGTATTGTTATTACCGGACCGCCAACCTTGTAAAAAGGCCCATTCAGTTTTTGATAGATTTAGCTTCAAGGAGGCAGCTGCCATTGAAGTCTCAATAGCAGTCATGGAGCTCCCCAAGCGGTAGACATCAGTAACTGATAACACTTCGAGATGAAGTTGAGTGTCATCGGTATACTGATGAATAGAGACCCTCCCTTCCCCGCCCTCGTCCAACCACCAGATCTCCCATTGACTCCATGAATAGATTGAATAACAATGGTGATATAATTTAACCCTGTCGTACCCCCACCGACCACTTGGAGGGATGGAGACATAGATGTTTCCTCAGGCACAAGTGTGTCTGACCTGAAAGAAAAGATGAAAACCATTCCAGGAGTTTTTCCCCCTCTGCCTCTCTGCTTCTCCAGTGTCTGCAAGAGCATCTCATGGTCCAATGTATAATATGCTGCTGAAAGGAAGAGCAGCATGAGACTGATCATCCTCCGATTCGGAAGCAAATCACCCACTACCTGGAGACTAGCGCTCTGAGTTCAAGGCTTACGTCTTATCCCAGACTGAAAGGGTTGTATCAGATTAGCTTGATCAATATGTTCAGCAAGGTTGAGGGCCAGAGGCTCCTTCATTAGCTTCCCTTGAAAGGGAAAGTGCATTATGGGTCTAAAGTTCACCCACTCCGCTGGATCTAAATTCACTTTCTTTAACAGGGGAAGAATGCTATCAGCTCTCAAAGGGAAAAGACCTGACTTTAAAACCCATATACAGTTGTCAAAAGCGGAAGGAGACCCTCATTCTTCGAATCTTGTATCATTATTGACTGAACTATATAATCAATACATGAGGTAGCTTTCAAAGAGTGTATAACTTAAGTTAGAGTACTTAGATTGATAGATTCAAAAGTCAGCCATTATGCAGCTCTTTGCGTCATTCCTGGAGCATCACACAGATTACCCTGTTGTTGCAGGCTAGTCTCAGTTTTTAGTTCTTTAATTTTGTTGATAAAGAAAATTGAAGCCAGTGTAAGTCATTTAAGTCAATTGATATGTTAATAGAGTGCTCCATCCTCAACTCTTGGATACAGACAATGGATCACTGCCTTAAATATAGCGTGTCATTGCAGTACAATGGAGCTTTAGCTGTTTTCATATCAGCTCTTCCTCCTTTCCTAAGCATCTGTAGATATGGTCGCCGTTCCAGAGAACCTGGCTGTTTCCGTCATCTTTCTTCCTTCCTGATATCTCTTTTATTTTCTCTTAGATATTAATTATATGAAGGAGTAGACATCTGAAACATGCCAGCTTACAATCTGATTTAAAGACTTTCCCAAGATTGCACAAAGTATATCCACCTCAATGAAGCAATCAATTGTGTCGCTACCAATGACAGTTCTGCTTGTAGAATATCCAGGAGGCAATATTTAAAGGACTGAAAGGTATTTTCTCTGGCATGCCCTGATTCACAAAGACAGATGAATTGCTTTGAATTGAGAAGGGCACCCTAAAATGATCAGATCAATCCAAGTTCACAACTAATTTTTTTTTCAGCAGATATCACAAAATCAAAATATTACCCTTTCTTTGTAAAGGGAACATGACAGTTTGTTGAAAATGAAACACTGCTAATAGTACTTCAAGCTGCTTCATAATTTCAAAAGTACCATTATTAGCTTGTAAAATAAAATGTCCTAAAAATATATTGCATGAATCGTAGAGAGTGCACACTGGCATAAAAAACGCCATTTGCTAAATTTAAAAAAAAACTATTTGCACCAGGTGGTCTATATAATAAATGAAATTTGCGCAGAGCAAGACATTCCCTCACAACCATCCAAATGAGCTCCTGATAGAAAAGTCAATGGGCCTCATTACACGGATGGCGGTAGGTATTTAACGTTACCGGTAATGGAATACCGGTAACGTTAAATGCCCATGCGGATTACGACCCGGCTCACCGCCATTAGCGGCACCGCTAATTACGGTGCCACTAATAGCGATCAGTCCGTGTGCGCGCGACCCGGCAACCCGTAAATAACGACATGCCGCTAATAGCACACCATCACAAGGCTAGTGACACGGCAATAGCGCCATGGTAGATACCCCAAAACCCCTTACCGGCATGGCGGCAATACCGCCATCGCGAACCACCCGTTAAAAGAACTAAGCAGTGTCAACACCTGCCACAGGTGGCCATAAATCAGCACAGGTGGAGGCAATGGAGACTGTGGCTGCTCAAAAGAAGCACACCACACCCCTTCCCACACCAAGATGGTTCCAATACTGGCAGCATTACATGGCCTGGAGGACCTGATTGCAGCGCTGCTGCTACAACAAAAGGCTGCACAGAGGAGAGGCAGGAGGAGTAGGAGGGCCAGACGGGCACAGCAAGCACCACCACGCCACCTAATCATATCACAGAGGCACCCACCAATTCCCCGGATCAGAGCCAGTCCATTTAACCTAACACCTAAGCAGATACACACCTTGTACCGTTTGGACCGGGACACCATCACCAGCATCGTGGACATGATACACAACAACATTGTGAGCCTCATAGATATCCGACCTGCCATCCCCCCTCTACTCAAGGTGGTGACAGTGCTCCACTTCCTGGCCACAGGAACCTACTAGCATACAGTGGGGCAGATGCATGGCATCTCCCAACCAGTATTCTCACGCATACTGAACCAGGTACTCGATGCCCTCCTGAAGCATGCACCCGAACACATATCCATGCCACCACGGACTGCCCAGGAGATTGCAAACACCAAAGTTGGCTTCTATTCACTGGCAGGCATCCCAAGTTGCATTGGGGCCATCGACTGTACACATGTGGAATTGGTCGTCCCACATCACAATGAAGTAGTCTACCGAAACAGGAAGCAATTCCACTCCATCAATGTCCAAATGGTATGTGACGCAAACAAGATAATCACACATTGCTGTGCCCGATTTCCAGGATCTACCCATGATTCCATGGTCCTGCGGAACTCAACTATCCCCCGCTACATGGAGCGACAAATGGGACAACGTTCGTGGCTACTTGGTGAGTTCCTTGCTAAGCACATGGCAGTGTGATTGGGGGGGGGATAGATAGATACTCCAACTGGGTGTGCATTGGGGGGGTAGATAGATATTCCAACTGGGTGTGCATTGGGGGTAGATAGATACTCCAACTGGATGTGCATTGGGAGGGGTAGATAGATACTCCAACTGGGTGTGCATTGGGGGGGTAGATAGATACTCCAACTGGGTGTAGCCTGTAGTCCGTCGCCCAAATGCACATACAGATGTACGCTAATGGGCATCTGTGAGGGCAGCAACGTACTTGGGATGAACGGACATGCAAGTATATGCCACACGACACAGCTGACAACCCAAATCTGGTGACATCAAACATCAATCCTCATCCACATTGCATGAACCTCCACGCCACGAAATACACAAATGTCATCCATGCCGCCAACATAGTCATGCAGCATTCCTACAGCACAACATCAACAATGAATTGTGCCCTTGGATGCATGCAAAGGTATACCCCCTAGCTATGGCAATGCACCACAAACCCATGGCACCACTGAAGCGTTGCCTCTCAGCATGGCAACAGCAATGTCGGAAGGACAGTACACCACCAGTGTGGTACCAAATGTGCCTGCCCACAGGGACACCAATGACCTGGCCTCACCCAGGACATGTCAGTCACTGTTGGAGGCATCAATGGGGCATGTCTACTTGCATGCTTGTGCTCACCTTTGCACAAGGCAGTCACACAGACCATATTCATTGATGCAGTTGAATGTGTATATGAATCAAAATGATAGGCCGAAGTATGTGACATGAACAGGCCACACATGTGTCAAAAAGTAACAGGAACCCATTCCTCCCCCCATGTAGGTGATGCCGGCTATCCCCTGAAGAGGTGGCTCTTCACCCCTGTACGGAACCCACAGAACAGGCACGAAGAAGAATACAATCATGCACATACCCGTACCCGCCTCGTCATCGAGCAGACCTTTGGACTTCTGAAGTCACGGTTTAGGTGCATTAGCAGGTCTGGTGGCGCCCTCCTGTATGGCCATGAGACGGTTGCAAAGATCACCACGGCATGTGTCATGCTGCACAATATGTGTATGAGACGGAATGTGCCACTGCCCCCTGATGTTGAAATGGAGGCACCTGATGAGGATGATGACGCGGATGAGGATGGTGGTGAAGGGGATGCAGGTCATGCAAGAGGGGATGGCCAGGAGGGACGTGCTGTGAGACAGCATTTGATCAACCAAATATTCTGAGTAACATGTAGTCATACTGTCACCTGTATATGGCTGGTGATGCACTAGTGTCTGTTTGTTAGCTCACAATGGACCTTGGCGTCAATAAATTGATCATACACAATGAAGGAGTCAAGGCCTGTGTTTTGCTCAAACAACAGTGTATTAATGAACAGAAACAGAAAAGTCCCCAACCATCCCGCCACCCTTACCCCCCCACAACTGTCCCATCACACCCTTCCCCCCCACAACTGTCCCATCACACCCTTCCCCCCACAACAGTCCCATCACACCCTTCCCCCCAACCCCCACAACTGTCCCATCACACCCTCCCCCCCCACAACTGTCCCTCATGAGTCTCCAACAATGTATGTGTCCAGGCATGCACAGAGGTCAATGGACATTCACGCCCTATTGTTCATTGCCAGGGCCAGCATTTGGGGGCTGGCTGGAGGTGCGCCTGGTGGTGCATGTAGAGCGTCTGATTGGGCTTGTCTGCCGCGAACTGGTGGTCGAAGAGGTAGCAGACTGTCCTGGTGGAAATTGGCACTCCATAGCATCTGCGATGCGTGTTAGCACCTCCCGGACGCGTATCAGCTCCCCACACAGCCTGTCTGTGCACGACTCCATTCCCTCCCTGGAGTGCCTGGATGTCTCCCAGAGGTCAGCCCTGAGACGGGCAACCTCCTCCACATGTTGACCTACGAGGTCTGTGAGGGCCTGCTGGCACTGGATGACGCTGGCCAGGTCAGGGGAAGTGGCGGCCTGTGGTGGTGTGTCTGCTGCGCATCCTGATGCTGGCTGGTGTGCAGATGCCGCCTCTGGGGGGCTACTGGAGGCCTCCATGGACTCGTGAACGGTGACGTGCGAGCAAGGTGTGTGTAGGGGTGATTGCTCGGGGGTTACAGCAGGGCTTGGGGTGTGCATAGGCAGATCAAGTTCTGTGGGCTCATTCACGTCGGACAATGGGGCAATGGCTGCTGCCTCCCCTGCCGAACTGGCAGCAGCTGAGGGTGGACCCTCGGTGGCGGTGATTTGGGGGGGGTGGACCTCCAGAGGCGGGGCAGTAGGGTTTTGCGTGGCACTGGCAGTGGCGCGCAGGAGCTGTTTTGGACGCTGCAATAGGGGCCTTGGCCTTTTCCACCTGATGTTGTTGGTGCGTCCTCGCTGAGCTGTGGCCTTTTCTTCTTTTGCACAGGGGGTGCCTGGGATGCTCCCTCGCTGTCTGTATGGGACCCTGTCGGGGACAAGAAGGGGGATGTCATTGGTTATGGTCGCATGTACTCAATGCAGGCTACATCATGAATTCATTTGGGGGCCGTTTGAACTTCATTGTGGATGAAGCAGGTGAGGTGTCATTTCAGTGCCTCATCCATGCAGTGTTGTGTGTGGCTCTTGGCTCTGTTGATGTATGCATGTGTGTGTGTTGGGGTCTGGCGCTGACATGAGCAGGGTGGGATGCATGTGTGGATGCCAGGCCATCCATGCAGTGATCCAGGCCTGCCATTTGTGGGGACTTGTACATTCACATTGCATGCTTGCATCAGTGCACTTACCTCCATCAGAAGTGTCTGGCACGCTGTGCTCCATCCTCCCGACTCCCTCATAACATTCTGCCCCGATGAGGTTTGCACATGTCTCCTCCCACTCCTTCAGCTTGATCGGTGACCCTGATCCTCCAGCGGTGGCAGTCTTGTGGTTCTCGGCCAGGATCATCCTGACCCGGAGTCGCAGGTCGTCCCATCGTTTTCTGCACTCGCGTACAGTGCGCGTGCTGGTGCCTACAGCACTCACTTTTGTTGTCACTTCGGCCAAGATTGCTTTCTTCTTTAGGAGGGTCTCCCGCCACATGTCATTTGCGAAGACCACTTCTGCATTGTCTGCTAAGGTTTGAGTCAGCATCACTAACTCCTCAGTGGAGAACTTCTCCTTTCGCTGGCGGTCTGTTGTTTTTTTTAGTGCCTTGGGCATGGTAACAGTGTAGCAATTGGTCTCAGGCAGCAAGGTAACACGAACAGGTCCAGAGGGCAGAGGATGGCAATGGATTGTGTTTTTAAAGATGGCTGCCATGCTCTTTCCCGTTCCTGTGCGATGATGCTATTTCCGGTTCCGGTATTTAATGGTCACCGCTATTAGCGGTGGCCGCTATTTGCACGATGCGTCAAGGCGGAGTTGCTATCTGCACTGTCATGGAAGGCGGTAGGTGACTTTTGGGGGAGATTAGCGGCAAGGCTGGAGGGGCATTACCGGCATGGCGCAAAGCTCGTGTCCGCATACTCGTAATGGTACGCTATTAGCGCACTCCTACGAGGGCGGACACGTTAAGGGCTCCATGCCGGTAATTTGCGGATTTTACCGCACAACGTGTAATGAGGCCCATTTGTTACTTACCCTAAAAGTCATTCTGCTCCCTCACCCTTTTTTAATTAGCTATCCACATGAGATAAGGTATAGCCTTCTGGTACCAATTCACCAAACACAGTGGTGAGGATGGCCCGAACAAGGTTTCTGTGAAGGGATCTCGTCACCAAAGCTGTGAGATACTTAGGACAGAACAGGGTGGGAGTTGCAGAGTTCCCCCTCTTATTCTTGCTCCCTCACCACTCTGCCCAGTAAGACCTAGTCTCTAAAGATCTAGACTATGATGAAGGATGTGTGCCGCACTCCCAAAAAGGCTGTGTCCCAGTTATACAAATGGTCCATGGTACATGGTCCAAATGCTAGCAAAATCACAAAGATCACACATAATGCAAGCCCTGGCATAAATCAGGCACATGCAGGGTCAGTTAATCCCTTGCTGTGGGTATCAAATGTCAGACCAGTCACAGAACCTGACATCAGATGCAGCCCTCAGTGGTGAGGCCTGGTCACGTGCTCCAGCAGGAGGATTACTGCATGGATTATAAATTGTGAACTGGATTCTGTAGCCTTGGGACTTTGAGCAAGGAGGGCAAAGATGAAAGTCAGGAAAGATGGGAGGGCATAGAGGGGAGCTCAGTCTTATCTCCCTGTGACTGTGATTTAAGAAGGCAAAGGGGAGTCAGGCACTAACGGGAGGATGGATTACAAATAGGGATCTGGGTGCTATATCCTTGGGAAAGTGATTTGAGCAAAGGAGGGTGTTGGGCACTAAATATGCCTGTGTGGAAGATTTGAAGCAACATAGAGAGCTTGGGGCGATATTCCTGTGACTTTGATGTAGGGCAAAGGAGTGAGCTTGGCACAATATCCTTCTGAGTGTTTATTTCACAAGGAAGAGAGCAGGGTGCTGTATCCCAGTGATAATGTTGACAGCAGAGCACCAGAGGGAGTCTCATCTAGGACGAAAACCCAGAGATTGTATAATTTAGGCCTTGCTGACACCTTTTGCTTAAAATGATCCACAGTCTTTTTTTTCTTTTCTGTTGTAGATAAGCGCCAAGGTCAAATAGGCGATTATTCATGTTCCTCTTTTGTTCAGAAAATAAGTCTTGAGAAATTGACTTACATTATTTCTTCACGGATAGTGGGATGACCTTAGACCCGGGTTGTGCAACTCCAGGCCTCGAAGGCCAGGATCCTAGCGAGTTTTCAGGATATGAGGAAAATGTGCATACATTTAGAATCATTGTATGCAAATGTATCTCATGAATATTAATGAGGGGAATCCTGAAAGCCCAATATGGATTCAACCCTCAAGGCCTGGAGTTGGACAACCCTGCCTTAGACCCATGGTGGATTATGAACCTGACAGCCTATAGTTTACTTTGTCATAACACTATTTATTTAGACGATTCCGACAGTAGCATAACTTCCCCAGTTCCCACAGGTCTTCATCCCAATCATATCTTGACAAAACATAGGGCCTCATTCCGAGTTTGTCGGAGCGGTAAAAAGTGGCAGTAATTCCATTACCAGCGTTTTTTTTCGGACAGTAATGCAAGTACTGCCATTTTGTCTGCTCTGCCAAATTTCGAGTTTGTCGTTAAAGTGGAGGATTTACCTCCAACATGCTGCTGAAGGTAAACCCTCCACTTTAAAGCCAAAAATCTGCAGAATTGCCTCAGTGGAATTACCGCTCTCGGTAATTCCACGCAAAAACCTTATGAGACTGAGGAATTCCACAAAGGTGGACTTACACCATCCTACTACCACTTGCAATCATGTGGTAAACCTACGGGACCTATTTGCGCTAACCGATTTTGGTGGAAATTCGTCAGAATTACCACAGAATTACTGCCTACCTCGAGATGAGACACATACATTGTGTGACATGTTTTGTTGGTCCATCAGATGGCTGGTTGGCTATATGTGCGTTTGCCTGCATTACCTGTATATCTTTGCTGCCGTTGCTTGTTTATCTGTGAATTTCCTGATATATGAAAACATGTTGTAACTAATCTACCACCCTTAGTGATCAGATTGCCCAGAATATCAGTGCTGTGTGTAGTTTGCATAGAAAGATATCAGAGCTTAAAGTTGTTTGCGAATGCCACATTCTTCTGCTGTGACACCACTACTTTGGAAGCATGATGTTTCATTTGGTGTGACGAATGGATGACGTCACAAAAGGGGGAGGTGGGGAATGTGGAAGGATCTTTACTTAATGTGGCAAATGTATCAATGGTGTTCTTTTGCATACCTTTAAATCGGCATAAACTATTAAGTGGCTTGTGAGCTGCAATGCAGCACAAAGGCTTTCAACCATGTTTCAGATAAAAACTATCGATTAAGGAAAGCAATACACAACATGTGTGTCTTACCTGTGTATTCCAAGGAGCAGAAAGGTGAGGCAGAGGCATATGGGATGTGCATACCAGCAGGGCAGGTGCGCGGGGAGGTGCGGTGCATTCCCCAGAAAGCCATGATTTCAAACAGCAGTTGGCAGTTTACAGCACACACTGTAATAATTCCTTCATTACCACTGAGACATCATCTCATATCATTAAGCCGGTAAGCTAGCTCAGCGGGTTGAGTGATTGTTGCTGAGATCTATGTGCTGGTAAACTAGCTCAGCGGGTTGAGTTATTGCTGCTGAGATCTATGTGTGATCTGCAGGTTGCAGGTGCGAATCCTGGCAAGGCTAACTCAGCCTTTCATCCTTCTGAGGTTGATTCCGGAGGTCCAACTTCGGTTGGGAGGATTAATGTATGTACATGTGTTCAATGTACAACACTTAGGCCAGAGACGTTTTAATGGGAGGGCAAAAGGGGCACTTGCATACGGCCCCCACCTTGGAGGGGGCCCTACAAGGCTAGCTGATCTGAAGTAGTAAGATTCCATTGTTCACCAGTCTTAACTAGCACACATCAGTATATTTTATGGGGTGCTGCTGAGGCTCTAAACCCTTTACCTTTCTGTTTTGGCAAGTGCATTCGCCTTGATCAATTCATCATGTATTGGCTTTCTGTGTTCACTGTGGTATACATAGTTTGTATGTTTCTTACGGCACAATTATGTAGCATTCTTTCCTTCCTGTGGCAATTATGTTGATCATGTGCAGTAGGCAATGGTGAAATGTATATTGAAAGATTGGCTGCCAAAATGGTTCAGAAGTTAGATCAGTGTGTTAAGCACTAATTGCAGAGATATGTGTTCATATGAAAGATTAGAAGAGCATATAGCAGCAAGGCTGGCTGAACCTTAGCTAAGTCTGAAGCTTATAAACTTACCTGCATATGTACTCGGTTTTGCAGAACATCTGCTATTATCAGCAATGTACCTGTACAAGATAGGGGTAACTATAAAAACGAATATATCATCCGTATGGTGAAGGTCTAGAAATTGGTTTGTTCAGATGGGTGTTGTAAAACCTAGGCAATCACCTCCAACGATGAGCATAAACTGTTAGTCCAAGAGGTGAATAAGTATCCAAATTGAAGACTATGGAACAACAGCATTCATGTTTGTATCCTGGATTTGACAGCAGACGATACAGTGATCCTGGTCAAATCATCTAATATATCCTACATTACTGTGCTGTCTTCTGTGAGGTTTGACTTCTTGCATGCTGTTGGTATCGTTTAGCCCATTACTTGATCTTTCTTCTTATGTAGGCCTTTTGGGTGGAAGGGTTGGTAGACAGAAGAGAGCGGACCATATGTCGCAGGCCTCAGGAAAGCATATTTTAAGGTCTGCTTGTTTGACACAAAAAAACGGTTTGCTTTTTGGTAAAAGTCAAAGGTTTTTATGTACGTTTATAAATGAAAATATCACAAGTCATTGTTTTGGAAGTATTTAAAGCTTTAAAATACAAAAGACAAAGCCAGATTAAATTTGTTAAATCACATAGATTGGTAGGCTGGTTCTTATATACTTCCCTTGATGATGTAGAGAATGAAGCTAGAATCATTCCCCCTTTGCATAACACCTTTCTATAATATTTTGTTTGAAAATTGTCATGTTTGGTAATGTGATTTGTGTACTATCCTAGTCTGTTTTTTTAAATAAAAATTAGATTGTTTTAGTTCACAGTAAGAATTGGAAAAGAAAATGTTCAAATGCAGAAATTGCAGAGTTGGCACAAATCCCAGTTTCACCCCTTAACCAATGTGTGACCCTGGGCATCTCATTTAATCTTGTATTACCTAACCTCTCAATATTGCCAGTCCCTAAACCTTTCAAAATTGTCAGCCCTTCCGAGTGATTTCCTTGTCATGGTATGATCTTCATAAAAGCACTATTCCTGGTTTCACTGTGTTAATTGTGAGCATATTTATATCGCACACCACATTCATTTGTTCCTTTGATATCTAATGGCAACACTATTTGAAAACCATATCCCACTTCTAATCTCAGTCTGTCTGGATAAAGACACCTTTCTGGTAGCTTCTAATCTGGCTCCCCTATCCATGCTGCAGCTGCCTCCCCGACAGAATCTGTGGCAGCCGACTGTGTTCCGTCATGCTCGAATTCAACGGTTGTGGCCACGTCCTGTGTGACGGTTGACTCCTGGGGTGTGGTGGCAGTGGTTTGTTTGTCCTGTGCTCGGGGCTCTGAAGATGGTGGTGCACTGGTATGTGCCTTGTGTGGCACTTGGACGATCCGACGGCCCCTGGACGTCGATGGCCTGGCGCCATCGTCCCTGGCCCGGGACCTTTTGGCAGGTTTCCTGGCCTGCGCACCTGCTTTATGGTCATCGCTGTCTGCATCCGAGCCTGTGGGGGACAGAGAGAGGCAGGGTATCAGTGATGGTAGTACTTGCATCATGCATGCATTGGTGTCTGTGCAATTTGTGCCATTTAGATTGTTGCATGCTCGTTGTGGCGGACAGGGTGCGTGCAATATTAGGGCAGGGGGGAATTGGCATCCCTCAGGTTTTGATATGTTTGCTGTGTGTCTGCTGTGGGCCCGACAGGTGTGTTGTGGCTTGCATTTAGTGTGACACATGCTGTTTATCTGTGTCTCGGGTGTGTTTTGGGTATGGATGAAGAAGAATGCAGTATGCATGTTGATGTGACAGTGGTGGGGCTAGCATCTAGACAGGGATATGTGTATGTGTGAATGATGGGCCATGTATTGGCTTGCATCACTATCACATTTGTTGGCCAACATTGTACTTTGGATGTCAGTTGTTTGTGGGGACACTCACCTTCATCAGCCGATGATGGTACTCAGAACTCCGCTACACCAACTCCTTCGATGGCCTTCATGTCTATTGTGGTGCTGCAGGTCTCTTCCCACCTGGCAAGCTTTGTGGGGGAGTGGGCCCCGCCGCCTGTTGCCTGCCCCTGGCTGCGATTTGCTGACAGGATGTTTCTTACTCGTTGGCGTAGATCATCCCACCGCTTTTTACAGTCCTTCACGGTGCGTGCGGTGGTGCCAACTGCACTGACCTTCTGCGCCACATCCTCCCAAATGTGCTTCTTCCAGAGCGGTGCCAGACACCTCAGGTCTGCGCAAAATACCACGCCCGCCTGCTCCACTAATGTGTCAGCCAACATAATTAGTTTGTTGTCACTAAATCTTGCCTTGCGCTGGTGGGGAGCTTCTTCTTCAAGGTGTGTATGGTATTTTGCCAGAACAGGTCCTTTCTATCAAGGATTGCAATGGATTGTGTTTTTGAAGATGGCTGCCGGAGCATTTCCCATTCCTGTGCGATGACGTTACTTCCGGTTCTGGTAATTACGGACCCGGTAATAACACTAATGTTATTAGCTGTACTGTTATTTAGGGGATGACGATGGAAGAGGAGGTACCAGCGGGTCTCATGATGCCTTTATCTGGGGGTTTGAGGGTCGTTACCGGCATGGCGGTACAGCCATTACAGGCATGCAGGTATGCGCGTACTTGCACATTCGTGATCAGCCGCTGTTTGCAGGATCAAGGCTACACGGATATGTTGTTACCGGCATGCCGGTAATGATGGATTTTTAGCGCAAATCTCGTAATGAGGCCCAGTGTCTATTAACCCCATTCTATTTCCAAGCAGGCTTGTAAGTGTGAGGTGGTTGACGTTGTCAGACGCAGCAGAGAGGTGAAGCAGGACCAAGAGGCATGAGTTACCTTTATGTATGATTTGTAGCACTTCATTTCTGACTTCGATGGCGACCGTGTCTGTGCTGAATCAGGGTCTAATCCAGATTGGTAATCCTGGAACGGGCCATATTGGTTAATCCAAATGTGTTGTTGGTTGGCAACTGCCTTTTGAATGCTTTTACCAATGAACGGAAGGCTATTGATTAATTGACCTTGATCCAATATTTATCAAGGTCATCTTGGTCTAAAGTGGGTTTTTTGAGGAGTGAGTAGATGAATCCTGTTTTTAAGGTGCTTTGGTAGCTGCCCTAACAAAGCGAGTCATTGACTATTTGAAGAACGGGTAAGGATGTTTTCCGGGAACTGTCCCATAATGGCAGAGGAAAGGATCTCGTCCTTGCATGGGGCAGAATTTAGTGAGGCAAGAAATCAGCGATGCCCTTGTGGATGGGGGGAGTAAGGGTTTACCAGGGTTGTTTTGCACAAGGTGAAATTGTGAATGAGAGGACACTTGTGCCTGGCGAATACTGTGGAACCGCTTTAAGGTGAAGACTTAGGAGTGATTATTTGTTTTGCCCCAAGTGTTTTTCATGCATGAAAGTATGTTCATGTGAAAGTGGTAAGGGGCAAGTGAGGAGCTCAATGGGGTGCACAGGCACCTCGTGGGCACAGCACAGACCCAGCCGGATTTGGAGATGACTACCATGCTAACCACTACCTCCTCTATGCAGTTTGATTGTTGGAGGCTGTTCCCGGGTGGGGTGACTATGTTAAAGATTTGTGGGAGGTGGTGAGAGCCATGTTGCAGTGATAAAGACAACATTGAACACGTGTGTGTTGAAATTAGGTGAGTTATATTGTTATGGTGAGGGATGGCCAAATGAACATTGATAAGCATCATGCTGCGTAAGAGCAGCGGTGGTGGAAGTGGAGTGGTGATGTCAAGGATGTGGATGAGGATACAAGGTTACCAAGGGTTCTGTGAGTGGTGATGGGCACAGGCCCTGGAGAGTAACGGAAGGACAGTGAGATTTGGAGACACACTGTTATCACTCCGTAATGTTGAAAAAGTAAGCAGGGGTTCCACCCCATGGACGTGTCCAGAACTTCAAATGAACAATGAGGCAATACTCTTGCCTTCTTCCTTAGCTGAGGAACCTGGCGATGAGTGCACATAGGGAAGGTTGGACATAAGAAAGAGCAGTTACTTCTGATTGGCTGGGGCTCTGAGCCTACGGAAAGAGCATTGCAAGGGAGGGAAAAAACAAACACTTAAGTATTCACCATTTGTCAGAAAAAGGTGGAGGGCACGGAGCTGATCACGTACCCAGGGGACATACATTTGTACCCGGTGAAAGAGAACTGCAATTGAGGGGACACAAATTCCATTAAGTAGTTATTGTTTGTTGGGAAAAGTTGGAGAAGGCCGAGTTGGTCACATACCCAGGGATACTCCTCTGAGCCTGGAGGAAGAACTCTGTAAGGGAGGGAAAAAACAAGCCCTTCATTCGGCACCATTTGCCGGGTAAAATCTGGTGTTGGTGGAGCTAGTCAAGTGACCAGGGCCACAAATCTGTTTGAGCATGGTGAAAGAGCAATTCATTGGAAGGAATATAGTGGAATCCATGAAATGCCACACACAACGATTGCAACTAATGTCTGTTGAACATCAAAACCCCTATGGCAAATCACTTAGGGACTATTATTGTGTGGCTTTCCTTGAGTTTCTAGATCCATCGACAGCTCTCACACTCCTCCACAGAGCTATAAGCTAATTGTTAGTTCTCTATTATTGTTAGGGAACAGGTACCAGTTTGTATCCCTTACCTATATGGTCTTTCTCATTACGTGCCATGAATACAGTGGAAGGATAATGTTCAAATCATACAATCCAATAGCATTTCCGCATACAAATATGCTATATTTTGTTCCCACCTTGTTTCCCGCTTAACTCCCTGTATTAATTACTTCAGTCCTAAGGGTTCTTCTTGGCTAAATACCCTTGTGTTAGGTGTTTCTATGATTTACTGCTTTAACTATCTGATTGTTCAATGTTTGAAGGCACTCTTTCTTCTTATTCCAGCCGTAATCCCATATGATAACATGGTGGCTACTCTGTATGAGTGGTTTGCAATTGACACTGAGCACATATTTATTTGCTTTTGATATTAGGTGCAGTTAAAGCACCACATTTAATCTAAAACGAATCCTTTGAAGTACTGCTTGGAGAGAGAAGACATGTGAGGAGGAACACACAGCTTGTAGGTTGTGTTTGGTTATTTACCCAACCTTTTACTGTCCATGGCCATTCTAATCCCTATGGCATACGCACCTACTCGAAGCTCCTCCCCACCTTAAATACATTCTCTTGGGAACTCTTTGAGCTAGCTCTATCAAGTAGTCCCATCAAACTTTGGCCAGCAAGTGTTGTTACTAAGCAGTCTGCTGAGAGTTAAATACCTAATTGCAATTGCAAGTACTACTGGTGTAATAAAAATTACTTAACCATGTGTGCCTTCTGCTATTGACTTATATCCATTACTTGCACTAAAGTCATGTTAAAAGCAAGCATTGACAAATCCAACCGTTTTGACTTGTGTTTAGCTATTTGATAGGCATTTTCCGGGCACTGCTATCATATACCCAGGTAATCAAACCATTTTCCAGTTTTTGCCACTGGCAAATGGCTATCCATTGCTTACACAAAAGCCAACAGTGGTGGCTTTGCCAAATGTTTGTTAGTACTGATATTATCGTAATGTCTTTACCTACATAACAACTGCATAACTAACGCGATGATGTTTAATGTATGGCCATCAGAAACGGATGTATTTTTACATCAATGATTTCACCTTTTACACTCTTTATGATCTGTATCCATTGAAAAATCTAAAAAAGAGCCTTCAAATAAGAAAAAGTGAGAATGGTTGGCTCATGTTGGAAAGAAAAAGATATGAACAGCATGGTTGAATGAATGTATATCCCGTCCGCACCAGAATATCCCAGATGCCACACATGCAAAGTGCACTCCAGGACCTGATTGCTCATGCTCCTCTTTAGTTTATATGGAGCATGCACCAGGCAATAGGTGTTCCTTAAGTTGTATGCTCTCCGTTTGGAAAATAAAGGACAGTTCTAACTTGCCCTTGGCTGAGTCCTCCGTCATGGCCAGGGGAAGGTTCTTTGGGCCCTGGGTACTCTGCTAAGCAGTGATTTTGAAGCACGAATCACGGTCCTCTGGCGTAAACTTACAACAGGTAAGCTCCAGTTTGGACAAAGGCTTTAATACATACTTTTGAATATTGATTTTTAGGAAGCAAGTAAGAAAGCATGAAGATGATTCAACGATTCTCTTTCACTTGGCAATCCTGTGGCCCGCATTGAGGTTAGTGCCCCACTAAGGGCTCTCCTCTCAGTGTGAGACAATGTCATAATAGTACAATTAGTAATGACTCCCCCTTGATAGATCTGTCCACCTACCATAGACGTGTGCAGTGGATAACAGCGAATCTTCCTCAATGTAATGTAAGGGGTCCTTTGAAATAAAGTGCATGCAAGGAACTGCCAACATTAGCACTTAAGTGCTGTTGGGCCCCAAGGAAGCTAATTTCAACATGTACAAAGCAGAGTGTAATTGGGAAGAGTAAAACAAGGAAAAACAAACTTTGCTCTTCAGTTTTAGACATTGGATTGTTAAGAAATAAATGCGTCCTTCAAATTATGCTTTGCAGGGGACTTTTTTTATTGTGGATTCCGATGGAGTCCACCTGCTCATTAGCAGATGCCAATGCAAAGTGTGCTCCACTGGAATCCACTGGTGTTACGCCCGAATGATAATCTCATGCAGTTGTAAAACATGCTGCTCTTCCAAGTAGGTTGAAGGATGGGATGCAAACTCTTCTTTCTTCAACTGCTATGCAGGGAAAGGACATACAAATGCCCTGAAGTAAAAAAGTAAGGTGTAAATGGCTAACACCTTACTTTTAGTCCTTATCTTTTCACTCCAAGGCATTTAAAATGGCCCTCTAAGATTATAATGTACCCAGTAAACACTGTTTGGTGTACAAATCCATGATTGCCCTTGGGTAGACTTTATTCTAGCACTTTCCTTCTCGAATAAAATGTGTCTCCGTTGGTTTCTCATCCTTTAATATCCCCCACTGCACTCATGATGAAGGTCCAACACACAGAAGGGGAATTACACATGTTTGGCTTGAGATTACAGTTTTTATGATGACAGACTCTACCAAAGAACAATGATTTATTTTCTTCCAAAACATTTTTATAATATCATTGTATCTTCATGTGGGTCATTTTAAATGCAGCGGAATCTAAAGTGAGTAGTAAAAGCACAGCACAGTGTTAGCCATTTAAACTTTTTACTATGCAGGGCATTTTCATGGCGTCTCAAGGTGCAGGAGGGGGACAAAGCATAGTGTGCATGCCCGCTTTGCTTCCCTCCACTGTCTTGTAGAGTACTAGGTTTTATATGTTAAAACAATGGATTCCTATGGAACCGCTTTTCATTTGCACCTGCTAATGAGCAGGTGGATTTCACATAAAAACCACCTTCAAAGCATTTTTGGCAGACATGCATATATTTATTCTCAAGATGGAGCGTTACCATGAAGCGTAAAGTCTATTTTGCCTTGTTTTACTCTTCACAATTACACTCCTCCTTGTAAATGTTGGAAATTGCATCCATGGGACCCATCACATGCAAGTGCTGACTTGAGCAGTCCCTGCATGGCATTGGAACTTTATTTAAAATGACCCCCTCTATCGTTTTTATTATTGTATAGTTGTCTTATTTCTCATTTTTTGTATTGTGAAGCCTTATGTGATGCGTTTTGTAAAAATGTGTTCTCCAGAAATGGCAGTAGTATGGATGATTACTGTATTCAAACCTATTGATGGGCGCTCTCTGACTGAGAGATCTTTTCTATAACCTGGTTAATAAGATCACAGCAAAGGGAAGCATGTCTTTGCTTCTTCTGCATTCACTTTGCCATACATTCACTTTGTCACATTTACCTCTTCATACCTTTACTTCTTCCGTCTTGCACTTCTTCTGACATTCGCTTCGTCATTACAGGGGGAGGCCCCCTTTACCGGCCCAGCTTTTCTTTTTTTGTTTAAAATAATTTGTATTGGTTTTCACATAATAGAATAGGAAAAAACATAAACATTCCAACTTTCCCACCCAGCCCCACCCTCCACCCCCAACCCCCACGAGGACCTTTGTTGACTCAAATGTTGTATTCTGAGAATGTTCACATTATGATCAAAATCAGTATTTTGGGAGGGGACCATTGGAGCATATAAACACTTTATGGATATCCAAGAACGTCCTCCCAGTTGCTTTTGAAGGCGGCTGGATCTCTTTGTACCACATGGGTAGCCCATCCAGTGCTTTACATTTCCTAACTTTCTGTAGCCAATCTTAGTTCATTGTGCCTTGCTTTTGCTTCCATTTATGGGCTATTACTAGCCATGTTCCTATAAGAAAAAACATGAAACTGCATAGATGTTTTTTAGAGAGTTTCTTTTCTGTTTTGGATACCACAGTCCGCATAGCCAGACCCCCAAATCCTTGGTTCCAATTTTCGGGAACATCTTATCTATGTGTTCTTGGATCTCATCCCAGAGTGGTCTTATTTTGGGGCAGTCCCACCATATGTGACTCCATTCGCCTTCACTCCCACAACCCCACCAGCAAAGAATTGACACTGTGAGTACATTGCATGTAATCGTTCCGGACTGTAGTGCCATTGGAACATTATCTTGTACCACAGCTCCCTTGTTTATAAGTGAACCAGAAAATGATTTTGGAACAGAAATGAGAATGGCTTGAAAATAGCGCAATATTCTGGGAAGAAGGACCATCTTAATAACCGTCATTCTACCCAGCCAAGATATTGCAAGCAGATCCCTTTTTACCTTTGCTAGCAAGTATGGATAGTTCGCGCCACATAATTGTTCTGGAGTTTTTGTGAGAACAACTCCCAGATATTTTGTACTACTTCCGGGCTGGCCGACAAATTCAAAATTTCCGACTTTGACCTATTCATTTTTTGCCCCGAAACCTGCATCAAAGTCATCCAATTCGGCCATCAAAGCTGGCATTGATGTTTCTGGTTCAGTAATCGCTATAAGCATATAGTCTGCAAATGCAATCATCTTGTGCTTTAACCCAGCTATATCAATGCCACAAATCTGTTCCAAATTGTGAAATCTAGCTAACAATGGTTCCAAGTATATAGTATAAAGTAATGGGGACAAGGGGCAGCCTTGTTTAGTTCCCTGTTTTATTGCTATGCTGCCTGAGAGAGCCCCATTTACCACTATTCTAATCTTCGGGGAGTAATATTTGGCCTGCACCATATGAAGGAACCCCCCACCAAAACCCACATGTTTCATGTTTCTAAACAGGAAGGGCCATTTCACCCTATCAAACGCTTCCTCAGCGTCTAACCATAACAAGAACGCTGGTGTGTGAGTTATTGCTCTCTTTTCCAGCAGGTGATATACCCTAAATTTTGGCATTGGTGTTGACCAATGCTATTGGTCTATAGGAACTCAGGGATGTCGGGTCTTTACCTGTTTTAGGGAACACCACCAATTTGGCTTCATTCAGTCTGTAATTGTACCTTTTATTCTGAATGAATTGAACACTCTACTGAGACGTGGTGCTATGATGTCCCGATACCGTTTATAAAAACCCGTAGGGTGTCCGTGTGGCCCTGGAGCTTTGTTTCGTGATAGGAACTGTATCACCGGAATCACTGTCCCATTCACATTTCCTCCTCCAGCCTATCCCTCTCCCCCTGTGTAATAGTCAATAGGGAGGCCCTATGCAAATATGTCTCTAATTCTCCCCTATCTGGGTCATCAGAGGTATATAATGCTGTGTAGTAATCACTACGAACCCGCAATATTCCTTCATTGATAGTTTCATAGCCCCCAGAATTGTTTTTAGTTTCAATATTGCATGGGATCTTATTCTATCTTTTAGTTATCTTGCGAGCACTTTATCAGCTTTATTTTCTTTTACATAATAGAGTTGTTTTGTAAAGAGCAACACTTTTTCCGCATATTTAGTGTGATGTGCTTCTAGCTGGCCATGCTCATGTTTCAATGCCCTTTGTACACTCCGTGAGGAGTCTTTTGTTATTTCTGTCAGGAAATCTCTTATTTTAGCTGATATTTCCTCTTCCTAACCTCTCCGTTGCCTGTCTCGATTCGCCTTCATGGCTTTTAGGTGTCCTCTCAACAGTGCTTTGAAGGTGTCCCACACCAATTCGGGTGCTATATCTTGGGTATCATTTTCTGCAAAATAGATGTTTATTTTATCCTGAATCGTAGTGGCCAATATTGGGTCTTGCATCAAATTTTCTGGAAATTGCCACTTCCAAACTCCCTCAGGTATACACCCCACCTCTATCAGCATTGTTAATGGGGCATGATCCAACAGGGAAATAGTTACCAGGTCTACATCCTTTACTTTTCCCACTATACGCGTCGAGACCCATATTTAATCTATCCTCAAAAATGGATAAATCAACATGGGAATAATGTGTAAAACCTTTGGTCTGACCCCTTATCGCTCATCAAACCTCATGGAAGGCCAGCATGGTCATTTTTAGTTTGAGTTGTTTGGATGGCGCCAGAGTATGATGCATTGCCCGTGAGTTCCTATCTATTTGAGGGACCCATGCCATTTTGAAATCTTATGCAAGTATTATTTCTCTGTTTGCAAAGTCTTTGAGTTGCGTCAGCCCGCCCCTCAAAAAAACATCTTGGCCTTTATTTGTAGCATGTATATAAGCCAATGTATACCTACAGGTTCCTATAACTACATTAAGGATGTGAATGCCCTGCTGGGTCTACTTTAGTCCTGAGTACCTTAACCACCATTTTCTCTCTGAAGGATATGAGAACCCCATCTTTTTTATCCACTGTGTTAGCTTGATACAAATGGGGATAACCCCTCATCTTAAGCTTCCCCTTGTCTTTTTTCCTAATGTGTGTTTCTTGAAACATCAGTATGTCTGGTTTCGCTCCCCTCAGTGATCCCTTTATTGTCTTCTTTTTTACTCGATA
Organism: Ambystoma mexicanum; assembly: GCF_040938575.1. Taxonomy (NCBI): domain Eukaryota; kingdom Metazoa; phylum Chordata; class Amphibia; order Caudata; family Ambystomatidae; genus Ambystoma; species Ambystoma mexicanum. Next base: position 459,843,945 of record NC_090927.1, on the reverse strand, counting down.
GTTCATACCCCTAACTTTGTGGGACACAATTCTAATCATCTTTATTGAAGTTCCATAAACCCACTCTTCATCACCCGCTTTTCCCCCAGCCTTGTTAATCAAACTGCCCCCCTTCCCTCCACTGTATGTGACCAATCCAGCTCTTCATGTTTCCCTTCCTCTCCCTCCTCCAAACATACCCCAACTCCCCTACCTCCTGACCACCCCATTTCCCCAACTTTCCCCCATTCCCTGGAGACGGCCAAAGTTCCTATGATCCTTTGGGTGAAGTGCCCAAAGCCTTTGGCCCCTTTTACCCCCCTGCTATATTACGTGGGGAGTCCTAAACACCACTTTCAGATTCCAACCGGCTGACCACTGCCTTGTAGTCCCTTGGGCCAATAGCTTATTTAAAGTTGCGTGTCTTTTCCTTGCACCGCCATAGGCGGCTTCTGCAATTACAGACCCCTACTTGTAAGGTCTGCTGTGTGTCATTGAGTCCATTCCGAAATGTGCAGGTCGGAGAGCTTCACTTCCTTCCGTCCTCTGTCGATGACCTCCATTCCCAAGGCTTCCGATCTTTCTTTTTCAGCCATTCTGTCTTTCTCGAAATGCTAGAGGGATCATCTTCATCCTCCGGTATCTGCAGAATTTGCATTCCTTTTGTGCAAGTAGTGATTTGGTGTTGCCGGTCTTCACATTTGAATAAAAGGCCAAAAGGAAATGTCCATGTATATCTAAATTGTTTTTTTCACAATAATTCTACTATCATGCTCATGGCTCGCCTTTTTTGAAGTGTTAATTAAGCCAGATCCTGATATAATTGTACTTCCAAACCGTTAACACTAATCAAACCTGATGTTCTTGCTCCTCTTATTATAGTCTCCTTCTGGGTATAGGACGTAATTGCCACCAGCACGTCTTGTGGTCGCGCTCCCAGTTCCGCTCACTTCGGACCGACTCTATTAATCTGATCAATGTTGACCATTTCCTCTTCTTCCCCCAGGAGGATGTCTGCGAACCTTTGTTGTGCAGTAGCTTTCAGGTCCTTTTCCTCCACCAACTCCACCAAAATGTTGATCCGTATGTTCGTTCTGCGAGAGCGATTCCCCCAATCCTTGCATTGAATTTCTTTTTTTAACAAGTTTTATTTATTGGAGGGCAGAAGCAGGTCATAACAATTATGATCATTGCTATGCCTCGCATTGAATTTCTAGATTATGTGATAGTCTGGAGAGATGTTCTAGCACCTCGTTGTTCTTTCTTGAATCATCCGACATGTCCTGTATTGCTCTTTCTATGGTATCCACCCTCTCTTCTAGTTTAGGTACATCCACCTTCACTTCTTGTCATGATTGTTGCAATTCCATCTTTAGTAGGGAAAATGGTGTCTGGAATGTTTCCATAAATTGGTCCTGAAACTCCTTGAAGCAAGATTGAAAGTCCTCTTTCTGCATAGCCATTTTTGGGATTCCCCCACTAACTTGTCAGTGTTTGCTAGAGGCTTCCTCACCTTCCGTCGTCTGTGATGGCGTGCCGGGGGTCCACAGTTTCTTAATACCATTGTTCGTATTTTATTTCAGATTCCTTTGACCCACAGCTGATGCTTTCCCTTTATTTTTGGACATGGGGATAGTGCAACAGGGATATTTGCTGTAATTTGACCTGCGGGCCAGTTCTTTTCTGATATTCACCTACAGTTAGTTTCAGGCCGGAGTGTTTATACCTTAACCTTAACAGCTTTCTTATGGTCTCCACTCCCAGCAAGGCTTTAAGTGGCATCCTTATAAAGGGCCCAGGCGTACTGTGCTCCTCCTTTCCAAGTGTTCACCTCCCTGGAGACCCTAGTTGAAGGCCTGTCTCTTAGTGTCTCTCTGTGACCCTCTGTGGGTTTCTATTTGTTCCTCCTATGCATACATACAATAAAGTATGAACTTGCTGCTGTTCTTTTTTGCAGCACAGCATTAGTTTCGCTCCCAAAGACTCCCTTGCGTGTTCTCCAACCTCCTCCCCTCCAGTACTGCATGCAATGTCTCCTCCCCCCCAAGTGGTTTATAGTCATTTGGTCGAAAACAAAAATGTCGAAAGTCATAATGTCGAAAAAAAAAATCGAAAAAAAAAGTCGCATTTTTTTTCCAATACGTTTTTTTCCGAAATGGGGGGTTCCCCCCAACTCCCTTTTTTTTATACTTTACCCATTTTTTATACTTACCAAACCCAAAAAATACATAGGGCCTCATTACGAATCAGGCATTAAGGGGTTAACGGCGCCGTAAACGGCGCCGACCCTTAACGCCTGATTCCGAGGTCCCTTTGCGCCATGGTGAGTTTAACGCCTGCTTTTTGCAGGCGTTAAAATCCATGGCGCTAAGGGACCATGGTGCTAATTACGCCACCGTAATTTACCATGGCGTAATTAGCGCCTTCCCCACTCCCATTATGCCCTATGGGGCAAAAATGGGAATGGGGAAGGGTAAAATGGGAAATGGGGATTTACCGCCCCACTCACCTTGGAATGGGGCGGTAAATCCGCCATCCACCATGGTGTAAACTTAGTTTACACCATGGTGGTAAGGGTACGACCCAGGCGGTAACTTACCGCCTGGGTCGTAATGAGGCCCATATAAATAAAAAAATTATATATTCGACTTTTTTTTCGACATTTTTTTTGTTGACATTTTTGTCATTCAACATTTTGTTTTCGACATTTTGACTGCACACCCCCCCAAGTATGTAGGGGTGGGGAGGATTCTTCCTGGCTGCTTTTTCCCTGGGGGTCGTGCCTGAGCCCTCTTATTGTTTCTTCCCTCCGGGTCTCTCTGCCTCTTATCTCCTTTCAGTTATCAATGTTAATCGGAAGGCCCAGCCTCCGCACCGATCGTGGGCAACACAGGTCGCAGTCCACTCAGCAGGGCATCGTCCTTCTTCTGGGAACACAATCAGTGAGGGGACCTTAGGTTGTTTCTCCGGGGGTATTATTCCGACGGCTGCTTACTTCAGACGGGGTGAGTGATCAAGTAAATTATCGGTATCCTCCTTCCCGGGTGTGTGATCTGCTCAGCGCTGCCAGGCACCGTCCCTCTTTGTTCTGCTGCACACCCAGGTGGGGGGGGGCTGCAGTTGACAACACTGCAGCAGTCCCCCGCTACCTCCCGCTTTCCCCGGATGTCTCTTTGTAGATAAGCATGTTGGCCGCATCCAGCTTCATGCACTATTCCACCAAATCAAGGTGTTCATCGCCCGAGTTATGCCTTCAGTGGCTCTCTGCTTGTCACCAGCATGGATCGTTCCATCAGCTAAGTTTATGCAGAAGGTGTTATTGCTACTGCAGCCCATCTGTTAAAGTTTTGCACGCCAACTGTTAATATCCTCTTCATTGTGTGGCCTTGGGGATGGAGCAGCTCACACACGTCCTGCTGCGTCTGCCGACATTTTGGATCTCCCGCCCCTGCTTTTCTAACCCATATTTTCCCCCTAAACCATCCTTGACACCAACCCTAACCTTACATCTAACCTTACCAAGTCCATTGCCACCTTGACAGTGTGAAAATGAAGACGAAGTAAAGGTAAGAAGTAAATGCAGGAAGAAGTAAATGTCTGACAAAGTGAATGTAGAAGAAGTAAGTGGAGAAGAAGAGTTTTAGGAGAGGTAAAGGGGGGTAACCCAACATAGATCAGGATTAAAAAAATGAGTTGAAATAAACATACCTGTTTTTGCTCTGTTGTTGCAAACTCACTGCCTAAATAACCCCTCTGTTTTGTCTATGACTTAACGTGCATGGGACATGCATCCATGCAAATGGAACAGAGGCATGCTTTGATGTGCATCCGCCAGAACTGTGTCTACATATTCTGGATTACAGAAGGGGCCTTAATGTGAGGCCGGGCGGGGCCTTAATGTGAGGCTCGGCGGGGCAAGGGACACAACCTTCGTTGACCTGGTGGCCGAAGTCGAATTCATTGACTGCATAAGACCATACTGCGTGTAAAGCTGTGTGTGCGCTCTCCTGCCTTGTTCTGTGACTTGATTCCAGGTTCTGGATCTTCCCTGGGGAACAGAAAGAGTTGCCTGCTCCCCCTGGCTTCTCGCTGCTTTGCTTTATTAGAAGGAAAGGTTTGAGAGGGAACGCTGCAGGCTGCTTCGCAGTGTTGTTCGTGGTATTGATAGCTGCTCCCCTGACTGCCTCTCTGTTCTTTGACAGCCCGCAATTAAGTCTTTTTTTCCCATGCCCTCCCCATGACTCACATGCTATTAAGGGCAGCATAGTCGCCCAGCCGTTTTTCTAAACATTGAAATTACAAATTTCTCATCCTGGCACAGACCAGCTTCGTTTTAGATGAAAGCTCGAGTAATTATGCGTAATTATCACCACTTCGTCCTAGCGGAATATGTTTTGCTCTGATGAAGGTTCAGCCTGATATACCTCTCGCCTTTTGTCAGCAAGTTGCATTGCGAATGGCCTTTTCAACAAATATTCAGAAATCTGCTCACCACATATATTACTAACCTCAAGAATAACCTGCGCGAGCCTACATGATAGTGGCTATTTTCGATTGAACTGCAGGATTAAAATGGACACACTTTCTGAAGAACTATCAGTAGTCTCAGTTCTGAGGCCTTTCCATTTCTATGTTTTCATGTGCACAGGAAGATGCTTGTGTGCGAGTCCCACTTTCAATAAAAACAGGAGATTTCTTTTTAAAAACGCAATAGGATATTAGGTGCATTTTAAAGGTTTTTAACTAAACTACCAAAATGTTATCGTCGAAGTCTCTCTCTTTAAGATTTAAAGTACAAAACCTCTACATTTCACTGTAAATGTGCACTCTTTGTTTAAAACATCATTAAAAAAAAGATTTGTTATAATACAAACATAGGTGACATTGTCGTGCCCACGTCACCAGAAGGCGAAAAGAGTGGAGATTATTCTGCATAAGATACATTAAATCCTTCATAATTATAAGGCGGAATCAGCTGAGAATGTTTCATATACAATATATTAAATTCTATAGTGGAATCAGTGGAAATTATTCTGCATGTAATACATTAAAACGTTCATAGCCGTGAAGTCGAAGCAGCACAGAATATTTTGCATATGATACAATAAAACCTTCATAATCATATGGCGGAATCAGTGGAGATTATTCTGCAAAAGATACATTGAAACCTTCATAACCACATGCCAGCATTAGTGGAGATTTTGTTCTGTAAATTGTACATAAAAACCTTCACAACTATGTGGATATTGTTTTGCATACAATACATTAAAACCTTCATAGCCATATAGCAGAATTAGTGGATTGATGGCTAACGGCTTTCCATCGCCGTTTTGGGTTTTGGAGTTGTTGGCGGAGTAAGATTGACTTTCAGATTGATACTGAGATAAGCCATACAATCTTGAGGATCTGGTCCATGTGTTTTCTTGTGGGACTTTTATTGCTGCATTGCTTTTCCGCAGTACCCATTCCTACAGTTGTGGAGGTGTGGCGATACCTCGGCAGACTGTGACGCTTTCTGAAGCATTGGTTTCCCATTGGCGAGAGACTAGCAAATTTGTCATTTTGAGACGCGCATTGAAGGTTCACCAATTAAAGGCCCCGCTGGTCTTTTTTCCATTGAGGCTGCCTGAAATTACCCATTCAACACGGTGTTGAGGAGAATAGTGGATGTTTTAAACTATCCCCTCAAGAATGTTCGCCCGAAAGGGGTTGTGAAGAACAGAAACATGTTGGGATTGTTATTTTAATGACACTTTGAGATTTTTGTGTTTTGTTATATGATATCTTTTGTGTCTTGTGTATGTGTATAATTGAGGCCGATGTTTTAGTAACTGTTTTTTTAGTGTTAGAAGCTGCACTGTGTTAGGTGAGGGTAGTGTTTTATGTTCAATTTTCAGTTGAAATATTTTTAATAAATGATATATATTTTTTTGTAAACTAATTTTAGCACGCGGTCCATTCTGTCAGGACTTGTTGTGCCGGAAAATCTATCAGAGGTTCCTAATTGAGGGGGTTGGGGTGAGTAGAGAAAACAAATCGTCTTGCTCTTTATTGTATTATATAAATTGATATCCCTATTGGTGGAGTAAGATGTCATTATATAGATAGGGACTGTGTGTACCTATTTGAACATGTTATCCAATACATTAACACCTTCATAACCATATGCCGGAATCAGTGGAGATTCTTATGCATACAATACATTAAAACCATCCTAACAATAAGGTGGAATCAGTGGAGATCGTTCTGCATACCATACATTAAAACCTTCATAACCGTATGCTGGAATCAGTCGTGACTGTTTATACAATGCATTACAACCTTCATAACCATATGGCAGAATCAGTGGAGATTTTTCTGCATCTGATACATTACCACCTTCATAACCATATGGTGGAATCAGTGGAGATTGTGCTGCATACAATACATTAAAACCATCATAACAATAAGGTGGAATCAGTGGAGATTGTTCTGCATACGATACCTTAACACCTTTATAACTATATGCGGGAATCAGTGTAGTTTTTTCTGCATACAAGACATTAAAACCTTCATAACCATATGGCAGAATCAGTGGAGATTGTTCTGCATCTGATACATTAACACCTTCATAACCATATGCCAGAATCAGTGGAGATTGTTCTGCATACAATACATTAAAACCATCATAACAATAAGGTGGAATCAGTGGAGATTGTTCTGCATCTGATACATTAACACCTTCATAACCATATGCCGGAATCAGTGGCGATTGTACTGCATATGATACATTAAAACCTTCATAACTGTATGCTGGAATCGGTTGTGATTGTTCTGCATATTATACATTAAAACCTTCATAACCGTATGCTGGAATCAGTGGAGATTGTTCTGCAAATTACACATTAACACCTTCATAACCATATGCCGGAATCAGAGGTGATTGTTCTTCATACGATACCTTAACACCTTCATAACCGTATGCTGGAATCGGTCATGATTGTTCTGCATACAATACATTAAAACCTTCATAACCATATGGCAGAATCAGTGGAGATTGTTCTGCATCTGATACATTAACACCTTCATAACCATATGCTGGAATCAGTGGAAATTGTGCTGCATACAATACATTAAAACCCTCATAACAATAAGGTGGAATCAGTGGAGATTGTTCTGCATACGATACCTTAACACCTTTATAACTATATGCCGGAATCAGTGTAGTTTGTTCTGCATACAAGACATTAAAACCTTCATAACCATATGGCAGAATCAGTGGAGATTGATCTGCATCTGATACATTAACGCCTTCATAACCATATGCCGGAATCAGTGGAGATTATTCTGCATACAATACATCAAAACCATCATAAAAATAAGGTGAAATCAGTGGAGATTGTTCTGCATACGATACATTAAAACCTTCATAACCGTATGCTGGAATCGGTCGTAATTGTTCTGATTATTATACATTAAAACCTTCATAACCGTATGCTGGAATCAGTGGAGATTGTTTTGCATGTGGTACATTAAAACCTTCATAGCCATATGGTGGAATCAGTGGAGATTGTTCTGCAAATTACACATTAACACCTTCATAACCGTATGCCGGAATCAGAGGTGATTGTTCTTCATACGATATAATAAAATCTTCTCAGCCATTTGACTGAATCAGCACAGATCATTCTGCATTCAATACATTAAAACCTTCCTGCATAAATACTCAAATGCTGTGCTGTGATAACATCTATTTGATTAAAGCCATCCTTCTTGGCCATGCCCTCCTCAAGAATCCAGATCCCTCAAACACAACCTGTTTGATTAAAAGAGAATTTGCAAAATGTTTCTCCATTAATTTATTTCTAATTCATGTTTATTCAAACATCTCTTCGCCGTGATTTTGCGGATTACAGCATATCGGGAACAGAAACAAATACAAAGGCTTACAGCCTCCTCAGTGACAGGACAGGGTGAACACTTGGGAGAGAGGCCCATATTCCAGTGCCTTGTTACATTTATAAAAGTCTTACTGCCTGATTCATGGAATTATTTGCGTGAAAAACGCAGATTTGCGCGCCTTTCTGCCCGAAAATCCCCATACTTCAAACAGGGATTTTTCGGGCAGAAAGGCGCGCATATCTGCATTTTTCAGGCAAATAATTCCATGAATCAGGCTGATAAAGTGATTGGACATCAACTGACCCTATACGATCTCGATAGGTATCTCTAAATAGACCTGCACTGTGCCGTCCGGCTATCTTCTAGAGTCAATGCACAAATGCTGCCTTCATCCTAAAATTACTTATGTTATCTAGCACAGGCGGGTCATTCCATAATTGATCCGTGGTTAATATATTAACAGTTTTCCCAATATGCTTAAACTATAATAACGCACAGTCATTCTCCATCCTCAGTATACTCACCACAGCATCCCCATAGACCTCTCATTTGGCTTTTGTCCAAGCCTAATCCAGTAAACTCCAGGTCTAAGCTTGCATTGCACCTTTGAAGTGTCTCTGATTGCAGAGCTCAGTAGTTTGTATTTGACAGTCATGTACATTGGAAGAGGTTGACAGGGTTCTGTAGATACTAAGTTGCGTTAACTAAGTCTATCAGTACCTACATGACAGCATCAATCAAGGGTCTGCATTTGGTCAATCCGCATCCAGATACAGTTGTGCTTGTCTTTCGCCCTCATTCATTAATGTATTAGATCACCAAATGGCAACATGCACTAAATTATGGAGCCAACGGTGGGTGAGGGAAAAGAAGCTGGCCCAGGCACTGCTTTGAGGGCTTTCAACCTTTTCAATTGAAATGGGCCCACAACTTTTGGGAGGGCCCGGTGACTTGGATGAACAAAAAGTCATTATTTTTTAAGTAGTCATTTAGTGTTTCAACTACCCCACTAACTGCCTTTCTTTGTTTTGCTGTGTAGAGGCCCAAAACATCTGCACCTCAGCCACTCCCCCCTTCCCTTCTTTTCATTATCTTGGATTTTGCCACAGAAAGAACCCTTACATTGCACCTGATGCAGGTATTCATTGATGAAGCGTCTGCCTTTACAGACTAAATTCTGTGTATCTTTTAATGTGCATGGTCTGCCCAAACACACACCTCACCATGAGGTGTTAAATTATTGCCATGCATTTCAACTGTATCCCTTCCATTCGGGAGAGGCTAGTCAGTCCTGGTTTTCACTTTGAATTCTGCGATTTGTAATTCTGGATTTCCCTGTTATAAACCCAGGACTACAAGTTCCAGAATGCAAAGTTAAAACCAGGACTGCTCTGGTGTCCCCCAAATGAAATGGATAGTGTTGGAAATATGTACCACAGGCATGTTTGACCCTGTTTCCTGCTCTTTAGTGTGGAGCAGTGAACATGCTTGGAGATGAATATATTGATTGTGTGATAGTGCGTGCTGAGGGGATGCCAGACTGCACCCAATAAAACTGCTTGTGCCACCAAAAAAACTATTTACAATGCATCCACTGCCCCTATGCATTTCAAAACCTTAATCTACAGCAAACCAGTGCATTTTTGGTATTTGCATTTGCATGTGCAGGCAGGTTTTACCAGCTAAAGGCAAGAGTGCAACCGACCAAATGCCTTTTTTTTAAGTGTGTTGCTGCATATCTTCTCTTCTGCCAGCCATGGGTGAGCCTCGCCAGGGTGCGCACGTGGGTCGCCATAATCCAGGCACGACTGTGGCCTTGAGAAAGGGCATCAGGTAATAATATCGCCATATATATGGTCGCCGTAAATAATATCGCCGGGAAAATGCTGTGGCGATATTATTTGGGTGACCATATATATGGGGACACGGGCAAAAAAAAAAACAAAAAAAAAGTGTGGGTGTCCCCCGCATGTTCCATGTAATATTGTCACCACAAAAAACGGCCATTTGTCTGCGCTATTTTTGCAGGGCGAGATTTTTGTGGCGACATTATTACATGGAACCCTTGAAAGAGTGATATGGGTGTCATTTTAGTGGTATAACGGATCCTGCGTTCTAGACCTGGTGGGGTGACCTGCAAGTGATGACGAAGGAGGGTTGGCCTACCTTGCCTGGATAAAATAAACGCAGTGCTTGCGATTCATGAAGAAATGCGGCTGCTACCGTGTACAAAATGTGCATGTACAGGGTGGCTCACAAACAGTTCCACATGCACAGTGAGCATTTTGCAACGGCCTTGCGTTGATGCACAAAAAAAGAGCAAATCGGGCACTAGCCCTTTGGAAGTCGAAAGTGGTGGAAGATACGTTCTTCAACATCTGTAACTGAAAGTTGTTTCATACCGCTATGTAACACATACACATACAAAAATAACTTCTGGGCAAGTGAAACACTTTCAGGGAAAAATGTTTTTTAAAAGTGTCCTTTTTTCTCACAGATTTGCCCGACGCCAAATCTCAGTTTTTTGCACAGAGGCAAATGAGTTTTTTTTTGTTTTTTTTTAATGAATCAGGTTACCCATTCGCCTGTTAGAAGGTGTGACCTTCATGTGACTTGCCCACCGATTGCCACCCCCGCCCATTCACACATATTTAGCATGTGTAAAGAGGGTGTTGTTAGAGTTACACACCCCACACCTGCCGTAAACGTCACATTTTTAATTGCGACTGGTGCCATTTTCAGCAGGTCCATTTTGTACATTCGTGGCTGCAAAAGTGCTTTGTCAGTTGGGCTACTGACAAATGACAAGACATGTCCCTGTACTTGATGATCAGAAGAAAACGTGACAATAAAGTCAGTTTATCCAATCACACAAGGAGTACATTAGAAAAACGACACTTGCCAAATCTCAAAGTGGAATTTAGACCCCAAAAGTGGGAAATGTCCCAAGTGTGTGGATTATTAGGACGGTAAAATGCCGCAGGTGAATTTAATTACACAAATATCACCAAAACAAAATGGTCCGGGCAATTAGGCCCTGGGGTGCATGAATGTGTCTGCCAGGGAATCTGGCATGTTACAGATGCAGACTGATGGAGGGGGATCCTATCGCTAGGAGCAACAGGAGGACGGTCCTGGAGAGGCTCCTCCCGTGCCTACCGTGTGCGAAACATGTTAGGGGCGGGTTGCTCAGGGAACCGCCATGCTCACATTTAATAGACTTAATAAGGAGTGGCGCTGCGCACTGGCACCACGAACCAGTGATTAAAGTGCTTTCCAAGTAGCTACTGACCCACTGGGGGCAATAACCGCATTTAGCAAAAATGAAACAAAGAAAGGGGTGCATGGGATGTTTGTAATTTGTGGTTTTGAGTATGTCATGTACGATACATTTGCATTTTTGTATATGTTGCGCTGGGAATACATTATTTGACTTGGGCTTGCCTGAATAATTGTTTGCTGGGGCATGCGTTATGGATCTTGCTACCAACATTTGCTGTAGGGAATAATAAGACAGACAGAGTCAGCTGAAGGGAAACTCCTGTTCCATATGTATCTGAGTACTGGGGAATATTCCCAGCAGAGATCTGACCAGGACTCTGGGTCCCATCTAAAGCTTATTACTGAACATGCTGTTACAGGTGCACCGATTTGCCACATTTCCCCACAACGCAAAGAAAGATACCTTTCACAGCCTAATTGAAGTTCTTTCCTGGGACCTAACATGAAGTTGTCATTTTAATAAAAGACAGTCCAATGTCAAGGAGGTCTATGTGCAGAAAGAGACCCTGAGTTACTGTCCTACGTGTTGGTTTCTGAGGGAAGGTGGGAAGCAGGAGACACAGGTGCAACAGCAGAGCAAAGCCCAGTGATGTGTTTGGTGGGTGTCAAGTGCTGTGTGCAGGTATGATGGACAGAATTGTGAGAAATAGTGCAGTTAGTGAGGAGGGTTAGGTTCCAGAACAAACACTAGCTTAGTGAAAGGAGGCACAGTTAGAAGAGTTGGCAGCGAGTCGAGTGTGGTTTGACAGGGCGGCTTTGACAAGCAATGTCTTCTCAGGCGGACATATTGATATTCTTATGCCAACTAATCGTCTCTAATGACCTCAGAGAAGCAAGTATCGGTGGCATGCATATCTCAGTTTATCACCACACACTTTACCACAACATCCCGAGCTTGTATTCACAGACTGTGCTTCCAGGGTTAGGTCACTCCACATCGGGATTCATAGGTTTTTGGCGACTTTGAATGTTTCCAGACAGATGCCCATCTCTGAGGGCCATTTCATTGTTGCATTTGGTTTTGCATGACCAACCTTTACACCCATTTTGTTTGGGCTGAGTTTCAGGTCGTTTCTGGTAATCCCCAAGTTCATTTGGGTGACCCATCTTTTGAGGTCTGAGTCTGCGTCATTCTTGGTTGTGAGTTTAATAGTTTAATGTGATTTGTGGATGTGGGTATCATGTGTAATTGCATCATTTAAGGGCAGGTCTCCTGATGAGTCTCACAAGACAGGACAAGTAGAACCTGTACAGCAGGAGTGATAGAGGTGATGCCTGAGGTGCTTTGCAGGTGATGTTGCATGGATTGTATCTTTCAGGGGGTAGGCAGGTGCTTCCAGTTTTATTTGTATGGAGGTCATCCATCATAGTGCTGTATTGCCCTCCTCTGGAGCTGCCCCCTCCCATTCCTGGTGCCTCTATTTCACTCCACCCTACCTGCACTGTGGGGCCGAAATTGCACAGGGAATTATTGAGAAGGTTCTATTTCTATGTTTTAAGTAAGAAAGTGAACTAGAGGAAACTGGGAGAGATATCTTAGGCTTAGAAGCGTCTGATGACACACCTATCACTGAGGCAAAGGGAAGAAGAACCTACCATCCTTCCTGATCTAGCCTTCGCCCAGCAAAATGACCCAGCACTCGCAGAGGCATTCTTACAAGTGATTCTGGAGTGAGAAGGGAGCCACTTTTTCTTCCTGAAACAGGGATTATTATATAGAAAGGAAACCTCCAGAGTAGGCCTGAGTAAAACTCAGTTAGTAATACCCAGAACCCATCACAAGATCCTGCTAGAGATTGCACACTCTCATTTGACAGGGGGACATTTAGGGCAGTCTAAAAACCAAGCTCACATCAGTGGGAAATTCTACTGGTCAGGTATCCATGCTGACATGAAGAACTTCATTCAGAAATGTGAAATATACCAGTGGACATAATCCCTTACCTGCCCCTCTAAATACCTTACCGATGATAGAAGTCCCTTTGTCCCTAATTATTATTGTACCTTTGGAAACCTCTAGACTGGGTAATAAATATTTTCTTGTAATCGTTGATTACACTACCTGGTATCCAGATGCCTTCCCCATGCGGAACAACACAACCCAGCACATTTTAAAACACCTACTGATATTCTTTTCCAGGGTTGGTTTCCCCAAGGAAATTCGAACGGATCAGGCATCCAATTTCATGAGCAAACTTACGGGTGAAGTAAAGGATATACTACACATTACCACCATAAAACCCTCAGTATACCAACCCTGAATGGACGTATTGGACGAGATTTAACAAAACCCTTAAAATGATTTTGAGGAAACTGGTAGATGAAGATGGGAAGGACTTGGATGGTATGATCCCATGGGCCCTATTTGCAGTAAGAAAGACCCCTCAGGCATTCACCAGATTCTCTCCTTTTGAATTATTTTATGGTAGAGAACCAAGAGATGTCTTAGACATCCTCTGGGAGACCTGGGAAGAGAGAGAAGAGGCACCTTTTCCACTCTCACAGACAGCTATCGGATTGCGAGAAAACATGAAACTCGTCCAGAGTCTAGCCAACACTCACACAGAGAAAGCTGAAGCCCAACAGAAGTCCGCCTATGACAAGAGGGTGAATTTGAGATCGTTTTTCAGTAGCTCAGAAGGTATTGTTCTCTTACCTACCTCTGTTAATTAACTTGTCTCATAGTGGCATGGGCCCTATGAGGTGCTATAGCAAAAGGAACCTGTACCTATAAAATAGCCCCAACTGATAGAAAAGAAAAGACTCACCTTTACAACGTGAATCTCCTAAAGGAGTGGAAAGAAAATCCTTCTGCCACCACATCCTCGATATTGTCTTGTTTGGTACCTGAGGAGATAGACAACGCTGAACTTATTCCCCAAGAAATATCTAAGCAAAAACAAGAAGATTTGAACAACCTTATTATGGCATTCCCCAGTGTATTCTGTGAGAAACCAGAACCCCAAAGGGAAAAGTGGTCCATTTGAAATCATATAGGCTGCCAGAAGCACAAAACAAATAGTGGTTGAGGAAGTAAAATAAATGCTGAAGGCTAACATTATCAAACCCTCTTCCAGCCCATTGTCCTCCCCTAATGTGTTGGTAACTAACCCAATCATTCTTACAGGTTTTGCATAGACTTCAGGCAGGTTAACGCCATCTCTGCCTTCAATGCCTATCCTATGCCATGCATCGATGAGTTAATAGATAAAGTTGGAAATGCCACATTCCTATCAACCCTAGATTTAACCAAAGGATATTGGCAGGTCCCAGTACATGGACCTCACAAGGAAAAGACAGCTTTCTCAATACCCCTGGGACTAGTCCAGTACAAAGTCCTCCCTTTTGGCCTGCATGGTCCCCAGCCACTTTCTAAAGGCTCATGGACAGGATATTACAGCCCTACTCCGATTTCTGTGGACATAGTAATTTACAGTAAAACTTGGGAAGACCATCTTTTCCATCTTTCTACTATTATGAGAACCCTCAGAGAGGCCGGCTTAACTACAAATCCATTCAAATGTAAAGTGGCTGAATCGGCTGTGAAATGCCTAGGCTTCTTTGTAGGGAATGGCAGTGTCCAGCCCCAACAAGAAAAAGTGAAAGCTGGCGTTGATGCCCCCACACCCAAGACCAAGAGAGACCTCAGTGCATAGCATTGATTGATTATTATTGCAGGTTTATCACAAATGATTCAGCTAGAACAGCCAGATTAACTGACAAACTCAGGAATGCCAAACCCCAGAAGTTTCAATGGACTGATGAGGACGATGCATGTTACATCCTAAAACAAACGTTTTGTCAGAACCCCATCCTAAAAGTAGTAGACTTTTCAAAAGAATTTGTGTTACAAATGAATGCCTCTTACAGGGTTAGGAGCAATTTGATTGCAAATAGATGATGGATTAGAACACCCCATCCTATTCACTAGTCATAAACTCTTCCCAAGTGAGAAGAACTACTCTGTGTTGTAATTAGAGGCCCTTGCCATCAAATGGGAAATTGTCCATCTAAGATACTACCTTCTAAGGAGAAAGTTCACAATTGTCACCGACCACTCACCTTTAGTATGGATAAATCAACAGAAGGACTCTAACCCTCGAGTAATGCAATGTTTCTTAGACCTGCAACCCTACTGTTTCAATGTGGAATACCAAAAGGTAAAGAACAGGGAATTCCTTTCTCGGTTTCCCTGTCAAACAGATGTGGCTACTTCGCATAGGGGAAGAGTATGTGAGAAACCACAGGGTGTCTCACCCGCTAATCCCCAGGGTTCTCTCTCTCAGGTGGCCAGGGCACAGCCATCGCCTTCGGATCCAGACCCTGGGGGTGGACCAGGGCAGGAGGATCACCTCGGTAAAGGGTCTTCAGGAGTGGCAGTGAGACAGCCGATGGTGAGACATCGTATTCCCCCCTTTTTTGTTCATCTACCCCATCCTATTTTGTAGGATTTTCCAAAGTCCCAACCCCCCCTTTTTACACAAACACTAAGCAGAGGAAGAGGGTGACTGAGAGTAACCAGACTAACTCTATCACATCGTACTGGACATGTACCGTTAATCGGATGAGGCAAAGTCAGGCACTTTACACTAAGTGCATACACCTGATACCAGTTAGCTCTCCTCACACGAATAAACAGCAACACCTAAAGATACACTCTGAGCAAGGCGGAACACGAGTACGAGCAGAATGTCCAGGATGAAGGCACACCGAAGGGCCTAGAGCAGTGGGCCGAAAACTCCTAGGGCTGATTATTGGAGGTCGTTGCCTCCGACAGACCCCGAAAGACAAGTCGAGAAGGCCAGATCCCACAAGTGAAGATCTCATTGTGTTTCAAGGATACCAGCGACCCTCCAGGGTGAATGCCAGAGTTGGGGAGGAGAGGCCAAGCCTGTGGTACTAACCTTGACACGTGAATTGGAAATAGCCAAACAAGAAAGAAGCGCACACAGCTGGTGAGTTGGCAAGCGACCTGAGAGACCGGTATGTTTAAAGGCAAATGAAGTGGCAACATTATATCAAAAGTGAAGGTTCACGGGTGTGGATGAGATGGGACGAAAGGCAGACCTGTGAATGAACTTTGAAGTAAAAGGCAACTGTGAGATCAGCAATACTAAGTAACAGAGTGATCTGGTGAAAGGAAGTAGCCAATTCGAAAGTCTCAGTGAAAGGTACATTGTTTTAAGCTATAAAGCGAACAAACAGGAAACGTGAATTAAGCAAGAATAAATGTGAACTTTGAGTCGAAGTGGTCCTGTGGTGGTCTGTAAATAAAGCCATGCACTTTTGAAAGTCTTTGACATCCGAAAGAGGTCCAAGCCTAATTGAGGGAGACCTGAAGTACAATAAGCTTGGGGAATGGAGCCCCCCGGCACGTTTGTGTTCAACTGTGACGTGAGAGGTCCGAGCCCGACAGAGGGCGGCATACATGATCTGTGTGTTGTAAGGTCTGAGCCCGGCAGAGGAGGACCTTTGTGAAATTTATGTTGGAATGCAATTTTGAAAGTCAAGAAAAAGATTGTAACGTGGAAGGCCAGGCGGGCCTCAATCCACAGTTTGGAACTACTTACAGTGTCAGAAACTGAGCCAGAGTGTGTTGTCCTGCCTAAAATCGCAGCCTTATTCCGTGAGGTTTAACATGAGGAGGAGAGCTGGTTCAGCTACCTTCATTCTTTTGAACACTGATTTTTCATTTGCATACATTTCTCCTTTTTACACTTTTTGTACAAGAGATAGGGCAGGCATTAGGGTTTTGTAAGCATAAGCCATTTTGATTTGCCCGACTCCATTAGGACTGTTTTGTTTATCGTTTGATGGTCGAGGCTACTTCTATCTTAATTATAGAGCAAAATATTACTTTCTCCGACCCCAACATTTTCAATAAAGGTTTTACAAATTGTATCCATTTTGTCAGTGTCATACCTGTGAAACCATGCCTTCCCTACACTATGCAGATGCCAGAGATGCCGGGTGCGCCCATAATTGAAGACATAATCCATCCTAGGACGGAACCACTGGAAGACTGGAGACAACCGAATTTCATTTGTACATTGAAGGGCCTGGCTCATGGCAACACAAACTAATATACAAGAGCATTTGGAAGTGCCTTGAGATCAATACTTAGAGTGGAAGGCATTTGTTTTAAGATGTTTTCTTCTGTATGGATTTTGTCTGATTGTATGTTCTGTGGGGGGTGTAGCTTATGATCTGGGTTTAATATTCCATACATTAGAGCTGTGTTATTCAGTGCAGAGAGAGGCTGGCAAGTATGGGCATTGGGATTTTCTTCGACTCAAGGGCACTAACATATCATCGTCATGATGCCTGGTTCAATTGCATTGTCCCCGGTGGCTGTGCACTGGCAGAGTGTTGAGATGTGGGAGTCTAACATCGGCCATGACACAGTACTTCCCGCTGGCACTGCTCCAGTTGTCATGGCGCGGGCAGTTAATGAGTCAGGCCCTTCTATGGTAATTTCCCTGGGTGCCAAAGAGCTAATTTATAATTGCCCTCCAGTGTGCAGGCCGAGATGTCTCTAGTGGAGGTAATGGCGAGAGAGTCCTGAACCTTCAAACTGATCTCATGGAATGTAGCTGGTTTAAGTGACAAGACCTTAGATAAGGAATGGGTAAACTATATTGCTGACCACGACATCATTTGTTTGCAAGAGACCTGGGCCAAGGTTGCCCCCTTCCTTCGAAGGTTTGACAAGCTTTGCTGTAAATGCAAAAAGACAGTGCAAAGGACAACGTTGTGGGGGATTGCCTTATTAATCATGAACTGTCCATACTTGTTTCCATAAAGAGTGGAGGTGGCAAATGAGTTCACCTTAGCTGTCGTTTTGCAATCCCCCTCGGTTACGAGGGGAGTGCTGGTGGTGAATGTGTACCTGCCCCCAAGAAACTGCTGATCAGGAGGTGTTAGATGGAGCAAAGCCCTGTGGGAGGTGTTGGATTATGAGGCTTGGAGAGGATGCAGATACCCACCTTCTCAAAGAACAGTGTGGGATTCCTCCAATGGTACAATTAAACAAATCAGATGATGGCAGGGGCAGGGAGCTGGCTCAATTTTTGAAAGAATGCCACTTGGTGGAACTAAATGTGAGATGTGCTGAGGACTGCCCACCCCGGAAAACCTTCCAGCGGGGGTAAGAGTTAATCTATAATTGATAACTGCTGGGTTGATAGTTACTTATTCTCTCTGATAATTAACTTTGAGGTGGGCACCCGGATTGACAGTGATCACTTCCCTCTCGTTTTAATATGTGAACCCCCCCAGCCATCCCCCAGAACAGGTTCTAGCAGACAATGGGGTGACCCAAGGGTCTTCCCTCCACTAACACAGGAGCAGTGGGCCTCTGTTTCACACTCAGTTAAAATTGAGGAACTCCAGACCACTCTTGATATCCTGCCAGAGGGAGGTGCTGATGTAATTAGCTCGTATAAAGATTTAGTGTGACTATAACTTCAAAAAGTAAGAGTTTTCAGCATTTCCATAAGGCAGACAAGACTGGTCAGGAGCCAGGGGTGCAGCCTGGTGTGATCAGAAATGTAGGACGCTGAAAGGGGAAATCCAGTAGGCAGTGGAAGGTGGTGGCATGAAAGCCAGACAGCTATACACCCTCAAGTCTGACTATAAGAAACTGCTGAAGCAGAAGAGGAGGGAATATACATTGAGGCAATGGGCCCAATTGGAGTTAGTCATCGCATCTAATGATTACAAGCTGGAGCTTAGTAACGAGGGGCTTTGGTTGCCCAAAAGAACATGCTGTGGGTTCAATCTCTGATGACAGGTGGGTCGCCCATTTCTCCAGTATTCTGTTTGACGGGGGCGCGGTGGATGCAGCCGCTGTGGTGGGGGATACTGGGGACAGTACTGTCTTCACTAAGGAGGAGATTCTGGCATGTGTAAAAGCTCTCGCGCCAGGGAAGGCAGCTAGCCCAGATGACATTCGGTCAGACTACTTTTAGTGGAGCCCTGTTTGTAGGGCAAACATCTTGGTAAAACTTTTAAACTAAATTTCTAGGTCAAGCGCCATTCCACCATCCTGGCAAAAGGCCATAATTATTCCAATTTTTAGGTAGGGATCCCCTCAGGACCCCCACTGCTATCGACCCACCTCTTTGCTAGACATTTCTAGCAATTGGTTTATACAAGTCTTAAATGCAGACTGGATGAGTGGGCAAGTACTAATAATGACATACACCCTACCCAAGCAAGATTCAGGAGTGGTTCCTCAACCATTGACCCCTGTTTAATTTTGAATGTATTAATTGAGAAGTACTACTTATTGAGGCGGGGCAGGTTATATGTGACCTTCTTGGACCTGGAGAAGGCCTTGGTCTCAGTCAATATGGAGGCTCTGTGTTAGAAGTTACAGGATATGAATCTTTCGTCAGCTCTTTTACATCTGATTTAAAAGAGCCACACAAATACCGCTGAGGTTGTTCGAGGGTGTAACAGGGGCAGTTTATGAAGGAGTTTCCCCAATATTCAAGGTGTAAAACAGGGTTGATTCTTTAGCCCCACTTTTATTTATTTTATTTCTTGCCAATTTAACGCCTTACTGCTAGGATCCAAAGTAAGCCCACCATTTGTGGGGAAGATGCCTTTTGCAACCTTGCCATACGCGGATGGCACTGCTCTCATTGACCAAACATCAGTGGGGCTGCAGAGTAGCCTTGAGTATGCCACAAATTACTTTAAGACTAAACATTTAAAATTGAATATGAAAAAAAAACAAAATTGTTTTTTTTGGCAAAGGCAGGAATAAAGTTAACTACCCCTGGCCTCTAATTGGTGAACAAATTGAGATGGTGGACTTCTTTTGCTATTTGGGATTCGTTTTTTTAAAGCAGTAGGTGACACATCCGCAGATGGTTAGTGCTTAAGCAGGGACGAAACTGGAAGGCTCAATAAGATTCTATCATAGGTTTGGCGGGCACATGCTGGACACATGCCTAGAGGTGTACAGGAGCAGGGTGGCGAGTGTGATATTGTATAGCAGCAAATTATGGGGACATTCTAAGTACGATAAGTTGGAGGTGATTCAAAATTGAACTTTGAAAAGGCTGACTTGCCTTCCTCAGGGAGCTCCCAATTGTACGCTCTGTTTAGAACTTTGGATGCCTAGAATTGCAACACAGGCAAAAATTAGGGTTGGCTCCTTTTTCCTGAAAATATTCAGGCTGAACCTAAGAATCCAAATGTCAAACATATCCTAGAGGAACTGGTAAAATCCATACCTAGCCCGAAGTTTATGTGGTTTTATGAAGGTTTCAATCTATTAAGGAAGGGTCGACTCAGTGTATACGCTGTAAAGTGTAAGCTTTCCGGCCTTGAAATCCTCATTCTCAAGGGGTGAACTCAATGAGGATAATTTGGAGGATCACAGAGGAGCCCATTCCCTGGGTTCTCTGAGCGTGTTCTCCTCGTTGAGATGTAGTATGGTGGTGGGGGATGAGCAAAATCCCTTCACCAAACTGTCGTGGCATGATTTTGATGATTCACCTAAATATGCTGCTACTGAAGCTCACACAAATTGGGTAAAGGATGACGCAGTAAAATGTTGCTCTTGGGGGTTTGCAGCAATGTGGATTTGTGTCATTTTTATCTGATCTGCAAATGGTATTTGGACATGCGCAGGGTTCTGCTAAGGCCCTTTTTTCTAAAAACAATCTGCGGGACTGTGAGGGAGCTTTGTATTTAATCCTGAGCTGCACGGATATGGATTTTAATTATAAACTGTTTAATTATGTGAGTCTGGCTCTGTCCAGGCGGGCGAGAAATGTGCTAATTTAGTTATTTTATTTTCGGGCAGAGTGGGGTAGGATTGGCTCGATTTTGGGCAGTGGGCTGTTTGTCTGCTTGTTTCTCTTTTAGTCTTTTAATCAGGGTGGTTTATGTTGTTTTTGTATCTGTTTGTATTCTTGATAATCTGGTTTTAAATTCTGTACCTGTTAATAGAGAAATCTGAGTTAATAAAGTAAAGACTTCACTCATAAAAACAAAATGTGGGCATAATGAATGCACAAATCTAACGAGGAGTTTACGCAAAGTAGTGATCAATAGTTCCATCCTGTCTGTACATCTACAGATCTACTACAATATCATACGCTGTAGTTAGCCTCTGCAGCGCCCTTTGCTCTACGATTATGATTGCATTTCATATTAGCACAGAGAGAGCTGGCCAATACGGAGGCTAGGAATGCAATCAGAATCTACAAGTAGCTGCCCACATTTCATGCTGGCCACTGCGCTTGTGCCAAGCCTTTACCCTGTCCTTGCTGGCCAAATATCCACTGCAGTCTTCGACCCTGTGCCCACTCACCTGTACACTTACTTGCTCACATTCAGGTCCTGGAAATAATAATTTCCAATTGTGGACATATGGGTAATTTCCTTTAAAATGAGGCATGAATTGCACAAAGCCTAGTTCCCTTGAAAACAAACCAAAAGAGTACCAGAGCCTCAGATGGCAGCTCTAAGTGCTAATAGTGATAAATATTGCTTTCATGGATGCACAGGGCTGGAATGCTGTGCTTGTGCTTACCTGACTCGGGCTTGAGGACCTGTAGCGGCCCTCCCGTCCCCGTTCCGGAACAGAGGTCCTTAACGCTATACTGAAAACAGTTGATATCAATGACAGGCAAGGGCCATCTTGTGTACTTCAAGTTCACAATTACCCTGCCTGCTGCAAAGCCATACTATGTACTTAGTCTCAGGCTATGACTTTCCTTGAACATTTTGTTTTATGAAACCTCTGACCTTCTTACACAGCAAATGTTACGTCAAGCATACAATATAAAGGACATTGCCCTGTGCGACACTGACTGCACCCAGCACAGAGCCTTGCACTGAAGAAATGATTCAAAGCCTTCCTATCATAGCTATTTATTTGTGCCCATTCATGCACCTAACCTTTTACATACACTCCTCTCACTAATGTTATGCTTCAAAAATGCTGTATTGGACACAAATAATGCTTGGTGGCATTTAAAATAGTAGTACAACATTGCTAATCAAATAGGTTTGTTTGCTAAACAAGAAAACTTTAATTAGCAAATTCTGCTAATCAATTTTTGAAAAATAATGTATGCCTTGCAGGAGACAATTTGCTGACTCACTTTGTGGACTAATTTGTATGTTTGCATGGAGTTATTTGCAACTCTCCAAGGTGCCACTGAGAATTACTTCAACATTTTGACAAGAAAATGATGCATGATGCCATGAAGACATTTTCATCTTTCTCAGATTAATTTATAAATTAATATACAAAGAAAACATGTCCATTGTCACACTTGTTTTATTGTATTTCAGCATCCTTATAATGTAAAATGAAATAACATAAGGGGTGCACATATGTATCCGAGTGGGTCATTTAAGTGTTATGTCCTAACAACATACTTATTGATCTTTCAAAATCGCAGCGCTCAGTTCAGGCACTGATTATTGTGACAGCGTCAGGCTCTTGACCCTCTCAAAGGGGTTGGGGGGAGTGACCCTTCTCAGTCTGAAGCAGGAGGATTTTCCTAAATTAAACTCAAAACAAGCCATGCCGCATGTATGGAAAGTGGGAATTGTGGGGTCACCAATTCTCAGAAAATACCCTGTTGTGCCAATAATGACAACACTGATGCCACTCATATGCTCTCAGTGCCTCTCAATAGGTCGCTCGCCACACTTCTCTTGTTATCATTTCAGAACGACATCTCCCACAATGCAACAGCAAGCAGCCATAAAATACCCAGAGCAGAAGCATAAATCCCAAAGGCACAAAATGCAGCAATTCCAGCATAATGTTAAATTTCAACACCACCAAACCACATCCAATACATTAGAAAAGCAGTCTACTCACCCTCCAAGCAGAAAAAGTAACTTTCAGCCACCAGCATGGCAGAGAAACACCAAACTGCTTGTAAAACTGTGCTGGGAAATGGGGAGAGGCTTAGAAGGGTTTATACAGCCTACCAGCTGTTAGCCCTCCTCCTGGGGAAAAGGCAGTCTCTGATTGGTGCAGGAAATCAGCTAAGTACTGCAACCAATGGAGGGTGAGACAATCCCTGCATTCAGAGCCCTGCACTATAAAAGCAGACAGCAGCAGATGCAAAGTGCCGGTTGTATGGGTGAGTTCGCAAGTGGAGTTGGAGAAAGGCCAAGAGACCAGGTGGAGGATGGACGGATGGCAGAGCAAAGAGTTGTAGATGTGGATTTTTAGCAGGTGAGGTATTTGCGAGAGAATGGTATCAGTGGTGTGTGGTGTAGTGTATTGCAGTATAGGAAGTGGGGCCGGGACAGTAGAAGGTGGGAGTGAGAGAGAAAGACTGAACATAGAGTGGGAGATAGTCATTAGTGTGAGAGGAAGTGAGTATTATCAGAGAGTGAGGCTCGTAGTGAGGTTGTAGAAGCGGGGTGCAAGGGGTCAGATGTTTCAGGGAAGCAGCGAGGGGCTAAGAGCAATGAGAGTGGGAATTGTGAAGGTCTGAGTTTCTTGTATTGTGAAGGAGTGAGTTGCTTGCATAGCAAAGGTTGAGTGGAAGGGTGAGCAGGCCACCGTATCCCTGGATTACTTGAATAGTGGAGGGGTGAGCAGGGTACCATATCCCTCGGGTTACTTGAATAGCGGAGGGGTGAGCAGGGTACCATATACCTAGGTTTCTTGAGTTGTAATATTAGTATAGTTGGAAGACTCATAGTATTGTGGATAAGATAAAGTGTTGTGGTTAAGAGAAGGTAGGAGGAGTTGGTAGGACAGAGGGGGATAGGAGGGAGGGGTAGAGTAGTGAATAGAAGGCTGTGGTAAAACAGGAGGCATGGATACCCCACCCTCTAGTACTATCACTAGTGTAGGCTTATTTATTAATTTATTTTATTATTGGATATTTACAAGGCGCTTATACAGCCAAACAGTGTTTCAAAGCGCCACAAGGCAAAAGGGACGGGAACAAGGAATAAATGAACAATACAAATGACAATAAATAAAATACAAAAAAAGTGGTCCTACTAGGCCTTGTGACATTCGGAGTGTGCAAGTGCAGCGAAAGCGAAGTGGGTGGGGACGGGGGTGTAAGTGCTAGATGATACCCGAGGGGGAAGTGCCAGCGGTGCTAGTTGTAGGCAGCAGGAAGTGTACGGACAGAGACATCCCGAGTGAAGAGGGAGGTCTAACAACCATCAGGTAAGTTCATGCCTGAGACAAGCCCCCAAACAGGCAGGTGTGGTCCCAGGGGCCAGGGCAGAGGGGATGCAGAGGCTAGGACCCTATTTGGACTCTTGAAGGCCTGGCCGCCAATCTCAGTGACTGTGGGGATGGTTAGCAGGGAGGGAGAGAGGGAAGGAGGAGAAGAGACAGGTCTTGAGTTGTTTGTGTAACTTGAGGTGAATCAGTTCAAGATGGATAGAGAGAGGGAGACTGTTCCAGAGGAGGGAGCCAGAGGAGGAGAGAGATCTTCCCCCAGCTCTCTGCTTGGAGAAACGTTTGACCAGCAGAGAGTTGGAGCAAGAGGATCGATGAGATCTGGAAGGAGAGTATTTAGTAAGAGAGAGCTACAGGTAGCATGGTCTCAGGCCCCAGACAGACGTATGGATAATGTCTTGAATTTGATCCTTGCAGCAATCGGGAGCCAGTGTAGAGATTTTAAAGCTGGGGAGATGCAGCCACTGGACTTGAGGCCAAGGATAAGTCTTGCAACCCTATTCTGGATTAGTTGAAGAGGGCGGAGGGAAGAAAAAGGCAGGTTGAGGAAGATGTTGTTGCAGTAAACCAGCCTGGAGAGGACCAGAGCTCTAGAGACATTTAGCTTCTGGGGGAAGGTGAGTAAAGGAAGAATGCCTTTATGGAGGTGGAGTTGAAAGTGGGCCTTCTTGGCAAGGTACAAGATGTGAGGAATGAAGGAGAGAGAGGAGATGTAAATGATTCCTAGATTTCTGACTTCAGTAGAAGAAGGAGTAGAATCCAAAGAGGGTGGCCAGAGGGCAGAGGGGTAGCGAGGAGCAGGTGTCCCATTAGGACAAATCTCAGTCTTACTGGCATTAAGGCAGAGATCTTTGGAGGTATATCAGGACTGAATAGAAGATAGGCAGGCTGGTATGATAGAGGAAAAGGAGGAGGATGGGAGATTGAAGAGTTGCGTATCATCTGCATAGCACTTGAAGTGAGGGGAGAAGGCAGAGATCAAGTGAGCAAGAGGAGCAAGGTAGATATTGAAAAGCCAAGGTGAGAAGATAGAGCCCTGGGGAACACCACAAGTAGAGAGAGTGGTGGTGGAGGAGAAAGCACCCAGAAGCACCTGGGAGGGATGGTCAGTGAGGAAAGAGGTCAGCCAATCCAGTGCTTGGTCTTAGATATCCAGGGTATCTTGGAGCCGATTTATGAGGATAGAGTGGTTGACAGTGTCAAAGGCGGATGAGAGGTCATGCAGAATGAGAACAGTAGGAGAATAAGAGTCAAGATTATCAAGAAATTCTTCACAGTGTTAAGGAGAGCAGTTTCTCTGCCTCTGGGTGCTCAGCTCGGAATCCAGATTGATGGTCATGTAGACAACCAAAATGCTCAGTGTGTTGGGTCAATTGCGGGAAGACCAACTTCTCCTGGAGTTTACCAAGGAAGGGAGTAGTAGGGAGTAGTAGAGATAGGGTGGCAGTAGGGGTTACTGAGCATTCACACTAGCCTGGGGGTTACGGATGTCTGGGCTAGGGTCGGAATCCCACATGGAGTTGAGAGAGAGAGAGACAGCCCAGGCGCCACTTCCCATACCGTTTTTCTATTTGGTGCATCTTTTTGTTCTATTTGTCTTTTTCCTAACCCTTACTCTCTGTGATTATTTTAATAAAAACCCTTGAATGAGTATCAAGACTTTGTGCGTCATTCAAGCCATCTGTCATATGATGCTAAATCAGGATTGGCAGTGTGGTGGAAGTGGTAGTAATTCTGCTATTGCCACCTTTCTAACACACAGCTATACTCTTTATTTGGCCCTATGAAGATTTAGTGTTGGAATTGACATGTTGCTGTGTAATGTGTATAGTTGCGCTATGGTTCATGAAAGCAAATGAAAAGGTATCCGGCTTAATCAAAAGCTATTTATGAACTTTGTGTAGGCCAGGTTGTGATTTTGAGACAGTTATGATTTTGATTATACGTTTGGAGCACTCCTGCTATAGAAATAACAAATGAGTATACGTCCAATGTTGTATACTTTGAGGGAAACTAGGGTATGTATAGTATATTTTCAGGGAAGTGGCAGTGTGCTAGAATTCAGCTCACATGACACCTCAACCCATTTTGTAATATGTTATGAAACTAAAAGACCTACACAGCCATCGAATAATGTTCTTGTACTCCGTTTATCAAATGTGGAAACTGGCATGGAGAAACCCCACGAACCCAAGAGATCAAGTAAGTGTTAACATTGGTAATACTGTGGGGCGCGGTTTCCATCCGTGAAGCGTAAAAAAGGTGTAGAAACGGTTACTTGTGATAATGTTACATGTGTGGCAAAAAAGTCACTTCAAAAAGGCCATAGTTTGCGGGGCCATTATCACTGTTTTTTTTTGTTTTTTCCAGGGGGTGCGGGTGAGAGCCCTGCTCCACTTTCAAATGGTCACCATACATAATGTGGCCACTTCCTTTTCCTGGCGACCATTTGTGTCGGGGTAATATTACTGGATACCGTAGAAACCTGGTGTAAAAGGGTCAAGTCATTTATTTGATCCAGGGGATTTGAACCTGTTTGTAGGTTGAGAGTTGGCGCAGATCTCTCGCACAACAAGCCGCACGCACTTCGCCACACTGCAACAACACATAAGCCGCACCAACAGCATACGCGGACGGACACCGATCCAATACTCGCACCAAAACTCAGCACTGTCTACCGAGTTGAAGCTGCCAACAATGCCCCACTCCTCTCACTATCCTACTCCCTCTTCACCTCACTAACCCATCCCACCTTCTCGTTTACAGATCTACCAGAGCGCCTGGGGAGCAATTTCGTTGGTGACGGTGCGCTATACAAGTACCGATAACATAACATAACATTAGGATGACCACTCCACTGGGCATTCCCGTTATGCCTGCAAAAGCAAAAAGCTTTTGCTAGAATTGCATATTCAAACTGCCATAAAAACAGTGGATTCCTATGGAATCGGCCTGGTTTTTGGATCTGCTAAAGGCAGGCGGGTTCCATTGTAAAGTCTGTCTACCATATGCAAATGGCAGGCAACATTTACACCTGAATACATTTGTTTAAAGAAAAGGTGTGAGGCGATTTTGCCTTTTTTAACACCAACAATACACCATGCAAATAAAATTGCATGACGGGGACTAAAGGTGCACGCAAGGGCATAGTTGGTCTATTCCATAAAATCACATGTCCCGTGTGTCGCTCTAAAGGTGAAGATTAACCACTGAGGGGAGTGGCCAGACCACGCGGCTTTCACTGCACATGAACACCAGGAAAGACAATGTACAAGGGAAATCCTGGCAAAGGAAAACAGCCTGTGCAGTGCAGTCTACCTGCACTTTTCTGGAGGCGACGCAGAGCACCGCGAGACTTGGTGCTCCACAGAGTGCCACTACGTAATTGCGCTCATTATTCCATGACGTCATTCATTCCTGCGGGCATTCGCTGGCTCGCTCATTCCTTGGTCACCCTGACCGAGATACCGGCCTTCCACATTGCTACTTTGGACATTGGATCTGAGAAAAAGAAGGAAGTGATTAGGAGCGAGTCTGTGCAAATCTGCAATAAAAACGTAAATCTGTGAGATTTCTGTTAAACATGCAAAACTGCTGCGAGGTACAAGGAACGTTTTCTATGACTGTGAAGTGTTACCGGCCTCTCATGGGTTAAACTCCTCAGCTCCCGCCGTTGAGGAGGCGGAGTTTATGACGTAGGAGTTGGGGGAAAGGGGAGTTATGGGTAAGGTGCGAGAGCGCCAGTTACTGTTATGTTGAGGAAGAATAAAGGTGTTCCTGCAAAGACCTCCGTGTACGCGTCCTCCTTTCGGGGCCTAGTAAAAGGGCAACACTGGCGACAAGGTTATTTTCCTGGTACCGGAGTCCTCCTGTGGCAGTCCGCCTCATCCATGCTCGCGTGACGAGTGATCCGTCGAGCCTCCTCCTCCTGCATCACGAGCCACAACTATCCGCCGCACACGCTCGAGCGGCTGCTTACCCGCTGAGCCTCCTCCTCCTCCATCGTCACGCCTGCTCCTCCTCCTCCTACTCCGCTGCTCACATCACTACATCTGGACCAACAGCGTGAGCGCCGGAAGGAGCGAATCCGTTCCTGAGGGGCCTTTTCGGAGCACGTGTGCCGGCCATCCCGCCCACGTGCCTCCAGCTGCACGCGACAGCATCGTCCTTCTCTGACACACGTGCCATGACACAGAAGGTACTGTTCACGCCTGTGGCACAGCCAGCGCTCCATGACAGCAAAGCACCGTTTCCACGTGCCCCATGCTCACAGTTCCTCATCCTTACGGCAGCATGAGCAACCCTAGATCCAATCCTGGGTCCAACCCTGGGTCCCCTCAGCCACCCCGTGCTGCGAAATCAATACAGCTGTGGTTGCCCCCACCATTCACCATGATGCCCCAAAGGGCCTAGATGGACTGACTGGATGGACGATTTTCAGCACTTTGTGAGGGGGTCTGGTGACGGCAACTCCCCCAACATCACAGACATCTTTCTCAACCTTGTTGGGGGGGAAATAAAGACAGTAGTGAAAACAATTCCCGCAGCTGAACAAACCATGTTCAAAAACCTGATTGTCGCCCTAGATCAACTCCTCATTGTCGAAGTCAACCGTGACTACGAGAGATATCTATTCAACCAATGCACCCAGTTGCCATAAGAGACAGTCGATGAATTCATAACTCGCCTAAGAGTGAAGGGAGCAAACTGCCAGTTCGACGCATTCTCCCTAGAAGAAGCGATACGGCTGAGGGTCATAGAGGCATGCCTCTCCCCCGCACTCAAAAAACAGCTATTGACAAAACCCCTCACAATCCCTGAAGTCAGTGAGCTTGCTCGCATACACGAGAGGGTTGATGCCCAAGCCTCATCCATGGGAAACACAGGCAACCCCAAACAAGACACCAATGAGCTCATCGCAGCCATACAGCCATCTCGTCAAGGCGACAGAGGATCGCAACTATACAGGGCACAAGCTACGCAGGTCCCACGCCAACAAAGACAGTGCTACTGCTATGGGATGTCGTTTCCACATTCAGGGTCGTGCACAAATTGCGGGAGAGAAGGACACTTCCATTCCGTATGCAGAGCCAGCGGCTGGGCCAACTTCATGGGTATCCCCCCTCGTGGTTGTGCCCAAGGAAGGGGGCAAGATTCGTTTGTGGTGGTGGACGATGTTAACCCCAGACACGTGGTCACCTACGCAAGCAGGGCGTTGTCAACGCCAGAACTGGCCTACTCCCAGGCAGAGAAGGAGAGTTTGGCCGAGGTCTGGGCATGTGAACACTTTCACAACGTTCTCATTGGCAAAAAGTTCACCTTAGTCACTGATCACCAGGCACTTCTGTCCCTGTTCGGGAACCCGCACACCAAGATGCCACCAAGGATTGAGCAGTGGGGCATCCGTTTACAAGAATACGACTATGATATCATACACCGCCCTGGCGGCGAACTCAACCCTGCTGATTACTTGTCTCGGCACCCGGTCGGGGCCCCACTAACCCGGAAAGGAGATGTTGCCTACGTGCAGTACATAGCATCTAACTCTTTACCACCAGCTTTATCGCTTGAAACAGTCGCCGCAGCATCAGCCGCCGACCCTACAACAGCCCTCGCAATCAGCCTCACGTTGACCAGCAAATGGAAAGACCATCATAGGGCTATGCTGGCTCATCCGGGAGTGAACAAACAGGAAATCGAGAGACTGGCAAGGGTGCACAAGGAACTGGCCATGAAGGACAACAATATTCTTCTCCGGAGGTGCAGGATTGTCATCCCTGCCACACTAAGAAGCGAGGTGGTCCGCACAGCCCACGAAGGACATAGAGGGGCTGAAAACACCAAAAAGCAGCTGAGGTGCCATGTCTGGTTCCCCTTCCTAGATGAGGCAGTCGACGAATGGGTGAAGAACTGCTACGCTTGCCAGTGCACGGCCCCGGCTGAAAATCCACTCCCACTACAGCACACCCAGATACCTGACCGCCCCTGGGAGCGAGTAGCCATGGACTTCTACGGACCCACGGAAGCGGGTGACTATCTCCTACTTTTAATAGATGAACATTCAAGATTTCGGATAGTCAAAATGGTTACCACCACAGCGTTTCACCAAGTAGCAGCGGTACTGGAGGAAGTGTTTAGCGAGTGGGGAATCCCCAACACAATCAAATCTGACAATGGACTGCCGTTCTGCAGACATGAGTTCGGGACGCTAGCGAAGCATTTGGGTTTCAGGCACATGAAGATTACCCCCCATCACCCGCAAGTGAACGGAATGGCAGAACGCTTTATGGCAGCGATTAAAAAGACGATACAGAGGGCCAGGCTCGAAGCAGTCAATCCGCACCAGACATTGTGCCGCCTCTTAAGAGACTATAGAAACACACCCCACAAAGCTACAAATAAGACATCCGCCGAGCTAATGCTCCGCTACAAGGTGCAAACTCGCATTTCACGCAACCCATCAAGTGAAGAGCCGCTTGACGTGGACATACTCCAAAGAGATGCCGAAACAAAAGAGAAAGCAAGACGTGACACTGATGCTCGGCGCTGAGCAGTGACAAAAGATTTCCACATAGGAGATGAAGTTCTCGTACAACAGCCAACGCCCAGGAAGACAGATCCGCAGTTTGCCCCAAGTCCCATGAGGGTAACAGCAGTGAAAGGCACGATGGTGACAGCTGAAGATCAGAACAGAGCCGTCACCAGGAACTGTCAACAATTCAGACACTATGCCAAGAGGGAAGGCACGGAGACCCCCCAGAGACCGGCTACCCCAGAGCCGCTAGTTCCGCGAGACGACCTATGGACCCCGCCGGTGGAAGATGGTGGAGGTTTAGGCCATGAAGCGGAGACTCAGAATATCTTAGGGCCGGGAGCCCAAGGTGAGAGACCGCGGCGAACCGTCAAGAGACCTATGAGACTTGTTGAAGAGTGCTAAGTTGATGTTTGGACATATTGTTCAGGGGTGGTGTTACCGGCCTCTCATGGGTTAAACTCCTCATCCCCCGCCATTGGGGAGGCCGAGTTTATGACGTAGGAGTTGGGGGAAAGGGGAGTTATGGGTAAGGCGCGAGAGCGCCAGTTACTGTTATGTTGAGGAAGAATATAAGTGTTCCTGCAAAGACCTCCGTGTACGCGTCCTCCTTTCGGGGCCTAGTAAAAGGGCAACATGAAGGATCAATTAATATTAATTAGGAAACGAATTCTCGCTCCTCGAGGAACGTGTGTTACAAGGTGCAATGCAACTGTACCAGGTGCTCTTTTTGTTTGCATCGCAGGCAATAGGGTGCATTTGAAATACATTTCACATTCGCAATTCGATTTGCTTTTATAATTGTGTGGCTGATATGGGCACAGCTTAATAAATGCATACTTCTGAAAGTACTTTCTACATATGTTGGTAGGGATACTGTACCAAACCAAAAGGCTCTCTGTATGGTTTAGAAAAAGAATCATATATGATATATTCCATTCGAAGGAAGAGTAGAATAGATGCTTTCAGCTAGCAAGCCCCTTGTCACTTCAGCTAGTTGCCATAAATGGAATCTGGCCTCCGGTTCAGGCCTACATGACTGTGGCTATGCATCCATTTAAAGATTCTCTTATAAAGCAGCAATAGTGTATATATTCCAACCTATGGAATGTAGCATCATGGAGTCATCAAGCGTTATCATACCGCATTCCGAAAAGCTCACATTACAAAATAGCATGGCCCACTTTGTTGCATTAGCTTTACGGAATTTGTGCGATTGTCCCCTGTCATGTATGCGGGGACACCCCTGCAACCTCCGAACCCGAAAATACCGAATTAGGGGACCGGGGGACACCCCTGCAGCCCCCACTCACCTAGTTCGGCCTTTTCAGAATCAACATTTTTTATCTATGCCGAATGGCGACAAAAGCGCGCATACAGCATTTTTTATGTGGTATTCTGGGGTAAAACCGGGTCATCCATAGGGACATAGCAAGAGATCATTAAATGGTCTTGGTTTATCTAAGCAGAGCCTGTATCCGAGGAAATGCATGTTTGAAAATAGATTGTGATCAGCAAGGAGGCCCTGAGTAAAAGCTGGGGGAGCTGAGGCGTGGCCATGATCCGGTTGTTTTAGTGCTGGAATCATTTGCACTAGATATTAAAACCAATTCAAGGAACCTGTCCTTATGGTTGCGAGAAACCCAGCAGCTTCACAATAACACCATAAATGCCAACTGGAGCCACGTCAGTAGGGTCATGCTGAGCTAGTCCTGGCTTCTGGCTCCCATCTGTAGATTGAATTAGCGACTGTGTACTACATACATGAATGGACCTTCAGACCTTCTGCAATGCTAAGGTGTCAAAGAAGCGGGAAATAAGTCAAATGGATGGAACATCCAACCGGAGAAGGGGAACGCTTTTTTTTATTTATTCCAATTTGACATTAAGAAACGTTTTCATTTCTAACAAAAAATATCACAAGACATATGTATGCAGGGTTGGACTGGCCCTTTCAGTCTTTTTGGCCCGTGGCCGAACGACTTTGGGGTCTCCTGGGGCCGGTTTTCCGGCAGCCACCTCTGGGCCGGTTTAAAAAAAAAAAACAAATAATGTCTTTTTTTTGCGTATGTGCGCTGCAGACAGTGCGCTGAGCCGCGAGTATTCGCTGCGACGCGGCCCGCGCGCGGCCAAGTCAGATAGAGATGGCCGGAGGGGGGGGGGTGAGTCGCCTCGCCTGCCAGTGCCCTGGTGTGAGTGAGGAGCAGGGCATGGAGGCGGGAGGCGGGAGGCGGGGGCCAGCCAGGAGGGGCGAGGGGGGGTGTGCCGCGCGCCAGCGTCGCCGGCTGCTCTGCACAATCATCATAGCAAGGTAACACTAGTAGTCACTAGATGTTACCTTGCTTTGATGATTGCATCTGCATCATGCATGCATCATAATTTATGATGCATGCAGATGCAGATGCATGTGCATAATTCACGGGCCGGTGTCGCGTGGGTGCGCCTGCTGGGCGCCCGCCAGTGCCACTGCAGGGGGCCGGTGCGCCTGCCATCAGCTCAAGAGCCTCTGGCCTGCGGCTGCGGCGGCCACAGCCCACAGAGAGAGAGAACGAAAGTTGTGAATCTGTACTGTGGGATGGAGGCAGGCTGAACTCAGCAATTGCAAACACGGTACACCGACCAAAGCAATTGTAACACCTGCCCCCCTCCTCCCCCCCCGAGACCTCCTGACCCTGGGGGGTGCAGCCTGCCTGCGGGCTCCGCTGAGCTGGGGCCGAGGCACCGAGCCCGGCACTGTAAACACAGTGACTGACACTCCACATTGATTTCACACTTGCTTTCAACTTTGCTGCAGGAAGTAAGTAACACTTCTTTGCAAAGTTGAAAGCAAGTTAGCAACTGTCTTCAACTTGTGTGCCTGGGGGCTGGGCTAGGCCCCGGGGCCGCCGGCCCCGGGACGAATTCCCGCCCAATTTGCCACCAAATGCATTCATACATTATGCTGCTGGAGTGGCTGGGCTGCTGCTATATGAGCCCCAGTGCCCCACAACACAAGCACTGAAGCACACACCATCTGCAGTGGACCTCGACTCTCGAGACCAACGAGCGACAACAGTGCCAGTGCCCACAGCCCACACAGGACAGGAGGACCACAAGGCAGCACTGAGGCGGCCGGCCAGCAGACAGTGGAGTGCCCAGTGCCAGTGCCGGCCACACAGACAGCAGCAGGCAGCCCAGCCAACAGCCAGCCAACTTAGGTAAGGAGTGGACTGTCTTTTCAGGGGCTTTCCCTGCCATGCCATGTGAGTGTGCCTGTGGTGGGGCTGGGGGAGCGGGTGCTGCATGCATGTCTGCTGTGTGAAGTGATACAAGAATGGATCACCATATGTATCATTAATATCACTGCAGGTACGACTTTAACATTTTTTAATGGATCTTTCCCAATCTTTCCAGTTTTGGAGGGGCATTAGAAACTTTTTGTTTGGAATACTTCACCCAAATCCGAGCAGCCGGCCAAAGGTTTACTGGCAGGAGATTTGGTCGAAGCCAAATCCATTGAATCTTTTCAACTGAATTTGGCTGGGATCTTGCAGGTTGAGCTGGGCCGTCCTTTTTGGGGCGAGCCAAGCCTGATATGATATGATAGGTTATTTATAACACTCTGAATACCCGAAGGTTTCTAAGCGCGGACCGGGGGAATCGAACTTGTGTTGCTCTGTGTCGTCTTGCTTCCAAGGTGAGCGCCTTGCCCCTGAGCTATCCTCCCGAGACAAAGCCTGGTTGCCACATGTTTTTTCCCCCTTTTTAATAGCCTGACAGGCTGCAGAACGGGAGCTGCAGGGTTCTGTAGAGGAATGCGAGTTCTAATGATTCAACTGTTCTGGGTACTAATTATTAAGACTGGGTGCAAATGCCCCCTCTATTCATGATTACATTTTACAATCTGTCCCCAAGTTCTTTATTTTAGATATAAAAAGCTTCTGGAAGTTTCCAGAAAAAAAAAACTCTCTCTACCTGCTTTGACATAAAAAGAACCGTGTGTAAATCATTAGAACAGAACAAAGCACAACGGCTAACCTCTGGCCTGACGGCAAACCTACCTGAGACACAAGTACATTATAATAACTTTTTTTATTTACATAGCGCTTTTACCCAAAGCGATTTACATAGAACAAATGTTACATACATTTATATTACCCAATAGAAGTTGTTACTCAGGAAGAAAGCCAGAGTCGACCTTGCCGGGATTTGAACCTGTGAATCAAACAGATTGCACGAACGAGAGCTCAACCTACTGAGCTATCTTACCAGCTGTATGAATTAGTTGAACAATCCATTTCACAGTCATTTCACGGAAAGAAGCATTTCATCTGAGTACATAAAACTCATGTACCGCTGTGCAGTGCATTAAATCTTCAGAAATCCAAATGAGAACAAAAAAAAAATACTTCCAGGCAGCGTTGAGTAAAGCTGTCAACTTTAAACCATGGCCATTTTGCGTCGGCTGCGTTTTCTTCCCCCACTTTCCTGCCAGAATCTCACATAAGTGACATAACCCGCGTTTCGCCTCCCATCTCTCTTGAGCAGGGCATCATTCGTCGACAGTAGCCGATTCCTCACGCAGATTAGGCCGCAAATAGCCGGGTCCGCTCCCTGAGCATTTCGCTTCATTCATCACTGTGGGTTTTTTTTGGGTTGATTTTTTTTTGTTTTTGTTTTAACGCCAGTGACACTAGGCACCTGCTGTACTGTCTGCCATGTGAAGTATGGGGGCTATACGAATTCCAGAAAAGAGGGCGTGTGGAACACTGGCCATACAAACCAGCAGTGCTGGGATCCATGAATGGAATATTGTCAGGGCAGATGACCTGGTCAAGTCATAATTAATTAATTACTGGCACACTTTACAGGAAACAAATGGAGTGGGGGGGCAAGCCCAGAATCGCACCACTTCATTCCTGCATCCTATTTGTCTCAATGACTTGACCCACCCCTTTACCCTTCACTTTGTTTTATTTTAGAAAAGCCCACGCATTTATTTGTTTAAGATGTACAGTACACATTCAAGTGCTTGGATGGTGCAGAGACCACAAAAACTAGTATTAGGGGCTACTATGAACAAGAGCGCAGGGTCTGGATGAGTCGGGATTTTAGCTGTTTCCGGAGCGAGGAGGTGAAATGTTGCTAGGTGGTAAAAGCAACCCAGTGGTCTACAGATGGGAACGGTTTAAGTTATGTTTAGGGCAAATGGCTCATTTGTAGGAGAGGGCACATGTGTGCATTACATGTGGGCGGCGCGCCTTCTGTAATGATGGATCGGTCAGAGTGAGGGGACTACGTTACAAGAATGTACTGCTTTTCGCGTTTCTTCTCTGCTTGACTGCAAAAGGTCAAATTCAGAAAATGTGTAAGCCAGAAAAGGCAGTAACCTGCACATAGAGACTTAGGACCGCCTTTTGGTTTTTCCAAATTTGAATGTTAAAGCATTACAGCGGTATTTCAAAATGAGTGCGTTTTTTTATGACTCTGTGACCTGCCTGTAAACATATGTGGGGAGAGGGGTTAAGGGTAATAATTGAGGTGGGGGCAAGGTGGTGCTCCGGGGGTCTCCCACCTGCATATATGTGCTGAAATATGGCTTAAAAGAACAAAATATTCGATGGATTTGGAGTCGATCAAATCTCCTTGATGAAGTCACATTCTCTCTCTCTCTCTCTCTCTCTCTCTCTCTCTCTCTCTCTCTCTCTCTCTCTCTCACTCTCTCTTTTTTTTTCTCTCTCCCCCACTCTCTCTCTCTCTCTCTCTCTCTCTCTCTCTCTCTCCATATAATAGGTAGTATAAATAGGGTGACCAGATTTAAAAAGTAACAGACCGGGACAGGGCAACTAACATAAAAGTAGGAATAGCGCTTGAAAGTGGCTGTCGAGGCACTACATTTCAATAGTGGTTGGAGCAGAAGGAGGTTCAAGTGTTATTGGTGGAATAAACACATATTATAATTATTTTATCACAAATTACCACTAGCTTTGAAGCACTACACTTGTGTTTAAGCGCTTTACAAATAATTACAATCACAATCTTAATTCGTAAAATGTCACATTCCTACTGTTTGAGATTGTGCATTCCTGCCTGCCAGCTAAGAAGACCTACTACCAAAAACCGGGAACAATGCAGTGAAAAAAATAATCTTGAGAAAGGGGGACAGAGCAGAGCACCCGATTACGGTACAGTCCCGGCAGAACTCTTAACTATAAAGGAACAACTTTATGGCACTCATTTCCTTGGTGACTTTCCTACTTATTATCATCAGTGTGCCGTCTGCGCTCTGTTGGTTCTGTTGTGATCGTCTGGGGTCACTGCGACAAATGTACACATTTATAAACATTTACATTGCACACACCTACACCCACCATAATGACGTTCTGGAGCGATGGAAGTGCGTGCGAGTGATTCTATGCATAGCTTTGAAATCGCCTTCCTTTGCAAGTCAGGACCAGCGTTTTATACACATATTTAGTTATAAAATGGCCATATCCCGCCTGTGACCCCTCCACGGCCACCCCACACAAAAATGATGCCCCATCTGATCTCAACTGCATTTCAATGGAATGTGCAAATAAATAGTGTCAATATTTAAACGCATGAGGACTTCATTACAATGTTGATAGGCTCGGAGCTGTGTGCTGCGGTTTGTGTGGGTATGTTTAGTTGTGTCTCGTGCATCTGGCTGCCGGAGTTCACCTTGTATATGTTTGAGAGAGTATATGTGGTGGACGTGCAAGTGTCGCGTGTGTGGACGTTCATGATTGTGTTGGGTGCACCACATATGTACTGTGCTTGATTATGTGTGAATATATAGTTTATGTTGCTCATGTCTGTATGTGGTTGGTTGGCGCAGTATATATGTGTGTGTGTGTGTCTGTGTATGTCTCTGCAGAGAATGTGTATCTTGGATGTGTCTGTGAGTTGGTCCATGCTTATGTAGATGCGACATGCAAACATGTGTTTTGTTAGTGTACCAATCAAGCGTGTAATGTGTATGTGTGTGTTTCGTGTGTATCCATGTTGTGGATGGTATGTCGTGGTGTAGGTGTGCGGAGACGGAGTATGTGTTCTGAGTATTTGTTTGTGATGCATTATGGAGGCACCTTTGTGTGTGTGTGTGTGTGTGTGTGTGTGTGTGAAATCTTTGTCTGCTGTATGTGTGCATTTGGTTTGGGTATCTGCTGGTGTGTGTTATCCACCTACGTGCCTTAATAGGTGCAGCGTGTTTCCATACCAGTATATCAGCGCATATGGGCCAATTTACCAAATTACTGTGAATGCAAGCAGATGTCCAAGGCCAAATGATAATCCTGTGTTATTATATAGCACTTACTTGTAAGAGCTTCATATAGACCAAATATACCCACAAAGTCACTCAACCTGTGTTGGTACTCACTCAACCTCAGCAGGATAAAAGGCTGAGTTGACCTCTCTGGGAGCTGAACCTGCAACCTTCAGAGCACACGCACATTGCAGCAGTGAGCGCTGAACCCACTGAGCTATCTTACCGACTATAGCTATCAGAAAACTAGCCACTTAAGAAACACAGAGCCACATGCTGCTGACCACAGCCCAGGAGCCCCAATTTTAAATTAGGAGTAGCAAGGGAGACCACAGGGGTAGCAAGGGAGGCTTCAGAGGTCACCAGGCAGAGCCCTGGCAACCCCTACATGATATCCCTGCCAGATGTGGTTTGATTTACAAATACCCATCTCATTACCTTGCGCTATCTATTGCCTGACATATGTGGGAATTCGCTCCTCTACCTGTTACTAAATGGGTGCAGGAACGCTCACAGAGAATGATCAGGAGCCGATTGTGTTTGTGCTGGCTTCACCATAGCTGGGAGCAGGCTATACCAGTTATGCTGTACGACCCCTTGGGCATCAGAGCTGGTTGTATTTGTTGGGAAATGTGGGCATGAGCGAAATGTAACCGTATCCGTTTTGGAAGCTGGCTGTACCTGTTCATTGGCATGAATAGTTAGGTAAAGAGTATTGCATGCTGCTACATTGCTCTCAAAGCATTTAGGCTTCCTTGATAGAGATGGATTGTGGCCCTCCCCATGGTAAAACATGACTTTTTTTCTGTGGGGAGGGGTTGCAACTGGGGGAAAAGATGAGGGAAAAAGTGTCAGTACTGAAAATTCAGTTGAGCTGGGAGCAGCCTCAGACTGGCCTGTAGGACAATAGGCCCAGGGCCAACCAAAAGCACAAAATGCTGGTGTGGGACCGTTTTTTAGGCCAAAGTGGGACCCTTATGTAGCATTTTCTGTAAAAGTCATGAATTGACGCGATTCACGGGTGATGGTTTGAGGGCCACTTTTTTTGAGGCGAGGGGTGGGCCACTTTTTTGAGGTGAGGGGTGGGCCACTTTTTTGTTGTTGTCCGGGCCTATTTCTTGTCCCAGTCCGACCCTGTATGTATGTTTGCATTGATGAGCCACGATATCCAATCCGAAATATCCTGAAATGGATGGCAGCCATTACTGCACATGCAGTTGATAGTCATTAGGATCTGTCCTGCTTGTTTGGAAGAATCCATGCATAGGGTCTCCAGTCTTTTGGGGAATTGTGCCTGTAACAGTGTTATATTTTAGGCTATTTGAATATGTGTTATAGAACCCTGTGGAGAGGACAGCTGGCTTCTAGGCAGGCCTTTCTATCCTCATTAATGCATGCTGCCACCGCATATCTTGTATCCTGCTGCTAGTGGACAAGTCCGCCAGTGCACTGCCAGCACTGTGCACAGAATCTGTTGAATCTGTGCTTTAGTGTGAAAAACCCACACAAGGGGATTTACCTCTTTCATGCTCCAAACCTTTCTCCAAAGCTGTTTAGATACTACTGATTTCTCTTTGGAATATTTAAAATCCTGTTCAACCCACCACTGTAGACCTAAATTGTGAATCAGAGATAAAGCGTGCGGGCTCGTGTGGAGCAACTTGTTGGAGTGCCACTAGAAGGTCATGGGGCATTGCTATTTTTGATGACATGTCTTTGTTTGTCAACACTTATTTAAACACAGATGCATGTGAAGCATACACAGCCAATAAAGTTACAGTCGGTACATTCAGTAAGTCACAATGGTACACAAATCTCCTTTGCAAACCCCATCTCTCTCCTCAAGAATCATATAATACAAAGGTTTCAGCCCACAACTCCCTACAGAACTTACAACAGGGGACAACCCATGCGCAGGGGTGGGCTAAGGGTCAGGGATGGAAACCTCTGAATGTACTCAATGAATGGCATCCAAACATCCACATGTTTGGGTAGTTGATTGTTTACACAGGCAGTAACAATATCTGCGACCAGATTATCCCACACCTTAAGCCACCATTGTGCCATTAATGCCCCCACCCTGAGGATTCTACCAGCTCCTTGCGACTGTAATTCTGGCCACCAGGATTAGATGGGTAATCAACTGCGCCCGACATAGGATAAACATGCTCCACAGGGCATCCTGGCAGTACGTCTAACTTGTTCAATTGCAGGACAACTCCAGTGATTTCTTTTATGAACAATAAAATGGACCCCCAGAACGTTCGAATCACTGGACAAGACCACTACATATGGAATTAGCTACCCCGCAAGTCACATCCCCGCCAAGGTTCTTGCCTAAGGCCAGGTTAATTTTATGTGCCTGCGTGGGGTAAATACCACCTATAACATAATTTATACATACAATCTCTGTTCGTAATGCATTTGAATCACCTGTGATTTCTAGCCCAGATATTCTCCCAGGTCTCATCGCCTATAGCATGTCCCACATCCAGTCTGTAATATATGAAGGCCTAGCCTGTAACATGTTGACCACCAGTAACGTATAGAAACATGAGACCCTTTCCCTTTTTAACCCTCTTAACCACAGCAAGCTTGAGTCCCACAGGGTATCTTATCGCCACTGCCTTTATAAAGGGATTAGTGATCCAATGCCGGATCTCAGTATACCTGAACCTCTTGCTCTCCTCCAGGATGAACTTAGCTTTACAATCCAACAAGGAGAGGGGAGACCCCCTGAAACAGCAGGAACACCGACTGGAGACCTCCTCTGACCCAAGATGGAAAACCATGACCCCAAAACTCAGACGAGAACTCTGGTTTCCCAAAATCCGGGCTACACGGACCTAGTCCCGGTACCATCCCACCTTCCTCCAACAGCAATATAACGATTCCTGCTTCCATGTCAACAGACTAGTAGTGCGAGGGACTTTAATATGATCAAAAAAGGGCAAAGAAGCCAATTTGCAGGGCGAGAACGCTTGTTCAATTGGGACCCATTTGCTAAAAACAGCAGCGTCCCTCCATTAGAGTACCCAGGACACCTCTGCTGCAAAATAGTATCCTAAAATGTCCGTAGCCTCCAAGCCCCCCTTTTTATATCACCACCCACAACTTCCCTAGGAATCCTGGCCTCTTCCCTGCCCATATGAAGTGGTGGACTATACACTGCTGAGACAGTTAGGCTGGAGCTAGTACTCCGAAAAGCAAGGCTTGACAGAAATAAAGAAATCTTGGAAAAAGATTTATCTTTACCACCTTAAGGCGCCCCATCAAAGAAATCTCTTGCTTACCACAACAACAAAGGTCATCCGTCAAATCCTTAAACAGACCAGTGAAAAGAAGCAAATACACTAATTTGGGAGGACCCAGGCATACGCACCCCAAGATATGCAACAGAGTCATATTCCCATTATGACAAAGGACAAATAGCTCGTACCAAAACATTATGTTGCAAGGTATCCAGACCACCAGCGCAGCAGAATTCCTGTTCTTAACGGTGAATCCTGAAAACCCCTCAAACCTCTGTAGTTCTGAAACAACAGCCCTGAGCGTAGGTGGGAGATCAGTCAGTGTAAACAAAACATCGTCCGTATAGAGCGAGATCTCGT
This sequence comes from Ambystoma mexicanum, assembly GCF_040938575.1. Lineage (NCBI taxonomy): Eukaryota > Metazoa > Chordata > Amphibia > Caudata > Ambystomatidae > Ambystoma > Ambystoma mexicanum. The sequence goes on along the minus strand of NC_090927.1, from coordinate 459,802,198 downwards.
AATGGGCCTGCCAACAATCATTCCCCATACTTACGGATTATCCCTAATTCTTTGGGCAAAAGGCTCCATGACAAGAGCGAATAACAGAGGCGACAGCAGATAACCCTGCCTGGTCCCAAGAGTGATGCGAATAGGTGCAGTATACTCCTGATTGGCCCTTATCCTAGTAGAGGGCCCTTGATAATTAGCTAGGACCAGACATTGAAATGTCAGGACAAACCTGTTGTAAAGTAACCTCGAGGCTTCTACATCTAAGAGGTTTATTACAAGTTCTTAAGTTACAGTTACATAGGATATAAGGACAAGTAAACACTGACAACCCATCACCCAGGCAGGGGAGCACTAACTGCCTGAATGTTGAGTCTTCATGTAAACATTCTCACATTCACACAGCAACATTCCACCTGATATCACCAGCTCACAGCAGGCACAGACAGGCAATATATAACACATCTCCTTCCCTTACCAATGCACACCAAACACACCGGGCACATCACAAAGCAACACACCACATCTCCCTCCTTTCCAACAACACCACCGACACAGGCACTTCACACAGAGCACACCACCATCAACCACACTCGCCTATTCACTGCTACTAATGTCAGCCACACTCCATTCTCCATGCAAGACAACAAAGGCAAGTGGAAGCCATATGTCTTCATCCTCCTACACAGCACGGTCGTACCTTCCACCAACTAGCACTCCTCTCTGGGAAACTACAGCATGCGTTACCAAACATCACGATACATTCACGTGGCAAACACACCACATCTCCCAATCTACACGCAACAGTGTTACTCACCGCTCCGGAAATCAATCACTGCCTGTAGATAGGCGACCTTGGAGATGGTTGTTTGCACAGATATTCACAAGACAGCCTCTGGTAACCCGACACCCCCTGAATTGTAAGATTCTGGCTTCCTCAAGGAGGGGATCTTTTCTGCGATGTGCCTCTCTGCTGTTTCAACCTGAACAGGCAGAATTGCCAATCGCCTAAAAGAGCGGGGAGAACGCACACCGCCAACCAATGCTGCAAAGGAATACAAAGATGGTTAGAAGAGCCAAGGTATGAAAGGAAAGCAAGAAAACAATAATGCTAAGGAGTACCTAGGCGGGGTTTGAGGAGTGGAATCTGCTATAGGAGTGACCTATAAAAGAAAATAAAACTATTACCCTCTACGTCAATGTAGTAAACTAGAGCATCCCAGAAAATGGGTAAGTAATTCAAACACAGACCTGAAGGAAGAATTGGCAGGAATGAGTGAAGTCCAAATGGAGGGAAACAACGAAAGGATAAAATTTAAAAAAAGGAAGGTTAGTACAGGAGAGTAACCGGGCGGCACGAGGGTCGCACTAGTGACGGGTTGGTGCATGTACCGGAGTGTCAATATGCACTTGGTGAGTGATTCACTGTAGAATGCTGAAGTCCCAAAAGATGCAGCAACCAAGTTCAAAAGTAGATATAAAGGCTAACAGTGGAACCCAGGAGAGAGGGTTTTTTCTAGTATGAACAGTTCAGGATAATAGCAGGTGAAAATAGCCTCAGGAAAACAACAAAGAGACCGTGGACGAGTACAGAGGACAACCAATTACCTTAGTGAGCCGTAGCACCAGGAAGTGACTGAGGAAAAAGGCAGGCAGTCTGTGAAGGTGTCTGGGTCAGTAAGGGAACGGGCATAACCAAAACCAAAGGAGTATCCAAATGCAGTCCAAATAGAATAGCCAAGCATCGGGAACCAGAAGATCAAATAGAGCACTGACTGCATGTCAGAAGGGAATACGGAGCGTACCCGCAAGGAGAGTAACGCTACAATTAGCAGCAGTAACCTGTACGAGTAGAGGTGCTTTATAGTACAGGGGGCATGGTTTTGGTGCGCGTTCCTCATGCCTGCAAGGTGTCAGCTGACACGAGACACGCCGGCGTGTAAACAAGCGCCATGGCAACCTGTATCGATTCCAGAGGGGAGCCCGTGAGTGTGCTGTTCTTCGCGTGAACACCGCGGATGAGCCGGCGCTGGCATTCCGCGTCGAAAACATAACAAACAGATACATTCATATGAAACCACGAGGAAACAAAAGATGCATCTTTTTATGGAGAGATGCAAATCACATGAATTCTCAACTTCTCACTTCTATGATTGGAGGCGCTACCTCCTAGAACCCCTTGTGGTACTCCCAAACACACTCACATCTCAAACATACCGATGGCTGCACAGAGCACGCTACCACCCGCGAACCATGCAATACACTGTACCACACTCATAACACTAGCACTCAATGCTCACAATGGAGGCACTACCTCCCTGACCACTGTGGCACACACACACTACCACACTCATACTGAATTTTGAAGGCGCTACCTCTCTCTCAACTTCACTCTCATCCATACATTGACACTGTGGCAACATACCCATAGCCACAATCTAACTTTACTCAAAATGATGACCCCACCACCAATTCACACTGCTCATACCGCTCATACAGCTCATACCAATCACAACTTTGAACTTTTGCCTAAACCACAGTATGAGAAACTCTAAAACATTTTACTGACTTCTTTTAAGCTAACCTAAGCACAGTATATCTTACCATTAACTATCCATAGTCCATAGCCGGATTATGGCTGTAAGCTTTCACTGACTGAACCTACGAGTCTATATTGCTTTGTAGCAATCGAAACGCTGCAAATCCTCAAAAGAAGATTAAATCCACATCACTCATCCTTTTAATCTCCCACATGTACAATCTGCACCTTGACATATTTATCCTTGCTGCCAAAAGTCCACGGGTGCCATGCACCCCTAACCTGTAATTCCTTAAAGGGTTAAATCTAACCAAATTCATCAATTGCCTCATGTAGACACCCCTGTTCATTGTGTTGTTACTCTTTAAGACATAGGCTGCTCACTCATACCAAATCCTTATGTTTATTCCTACTACGTTAACTCTTGAGTGATCCTCGACAGAATATTATTTCTGCAGCCTTTTACACAAAACCTGCCACTTCTATACTTCTAAAACATATACTTTTCACTTTCCTTTGAAACATGCTTAAAAATACAAAGGATACTTATAGATAATTTCTTCTTCTTTTCTATACTTGTACTGTACTGCCAAATAGTATCTCCGCCCTCCAGCGTTTCATCCTTCAGTGGAAAGCTCCTTGTAGATCCTTGTCTGCGCCGCACTCCATTGGAATAGCCATGCAGCACAGACCTACGCACCTGCAGTGCCACGAGATCTGCGACTCCCCAATGACTTTCTCCCCTGTGCCTCTTGGTCTAAAAGCTCCGTCATCATCATTATAACAAAACTGTTGCGGCATTCATCTGCCGGCGGTTCGCCTCTTGCTATTACTTCCTCCCAACGCACATCACGTTGCATGGAATCCCGCCGACGCCAATCAAAGGCGCACATCATCACACTGGTTGCTCTTGGCGCTGGCACCATGCAATCAGGTGCTTTACTCACAATACTCTCCGTGGTACAGCCTCAATTATGATCCACGCAAACCTTCTACCATTAGAATGTTCCAAACATGCATACAGAGTTCTGCCTGATCGCCAACTCTCCCATCACAGGTCGTGATGTCATCATTATTAGGGCCGCAGCCCAGCGCCTCTGAGCTCCAGCTGATCAGCCGTCAGCTTTGCCGTTACAGAGCTCTCATTAGCTTCACCGTTTCAACACAGGCCATGCATCCAGATATCAGCAGTCAGGGCTGTGATGTATATATACATCTATCCCAATGCGCCAATTACCGCGCACATTCTTTTTCACTTATAATCGCACTGAACACATACACAGTCCATCTATGCTCCAATGTGCATCTTCTCCATTATCTATTGGGCAACTCCCTTTTCTATCTTATGGGAACACCTTCCCCTTTTTAACTTAGGGGCCCCCTTCCTCTCCTCAATTTATGGGGTACACTTCTCCTGACAATTTATGGCCCATCCACCTTCTTCAGCTCCCCCCGGACACAGCTCTCCCTGCAGCTTCTGAGCAGCTGATCCCGCCTGATATGGGGCTCTCTTCCTCACCCTTGATGCCCTGGGTGATGGGTCTTACTTGTCTTGGGGGCAGTGTTGTCCTTCTCCTTTTTTTTCCTGCACCCCCCGCACCAGGCTTCTTCAGCTTTCTTCCATTTCTTTCACACAGGTTCTTCTTGTTAAGACCAACCCATCGCCATTGTAGTAAAGTAACCTCAAGGCTTCTTATGGTTACATCTAAGAGGTTTATTACAAGTTCTTAAGTTATAGCTACATAGGATATAAAGACAATTAGTACCCAGCGTGGGTGTGTCCACGGGATACACGTAACGTGATTGGCTCGTTTCCGAGCAATGCCACAGTGTAATCCCGTGGACACACCTACGTGCCTGCATTTGTTCCTGGCGGGGGGCGTGGCAGCCTTAGCCAATGAAAAGGCTTTGAACAGGGAAATCCCTGCTCGGAGCCTCCCCAAGGCTAGAGGCTGCCCTCGTGCACCACCGGGGACTCAGGTACGTTTTCTTTTTCCTCCATCCCCTCCCGTCCATATTATACCCTCCCTACCCTCCCAACCCCGCTTACCTTTGTTTTTCTTCTTTTCTCAGGAGCAAATGCACTGGAAACACTTCTGCTTCCAGCGCGTCTGCTCCTGATGGCCACAATGGAAAGGGAAAACGGACTACATATTCCCTTTCCGGGTGGCCATTTTATTTATTTATTTATTTCTTTTTTTCAAAACGCGGGAGTGTTTTGGAACAGAAAAAAATGCTATTACTACCCCGGTACTACACTCAGGCTTGTAACTACGGCCCCGGGGGCATTACCTGTGGCGGTATTGGAGCGCCGTCTCGTGGCTTATTGCCACAGTAAACACAGGCAACCCATCAACCAGGCAGGGGAGCACTAACTGCCTGAGTGTGGAACCTTCATGTAAACATTCTCACATTCACAAAGCAACATTCCACCTGACATCACCAGCTCACAGCAGACACAGACAGGCACTATATAACACCCTGCCTGCTCCCATGAGTGATGCGAATAGGTGAAGTATGCTCCTGATTGACCCTTATCCTAGTGGAGGGCCCTTGATAATTAGCTAGGACCCTACATTGAAATGTTGGGCCAAACCCAAAAGTCTTTAAGATCTCCCTTAGATAGGGACCCTCTATTGAATGCCTATATCCCAAGCCCGGATTGTCCCTACCCGCTATGTCCATAAAATCCAGCACCCGCCTGATACTGTTGTGAGTGCTATATCCAGGAACTAACGTTGCCTGGTTAGAGTCGACCAGTTGAGCCAAGACCCCTGCCAGCCTATTACCTAGTATTTTAGAGTAAAGCTTAGCATCGAGGCTTAACAACAAAATAGGTGTGTACGATTGACAGTTCTGTGGAGACTTCCCTTGCTTTAGCAATAAAACCATAATAGACTCACCCATTAAGGTGGTGACAGACCCTGATGTCAAAAACGAGTTAATTAATTTAGGTAGGTGTTTAATCAACTGGGGTTGAAAACCTAATAGAAGGACTCAGAAAATCCATTTGGACCAGGGGTCCTATTTTTAAGTGAGGTAATGGCCACAGCTGCTTCCTCATTTGTAATCGGGGTGTCCAACAACTCCTGATCACCTACCGTGAGCCTGGGAAGACCATAGAACCATAACCTCTGATTGTGTAGAACATAACAACGCTCTCTAGTAGCTGCGGGATGTCCAAACGCTAGTAGAGAGCGTTGTTATGTTTTGCACAATCAGAAGTTATGGTACGCAAAAAACTAGCGACACGTGTGTTCAGCGGTACTAGCAGGAAAATGTCTTTCTTAATGGAACGTATGTGAAACTTGGTGTTAACAGTGCAACCTATACAGACTATGGAACTAGATGGGGTATTTTGAGAACCCTTATAATGAAGTCGACTTGTTTGAAGAAGTCCAAAGTCATTTACACTTATGTCCACACTACTTGAGCTACAGATAGAGGTGACCACTTTTGGGATAGCCTTGCCTCCGTACCTGAGATTACATGGTGGTGAAGAACTAATGTGAAAATACAGTTCATTTTCCCCTGAAGAAAGTTCAAGCATTGGGAAGCTATAAAGAACTGAAACATGTTGGGATATTAATGGTTGTAAATGGTTACTCTGTTCAAGTACAGAGTACTTTGTAATTGTTATGTGTTTGTTAAAATGTATATGTTGTTAATTGCGATGTAACTTATCCCATTAGGATGTTGTCTCACCCACCATGTGGGTTTAAATCTTGGGTTACACTGTATTGGTGTTTTTAAATAAGCCTTTTAGGAGGATTTTATCTACTTTGGAGAATTAAAATGATTACATTTATAAGAGTGTATTGTGTACCAAGTCCATTTTGTAGGGACCAATGGTCGTAGGCTATAGTCAACAACCTTTGCTAGACAGATGAGAGACATATTAGTCTAATTGTTATGTACATTTTCTCCTTTTGTGTATGAATAATGATGGTAAACCCCAAACTGTGGAGCAAGGTTCCTTTTTCTTGGGGATGTTGCAGATTGACCTTAAGTTCAATGTAGCTTCAAGAACATCACATCTCTTTTTCAGATCCAGCAAGCATTGAGTTGTTTCGGTGGCCTCCATCGTCTGCTCACAAATAGTGCCCTTGATTTCCCCAACGCGAAACTCTGCCTAAACTACTCTCGCACCCAGTTAAGTAAGCTTGGGGGCAATATCAGCCATACTATTCCCGAACTCCTGTTTCATTTCACCAATTAAATTCACCAGAGCCAACTTAGTGGGCAGACAGGCCATGTCCTCTCCAACCGCACCTGCACTGTTCCCCATAGTCACTGCAATGCTTGCCTTGCTGGCTGTGTCCTGGCCCTCTAACATTAAGGCTATGTCGCTTCTGTAAGGGTTTTTCCCCTCCATGCCATCACTTAGCACCACTGCAATCCTCCACACAGCGGCAAGAAGCCAGAGACAATGGAGCCAGTCCCGAAGGCTAGGGAGCTGTCCAGCAATTGCAAGCTCCCCTCTGGCGACCCTAGCCCCGCCAACAGCTCACTCCTCACATCAGAATCCAGGACACTGCAGGAGGCAATCTCCACCTCCTCCTCGCAGCAGGTAGTGCCTTTAGCTAGGCTCCCCATCTACTCCTCTGCCCTTCTGTCAATCACAAATGCCTAGTACTCCCCACTCCAGCCGTACACTGGAAGAAGCAGGACCCACCCACACTTCAGACAATGTCTACCCCGGATGCACTCCTCCAAGTACTGGACAAGAAGATACCCAGCTTCGCTGCAATGCTTCAGCACAGCTGGGGAGAGACACAAAGGGCTTTTGTAGCACACATAATAGCCACCAAGCCACACTCTCTGGGGGAGGGAGTACACCGGCCCCTCCCTGTAAATCTTAGATGCAGAGCTCAGGGATCCGCTCAGCGCTCCGTAGATCAGAACCATGGCAAATCCCTGAGGGCCCAGCCAGGGATGGAAACAATTAGATGGGGGTTGGAGGGTAAGTCCATCCCCCGAGACATACACACCACTGGAAAGCTACCAAGGCAGTCTCACCATCACGGCCGGACTGCCAAAGTTGCAGCCTCCATTTTGGTTTCAGTACGCACCCCACACTATGTGCACGGTAGCAAGATCCTCCACCCAGTGGTCACCAGGGAGGATCCCACTTATTCACTGCATGTCAAGCCGCATCCCCCGACAAGTCCACTCATCGCCGTGCTAACAGGGCCATGGGGCTGGCAGCATACAGCATCATGTCCGCCATAGCATGGAAGCCATCAGAGAGATCTGCTTGCGAGCCCCCTCAACCCACGTCCCCACCTAGCATGTCTTTTAAATGCTTTGATTTTGTGTCCTGGGCATCAACAAGAATATTATGGTTCAATTTGGTCCTTTACAGAAACACCTGCAGCTGAGTATTTAGAGCTTGTCTCAAAAGCTGGAATTGCTGAGCCATCAGTGTAATATACCTCTGCAAACATCCATAATGGTATGCCTAGTACTGCTACTTCTGCTTCTGATTATAAGGCCCATTCTAGATCACACATCTGCTTTGACTCTGTTGTGTAATGGTACTAAACATTGGGAGTGGCTTTAGTAGCAGCCCATTTCATCTATATAGGGCCTCATTACATGGAAGGCGGTAAGGGTTAACGGTCACCGGTAATGGTACCGGTGACCGTTAACCCTTACCTCCTTATTACGAGGTCCCTTTGCGGGTTGGTACTTTAACACCTGCTTTTTGCAGGCGTTAAAAACCAACCCGCAAAGGGACCTCAGTGTTAATTACGGCACCGCAAATTTGCGGTACCGTAATTAGCACCTTCCCCATTCCCATTATGCCCTATGGGGCAAAAATGGGAATGGGGAAGGGCAATGGTGGAAGGGGGAATTACCACCCCACCAACCTTGGAATAGGGCGGTAATTCCCCTTTCCACCAAGGCGGTGCCGGTATTTTACCGGCATGAACCATGGCGCTAATAGCGCCATGGTTCTCCGCCTACCGTGTAATGAGGCCCATAGTCTGTAGTGCTTTACTGTTCAAGGCACTTAGGTCACTCAGAGTGTAGTTGTATTGGCTGGTAGACCACTTTCGTTTGGTCTTGTGACCTTCACTGCTGTACATATTTTCCCTTCTGGAGTAAACATTTGTCTGAGCATTGTGTAGATATGTAAAACATATGCTGTGGAATGTTCTCACTAAACCTATAAACTGTGTATGTAAATGCATTCTGACTAGAATAGACTATGAGTGACCTGAGTCATGTTGGGGAATGTGTATGTGTTCTGCTTTCTAGACTAGTGGATGGAAATTTACTTTTACTGATGCATAAAGTGGTTTAACCAATGCAGCATCGTTTTCCACAGATGTACGATCATAGTTTAACAATACAGCAATGTCTGATGCTATCTGAATGTGGGAGGATTTTGTAAGTGTGCAACGTTTTCAAGAAACTGCTAAGGGAGACCCACCTCCTCACCTGAGAACACTAAAATCAGTGCTTAATTTGTGGGGGTGTTTGCCAGGGCTCAGCGCTTATTTATGAGTGTCACGCCTCTCCAGAGACCATGGTTGTTGTGGCATCGGTGGTCCCATAGACGGATTTCGGCCATTTTCCCTCCCAAGATGGCTGCCGCTATGGAAGGTGTGGGTCTAGACGTTGAACAACCCAGCGCCGAGGAAGGACCGCCCTCCTGCTCGGGATTCAGTACATCTGTTCCTGCCAGAAACGCGTGGACGTGTTGCTAATCTTCAACAACAACGCTACGCTCGACCTTCTTTCCCAACTCCTTCCCGATACAGGGGACTCGAGCCAGCGCTCTTACACTCACCCGCTACGAGCCGGATAAAGCCCGCTAAAGAGATAGATTCCCCCCCTAACGTTCGGAGCCGCGAGTCCTGTGGTCCAGCCTGCTCTATTGGTGTTTGACAACATCTTACTTCCTTATACATCCTTGAGTCTGATTCCATCAGGTTCTTATCGAGGAACTTCCTATCTAGCTTGATAGGCCGATACCCCCTTTTTCAGACGGCTCTCAACCTGCGGTTACCTGAATCTTCTCCGCCCAGACAACATCAATCCAGAGGCTGTCGACACAGGGTTTTCTTCCCCAGAGGGTTTCCCTGAGGCCTTTCCCCTCCTCTATTCTTGACCAGAAGGCAGAGGAAGGGTCTCACGGAGGCATTCGCATTCACCCCCTGTCGGACCCTTTTTCGGGACAAAGAAGTGAAGAGATAAGGAAGAAGAGCGATCGGTGATCGCTTGAGGTAACCATTCAGTTGTTTACATCATTTACGGAAACTTTACATGTTACAATTAGCCCAGTTGGATTAAGTTGCGTTATTTTGGCAAGTTTTTTATTTTAATTATCAGTGAATCGTAGTAACACCGCAAGCAACAACAGTGTGGGCTAGGTTGGCATCTCATGGCTAATTATCAAGTTTCATGAATAAAAATGAATTGGAAGGTAACAATACTGGTCTCTCATGCTATCCATGCTAGCATACTGCACCACTCAGCCGGCATGACATTGGTGCAAATTCTCTACCTTAAAAAACAACAATTTTGCACACAGCAGGGTGGGTTGGCATCAACAGTACAGTCAGCAGTGAGCAGCTCCAGCATAAGGACAAGGTCAGTGAAAAGGGCAACGTTGAAGAGGAGTGCCTGTCACGAGTAATAACATATACAAGAAGACCTTACTACAGTGTTTGAAAGGAAATATCATTAGTTCAGTAATGATTTTGTCTGTGTTTTTCCATCAATTCACCAAAGGCGGAAAGCATGTGTGCTCTTTTGTCTGTGGTTAGATGGTCAATGTGTTTCACTTGCCACTTATAGGAATGTTAATGATGACGTGTCTTAAAGAAGCACTTGAACATGTATGTTATTTCAAACCACAACTAATGTTTTATGCCGACACTGCCAGAGTCAGATCTTTCATCATTCGTCACCTTCAATGAACAGGTGGGAATTGCAGCTTTAACCCCAAATACGTTGACACTGTATTGAGCAGACGCGAGTGGTGTCCACTCCTTTGTGTCACAGGCGTGCTAGAAATATTACACCCTGGCACTAATTTTCTCACAAATTTTACATTTGTATATATATCACTTTGACGACAATGTTTTATGATCAAATCCCCCTTCTGTAAGTGTGTTTTCAAATCATCATTCATATGAAGAATGTCATCCACAGTCTGATAATTTGGAATGCCTTCTAATAAACCCTGTATTGTGTCAGGAAATGTTCCTGAACTGTTCTTGCAGCCCTAGGAATTATCTGGATGTAATGGCTGTGTAAAAAGCCATTCCCGAAGCCTGGCATAGTATTGCAGATACACCCCTTGATATTACTCAAAAGTGCAGATCTGTGTAGATTTTTGACTGCCTCAGGGTAGAGGTGTGTATTGAGAACACCTAATTCTGGAACTAAACGGCATGTACCATTTCGGTTACCGACTAGATTTATCAGTGTATTGTATGGACTTGCAACTGATATAATGATTAATTAGTCGAACCATTCGCCTTACTTCACTTTTATGTGAAGTATAGCGTGTGTTTTCATAGGATATTGTTTCTGAGAACTTGGTTTACACTGTTTTTTGCTGGGTTTGTTTGACTTTTAATGCCATGACCTGCACAGTTTTTTAACAGTAGTTTCTCTCCTAGAACAGCTCAAGATTCTGCACCTGTATTAATACATGCTATTTCTCTTTCCTCTGAAGAAGCTGATTTAGCAACATCTTCTCTCCTAGGACTTTCCCTAATATAAAGTAGCCAAAGGAGCATCCTGTATTCTATGTAATCTTGCCATAGAAGTGCCTCAATTTCGTTTTGCTGTTCCCACTCTACGTGAATTGTTACTAAATGCATTTTATTGTTTTCTCCAACTTGTTCAGTGGAAGATATTTCTTATTGCTTATATGTTAGTATATTAATTAAATGTAGTTTGTGTTTTCCTCAAACATGGAAATGTCTGAACCAGAATCTAAAAGGACCCAAATCCAGTCATTGGTTTCCAGTCACTGGAATTATCGGGGTGGGTCTGGAGCTTTGCCATTGTTTTCTTGTAGCACTTCCGTCTTATGTTCATCTTCCTCACTTCCCTCCTTCCTGAAGGGTTTCTCATCTCCCTTGAATGCTGAGCTCTGTGTCTTGTATTTCTGTGAGTGAGAGAAACAATAGTCTTGATCTCTGTACCTTTGTTCTTCACTAAGGTGTATTATAGGTAATTAGTACCCAGCGAGAGGAATGTGGTGTCCTTACAGCAAATGAGGAGGCTCAGAGCAGGTTCTTTACCACATGGTAAAGGCGCTGCTCCGAGCCTTCTCAGGAATCTGGAATTACATGCCAGGAATCAGGTAGTGCACTCCCCTGCGTCCCCTTCCTCTTCTCTCCCAGCCCCATCTCCCTTTTCCAGATATCCAATCGAACCCCCCACCCAACTTACCTCACCAGCACCATTCCCGGTATGTCCCGTTCACAGCAGTGGCCATCATGGAAAGAGAGAAGGAACTACATGTGGTTCCCTTCTCCTCGATCCAGGGCAGCCATCTTCATTTGTAGTTTTATCTCAAGCTGAGAAATGGCAAACGCACGGTTTCTCAATTTGAGATTTAAAAAAAAACTGTTTGTACCCTAGTACAACATGCTGGGGTACTAATAGCAATATAACACTAGCCGGTAATGTCGCCCCGCTTGAATTATATTGATGAATTCAAATTCATTCTTTACCTTTTCCCTCTGATACCTTATTTTCAATAAGGCACTTGTTTAGAAATGAAGGCTTATCTTTCAGAGGAGGTTGCTCTGTTGCAGTTGGATCTACAATCTTCCTCTGATATATTGGGCAGGATTTCATTGCCTCGTCTTCCCCCTTAGCTTTGAGCTGACAAGGTGGTTCTGGCTCATTTATATTTGTTGTGGGATGTCACCCTTTTGTCCTGCTTATTCTCATTTTGTTCTTTTCTAGATGCATCTCCTGCACATCTACCTAGGTGATCTCCACCCAGATACTTATATGTGGCTGATACTATTTTCCTAAATTGGAGTTCCATTTCTTGGCAATTTGCCAGTGAGGCGTGCCCTCTACCAACATCTAGTCTGGCAGGTGCTCCTTTAAATAGAGGCATGATTGATTCTTCCCCCATGGGATAGGTCCTATCAGCAACAGCTCATACAGAGCACATTGCTACAGACAGTCCTTGCGTGTAATACTGGTAAAAGCAGTGATTGCTGGAACTTTAGCGATCCAATATGCCATTATGATACAGCCAGTGTTATACTGGCTGCAGATATGGAATAGTAAAGTTTTATCCCTGTTTAGGGAAGGTTTGGAGGAGGTGCTATCATCACCGGGCGTTAGGAAGCTTTCTTGGTTTAGGCCTGTAAAATTAAGCTGTTTAACATTGCTTAGGCAGAGGTTATAAAGCAGTGGTCAAGAATAAATATAGAGAGTGGGTGTGGAGTAGGATGATTGATATTTGCCTGTCAGGGAAAACTCCGGGTGCCTATTTACAGCTCCAGGACGTCTGGGGTCCGGAGGTATATTTGGACCTTCAAATGTCTGTGAAATTAAAAATCTGGTTTGCATAGTTCTGATTGGGCACACTCCCATTGGCTTACTCATCCGCCAAGTGGAAGAATGGGTCTCGTTCCACAATTTGATGTACTTTCTGTGGCAGAGGGCTTGAAGATGAGGCGCATCTCTTCTTTTTCTGTCAGACTCATTGCAGGGCAAGGGTGCTTTGACTCATCCCGGTTTGGAGTCAGCTAGACAAGGTTGTCTGCGCTTCGGGCTTTAAAAGGTGGCACCTCACTTACATCTGTGTTAGCAGTTTCATCCTTTTTTAAGATCTGTTTTTAATAGGAGAATGTTATTGTTTAGATATGTTTTTATCCTGCCTGTGTGTTTGGGAAGTCTACTGGCAAAGGATTTTGTTATCCACTGTTTTAAGATGTGATATGTTTGTTTTATGGTTATAGTTGTTTTATTTTGTATGGTTCACCTTTTATGGCAGCTTTGCCGAAATAAAGGAAAAAAGAAAGAACATCTAGTCTGGCAGGTACTCCTTTAAATACAGGCATGATTGATTCTTCCCCCATGGGGTAGGTTCCCTCAGCAACAGCTAATACAGAGCACATTGCTACAGATAGTCCTTGCACATAATACTGGTAAAAGCAATGATTACTGGATTTCCTATTAACTCCAGGTATAGCCAAGTGTAAACTGAAATCTACCTGTCACAGTTCTCCTTTGATGGGCTGCATACTACTGAAATGCTCTTCGTTATTGATCAATGTCTCTGGTGTGACTTGAGCAAATGATGCATCAAGTTGATTCAATGCAGTGGAGTACAACTTGTGTATTTCCTCTTGCTTTGTTGGGCATGTACCCAGCTGAGTTTTGAGAGTACAAATTAGGAGTCCCCTTTCTTTTGTTTCCAAACCTGAACCTGGCGCAGCTCTTAGAGCAGCTATCTCCATAGCATATCCTTTTACATTATCAAAGTATCTCCTTAAGAGTTCATAATCTACAATATTTCAGGGGGTCATTTGCACATCTGTTGGGATGAAACCTGACTAGAGTTCTTGTGGCATCTCTTCTAATGTGAAATGGAAAGACACCAACCACTTAAATGACACCTTTAACATCATTGGCTTGTGGATGAGAGACAGCAGGCCATGTCTGAATGATCAAAAGACAGAATTACTTCTGTTGGTGGCACCCAACACCATCAAGAATCTTGGCAGTTCATATGACTTTATGTCAATAAATTCCCATACCATTCCCATAGTGAGGAAAGCCAAATCCCTAGGAATCTGAATACTGGAATGAACATGGATGCCTAGGTGTCAGCCACTGTCAGCTCCACTCATTACTGTCTTTACTTGCTCCATCAGATTAGACCATTCACCTCTGACAGAAATGCTACTACATTAGCCAAGGTTATTATTGGGAGCAGTGAACAAGTGTATATTCGAAACTGAGTATCTGTGCGCTAGTTATCACTAGTATATTGTAATCAAGAAGTAATTCAAAGGAGGTGCAAGCAGCACTTCAACTCCTGCCAAACAATCCACCCAGGTTGGAATTGAAATAGAATGCTTAGAAAAGGAGAGGGGGTGGTTGTGCGCTTACATCATTACAATGAAACAAAGCAAAAGTAGTTTGATATTGAATTCTGAACAGCCGACACGTGTTTCGACACACAGGTCGTCTTCAAGGCTGATAAGTAACAAATGATCCAAAATAAAAGATCAGAATATTGACATACACATGAACAAATAAAGCAACAATTAATGATGTTAAATTCACAACATAATCCAACAAAAAAATTACATAGTCAAAAGAAATTATATATGGGTAAAAATGATTCAGTAATACATTAATACATAATGGCCCGAGGGTCATGGGCAATCATAAGTATCAAAATAAGGTTAGAAGGATACATCGCATACCACATATCCAGTTTGAAGGGAGGGACAGGTGCAGCGATGGTAGTTGTACAGAAAAAGTTTTTGACAAAGTCACAATGGGCACAAGCATCATGTATTTAGTTTATTAGTCTAAAGTTACGTGTCTATCCACATGCTATGGTACTAACAATAATTATAAATAAAATGTCCAGTGAATGAACGAAATAGGGGGTACCCAGAGATGACCTCTGAACCGTCATCATCCAGCAAACAAGCCAAGCACTAAGCACCAGTGAAAATAAAGTCAATGAGACAGGAAAGAGAAGAGAAAACGCCAACAGGGCTAAGTACATATACGTGTTGGAGTGGCCCTGACGAAAAAGTTCAAGTGTCCAGTAGGGAGTGAAACAACATAACAAACAGAGAGTGATTCCCATGATGGTAATGGACAAGTGCAAGTTCAGTGGTAAAATGAAAATCCTTACTGTGCACCAAAAGCAACCAAGAAGTAAGGAAACTCCTGTATACAATGGCAAGTAAGAACCAAGAATTGTATTGATTGCCTGATGACTGCAAGTGGTGAGATGGGAAGTGAAAGGCAAATACAGGTACATACCTAATGGAGTGCCATGTGGGTAAACGGCTCTAGTAGATCAATGAAGTCAATTAATTGACAGACAAAGGAAATATCAGGCCGTAGTGGCAGAAGTGTATATATCGCCTGTAAAGATAGAAATGATGGTACTATTAAGATGAAAGTATCAATGGCAATAAATGGACATAGAACAGAAAACGGATCGCGTAGTAAATAGAACCAAAAAAGATCGTCACAATGGAGGATGGAGTTGGGAAAACTTACTCGTCAAAACGAGTAGCACAGGAATCGAAGGGGAAATCCCAGAAACAGCCCTCTGGCGAAGGCGAGTGTGAAGATAAAAGAGCTGTGTAGCGTCGCGGGCAGATTACGCCACGCGCATGACGTAGGATGTAAACAAAGTAGGTCTGCGGAATAGGACATAAAGACATAGAGAATTCGAAATAACGGTATGGTAGAAGGCGAGTAGGAAGGCAAAAAAAGGGGGTGAAAACAAGAAACCAGAAATAGTATGAAAGTAGGATAAATAAAGTTACGAAAAGGGGGGTATGACCAAAAAAATGATAGATGCTAGAAAAGTGGGTGAGGAAAGGTTGCGCTACCAAAAGGGCGTGAAATAGCGAGAAAAAGAGAAAAAGATTGATGGAAAGTTATGAGATAGAGTACAAATCAAGCATGCTATATAAAATGAGCCGATGTTTAAATCTAATCAATCATTAAGTGATCAAAGTATTGAGCAACAAAAGAAACCTGCTAGGATGGAACAAATCTGCCATGATAATAATGCAATAAAGGCTCAGGGAAAATGTAATAGGTGTTTGTGCTAGGACAAAAGAGGATAAATTCCGGTGCAGGCCAACCTGATCCCAAGAAAACCCATATTCCGGATTAAGAGGATATGAGCTTAAGACTACTGGGGATTGTAGTTAAACTTACAACAACGTTGTCATGTGCACAATGAGTTCATAGAAATACATACATCTCGTGATCAGAATTGAGACCTCAAGTGGTACAGCATAAGAGGCATATAAGTTTGGCTTACATTTGCCGCAGTTTAAGTTGGAGATTGCTGCCCCTTTTTCCCCGTTGCACTTTCATCAAACCAATATAACGTAGATAAGCAATATGATCCAACTGATGTTCAAGGTGCCAATGAACGGCTAAAGGATATTTAGGTTTGCACATCGTGAGACTGGTCAGATGTTCCCTAATGCGAACTCTCAATTGTCGTATAGTGCTCCCCACGTAGAGTTTGCCACAGATACAGATGATGGCATAGACCACGTAAGTGGTCTTGCAGTTAATAAAATCACGTATTGCCACTTTTGAGCCGAATTTGTCATGAAAAGTTTGACACAGTGGATGAGCCCAGGGACACTGATTATAGTTCCCACATTTATAAATTCTCCTGCCGATTGCTGTAACCAGGTAGAACTCTTCAATTTCTTGTCAAAGACTCACCATTGTTTTAATCGCAGGGGGTCTTGTAAAGGTAAATTTGGGCTTGGGTGTCAAATAAGGTTCAATATCACGATCCAATCTCAGGATGTGCCAATGCTTTTCAACCATTTTGTACAATATTGAGGAATCATCGCTAAATTGAGTAACAAGAGAAATATATTGTGGGAATTATTTAGGCTTAGAGACATTGGCCAAAAGGTCAGATTGAGTTACACTTGCAAACTTGGTGTATGCTTTATTGATGACAGCACTATTATAACCTCGGTTCAAAAACTGCTGATTAAGTGTGTTGCATTCATTTAAATAGTCTTTAGAATAAGTACAGTTACGTCTGGCCCTGTGGAATTCACCCATTGGTATATTGTCAATGGTTTTCTGTTGATGACTACTCTGAGCAGCCAAAATAGAATTGACCTCAGTGGGTTTCCTAAAAGTATTAGTCAGCAGATGGTTATCTTCAACAAAAAGATGTAAATCCAGAAAGCCTATTTGTTTAGTATCACATTCACCGGTAAGATTGATCTCAAACACATTAGTATTTGCATAGATTAAAAGTTCCTGAAATGATTCTTTCGAACCTTTCCAAATCAAAAAAATGTCATCAATGAAGCGTCGCCACATAACAATGTTAGAGACAAATCGAGATTGGGTAAGTATATAAGTTTCTTCATAGAAGGCCATAAAGAGGTTTGCCAATGTTGGTGCGAATTGAAGGTAGAACTTGTCATTGAAAATACACACATTATTAGCTAGAACAAATTGCAAAAATTGCTTGAGCATGAGAACGTGTTCTAAAAATGATGCTGATGTATTCTTGAAGACATAGTCAATGGTACGTAATGCCAAGTCATGATTGATATTGGTGTAGAGAGCAACAACATCAATTGTAGCTAAAAAATAATCTGATTGCCATGAGATAGTTTGCAGCCCTTGAAGTATGTGTGTACTATCTCTAATAATGATTTCATTTGGACCACAAAGGTTTTAAGTGCCTCATCAATATATTTGGACAGGCCTTCCATAGCCCAATTAATTCCGCTCATAATTGGTCGGACTTCAGGCAAAGTGTCATATGATTTATGAATCTTAGGAAGGAAATACAGAGTAGGTAGGGTAGGATCAGTAATTGACAAGAATTGTTTTTCATCATCGGTTAAGTAACCTTTAATGTACCAAATGTCATGTAACTCAATGAGATCTTTAACTACACACTTTGTTGGATTCGATTTGAGGATCTGATAACAGCTGGGGGTGTTAAGTGTCATGATGCCTGCCCCCAGAGCACCGGGACAGGCCCAGCACCCCTGGAAGCAGGCATCATGCCCTCGGGAAAAAACCCAGCGGCCCCTAATAGTGGCTCTTTAGACTTTGTCCTGGCGCCTTTGGCGCCAGGCTCATATTGGACATCAGTCCTGGCGCCAAAGGCGCCAGGCTCATAAAAGAAGGTGTTTGGTGCACTTACCTGACGCAGACCATGCTGCATAAAGCCTCAAGCCAAATAAGGCTTAGGAGGGACTACTTTATTAAAGGAACTATTTTACTTGGGTGGGGACCGTGGAAGAATACTTACCTGGGACTTCTTCCAAGGCTATTTAAACCACGCCCGGACTGCCACACGTGCTTCGCGTTGTTCTGCATCTAGCAGCTGGACGCTCACCGTGTCTGCTCCTGCATCCTGACTTCTGCCACGCCTGCCAGCATCCTGAATCACCTGCAAAGGAAGGGAACAAGAGAACAGAAGAAGGAAAAGGCCTTATCTGCTAAATCTGCATCCCAGAGACATTTCTCCGACGATCCTGAAAAGGAAGACATTTATTTTTAAAAGCACATCGCATCGATCGCTGCAGCGCCTCATTCTACTCACCTTACAGGGTGCTTCCATGTTCTGCAGCGACCATCCGGATCTGCAGTCGCGCCCCAGCGCTTAGGAGAAAAAGACAATAACGAAGGTGAGAGAAAGAAGGGAAAAGGGAAGCTGAATCTCCATGTTAAGACTTACCTGCTGGGTCATTCCCTTTTCATTTTGGGTCCGCGCCGCATCCAGGCATTTTCGGACCCCGGCCCCTAAGGGGAAAAAGACATCAGCGTTAATGAGCGAATGAAAAGACATTACCAAGACGCTCATTAAAGACTTACCTGATTTCCACAAGGATTTCACCTCTCATCTCGGGTCGGTGCCTGTTCCCCGGCATTCCGTACCCCGGCACCTATGGGGAAAAAGACACTAGCATTAGAACATTAATGCATGGACACAAGGGGAACCACTTATCAAAAAACTTACCTGGAAGCCAAGCAAGTTTGGTTCTCACCAATCCGAAAATCCAGTGAAGTAACTGGATAACAACGCGCCCCCGCATCAGAAACCACCAATCCGAAAATCCAGTGAAGTAACTGGATACCAACGCACCCCTGCATCAGAAGCAGGATGGAGAGCTCGTCCTTCCAGACCCTAAGGTGCGACGCCACAGGGAAGCACAGAAGGGTTTTGAGGAGGGTGAGAGGGGTAAGTGGGAGGCCGACGCATTACCCCGCAGACAGCTAATCCCCTATTTCCACCTATAGAAGGATACTTCTGCGAGCCAGACAAGCAAGATTTGGGGGTCCGGTCCAGTCTGTCTTTCGAGTCCTGCGCATCACTTTAGAAGAGGTCACAGCAGCTCAAACCAGGCCGGCGCCTCCGTGGGAGTCAGGTGAGCGTTACAGAACGCGAAGCCTTCCTACAAATTCCCACCCAGGCGCTATGGAAACTTCTGAGACTGATCAGTTGGCCCAATTACTGGGGGAATTACGGGCCGAAGTACATGCCGCTCGTCAAGAGACTAATGCCCTCAGGAGGGAATTAATTGTATCAAAGGAAAGAACTGATGACCTGGCCAGACAGCTTTTGCAAGGTCAAGCTGGACAAACTCCTCTACCTGGTTCCGGAGGGAACCCCGCTCCTGTGGTTTCCAGTAACCCTGTGCAGATTAATCTACCTGGAAACATGCCGCTGGCCCCACCCGAACGCTTTGCTGGGGACCCCAAACAATTCGCCGTATTCATGAATCAGTGTCGTTTGCACTTCTTATGCAGACCTGGGGCCTTCCCTAATGATCATACCAAGGTAGCCTTTGTATTGTCATATCTCAGCGGCTGTGCTGCCGATTGGTCAGTTCCACTGGTTACTCAAGATGACCCAATTCTCCGTGATTTTCAAGGATTTCAAGCAAGCATGGAAAGGTTATTTGCTCGACACTCTCAGGGGCAGGCTCTGGATGACGAACTTCTATCCCTGCGATAGGGCAATCAGGACCTCCTATCCTACATTGCAACCTTTAATAGACTAATTGTGGAAACTGGGTGGCCAGAGGATAAAAGAATCACGTTATTTTATCGAGGTCTACGCGGAGAACTTAAAGACGTCTTGGCCCAGGTTGTAAATCCGCCCCAAGAATGCACAGAATATATAGACTTAGTGGTCCAATTGGATCACAGACTTCAAAACAGAAAAGCAGATCGGTCCAAGTTTGAGACCCGGGTGTTGGTCAAGACCCACGCTAACCCCAAGGGTGCTGATGTCTCTGAGCCTATGCAAATTGGAGGGGTTAAAGGACCTTTAACTCAAAAGGAACGTGAAAGGAGGGGGCAGTTAAATTTATGTCTTTATTGTGGGAACTCTGGACACTTTCTACGAGATTGCCCAGCAAAACCGTCCAAGAAGGTGGTAGGCGCCGCTGATAAAAACCATGAAGACTCTGTTTCGGGAAACGACTCCGCCCAACAAGTGTAGGGGTCCGCTTGCCGAGCTTGAAAACTAACTCTCAGACCTCGCATTTCATTGTGCCAATGGTTCTCGTAGATCCGGAACAGCCTAAGCGGTTGCATGCAATAAAGGCATACATCGATAGTGGGGCTATAGGAAACTATGTGGATCGTGAATTGGTCTCTAGGATTAACCTCCCTCTGCGTCCTAAAACCTGCAAAGATGTCATCACCACAGTCGATGGAACTGAAATTGCCTCTGGACCGGTAACACATTCCACTACTGAGGTGACTCTTATTGGTCCGGACGGCCATTGGGAGGCAGTTGTGTTTGATGTAATCAAGGCTCCACAATTTCAGGTTATTCTTGGAATTCCTTGGTTAGAGACACATAATCCTCGAATTGATTGGCGAGCTAAGAGAATAACCTTCCCGGATTGTGCATAAACCTGCTACCCAGAAAATAAGAAGATTAGTCTAGCATCTGTAACCTCTGCCTCCATGCAACTACCTCCGGAATACCAAGACTTTCAGGACGTCTTCCAAAAGGAACAGGCCAACACGTTACCTCCCCACAGATCGTACGATTGCCAAATCGATCTGGTGCCCGGTGCACAACCCCCTTGTAGCAGGATTTATGCCCTTACCGAACCTGAGAACCTGCATTTGAGACAATATTTGGATCAATACCTAGCCAATGGTTTTATTCGCCCGTCAAAGTCCCCGGCATCCTCGGCTTTGTTCTTCGTGCCCAAAAAAGAAGGCGACCTTAGAACTTGTATCGACTACCGCGCATTGAACCAGATAATGGTTAAAAACCGTTACCCTCTGCCTCTGATCCCTGAACTCCTTGACCAGGTGAAGGACGCTTGCGTATACACCAAGTTAGATCTCCGGGGGGGCTTATCATCTGGTGCGAGTAAAGGAAGGCGACGAATGGAAAACCGCCTTCCGTACAAAATATGGATTATTCGAATACCAAGTGATGCCTTTCGGGTTGTGCAACGCGCCTGCTGCCTTCCAATTCTTCATGAACGATGTCCTTCGGGAACTCATCGATGTTTGTGTTGTCGTATATATCGATGACATTCTTGTGTACTCCTCTTCGGAATCTGATCACAGAAAGCATGTCCGGGCCGTCCTTGAGAAATTGCGTCAGCACAAACTGTTTGCTAAGCTGGAAAAGTGTGTTTTCCATACCACCAAGGTAGAGTTTCTCGGATTCATCCTGACACCTAATGGGGTCCGAATGGACTCACGGAAAGTGGAGGCCATCCTCAAATGGCCATCTCCTAGTTCGGTTAAAGGGGTCCAAAGCATGCTTGGTTTTGTCAATTTTTATCGCAGATTTATTCTGGAATTTTCACGTCTCGTACAACCCATCACAGCACTCTTGCGGAAAAATAAACGTTTCGAATGGACCAAGGAAGCTGAACAGGCCTTTCAAGAATTGAAAGCTAAATTCACGTCTGCACCTATTTTGAAGCACCCGCGTCCCGATCTCCCATACATAGTCGAAACTGACGCATCCAGTTTAGCCATGGGAGCTGTCCTGTCTCAGAGAGACCCTGAAACCAACCAACTGCATCCTGTAGCATTCTGGTCCAGAAAGTTCTCACCGTCTGAGGTAAATTATGCAATAACCGATAAGGAATTATTAGCCATTAAGTCCGCCTTTAAGGCTTGGCGGCATTATCTTCTTGGCGCAAGGCACACCATTACCGTGATCACTGATCACCGAAACCTGCAATACTTAAAGACTGCCAAGGCTCAATCGTCACGTCAGCTCCGATGGGCTTTGTTCTTTGCTGAGTTCGATTTTGTAAACACTTACCGTCCCGGCTGTAAGAATGGCAAAGCAGATGCACTATCTCGAATAGGAATGGGAGAAATAGACACTAATTCAGAACCTGTGCCGATCATTCCCGAACAAAGAATTTTGGGATTAACTTCCTTACAAACCTTCGAAGACATTCAAGCACGAGTAAAACAACTCCTGGACTCTACCGCCTTGCAGGATTGGATCCAAAGAGGATCTTACTTTTCGGTCAACAATGGCCTACCTTACTTCCAAGGACGCTTATTTCTGCCAGAAAAGGAATTACAAGAACTGGTTATTTCCCGTCATCATGATGCCCTGATGGAAGGACATCCTGGCATTGCCAAAACTGAGGAAAAAATTAAACGACAATTCTGGTGGCCTTCCTGGCGAAAGGATATTAAATCTTTTGTGATGTCCTGTGGAGTTTGTGCCCAAAACAAAGGCCAAAAGACAAGACCCGCCGGTCTTCTTCAGCCTTTAGACATTCCACCAGCGCCTTGGCACACCTTATCACTAGATTTTATCACGGACCTGCCCCCTTGTAATGGATACAATACCATTCTGGTTGTTGTGGATTTATTTTCAAAAATGGCTCATTTTATTCCGTTGAGAGGATTACCTTCAGCTTCTGTCCTTGCCAAGGAATTCCTCGAAAATATTATCCGTTTGCATGGATTCCCGTCCATATTAGTCTCCGACCGGGGAAGCCAGTTTATTTCACACTTTTGGAAAAAGTGTTGTCAACTGGCACAAATCGACGTAAGACTCTCAACCAGCCACCACCACAGACCGATGGTCAGACGGAGAGAACGAACCAGACCCTTGAACAATACCTACGGTGTATGTTACACCAATCGGAGGGTAATTGGAAGGATTTGTTATGGGTGGCCGAATATGCATACAATAACTCGGTGCACTCTGGAACTGGACAAAGCCCCTTTTACACCCTATATGGACATCACCCTCGTACTTCAGACCAGGACTCTCCTCTGAGCCTCGAAATGCCCGCAGTGGACCATTTGCATTCCACTATAACTCAAGCCTTCAAGAATGCAACTGCCCATTTGCAACAAGCGAAAGAGAAATACAAGAAAAATGCAGATCAGCATCGGAGAGAGGTGCCTTCATACCAAATAGGAGATCAAGTATGGTTGGCTACAAAACATTTATCGCTCAAGGGACCTCGAACTTTTAATCCAAGGTATTTAGGCCCTTATTCGATCAAAGCTATCATTAATCCAGTGGCAGTCAAGCTCGAGCTGCCAAGCAACATGCGGATTCATCCCGTTTTTCATGTGTCACTTTTGAAACCAGTGCAACCAGGAACCAGATTAATAAAGCCTCCAGAACCAATTCAGATAGATGGGGAACCTGAATTCGAGGTAAAAGACATTTTGGATTCTAAAATCTCAAAATCAAAACTTTTCTATCTAATTGATTGGAAAGGGTATGGGCCTCAGGAAAGGTCTTGGGAACCCAGCGACCACGTACATGCACCTCGGCTGGTAAAAAGGTTCCATCGGAATTTCCCAAACAAACCGAAACCTCCAGAAGGAACGAACTTGGGAGGGGCCTTGGGGGGGAGTGCTGTCATGATGCCTGCCCCCAGAGCACCGGGACAGGCCCAGCACCCCTGGAAGCAGGCATCATGCCCTCGGGAAAAAACCCAGCGGCCCCTAATAGTGGCTCTTTGGACTTTGTCCTGGCGCCTTTGGCGCCAGGCTCATATTGGACATCAGTCCTGGCGCCAAAGGCGCCAGGCTCATAAAAGAAGGTGTTTGGTGCACTTACCTGACGCAGACCATGCTGCATGAAGCCTCAAGCCAAATACGGCTTAGGAGGGACTACTTTATTAAAGGAATTATTTTACTTGGGTGGGGACCATGGAAGAATACTTACCTGGCACTTCTTCCAAGGCTATTTAAACCACGCCCGGACTGCCACACGTGCTTCGCGTTGTTCTGCATCGAGCAGCTGGACGCTCACCGTGTCTGCTCCTGCATCCTGACTTCTGCACGCCTGCCAGCATCCTGAATCACCTGCAAAGGAAGGGAACAAGAGAACAGAAGAAGGAAAAGGCCTTATCTGCTAAATCTGCATCCCAGAGACATTTCTCCGACGATCCTGGAAAGGAAGACATTTATTTTTAAAAGCACATCGCATCGATCGCTGCAGCGCCTCATTCTACTCACCTTACTGGGTGCTTCCATGTTCTGCAGCGACCATCCGGATCCGCAGTCGCGCCCCAGCGCCTAGGAGAAAAAGACAATAACGAAGGTGAGAGAAAGAAGGGAAAAGGGAAGCTAAATCTCCATGTTAAGACTTACCTGCTGGGTCATTCCCTTTTCATTTCGGTTCCGCGCCGCATCCAGGCATTTTTGGACCCCGGCCCCTAAGGGGAAAAAGACATCATCGTTAATGAGCGAATGAAAAGACATTACCAAGACGCTCATTAAAGACTTACCTGATTTCCACAAGGATTTCACCTCTCATCTCGGGTCGGTGCCTGTTCCCCGGCATTCCGTACCCCGGCCCCTATGGGGAAAAAGACACTAGCATTAGAACATTAATGCATGGACACAAGGGGAACCACTTATCAAAAAACTTACCTGGAAGCCAAGCAAGTTTGGTTCTCACCAATCTGAAAATCCAGTGAAGTAACTGGATACCAACGCGCCCCCGCATCAGAAACCACCAATCCGAAAATCCAGTGAAGTAACTGGATACCAACGCGCCCCTGCATCAGAAGCAGGATGGAGAGCTCGTCCTTCCAGACCCTAAGGTGAGACGCCACGGGGAAGCACAGAAGGGTTTTGAGGAGGGTGAGAGGGGTAAGTGGGAGGCCGACGCATTACCCCGCAGACAGCTAATCCCCTATTTCCACCTACAGAAGGATACTTCTGCGAGCCAGACAAGCAAGATTTGGGGGTCCGGTCCAGTCTGTCTTCCGAGTCCTGCGCATCACTTTAGAAGAGGTCACAGCAGCTCAAACCAGGCCGGCGCCTCCGTGGGAGTCAGGTGAGCGTTACATTAAGATGTTTCAGTCCCATGGTAATGTAATCTGTTGTGTTGAGAATCACAATATTACCCCCTTTGTCTGCCTCTTTGATAACAATATCAATGTCCTCAGATAAATTGTGTAGAGCTCTCTTCTGATTAGCTGTAAGATTTGACTTCCTTTTGGGTTTGGTCCACCTGTCCAAATATGAATGGATGTCATTAGTCAAAGCTTGATTGAATGTCTCAATGAAATTGTCGGTAGTCAATTGCGGGGTAAATTTAGACTTGACTTTAAGTTCTTTTAATTCAAGATGCAATGGATTAATACACAGATCTTCAACTATATTAAGTGATTGTGTACTGACCTCTTGGTTCAAGTAGACTAAGGTCTCTCTAGTGTTCAAGTCCCCAATGGTGAAGGTGCTGGGGGGATCTAGTTTAGGCTTGGGAGTAAACATAGTCACCTGAGTAGCAAACAACTCCTTTAACTTAAGTTTTCTCAAAAATTTGAATAAATCAACTTGAAAATTGATAATGTTAGTACCAATACTTGGTGAGAATGATAAACCTTTATTGAGCGCAGATGTTTCATCAATTGTCAAGGTACATTTGGAAAGATTAATGACCAGATCTGAATCTTCTATTGACCCAAATATTTTTTGATTGAGTCAAGATCCCGGGACGAGTTGTATCCTCGTCCGAGCTTCCGCTTCCGCTGCTGCTTGCCCCCCTCCTGCCCCTTGTGTGGATGGAGGAGTTGGAGTATATACAGTGGGAGTTTTGGTGAAGCATACCTGTTTGATATTGGCAAATCGTACGTTGCCTTTCTTGTAGCGTTTGATTTCGCCTAAAAAAAAATCTCTTTTAAGGTTGAGGGTTACATTGGGGTAAATCTCATTGTCATTTGATTCACCCGGTCCCGGTTCTGAGTCAGGATCAGAGCTAGCCGGTTTAGCTGAGGTGGGTTTAGAATTAGTATTGATATTATCACATTTAGGTTGAAATGTATAGACTCTATCCTGTCTGCAATCTTTGTCCTCGAAAGAACTTTCTGAATTTGCGCATTTTAATTTTGTCTTGCTATTCGACCAGAATGTCATGCATCTTTTCAATGTTTTTATCTTTAGTTTCTTCTGCATTTGGCATGGTGCTGATTTCTTCTTATTATCTTTTATCTTCACACTCGCCTTCGCCGGTGGGCTGTTTCTGGGATTTCCCCTACGATTCCTGTGCTACTCGATTTGACGAGTATGTTTTCCCAACTCCATCCTCCATTGTGACGATCTTTTTTGGTTCCATTTACTACGCGATCTGTTTTCTGTTCTATGTTCATTTATTGCCATTGATACTTGCATCTTAATAGTACCGTTGTTTCTATTTTTACAGGCGATATATACACTTCTACCACTACGGCCTGACATTACCTTTGTCTGTCAATTAATTGACTTCATTGATCTACTAGAGCCGTTTACCCACACGGCCCTCCATTAGGTATGTACCTGTATTTGTCTTTCACTTCCCATCTCACCACCTGCAGTCATCAGGCAATCAATACAATTCTTGGTTCTTTCTTTCCATTCTATACAGGAATTTCCTTACTTCTCGTTTGCTTTTGGTTGCTTTTGGTGCGCTGTAAGGATTTTCATTTTACCACTGACCTTGCACTTGTCCATTGCCATCATGAGAATCACTCTCTGTTTGTTATGTTGTTTCACTCCCTACTGGACACTTGAACTTTTTCATCAGGGCCACTCCAACACGTATATGTACGTAGCCCTGTTGGCGTTTTCTCTTCTCATTTTTTCCTGTCTCATTGACTTTATTTTCACTGGTGCTTGGTGCTTGGCTTGTTTGCTGGATGATGACGGTTCAGAGGTCATCTCTGGGTACCCCCTATTTCGTTCATTCACTGGACATTTTATTTATAATTATGGTTTATAATTATGGTTAGTATCATAGCATGTGGATAGACACGTAACTTTAGACTAATATACTAAATCCATGATGCTTGTACCCATTGTGACTTTGTCATAAACGTTTTCTCTACAACTACCATTGCTGCACCTGTCCCTCCCTCCAAACTGGATATGTGATATGTGATGTATCCTTGTAACCTTATTTTGATACTTATAATTGCCCATGACCCTCGGGCCATTATGTATTAATGTATTACTGAATCATTTTTACCCATATATAATTTCTTTTGACTATGTAATGTTTTTGTTGGAATATGTTGTGAATTTAACATAATTAATTTTTGCTTTATTTGTTCATGTGTATGTCAATATTCTGATCTTTTGTTTTGGATCATTTGTTACTTAACAGCCTTGAAGACAACCTGTGTGTCGAAACACATGTCGGCTGTTCAGAATTAAATATCGAACTACTTTTGCTTTGTTTCATTGTAATGGTGTAAAGCGCATGACCACCCCCTCTCCTTTTCTAAGCATTATTATTGGGAAGAAACTTGACTATGGCAATGCAATGCTGGCCGGAGCACCATCATATGAGGTTGCAAGGCTCTATGTGATCCAGAATGTAGCGCTGGGATTGTGGCTAACATCCCTAGAAGTTCTCATATCACTCCAACATTGAAAAGCCTGCACTGGCTTCCTGTTGCCCAGAGAATAACATTCAAACCCATATCTGTAAAATGGATGTATGGGAATGTTCCTTCATATCTTAAGGCTCGTCGACGACCCTACAAACCTTCTCGCTCCCTCCGCTCAAGCACACAAGAGCTGTGAACTAATAAATGATACAAGCGTAGTTGTGCTGGCGGTAGATCCTCTCAAACTTCAGCCTCAGCTTGATGGAACATGCTACCACAGTGCCTGCACCTGGACTCTAATTTTGTCTCTTTCAAAATACACCTGAAATAACACCAATTCAAAGAACACTTTACATAATTTTCTACGCTCTGATTTTTATGACTGACCCTTTTTCCCTCTTGTTTTGTCTACTATTTATAGGAATCTCTTGTTCGTGAAAGCGCTTTGACACTTATGGGCGTTAGTGCTCTACAAATAAATAATGACATTAAATACATGTCAGTAGATGTGGGATATGTCCAAATGAATAAACAATATAACAAGATGTATACATTCTTAATGTCTTGCTGTGAATACTAGAACAGGCAAACCCATTCCTGCACAGTTTAGTTTTGATACCACGAGCATTTTGCTTTTGCCAAACAAAATACAGGTGAGCCACTCCCAACACCGAGCACTTTATTTAGCAATACTGTGGAGCAATGTAGCATCAATATTTCAACCCAGCATGTGCTTGAAAGGGGCCTTTGCCAAGGAAATGCAGTATGAACTAAAAGCAACATTTCAATAGCCACACCCATCTGTATGTGTGTGCTTGAGGGTTCAACATGTTAAACTCAATAGTACATTGATTGCATTTCAGTTAAATTGCTTGTCAGCTACTCAGACTAAATAAACGTATGTGACAGCCCCCTTTCCAAAGTGCACTCTATAAATATTATCTTTGCACAGCACCAGAATATGGAGGATAAGAGGATAGGTATACCCACATTTTATAAAAGCAGCCCATAGTTTAGATCGAGAAACCATATTGAAGATCATTGTGAGGACAATGAAGATGCCTCCTTCCTAAACTTCATGCTCTTGGCCAATAGCAAGCAGCGCATCAGGCACAGATCAGTGGTACAGTCAACTTTCTTAAGGGGTTGCAGACAGTGCGCACAGGGGGAACAATGGCAGCTCACACTGTAGAGAACCAGGATGTTGTTGACACTATGGCCATCCAGGATACGTCATCAGACTACCCAATGAAGTTGCTATTTATCATTCAATTTGTATTGATACAATTGATGAGTGTCATCCAGCGTGTATCTGAGGAGGGGGCAAAGACACACCCCACACACCCTTATTGCATCACAGGCCACGTTGTGTCCCAGATTATTAGCCAAGATGCCCAATGTGAGGTCGTAATTCAGCACCTCTGTTTCATGGAGGACCACCAGGACTTGCTATATGATAAGTCCAGGTCCAAAAGGACTTTCAAAAAGCCATCCCAGGTCTCTCTAAGAAATCAGTGCAACACACTGCTTGGCTGTGCGCCTCTATAGATCGTCTGCCCAAAGGATAACACTGGCCTGCTGGGTGAGGGTGTGCACTGAGGATACAGCACATGGCTTCCAGATCATGTTAGAAATTCTTGAGAGGATGAGCCTTCCTTGGCCCGATAGCAAACTGTGGGAGACAACTCCTTTAACATACATTTCACACATTGAGACCTCTGCTGTCACCATCCTATCACACTGTCCCTCTAGACTGCTCCCCCAGCCCACCAGGGTCATGGGAAAAGGGAATGTTGACATTAACATTAGGTTGCACACAGTTTGGCGGTTGTGTGGTGGGTGGATGGGAGTGCTGGCGTTCTTGCAGTGGGTGGGTGTGGGATTAGTGGGGTGTGTTGGGTTCTTGTAAGTGGTGGGGATAGTGGGTAAAGGTCTTTGTTGGGGTTTTTCCAATGGGTGGAGCGGGAGGGGTGTGATGAGGTTCTTGAAGTGTGACGGGGTGGGTAGAGGAGTGGTGTGTTGAAGTAGACAACCCATTCTCAAGGTCAGAACATCAACATGGGCATAGAGAGGACAGCAAGTGTTCATCTTGCATTTCCTAGACAGGAACACCAACATGCTTATTGTAACAACTGCATGTTCCCAACCCCTACATTCAAGATGTGCCTGTAAGACATTTCTGTGCCAATGGTATATTCCAGGAGTCATTCAGCATGTATGCCAATACCCACAATCGCAAGGCATGCTCGAACAGGTTTTAAATGCCTTCCATCTACATGCCTCTGACCACAATGCACTCTGTGCTACCCCAGGTGCCAGCAACTAAAGGGAGGTTGTTCAACATTGTCCACTTCACAAACCACGTAGAAACCCTGGTCTAAACACATGTTCATTTGGTGGCACTGCATGCGTGAAAGCAGATGCACCTCAATGTCATGATGACCAGCACTCCCACTCATGCCATTATCGATTTGATCTTCCAGTCAGGAATCAGAATAAATTGCTGAGCAACAGGTTCGGATCAGCAGTCATTGGTTCAAGTCAGTGTTTGAGTCTGGTCGAAGCAAGGTCCTGGTGGCACGATGCAGAGCTCGATGATGCAGTGTGTTGAAAGCTTCTTCAACAGAGAGCAGGTGTTTGTGAAGCAATGCTGATCCGGTTTGGAGATGCAGGCGAGCAGTACTGCACTACCACTCCGGGAGCTTGGCTGGCACCTACAGGGGATCCTTTACCTCCAGTGAGGAGCCTGGCTCCAGTGCAGCTGGCAGAAAGGCAGACCTCTTGTCAAACAGCAGTCACCCCCACTCTTCCCTGGGGATGGTTAGGGGACAGAGCTCTCCTTTGACTTGGATGCCTTCTATCTTCACCTCACTATTGAAGGACTTTGGAATAGATTGCACTCCCAATTGAGGTCCAGTTGATTCTTCTTGTCTACTTGAAAGTCCACAGATGAATCAAATAAGGCTAGAACCCTCCTTATAAAGGCACATTGTCACTGGGGTGGGACACACATAAGCCTGCTGTAAGGGGCCCAATCACTGTTGGTGTAACGTGCCCCATGCCTTTTTGCACCATCACAAGAGTGTCTAGTTTTGGAGGAAATAAATGGGACAGGAAGGAAAAGAGCTCCAACAGAAAAGCAAGATCGTAGACTCCCTTTGCAGGTCCACCCTTCCCTCTATAGCTACTCTAACCCTGCCTCTTTCCCATGCCTGGTGACTTCAAAGTTCCTCTGTCGTGCAGTACCCTGGTATGAGGCTGGCCTTTGTTTTGTGATGTTTACTTTGTAGCAGGGTTCCCAGGAGATTTCCGGGTGTGGTGAGAGCTAGTGTACCATGAGGGCAGATGTTCCCCTTCCTCCTGTGAATGAAAGGAGGACAGCATCCTGGCTATTGTCTCACAAGCAGAATTGGAAATAGCCACGCTAGCCATTAATATGCATTGCTTTTACATAACTGACCTGAGCTCATAGTGTTAACCCTTGTATGATGTCAAATTGTGGTGATTTTAATAATTGTATGCTATACCTAGCTATGGATTAGTCTGAGAGATTACCCTGCCACCAGAACAAAAAGGCAACAATTATTACATTTGAGTTCAGAGGTGCACAAGTTAAAAGGCTACCTCTGTCTATAAGAACTTGGCATTCCAGCAGCAGTCAGGAATGTACATGTGACAATTGACCATGCCCTCTGCCACTGGAGAGCAGGTGCTGCAGATGTCAGGAGACAGGTGCAGCAAAGCAACATAGATGCACTATGCTTTTGGCATTTAGCTTTTTATGAAAGGGAGTCTAATTAGCAGGACTCCTTTTCAAAAAGACAATTACTACATCATTTCATTTAGTAATAAAAATCAAAAAGGCGGGGCTTTTACTCTCTCTCCAGGTGGCATAATGTCACACGCTCGTCATATATCCACACATGATTTCCTTATCCATAACCCTCTTCCATATTCTTCAAAACCTACCTAGTAGGCACTAGGGTTGCTATGTAGGCTGGCCGAGTATTTTTCTGCGGAATTCTGTTATCATGATTGAAAATGACAAAATGTGTGTGGCCATTATGAGATTGTTTTCACAGGTTATCTGAACATTGAGGTTGTGCTGTTGCTTGTAATATCACTACACCTGCACCTTTGCATCGGGTCGTACCAAAGGTACATGTGTGCAGTCCAGGGAACCACAGATGGTGGGAATGTGGGCAATATCATAGAGGTTTCAGTTAATTCCATTGATGGCATCCGAGGAAGTCAATAGTGCAGTGTGGTCCAGCGGTTGTTGGCGCAGGGCATGTCATACCTGGGCAACACACGTGATAATGGAGTCATACAATGCAAACTGCTGACCAAGTGCATGTACCACCTTGAGTAGAGAGGGTGTGAGTGTGTGGATAGTGACGTGACTCTGCAGCGCCCCGCCCCGTCATCTGCACTATGCACATGGTGCTGTCCCCCTCGAGGCGATACCAGGAGACCAATGGGTTGTCCTGAAGTGCCCATGTGGATATTTGACCCAGGGAATGAGTGACCTCCATACCAAACTCTTCCTTCCTGTCAGTAGATCCCTCTGATTCCCGATCTGCTGGCCTCTGGTGCCAAACAAGCGGGATAGCTATCCATTGTGCATGAACATGCCAATCGGCTGTGTGGTTATCTGTGTTGTTTGGAATGTAGGGTTGGCATTTTCTATCCTTGGGGTTGATGGGCTGCACCTGTTTATTAATGTATGTATTTATATTTATTTATTTATTTATTTATTTAGCCCATGAACATAGGGGCACACATAAACACAAAGGACATAATCAATGTTAATAGGACAAACATGCAGACCAGTTGAACAGAGCCTGTACAACCAGAATCAGAAAAACAAGACTTTATGAAAAAAGATGTGACTCATTTTGCACTCACCTCTATCTCATTACTGCATATTTTTAGCAGTAAGTAAATGTTAGGGTAGTTCTTTTTCAGCTTGCAAACTCAAAAGCGTATTTAGCACTTGCGGATGTTCACATTTAACACAGCCACTATGTATTGCTTGATGTCCTGTGCAAACACTGCATGTGTGCTCTTCAAAAGCATCCAGTAATTGGGAATTCTTCCTGTTTTACCGTTACT
Source organism: Ambystoma mexicanum (assembly GCF_040938575.1). Classification (NCBI taxonomy): domain Eukaryota; kingdom Metazoa; phylum Chordata; class Amphibia; order Caudata; family Ambystomatidae; genus Ambystoma; species Ambystoma mexicanum. The sequence goes on along the minus strand of NC_090927.1, from coordinate 459,768,997 downwards.
GCACGACTCCCGGTGAGGCCCATGGTATTTAAAATACCACCTTCTTACCATTATATTCCCAGAGAGTCCCTGCTTGAACATCACTGAGCTATTGAAAGATGGCAAGTTTATTGGCAGGTGCTAGTGGCTGGGAAATTATGTGTGCCCACTCTGTGCCACCCCGAAGTTGGCTTCATTTCTGTTGAGCAATTCTCTACACACTTTCAAATGTGACAGCTTGTCTATGCTTTGCAGTATGTTTCTTGTCTGCTACAGGGCAAATGTCATAAAAAACACAGAGCTTGTATGCTCTGAAGTGCACTGGCTGACGTGATGTACAGTGTGCCTTGCAAGCCAGCATGATGTATTTATATATAGCTGTATCCATCCCACACTGTCTACTAAATGAATGGGCAGACATTGGCATCAGAACAGAAGTGGCCTCTTAATGTCGCCCTGACCTTGTATCGCTGTGGTTAGATGACAGTATAAATCGATTCTACCAAACAATGCAACTTCCTTCACTAGGTGTCGCAAATATTGTGTTAGATTGCAAGAGATTTTCATTGGACCCCTCCTAATGTACTGCCAGTATGGTACATGTTTTTCTACTTAAGCGCCCCTGGGCATGTGGGAATGCTACAAGAAAAATGAATTAAATCCTTAAGTGCGGTTGCATTTTCCCCTTCACACAACACATGTACACATAGAAGGGTTCTCCCTTTTCTTAATTCATGAGCATGTTGAATATGATTAATGTGGTGCATTATGTATTTATTGGTGTGTTATAACAAGCTAAATTGCAATCATGTTCGTCTCACAGTGCCAATGAAGAATGATGAGGTCAGCAGACATTCGCAGCTAAGCTACAAGGCCTTATTCCATACCCTGACAGAAGTGGAAGACAGGATGAGATGGAGAGAGATGGGCAACAACGAGAGGTGGAGGAAACATGTTAGGGACATTCCCCGCTAAGTCCAAGGGATGGTATTCCACATCCTGAGAAAGGTTGAGGAAAAGGATGGCCCACAGGGATATGGGTGAGAAGAAGACGTGTGCCAGTGTTCAGGGACATTCAAAGCTAAGCCTGGGGGATCGCATTCCACATCCTGACAAAGGGTGAGAAAAAGGAGGGTCAAGAGAGAGATGGGTAACAAAGAGAGGTGGAGGGAAACGTGTCAGGGGCATTCCCAGATAAGCCCAGGGGATGGCATTCCACAACCTGGCAAAGGTTGAGGAAAAGGATGGACCACAGGGAGATAGGTAGCAAACAGAGGTGGGGGGAAATGTGTCAGGGACATTCCCAGCTAAGCCCAGGGGATGGCATTCCACATCCTGACAAAGGTTGATGAAAGCGTTGAACCACAGGAAGATGGGTAGCAAACAGAGGTGAGGGGAAATGTGTCAAGGACATTCCCAGCTAAGCCCAGGGGATGGCATTCCACATCCTGACAAAGGTTGAGGAAAGCGTTGGACCAGAGGGAGAGATGGGTGAGAAGCAGAAGTGTGCGAGTGCTCAGGGTCATTCACAGCTATGCCCAGGGGATCGCATTCCACATGCTGACAAAGGGTGAGGAAAAGGATGGACAAGAGAGAGATGGGTAATAAAGAGATGTGGAGGGAAACGTGTCAGGGGCATTCCCAGCTAAGCCCAGGGGATGGCATTCCACATCCTGGCAAAGGTTGAGGAAAAGGAAGGACCACAGGGAGATGGGTGAGAAGTTGAAGTGTGCCATTTTTCAGGGGCATTCACAGCTAAGCCCAAGAGATGGCATTCCACATCCTGGTAAAGGTTGAGGAAAAGGATGGACCACAGGGAGTTGGGTAGCAAACAGAGGTGGGGGGAAACGTGTCAGGGACATTCCTAGCTAAGCCCAGGAGATGGCATTCCACATCCTGACAAAGGTTGAGGAAAAGGATGGACCAGTGAGAGATAAGTAGCAAACAGAGGTGGGGGGAAACGTGTCAGCGACATTCCCAGCTAAGCACAGGGGATGGCATTCCACATCCTGACAAAGGTTAAGGGATGCGTTGGACCACAGGCAGATGGGTAGCAAACAGAGGTTGGGGAAACGTGTCCGGGACATTCCTAGCTAAGCCCAGAGGATGGCATTCCACATCCTGACAACGGTTGAGGAAAAGGATGGACCAGTGAGAGATGGCTAGCAAAAGAGGTGGGGGAAATGTGTCAGCGACATTCCCAGCTAAGCCCAGGGGATGGCATTCCACAACCTGACAAAGGTTGAGGAAAGTGTTGGACCACAGGGAAATGGGTAGCAAACAGAGGTGGGGGGAAACGTGTCAGGGACATTCCCAGCTAGCCGAGGGGATGGCATTCCACATCCTGACAAAGGCTGAGGAACGCAGGGAGATGGGTGAGAAGCTGAAGTGTGCCAGTGTTCAGAGGCATTCACAGATAAGCCTGGGGGATCACATTCCACATCCTGACAAAGGGTGAGTAAAAGGAGGGACAAGAGAGAGATGGGTAGCAAACAGAGGTGGGGGAAACGTGTCAGGGACATTCCTAGCTGAGTCCAGGGGATGGCATTCCACATCCTGACAAAGGTTAAGTAAAGCGTTGGACCACAGGGAAATGGGTAGCAAACTGAGGTGGGGGGAACGTGTCAGTGTCATTCCTAGCTAAGCTCAGGAGATGGCATTGCACACCCTGACAAAGGTTGAGGAAAAGGATGGACCAGTGAGAGATGGGTAGCAAACAGAGGTGGGGGGGAAACGTGTCAGCAGCATTCCCAGCTAAGCCGGGGGGATGGCATTCCACATCCTGGCAAAGCTTAAGGGATGCGTTGGACCAACGGGAGATGAGTAGCAAACAGAGGTGTGGGAAACGTGTAAGGGACATTCCTAGCTAAGCCCAGGGGATGGCATTCCACATCCTGACAAAGGTTGAGCAAAAGGATGGACCAGAGAGAGATGGGTCGCAAACACAGGTGGGGGGACACATGTCAGCACCTAATTCCGAGCTAAGCCCATGGGATGGCATTCTACATCCTGACAAAGGTTGAGGAAAAGATTGGCCACAGGGAGATGGGTGAGAAGCAGAAGTGTGCCAGTTTTCAGAGACATTCACAGCTAAGCCTGGGGGATGGCATTCCACATCCTGACAAAGGATGAGGAAAAGGATGGACCAAAGAGAGATGGGTAACAAACAGAGGTGGGGAGCGAGGGGCAAATGTGTCAGCAACATTCCCAGCTGTGCCCAGGAGATGGTAGTCCACATCCTCACAAACGTGCAAGAAAAAGGAGGGACCAGAGGGAGATGGGTAACAGACATATGTGGGGGGAAACGTGTCAGCGACATTCCCAGCTAAACCCAGGATATGGCATTCCAGATCCTGACAAAGGTGCAAGGAAAAGGAGGGACCAGAGGGAGATGGGCAACAAACATATGTGGGGGGAAACATGGCTGGGACTTTTCCAGCTAAGGCCAGGGGGTGGCATTCCACATCCTGACAAAGGTTGAGGAAAGCGTTGGACCACAGGGAGATGGGTAGCAAATAGAGGTGGGGGGAAATGTGTCAGGGACATTCACAGCTAAGCCCAGGGGATGGCATTCCACATCCTGACAAAGGTTGAGGAAAGCGTTGTACCACAGAGAGATGGGTAGCAAACAGAGGTGGGGGAAACGTGTCAGGGACATTCCTAGCTAAGCCCAGGAGATGGCATTCCACATCCTGACAAAGGTGGAGGAAAAGGATGGACCACAGGGAGATGGGAGAGAAGTAGAAGTGTGCCAGTGTTCAGGGACATTCACAGCTAAGCCTGGGGGATCGCATTCCACATCCTGACAACAGTTGAGGAAAAGAATGAACCAGAGAGAGATGGGTAACAAACAGACGTGGGGGGCGAGAGGGAAATGTATCAGAGACATTCCCAGCTGAGCCCAGGAGATGGCATTCCACATCCTCACAAAGGTGCAAGGAAAAGGAGGGACCAGAGAGAGATGGGTAACAAACATAACATATGTGGGGGGAAACGTGTCAGGGACATTCCCAGCTAAACCCAGGAGATGGCATTCCAGATCCTGACAAAGGTGCAAGGAAAAGGAGGGACCGAGGGAGATGGGCAACAAACATATGTGGGGGGAAACGTGGCAGGGACTTTCCCAGCTAAGCCCAGGGGATGGGATTCCACATCCTGACAAAAACTGAGGAAAGTGTTGGACCACAGGGAGATGGGTGAGAAGCAGAAGTGTGTGAGTGTTAAGGGACATTTCCAGCTAAGCCCGGGGGATCGCATTCCACATCCTGACAAAGGTGCAAGGAAAAGGAGGGACCAGAGGGAGATGGTCAACAAACATACATGGGGGTAAACATGTCAGGGACATTCCCAGCTAAATCCAGGAGATGGCATTCCACATCCTGACAAGGGTGCAAGAAAAGGGTTGGACCAGAGGGAGATGGGTAACAAATAGGTGGCTAAGGGGTCAGGGGAGACGTGTCAGGGTATATTCCCAGCTATGCTCATGGGATTGCACTCCACATTAAAAGTCAACGTCACATTATAGTCTCAGGAGCATACCTGAGCAGCAACATGCTCACCTTGGTAGCAAGAAGACACGGAGCAACACAGGTTGATGAAATTGTTGGACCAGAGAGAGATGGGTGAGAAGCAAAGGTGTGGAGTGTTCATTGACATTCACAGCTAAGCAGATTCTCTGCATTTCAGATCCTGACATCAATAGAAGACATCAGTAGCATAAACAGAGGTGAATTGCAAACAGAGGTGGGAGAAATGTGTCATGGATATTCTCAGCTAAGCCCAGGGGATCGCATTGCACATTCTGACAAAGGTTGAGGAAAGGTTTGGGCCAGAGAGAGATGGGTGATACGCTAAGGCCTGGGGGTGTTTGAGGACATTTGTAACCAAGCCCAGAACATTGCCTTCCACATTCTGGCAAAGTTTGAGGAAAGGGTTGTTTGGACCAGAGCGAGATGGGTGATAGGTGGAGTCATGGGAGGGTTTGAGGGCATTTGTAGCTAAGCACAGGAGAATGCATACCACATTCTGACAAAGGTTGAGGAAAGGTTTTGACCAGAGAGAGATGGGTGATAAGCTGAGGCATGTGAGTGTTTGAGGACATTAGTAGCTAAGCCCGGAGGTTTGCATTTCACTGTTCTGGCAAAGGTTGAGGAAAGGGTGGATGTGTTCAGGGATATTCACAGCTAAGCCCAGGCTATGCATTTCAGACCCTGACAAAGGTAGAAGATGCAATATGATAGAAAGAGGTGGGTTAAAGCAGAGGTGGAGACAGAGACACTGAACATTCACAGATAACCACAGTGTCACCTAATGAAAATAAATGGAGTATAGGGAGAGGACATAGAGAGGTGGATGGGGAGGAGGCCTGGGACTACAATAGCTTATTCCATATCTTTTAGAGACAGAGGCCGGTCGCACAATCCAGACCCATTGTAAGGGAGCTGGAGGAAGGGTCTTCAGTCAGGATTTCTGCTAATCATGTACAACAATCAATGATCCATTGGCTGGTGCAGTCTTTATTGATAGAAACCTGCCTCTGAATAGCACTCATTACAAACCAACGTGTCTCTTGGATTTTTCAGCAGATTGCAAGACATTGAAACATTGAAGAGCCTGGAAAAAACATTACAAGTTTTCAAGATAAATAGGTCTGGACAGCAACTCTATGACTTATTTGTAAAGGGTCCTTTTTAATTTGCAAGGGGATTTTATTTCTAAAAACACTTGCAAATGTAACTAAATATTCATCACCCCTGCAAATGACATGAAGGAGGATATGTCATTTCACTGAAGCGCTTCACATAAGTCTGTACTGTTATATCGAGAGATCACCCTTAACATGGGGAGCTTCTTCCCACCCCCTTGTGCCCACAGTGAGCCAAGAACCAGGCTGGGGCATAGAAAGAATATATATGTATTCCAATTACAAACCCAATGAATAATAATTGGTTAAATTACAGCCACCAACTTCTTAGTGGCAGAAAACACGGCTTCAATTACAAAATACACTTTTTGTACCTTTAATTTTGTCTCACAAACATGGAACACAGGCTAAATAAACTGGTAATATCTCTATCCCAGCTGAAGGTTGAATTTACAAAATTAATATGGCAGAATGTTAGAACATAATCTTCAACTTTCTGTTATGTCAGACCTTGGTGCAATTTTGTTTTACACAAGCTAATTCTCCTCCAAGGCTTGAGCTATGGAGTTCCCTAGACACTCAAAATGCTAGCAGTTTAAATCACAGATTTGTAAAATGCATAAAGCAAATAGGATTTCACCAGAATTTAGCTTAGGAATAGATTTAGGGATAATTTGAAAATAAGACATAATCACATGTTCAGTGTTAGATACATGATGTCTTGCTTTAGCAAAGCACTTTCCCCCAGCCACAAAACCCATGCATCAAAAGATATGCAGCATACACATAAATAAAATAAATAAATACATAAATAAATAAAATATGCAGCACCCTTCTGTTCAAAGGCCAGATCTAGGGAATCGGGACAGTTTAGAGGTTAGTGTGTCAGACCCCCCCTCACGTAAAGGCCTGTGTTGGGGAAGTTGGACAGTAACAAAGGGATGATTTAGGGATTTTGATTGGGACTTTTTCATTTTAAGAAAGAACACCCTTTCCCATTACAGAAGTCAGGGGTGAACAGAAAAGTCAAGGGCCTCCAATTACTTTAAATTACTATTTTGGATTTTCCCACTAGAAGAGAGGGTAAAAGTTTCAAATTCTTCCAAGCTACCCTCTGCGTCAATCTATTTGGGAGTTAATTAAATTAATACACAGCCAAATAAGCTAAGGGTCTACATAATGTTACCCACACCCACTAATGTAAGAGAGCCCACTATGAAAGGGAATGGGTGAATTAAATAGATCCCCAAGCTGACATTTGGTTGGACAATCTACTTACTTTGGACATTTCTGGATGGTACTCATGGACTGAGCAGGGCATCGCTCTTAGGGAAAAAAAGGGTTCTGGCCAGCACTTCAGCCAATGGTCCACTGCAATACTCCCTTTATGGTTCCAGGGAAGTCTCACAGCCTCTGTTTTCTAGTCTCCTCAGCAACATTTCCACCCTGATAACATTTCAGCAGATATCCTTTGGTAATTTTGGGCATCTGTCTATTGTAATTTTTTATCAGCTCTCCCTTGGTGATCTTTTTGCAGCTCAGCCCTCTCTCATAGTGCATCCGCTTTATATACCAGTGATGACAAAATCAAGATTTCAATATTGCGCAGTGCCCAAGTTTTGCAGTTTATAAAGTCAGTAATTTTGTACTTGGTACCAAATTTGTCTTCAAAGACTTCTGTATTACCCATTGCATACTGGCATATGGAGCACGAAGTACATTTTCTAAATCCCACGGGTAAATTTGGTAACCATGATGCTGTTTTTGAGCATTTTTCTTCTGATAGCATCGAAGGACTAAGAATGTTCTTCAGCATTCTTGCTCTTTTAAATGTCACTGAAGGGCTGTCTTCTATGAATTCTTTGATGTGAGGATCTAATTTGAATAGATGCCAATGCTTTTTTAGGATCTTTCTTAGCGTTACATTGTTGGCGCAATATGTGGTGATAAACCGTATTCGTTCAGGCTGACCACCTGTCTACTTGCTAGGAGTCAGTGTGCTCTCTCTGTTTAATTCCCTTGCTTGGTCACATGCTTTTGTAATGCTTTTTCTGGCATACCCTCTGGCTAAAAATCATGTTGAGAGTAGCCTACATTCTTCATCAAAGGCTACTTTTGCCGTGCAATTCCTTCGAGCTTGTATGTATTCTCCTTTCGGGATGTTTTTAATTACCGGATTGCAATGGCAGCTGGTCGCAAACAGAGTTGAGTTCGCCTCTGTTTGTTTCCTGTAGGTTTTCGTCATCAGTTGGTTCTCATCTACGTAGATCGTTAAGTCCAAATAGTTAACCTCTGATGTACTAGAGGTTCCAGTGAATTCTATTCCCAGTGGGTTCTGATTTGCTCTTTGTCTAAATGCTTGCAATTTTGCGTCATCCCCCTTCCAAATGAGAAAAACATCATCTATGTAAGGAATCCATACAACAACATTCTCTTCATAGTCTATATCGGAATATATGTATTGGTCCTCGTACATGGCCATCACCAGGTTTGCTAAAGCCGGGGCATATTTCACATCCATAGCTACGCCTCGGGTTTGTCTTTAGTACTCTTTATAAAAGAGAAAGACATTAGTTTTCAGTGTTAGACGCAACATTACTTTCAGCATCTTAATTGATTGGTAGTTTGATGCTGTATCCTGGGAGAAAGTATAGTCTATGGCATCCAAAGCTGTATCATGTTTGATCGATGTATAGAGTGCCATCACATCCCATGTGGCTAAAATGTATCCAGTTTGCCAATTAACTTCTACTAGCTTGTTGATAGCTGATGTTGTGTCTTTGAGAAATGACTTGGTTGTACTTACTCTAGGTCTAAGTATGTTATCGATATATTCTGCCATGTTGACGGTGGCCCAACCTATTCCACTCAAAATAGGTCTTCCCTCTGGAATCAAATGGAAAGTTTTATGTACTTTAGACAAAAAGTATATAGTCGGTAATATTGGGTGTTTGATTTCCAATGCTTGTTGTTCTTCATCTGTTAGGAGACCCTGACAATGCCAACTTGTGATTGCTTCTCTGAGTTCCTTAATTATTTCCAATTTAGGGTTTGATGGTAATTTGACATAACATAGAGGTGTTGTCAGGTGATTATAGGCCATTGTTATATAATCCTCCCGGTTCATCAGTACAATTTTGCCACCTTTGTCGGCTGCCTTAATTGTCAGATTGGAATCTTGTTGCAAATCTTGGAGCGCTTTTCTTTCCATTCGTGAAAGGTTATCAAATTTGTATTTAGCTTTAGGTGTTCTGCTTTTATTTCTTGTATCAAATTCATCATTTAAATCCTTAGTCACTGATTTGTAGAAGGCATCTATTAGATTTTCTGGCATTAATTGTGGTGTGAATTTCGATTTCGCTTTCATTTCCTTTGTTGTTAGACTACTTTGTTGTATTTGTAGTTCATATAAAGTTTCGTGAATGGGACGTTCTGTGGTGTCCTCCAAGGATCTTAGTAGATGAATGTTATTCAAATCTTCAATTGTGAGTTCACTTCTAATCGGTTGAGAGTCTCTTTGTCGGTTTGTGTTGGTGTCAGGTTGCTTGATTGTCGTGAAGAGTATTGAAACCGCCGACCCCAAGTACCACAGAGAGAGAATACAAGATTACTCCCTATGCGATCATTGAGGCCACAGGTGGGTAGTTCTTGAAGCCCGGAACCACGGAAATGTTGAAACCCAAGGCAGCTGTAAAGGAAAACCTTTATTAGCAATCAAATGAGCACAGTACAAGCAATCAAGCAGAATAAAGAGCAGGGCTTACCTAAGCTGATGGGTGAGGAAGCCCAGAATCCTATGATAGTTGATAATTCCGTGGAGGGGCACGTGAGCTGGTTTCCCCGATGACTATAGGGAGAAGAACTGTAGGCTGGGTTAAAACCCAACTTGCCCTCCTGTAACTTGATGAAACGAAAGGACCAAAAATCCAAAGCACTTGATAACGTAATGCAGTGAAGAAGAAAACTGCCAAGTCCAATTCAGGGTAATCCGCGACAGTCAAAAAGGCGTTCTGAGTTCAAGATGATCCAGCAAACAGAGCCAAAAGACGTGAGCAGAGCAAATCTGAAAACAGTCCAAGAGTCAAGAGCCGTGAAACACAAAGTATCCAAACGCCGTACAGAGTCCTCCAAAGAACAGCTGTGAAGCGCAGACGTGCGGAAGTTCAGAGCTTAAGTAGTGGAGGCTTCCTCATCACCTGATCCGCGAGTGAGACGGATGAACGCATCACGTGACCCGCAGATGCGACACGTGAGCGTTGTTTTGATCTCAATGGTCTCCATGATCGCGGAAATTACTTTCTGCGCGCAGCAACCTGTAGCCGGCGCCTGCGAGCTCCCTCGTGCAGATGCCATGGCAGATGCCAGTGAAGGAACGGGGAACCCTTGAGTCTGCATATGTGGCCCTTGGGGTATTGTATTGTATTGTATTTATTTATAATAAAGTGTGACAGAGCCCCCCGCCAAAGGCCCACAACCCTGTGGGCACAACGGATTGTCCCTATGGAAATGGGAAACCAAACAAGGGGCATGAACATCACCCGCGGGAATCCATGAGTGCTCCTCCGGGCCATAACCCTTCCAATCCACTAGGTACCGCAAACCCCCTTTGAAGAAACGAGAACCCAGAATAGCAGACACTTCAAAGACATCCGGGGAGGAAGGAGAAATCGGAGCCCCAGGGGAACGAAGACGGGTAGGACCAGGGCAAGGTTTGAGAAGAGAGACATGAAAGACAGGGTGAAGCCGCCATGAAACCGGGACTCGAAGGCGATAGGCCACAGGGTTGATCACCCGGGCAACCACAAAAGGACCAACAAAACGGGGAACAACTTGCGGCAACCCTGTAGATGTAGATGGCGAGAAGAAAGCCAAACTCTATCCCCCACAGCAAACGAAGCGGCCACAGAACGCTTCCGGTCCACGGCAGCCTTCATGGAATCCTGGGCTTCTTTGAGGTGCAGCAAGGTATGCGCGTGGACAGCCGAGATGTCTCCGATGCAAGAAGAGGCAGCCGGATTACCAGAAAGCGAGAAATCCGGGATGGGCAGGATTTTAGGGTGCTGACCATACAAGACATAGAAGGGAGAAAACCAGTGGAGGAGTGCACTGCGTTGTTATAGGCGAATTCAGCCATATGCAAGATGCAAAACCAGGATTGTTGATGTTGGAGAGTCAGACAACGCAGGTACTGCTCCATGGTTTGATTAACCCTCTCTGTCTGTCCATCTGTCTCAGGATGGTAGGCCGAAGAGTAACGTGAATCGATCCACACTAATCTAGTCAAGGCATGCCAGAAACGAGAAGTGAATTGAGGACCCCTGTCGGACACCAACACTGATGGTAAACCAAAAACCAGAACAGGAGCAGAGGGAATGCCTGAGCATGGAATAAACCGTGCCATTTTGGTGAACGAATCTACCACAACCCAGATGGAATCAAAACCCTGAACCCTGGGAAGGTCCGTCAAGAAATCCATCGTCACGGTATGCCAGGGCCTCGGGGGTATGGGTAGAGGCTGCAGGAGACCCAACAGGCATCCTTTCCTATGTTTGGATTGGGCACAAACAGAGCAAGTGTTAACATAGCATTCCACATCCCTTCTCATGGAAGGCCACCAACACCAACATTGTAGAAGCGAAAGTGTTCTTCGCTGACCAGGATGTGCATGAACAGGGAGATCATGGGACCATTCAAGAGCCAGATTGCGTACATCAGTGGTAGGTAGAAACAACTTGTTCTGAAAGAAAGGCAGACCGTCTTGTAATACCAAATCCCAATCTGGAAGTAAGGACGGGTGAGTAGAAACCCACTTACGGACCATATCCAGCAGAGTCAGAGAAGGGGTACAAAGACATATCACATGTTTCCTATCTAGCAGGGTCTCGGGATAGACTGGCAATGAAACCCCCCCAGGAGAGCGAGACAAAGCATCAGCCTTTCCATGAACGGTACCAGGACGATGCATGATCTGGAAATCGTAAGTGGCAAAAAACAGATGTCACCTGACATGTCTGCTATTTGAGTATTTTAGAGATGCTAGATTGCGAAGATTCTGATGGTCCGAGAAGACCGTCACCCGATGTTTTGCACCCAGGAGATGGTGACGCCAGACTTGAAAAGCTTCTTTAACAGCCAGAAGTTCTTTTTCGGTCACCGTATAGTGACATTCTGTGGGTGTAAACATCCGGGAATGAAAGGCGACTGGATGCAAGCGTCCAGTAGAGACACACTCTTGAGATAGCATTGCCCCTAAGGCAAACAAGGACGCGTCCGCCTCAACTATGAAAGGGAGATCACTGTCAGGGTGTTGGAGGACAGGAGCAGTGGTAAATGCAGCTTTTAGGGTATCAAATGCAAGCTGTTGATCATTGGACCAATTGAATGGAACAAGAGGACTGGTCAAAAGAGTAAGAGGTGCTGTATGGAGGAAATTCCAGAAATGAATCTTCTATAATAGTTTGCAAAACCCAAAAAAGACTGCAATGCTTTAAGGTTGGTGGGAACCGGCCAATCCAATACTGCCTTGACTTTGGCATGGTTCATAGTGAGACAATCAGGAGTGATGTGGAACCCTAAAAATTCCATGTTGTCAGTGTGGAATTGACATTTTTCGGGTTTTGCAAAAAGGGAGAACATGCGTAAACGTTTTAGAACCTCCCTTACATGTCGGATGTGTTCCTCTTGAGAACGTGAAAAAATGAGAATGTCATCCAGATAGACCGCCATGAATACATCTAGAATATCGCTAAATATTTCATTCATGAAGCGCTGGAATGTAGCAGGCGCATTGCAAAGGCTGAAAAGCATGACCAAATATTCATATAACCCGTAACGAGTGCAAAAGGCTGTTTTCCACTCATCACCCTTTCTCACACGTACTAGATTATACACACCCCTGAGATCCAACTTAGTGTATACTAAAGCATGCGTGAGGCGATCTAATAGGGGCGTGATGAGAGGTATAGGATACCTATCCTTTTTGGTGATGGCATTTAGGCGTCGGTAGTCAACACATGGGTGAAGGTCTCCCTCCTTCTTTGGGACAAAGAAGATGGGGCTGGCTGCTGGAGACGAAGATGGGCGTATGTGACCCTTACGTAGGGATTCTTGAATGTAAGCTTTCAAGGTTTGTTCCTCAGTGGGAGATAGCGAATAAATATGACCCTTTGGGACTACAGAACCTGGTAGTAATTCAATAGGGCAATCGTACAACCTATGAGGTGGAAGGATTTCCGAGGATCACTTATCAAAGACGTCCAGGTAGTCCCGATAGGGCTCTGGAATTGTCTCTGCTACAAGACCAACAATGTGCATGTCTGCCAAGGGGATGGAAGAAGGTTCCAAAGTGAGTTGTGAAACAGTACTGAGGAGTTTGGCTGGAGTGCTCTCAGTAGGAGGTGTAGTAAGGCAAAACTCCTGGCAAACTTCTGACTCAAAAAACACAGAACCTGTCTTCCAATTGATCAAAGGGTTATGCAGACGCAACCAAGGAATGCCTAAAATAATGCCGTATTGGGGCATGGAGATCAGGTCAAAACTAATGGTTTCTTTGTGGTTAGTTTGTATGACCAAAGTGAGAGGTGCTGTCTGCTGTTTAACTGGGCCAGAAACTAACGAACTCCCATCTATGGTCTGTACGGGTTCTGGTCGGGTCTTGGTGATAAGAGGGAGATTTAGTGTGTGGGCCATATTGATGTCAATGTAATTACCAGTGGCACCAGAGTCGATGATGACAGTTACTGAATGTGAGACCTCAATACTGGGTTGTAACAATGCATGTACCATCACAGGCCTGATGGTGCCAAACGCAGGTACCTGGTCCGGGGAATGACATATAGCGCTCGAACCCACCCCCGGATCTATGGTCGAGCTGCCCGAAAACCCTGAGCTTTAGCCTTTGGGCGTCGTGGACATTCTTTCACAAAGTGACCAATCAACCCACAATAATAACAAGCATTGTTCACCTTCCTGCGCTCCCTTTCCGTGGAAGTTAAAGGACTACGTAGACCTCCCACTTGCATAGGTTCTGAAGCAGACTCGGAATGAGAAGATCCTGCAGAAGGGATAGAACCAGAAAACTCAGCTTCAGCTTTCCGTTCTGAGCATCTAGCATCGACCTGGAGAGCCAGATCCACTAAATCGGGGAATGCTGTGGGCAAGGAGGGGAATACTGATAATGCATCTTTCATAGTGTTGTTCAGACCCTTGTAGAATACCACGGCCCTCTTGCTCTCAGGCCATGAAGTCTCGGCTGAGAGTTGGTTGAATTTTGTGATATATTCAATGAGTGTTCCCCTGCCTTGATGTAATTCTAACAGTTCTAGATCCCTGGATTGGGCTTTGTGGCGGGTGTCAAAGACACGTGACATTTCTGTCACCAGGAGGTCAAAGTCGTATAATGCCGGGTTATTGTTCTCAAGAAGTGGGTTGGCCCAGGCAGTGGCTGTACCAGATAAATGTGATAACAGAAAGGCAGCCTTAGAAGTAGGATCGGGGAAGGAGGTAGGTCGACACAAAAAGTGTAACTTGCACTGATTTATAAATGTGCAGTACTTGGTGGGATCCCCCTGGAATCTTTTAGGTGCAGCCAATGGGTAAGGAGTGGGTAGAATCACGGGAGCAGGAGTGGCCGGGCCTGGGGCCTGGGGAACTGGGGCAGGTGATGCCGCGTCCCCAAACTCTGCATAATCTGCACGACAAAGAATGGCTTCACAGTCTGTCAGGTTGCTTGATTGTCGTGAAGAGTATTGAAACCTCCGTCCCCAAGAACCACAGAGAGAGAATACAAGATTACTCCCTATGCGATCATTGAGGCCACAGGTGGGTAGTTCTTGAAGCCCGGAACCATGGAAATGTTGAAACCCAAGGCAGCTGTAAAGGGAACCCTTTATTAGCAATCAAATGAGCACAGTACAAGCAAACAAGCAGAATAAAGAGCAGGGTTTACCTAAGCTGATGGGTGAGGAAGCCCAGAATCCTATGATGGTTGATAATTCCGTGGAGGGGCACGTGAGCAGATGACAATAGGGAGAAGAACTGTAGGCTGGGTTAAAACCCAACTTGCCCTCCTGTAACTTGATGAAACGGAAGGACCAAAATCCAAAGTACTTGATAACGTAATGCAGTGAAGAGGAAAAATGCCAAGTCCAATTCAGGGTAATCCAAGACAGTCAAAAAGGCGTTCCGAGTTCAAGATGATCCAGCAAACAGAGCCAAAAGACGTGAGCAAAGCAAATCCGAAAACAGTCCAAGAGTCAAGAGCCATGAAACACAAAGTATCCAAACACTGTACTGAGTCCTCCAAAGAACAGCTGTGAAGCTCGGACGTGCGGAAGTTCAGCGCTTAAGTAGTGGAGGCTTCCTCGTCACCTGATCCGCGAGTGAGACGGATGAACGCGTCACGTGATCCACAGACGCGACACGTGAGTGTTGTTTTGATCTCAATGGTCTCCATGATCGCGGAAATGACTTTCTGCGTGCAGCAACCTGTAGCCGGCGCCTGCAAGCTCCCTCCTGCAGACGCCATGGCAGACGCCAGTGAAGGAACAGGGAACCCTTGAGTCTGCATATGTGGCCCTTGGGGTAAACCCGCTCATGTGACACCCGTCCACTGTGAGTGACAGGGAATAGAAACCTGGCTAGGGTAACTGGTGCATTGTGAGTGTTGCCTGTCCTAGATAGAGTGTGAGTATTGTCTGACCTAGATGCTTGTGAAATAGGGACAGAATGAGGGGAAAGCGTGACAGTCGGTCACTTGAGTGGCAAACCATTTCTTGAGCTTTAGTTTTCTGACAAACTTGAATAAGTCTATGTGGACATTCGTAGTGTTGTAATCTGTTGTCGGGGCAAAAGTAAAGCCTTTGTTCAGTAGGGAAATTTCTTCTGTTTTCAGAGTACGGTTAGATAAGTTCAAAACAAGATTGTTTACTTTGTCTTTTTCACTGCCTCTCTCGCTCCTGATCTTGTTAATCTTCTGAAACCTTCTGGGGTGTCTGGATTCCCTAAATCTACCACTACCACTCCCTCGTTTCCCGCTACGCCTGAGACTGGTTGTTGTTGGTTCGTTTGAGATGGAAGTAAAAAACGTACTTCTTTTGATACGTGGTTCTATTGCCTTTTTTATATCTTCTGTTTTGATTGAGAAACCCAAGTCCTGTGGTCGTTTTGTCCGTTTGGTCTGTTTCTTTCTCTGTTTATTTATCTTGGTCACCTTCAGAATCTGCATCCGAGCTGCCTGGTGATGTGTTCGGAGTGCTTCTTCTAGAGAGTGGTTTTGTGAATTGTTTATATTTGTCTTGAAAAGTGTACACCTTATCATCTTGGTAATCGCGGTCATCTCTAAAGAATTTCCTCATTTTCCTTAATTTAATTTCATCCTGGTAGTCTTTTAATATTTCAAACATTTTTTGGTAGTTTATTTCTTTTGTGACCTCCAGGGCTTTAGCCTCGGTGATCTCCTTTTTGATTGTGTCTATTTGCTCAGTAATTCTTTCATGTTCTCTTGTGGCATGTTCAACTAACAGTTCTAGCATATATTTTTAGAGCTTAAATTCAGGTTCTTTTCCCAAAATTCTGCCAAATCTTTATCTTCGTCTCGTGTGAAGTCAGGAAAAATAAGTATTCTCATTCCCCGTGGTATTTGCTTCTTGCTAATATAATTTTTAAAGGGAAATGATTTCCCATTATTTATCAACTTCTCGACGTGAGGCCCTCTCGAGTTTAATGAATTTGTGGCGAAGATCCTCTCGCGGGTTAGGCAGATTAGATGCAAATGCATGAACATTATTTCCTTTTGGGGTGAATAGGTTAATAACATCCTCTTCTCTAATTTCTAGATATTCGGCCATCTTGGTAGGTGCCTTGGTTAAAGCCTGGTCAGCAAGGTCTTCAGTGTCCAGATCCAAACTGAAATCAAGACAGGGTGAGGAACCTTTTAATAACGAACACTCTTAGAAGTAGACCTCAGCACCCTTATGCTCATTGGAAAAGTAATAGTTGTCGCATGAGCTTGATAACATCAGAGTTTTATGATTCCTCAACTCCGTTTTGGGAAAAACTCGTAAACTTATTGTTACACTTTTTGCATACATGCGCCAAATGGTCAAAGAAAAAATCCTCCCCTACTCCCCTCCTGGATGTCGGTGTTCACATGCAACCTATCCACTTGAATGCTGTTTCATTTCTTGATGCATGTCAATGTATACATTTAATTTTGTAACATAATTCAGCCCTGATTTGAAAAAGACGGCTGGGTCCGTCGAAACACATGTCATCACTATAGGGCAACTGTTCACTTAATACACTGCGTTATAACTACAACCCTATTGAGTGGAGTTTTTCTTTGACCATTTGGCGCATGTATGCAAAAAGTGTAACAATAAGTTTACAAGTTTTTCCCAAAACGTAGTTGAGGAACCATAAAACTGTAATGTTACCAAGCTCATGCGTTCATAACGGTGCCGGTGCTACAGGCATGCTGTGCTCGCGGGTGTCTTTCATTCTGCCAGGGCAGACCGGTGGAATGAAAGGCGCCCGTGGCACAGCTCGGAGTTTGCCGGTCCAGTAACAACAGTACAGGCAAGCATACTGGTACCATTGTTACCGGACCGGGAACCTCGAAATGAGGCCCAATGGCATCAACTTTAGATGTGCATGTACAAAAACAGGATAAGATAAGGTACTAATGATACTAAAGCTGTTTCGGGAGCTGTTTCGATAACTGGGCTACAATCCATTCCTACCACTGGTGTCACCTTCAACTTAGATAGACAGTGACATGGACCTATAACAAAACCAGTTGATGTCATATCAAAGTTCCTCTCAATGGACAGATCTCAATCAAGTGTAGCATGAGATCCTCACTAGATTCCATAAACCCAGTGGATTCCATTGAGAGGTTATTGAAATCATTAGTAACACTAATATCAGTACTTGAGGAAGGAGCTTGAGGAAATCGCTGAATCAGTCGAGAGAGAGCACTCCACCAAAGAAGGCAACCAAACAAAACTCACTAGCTTGTGGTCAATTGCCTGCGGGGCCTTAATAGACTGTTGAAGCTGACTGCAATTGGCTGTATATCAGAGGAGCCCTTTCTATAAGGCACATAGCCCCCTACAGATGAGCAGTTTGAATGGCGACTGCAGAGAACCCAGCACATAATGACTCAGGAGTTTACTCTTAATCCTTGCCAGTGCCGCCTCTGTGCTCTTGTGCACTGGAGCAGCTGGTAGAGTGTAATCTCTATGTTTATAAGACATAGTTATCAAACTAAAGAGATGAGATTGTTCTTGCCTTGTCATTATAATTATTGCAATGTAAGAATTTTAAGTAGGGTGAGTTTAAGTTCTTCTCAACTTCTGACAGTCTCTCCTCTCCAGTATGATAATACTAGCCTAAGGTGAGAGACGCTTTACTTGGCTACCGCCTGTGTTAAGAGAGGCACACTTGAAAATGGCACCCCTATCGTTAAGCCCCGTTCTTGTACATCCAGCTGCATGATCTAAAGCCTTCGTCTTAAAGTGTTGCTTTTTGGAGAGTTAACCTTCTGAGTGTAACATGGAATGGAGCTTGTGAAAATGTGATCCTATGCATGGTGTGCTGCAGCCCTCAATGGAACTCAAGGTGTCTTTGAAACTAGAATTCTATTCCTCTAGGCCATAATCCCCTACATCCATGACATTGAAGCCCCAGCCAGGAAATCCCAGCCTGAGCCCTGGCATCCCACCCTAAGCCCTGGCATCCCAGCCTGAGCCCTGGCATCCCATCCTGCCCGCTTGCATTGCAGTCTCAGTTGTTGCATCGCAGCCCCAGTTATGGAATTGCCACCGTGGGCATGGCATTACGCCCAAGCTGTGACATAGACTCCAAAGCCGTGACATTGCAGCCCCAGCCGTGGCATTGCTGCCCCGGGCATGGCATGGCATTGCACCCAAGCTGTGTCATAGAAGCCTAAGAGGTGACATTGCAGCCCCAGCCATTGCATTGCAGCCCCAGCCATGGCATTGCAGCCTCAGCCGTGGCATTGCAGCCTCAGCCATTGCCTTGCAGCCCCAGCCATGGCATTTCAGCCTCAGCCATGACATTGCTGCCTCAGCCATTGCATCGCAACCCCATCCATGGCATTGCTGCCCCGGGCATGGCATTGCGCTGAAGCCGTGCCATTGCAGCCCCAGCCATGGCAACGCAGCCCCAGCCATGGCATTGCCACCCCCGGCATGGCATTGCACACAAGCTGTGACATAGAAGCCGAAGCTGTGTCATTGAAGCCCCAGTCATGGCGTTGTAGCCTCAGCCATTGCCTTGCAGCACCAGCCATGGCATTGCAGCCTCAGCCATGGCATTGCAGCCTCAGCCATTGCCGTGCAGCCCCAGCCATGGCATTGCAGCCTCAGCCATGGCATTGCTGCCTCAGCCATTGCATCACAACCCCATCCATGGCATTGCTGCCCCGGGCATGGCATTGCGCTGAAGCCGTGCCATTGCAGCCGCAGCCATGGCAACGCAGCCCCAGCCATGGCATTGCCACCCCCGGCATGGCATTGCACACAAGCTGTGACATAGAAGCCGAAGCTGTGTCATTGAAGCCCCAGCCATGGCGTTGTAGCATCAGCCATTGCCTTGCAGCACCAGCCATGGCATTGCAGCCTCAGCCATGGCATTGCAGCCTCAGCCATTGCCTTGCAGCCCCAGCCATGGCATTGCAGCCTCAGCCATGGCATTGCTGCCTCAGCCATTGCATCACAGCCCCATCCATGGCATTGCTGCCCCGGGCATGGCATTGCGCTGAAGCCGTGCCATTGCAGCCGCAGCCATGGCAACGCAGCGCCAGCCATGGCATTGCCACCCCCGGCATGGCATTGCACACAAGCTGTGACATAGAAGCCGAAGCTGTGTCATTGAAGCCCCAGCCATGGCGTTGTAGCATCAGCCATTGCCTTGCAGCACCAGCCATGGCATTGCTGCTTCAGCCATTGCATCGCAACCCCATCCATGGCATTGCAGCCCCAGCCATGGAGTTGCAGCCTCAGCCAGGGCATTGCAGCCAGAGGCCATGGCCTTGCAGCACCGGCCGTGTTGCTGCAAAGATCATATGATTAACGGATAAGACTAACGGAATATAATTGAGGTATCTGTACTGTGACCGAATATTTCAAAGATAGCAGTGCATCTGGTCAGGGACATCATTTGCCCTACACACACCCTTGATTGTTTCACGAGCAGAGATCACGTTCCATGTTCATATTTTCTTTCGGTGCACAAACATAGGTCCCTATGAGCACTTTTTGCTCAGTACCTGTGTGGCAGGTGTTCCTTCTAAAACTTGAACCATGCTTAATTGGATAAATACTTCTTATGTGGAAAAGATGAGACGTTGCTTTAAATACCAGCCATCAATAACACGGCAAGATGGGAGCGTGTTTTAACAAGAACAAAGTCGTCGGCTAATTAAACGTTTTCTTCCAATCCTGAATTTGTTGAAACCTACGTACAAGTTGGTGACAGAGAAAGAAAGCTGCAGCTGCGGGATCTCTCCCACCTACTCCGTGTCAACTGTGAGATTCATTTAAAAAGGTGATAATGTACTGAGCTTGAAACCTGCCCGCTTAAATTAATCTTCTCCATCCAGCTCTTTATATTGTTGGACTAAACGCGTTAAAAAAAGGCAGTGGAATCGTCTTTCCAGTTGGAAAATTGCAGTCCTCTTTCTCTGTTTGCGACGAGATCCGTCTCTGCAGCTTATCGATAAAGCTGCAACCTCATCCACACCCCAGTCAACCAGGGAGCCATTGTTAAAAGGTTAAATGAAAGTCAACCCTCAAGATAGGAGCCGCGCGTTCTCCTTCAGAGATCTATTTTCAGAAATACTGCGGGCACATTATTGGCACTGAATTACTTTGGAGTGGTTTACTATTACAGGGTTGGAAGGAGCTGCCAATGGCAGCCCATTATCACACTTGAACACAAAGAATATTTCGTGAATACGCATTGCATCGTGCAAAATGCAAGGCTAACGATGAGTCAGCATCACTGTTTCCTGATGGAAATAAAAATAGTTATCATTTTACTCCAGCAATCCGGAGTCTCCAACCTAAATCGGGAGCATTGGCATGTATGTAGCGGAAACTCAAACCTTGGGTTTATGATCTGAAAAGAGGGACTATGACAAAGCAGATTCTTTACACGCAAGGTGTTAGTAGCGAACTTTCCACTGTACCAGCAGCCTTCACAGCCCCCAGCGGAAACAGCACCGCACTGGTAGATTCTTCAGCACCTGCAAGGTGAAGAGTGTAAATGTATAGGAGTGTTCTATGAGTGTCACAAGGAGAGTGCTACCTCATGCACAGGAGGATTGAGGATGAAGTGACTAGTGAGGGGGGTCAATGAAATGGAGTGGAAATGCAGCGTGAGGGATGGGACCTCAGGACAGATTGATGGGACAGAGATAGGGATCTGATGGGGAATGCTGTGGGCCTTTAAGGGAAGTGATGGGGACTGATGAGTAAGTGATTTGGGTCTGATGCTGATGTCAGGGGTGACTTAGAGAGGAGATCACGGGTGAACTTGCAGAATTTCTCACCCACCTTCCTTTCAGGGGCTGATAGAGGCTGCAGGGTGGAGTGATTTCTGTCTCCATCAGAGAAGGAAGGAGAGGGATGAAGGGCAACCTGCTGGGACCTCTGCTTCACAATAACCTCTGCTCTTTCTCTCTTCTTGCTCCACTTGCATGGAATTCTCTTCCCCTGGACATTCGAGAAACAGTCCATACGGATTTGTTCAAAACAAAACTAAAAGCCTACCTCCTCGCCTCAGAGTTACCCTCTTAACCTGCCTCTCATCTGCCTGCTAGCTAACTTGTTGCCCTTGCTTCTAACCTGCCTCTGCCCCTCACTTCCTCTGCCTACCCTCTAGCACTTCACCCATCATGGCCACATCCCAAGCACAGCTGGCTGTACCGCCTACCTGCACTTAAAAATGTCCAATGTTGGGTGAGCTTATTCTAGGTATTTCCATTTATGTATTCACCTCGGTGACTGTTGCATTTACTCCCCTCCACAACCTGGTCAGAATGCCCCTCAAAGTCACCCCATTGTAAGAAGCTCACTGATTTCTTATCTAATCTACGTTCTTTTGTGATCAAAAGAGCATTGTTTCTCCTGTATATAAATAAAATAAATAAATACAAATTAATGAATAAATACAGTTGCCTGGTACCTTAAGGGTAACAATGACATGATATGATATGATATGGTAGTTTATTTATATAGCGCCTATACACAATGTGTTTCAAAGCGCTTCAAGGCAAGGGAGGGAACAAGGGAAAATACAATGACATTCTTACAGGCCATGAACAGTAAGGATGTGAAATTAACTATCGTACTCGGCCTGACAACATTTCAGTGCAAGAGCTAAGACATAGATAAGGAAGGGAGGGGGAGAGTGGGAAGGAAATGGAAACAGTCAGGCGACTACCGTACTAGGCCTGACTACATTTCAGATAGTGCTGGAGGGGGCAGTGGGGAGGAAAAAAACAGTAATGAGAGAGTGGAGGAAACAGATGAGGGTGCTATCATATTAGGTCCAGGGACAATTCTGATAGAGTATGTGCATAGAAGAAAGTAAGGGGAGGAGATAGGAAAAGGGAGAAGGGAAAGGAGGCGAGAACAGAGAGTAAGCAGTCAAAAAGAGTGGAGAAGCAAGAGTGGAGAGCGAATACAATTGCAGAAGTCAGTAGTAACACATAATATTGCAAGCCAGGATACAAGATGAAGATGGGAACAGCATGATTCAGGGCCACCATGAGTGCAAGATGCAAAGGAAGTCCAGCATTAGAGTTGAGAAAGAGTGACGTACCGTTAATGAATAAAGTCCATAAAAGTCAAATCCAGCATTGGCCACAAGACGGTGATGATGAAACCAGAATGTATCAGGACAGACGCCTGCAGAAGTAGGCTGGAGGACGTTGAGGGGGAGCAGGGTAGGAGAATCAAGCAAAACAGACAGCACCTGTGTGCGAAAAGGGAGAGGGGCACAAGGGATCATCACAGGGGGACCAGAGGGGGTGGCGATGGCCTGTGGGGACAGAGGGGGTAACACATGTTGGTGCATGCTTACCTGCTATCTGAGCAGGGGGTTGGGCCCTGGGTCCTCCTGGTCTGAACAGGTCCAAACAGGAATTGCCCTTTTCTCCGTCTGCCCTTCACTTCGGACGCCCGGGTGAGAGATGCCCTTGATGTAAGAGTTAAGAGCAGGAAGGAAGAGGCAGGGCTAAGAAGGTGGGTGGTGCTTAGACCAGATGACCTAGATCTACTTGCATCTGCTCCCCATCTGCAAAGGAAAAGAGGCTGGAGGGCTCCTTAAGTAGGGAAACAGAGCGGCAAGCAGGAAGGCACCAGGTGGGCGGGGCTTGCTAAGTGGTGAAAAAGAGCGGCAAGCTGGAAGGCACCAGGTGGGTGGGGCTTGCTAAGTGGTGCAAAAGAGCGGCAGGCAGGATGGCACCAGGTGGGCAGGGCTTAGGCTAGGTGACCTAGATCCACTTGCACCTGCTCCCCATCTGCAAAGGAAAAGAGGCTGGAGGTCTCCTTAAGTAGGGAAACAGAGCGGCAGGCAGGAAGGCACCAGGTGGGCAGGGCTTAGGCCAGGTGACCTAGATCCACTTGCACCTGCTCCCCATCTGCAAAGGAAAAGAGGCTGGAGGGCTCCTTAAGTAGGGAAACAGAGCGGCAAGCAGGAAGGCACCAGGTGGGCGGGGGTTGCTAAGTGGTGAAAAAGAGCGGCAAGCTCATGGGGCCCTGCCCTCATGGGGCAGGTGGTCAAGCTCGCAGATCTTTATGGGTCTGATGAGTTCCTGCAAATTGGAATAGTTAACTGCCCGCTAGTAATGAAGGAGAAAGGTTGAGGTCAGCAGCTAGGTTAAATGAATAAATACATAAATAAATAAATAAATAGTTTGGGACACTTAGGGCATCATCACGAGTTGGGCGGTATCACGGCTGAGATACCACCCAACATTATTTGCGTTAGCTTCCACCCGGTATTACTGCCGGACCACTGCTGGGCGCTAACCGTTACTCCCCATTCCCCATTGGGTTCATTGGACCCAATGGGGAATTTTTGGCACAATTGCCACGTGGTAATACTGCTGGCGGTAATTGCACCAAAAATGGGCATTTATTTACCTGGCGTGTTTACCCCCCGCTCTGAGCTGTGGGTAAACACACCAGACTCTGTTACCGCTGCATTTAAGGGCTACCGCCCAACTTGTGATCAGGCCCTTTGGGGCCACATTACGAGTTTGGCTGTATTACCCCTGATGTATTAAATAGCAATACAAATCAGGCCTCTAATCCTTTTCTTTGTGCAAGGAACTGTCCTCTTCATTACGCTGGTCTTGTGAGGTGAGTATCACCTGCTATCGATGGAGATTTGATATATGAAATATTGCATTTCAAGCACACGCTGGACATTGTAAGGACTATGTGACTCCCTTTGGGTTGCTTATTTTTTCTATTTTTATGAACATGGTTTTCCAGTTTTGTTGAATCCTTTTTTGAACATATTTTCACTTTTTTTATTTCCTTGTAGTCACATAGAAATCATGTAGCATACATTTTGAAAATACTGAGGGTCGGCATCTCTTGCATTGAACAATGTAAGCAATGTGATCTCAATAAGACACAGTGGAATATGTAGGTGGAGCACCTTATCTGACTGCTTTGGGGGTCCACCCTTCTGGTTCCTGCACTTAGATATGAACAACAGGCCAGTCCTCAACATGCCCTGTTTACAAATGTCCTTATGGAGCACTGGTCTCGCGAGAGCAGCTCTGGACATCTTCTCGTGAGACTTCGGGCGCACGAGTGCTGTGGCGACCAAACAGGAAAATAGCGGGTGAGATATATGAATAGAACGCTTATTATTCAGAAGTGACCAAGTGAAACCCCGATGGCGCTGAGAAAAATCATATTATACAAGGCCCACACAGGGCACTTAGGAAACAACATGACGAGTCGCAGGATAAGGGAACCATACTGGTGGCCCTGCCTGTACCAGGATATAAAGAATATGAGGGAAAAATGCCACAAGTGTTTAAACAGCTACAAAAGAATGTAAGTGAGGCAGGCTATGATTGATCCAAAAGAAATCCCACAGGGTGTGTGGCAGAAGTCGGAGTTGGACTTCATAGGCCCCTTGCAAGTCATGAAATCAGAGCACAAGTGCGGAATAGTAATCATAGATTATTTATTGAAGTTGGTAGAGACTTAATTTGGGCCTGATATCACCACGATGACGCTGATTGACTTCCTCAAGTCGCTGTTTCAAAGAGATGGTCTACCAAAAGAGATAGTGACCAACAACAGAGTCCAATTGACTGCATCTCTTTGGGTCCATTGGTACATCAGAATAAGGAGGCAGACCAAATGGTGGTATTCTTTCTTAAAAAATCTTTTTATTTAAATGAAAGAGAAAAAGCCTGTCTATCCTTATCAAAAAGGGTTTGCCCTACATAACACAAAATTAACTAGGGTGCTCGTCGTCGTCACATTCACGAACCAGCCACCCTGACAATAATTCCTGACAAACTGGAAACAGAATATTAGTCCAAACTTTTTCCTATACAGTTGTGAAGGGGAAGTGGGGGCTTGAGGGGGGTCCCCCTAAATTAAACAAAACAAAGTTAACATTTCTAAGTAAATTACCTCGTAGTGATTACTTACGACAAAATTACATGAAATCACATTCACATATAGAGCATATAAGCCATGCCTTAAAGTGACTACTTCAGAGTTCTTAAAACTGCACAAGTTTAGCATTTGTTTCACATATTTTGTGAGGAAGCTTTCCGTGACCTATGAGCTCTATTTGTTCCACTTTGATGCTAGGAGCCGTCTTTTAACAAGGAGAGTGGTGAGATGGCTAACCTGTTGCCTTTGCCCGCCAAGTCTGTCTGGTTCAGAGAAGACATTTTCAAATGAAGAAACTTGAATTCCTTGCATTGTCACTGGCCATCACAGAGAAATTCCATGGAGGTCTCCATGGCACCAGTTTACAGATACCAGCCCGTTAGTATTTTTTCTAAACTCAGTCAATTTGAATGCCAATGGACATTGGTGGATAGCTAAACTTTCAGCCTCCAGCCAGTGAGTTTTTGGGTTCTGCCTGACATTTCTGCCAATTATGAGGCTGACTTGTTTCACAACCCCTTAATGGGTTGAAATTATGGAAAAAGGTCCAAAATGGCCAATTTCTTTGAGGCATGATTTGGGCCATTTTGCCAAACCTACCCTCTAATTATGAACTCTTGTATCATCCTAGACTAGTAAACATCGACACAGATTCTCTATCTTTTCAACCTCGTCATCCTGACTAAGCATGGAGGGACGGTTTGGCTAGCTCAAGCTTTCTGGGTATTTCAAGGTAAGAGGTTCTATTGCAGGGGTCGCCATCCTTTACGTTAGCTAGAGCTACTTGTAGTGAAGACCAACAGTGGAGAGATACCAGCGGGTGATATCGGGGTGGGGATGTTTATAAACCTCTGAATTTTTACCAATATTTATTTGGCCCGATTATTTCCCCTCTATAAATAGATGGAATAACATATGCCTTCATGATTATATTAAGAACTTCAAAAACCTCTTTGTTGCATTATTATTTATTAGTAGCTGTCTCATAAAAAGACAGATATTTGTTGGACTACCACACAAATATCCTGTAATTTATGTGCCCCTTCCTTTGCATTTTATGCAGGCTCTCTACATGCTGGGCACACTATTGTTTTCCAAATGTGCATTTCAGACTTACATAAAAAAACAAAAGTAATTTCCAAACTGAAAAATGCTGCCTGCGTTCACTAGTGTTCTTTGAAATATTTTTTTTTTGTCAGACACCACACATACTCTGTTATTTGTGTGCCCCTCTGTGTTTCAGCACAGGTTATATGTATAAAGATGTTATATGCTTGTCAAACTGGTTAATCACAAATAAATACTTCTGTTGTGCTGATGGCTTTTTAGGAAATTAGACTGTGGGTTCATGAGTGCCAACGTTTGATTTTCACTACATGGGCAGAAATATCTCCACCTCCACCCTGAATATAAGCAAGCAACCAGCCCAACCCATCCCCTGGCCAACCACCACTGGCCATTTGCCCTTAATGTTTCCAAAAAAGTGAATGGTGGGGGGAGATAGGTGATAATAAACACATGGAAACTCAGCACACTTCATACAGGTTCTGATGCACCCCCACATCTCAAGTGTCCTATGGCCTTTCTTTCCTCCGGTAGAAGGTAGGACAGCAGCCATGACTGTTTGTTTGGGATCTATGTGATCACTGCGCCGCCCGCAACTGCGACGCCGAAAATGCTGATGGCAGTTACGGCGCGGCGCAGTGTTCATATGGATCACTGTGCCCCCTCCCAGACCCCCCCAAGCCCAACACAAACACACTTACCTTTAGGGCGGCACACTTCTGCGTGTGTCGCCCGCACTCTGCGATCCCTGCAGTGTCAGCTCCTCCCACTAACGTGGGTTGGAGCTGACGCCACAGGGTGCTTTTCATATTATATTTTCTTAACATTTTTTTTAACGTGTCCCCCGCTTTCCAAAATGGTAAGCGGGGGACACCCCTTCAACCCCAGACCCCCATTACTGCGCCCAGGAAGAGCGGGGGACACCGCCGAAAACCTCTGCTCTGCTTGGGCACAGTAAATTTCACATTTCAATACAAATCGGAGAATTTATGATGGTGAGAGGAGTTATGTTGCTAGCAATCATCAAAGGTCAACAGACTTTGGGGGGCAATGACAGTAATCATAGATGATGACGCACTTGAACGAGGTATGAGAGAACTATTCTCAACATCAGCAGTAACTATGGGTGAAATGGTGTTCACAGCAGCCCCAAAGGCAGTAACAATGTCATCTGCACATAATATATGACTGGCATGTTAATGGGCTTCCCTCCGCTCACCATAACCTCGTGGACTGCAGTGATTTGCAGTCCCTCTGCCGGGAAAGCAAAACAGCAATGTTTACAGTGTTTGTTTGCCAGCAGGCTTTCTAATTCCTGGCTGTGTCGTGGGGGCGCACAAGGCCATCTGTGGTACTACTGGCGGCCACAGAAGCAGAACGTGATATTGACATCTGTCAGTGTATTTGCAAGCAGCTCCATGTGGCACATCAGCCAAGCTCCCTGCGGGCAAGCAGGAAGACCAGGGTTCGGTTCCTGACCACAGAGTAGCAGCAACACACAACCATAAACAATTTCACCTTAAAGTTTTTATTTTTCAGTATTTCCAGCGTGGGCGACTGAAGAGGCTTAGGCGAGCTACTGGTAGTTCGCGATCGACCGTTTGGCGACCTCTGTTCTATTGTATTCAATGTGGAGAATTGGCACAAGTGAACGCTGGAACAGTAGAGCTCCATTCTGTTCCGGAGTAAATACATGATAAGGAATTCAGATTTTCAGAAATGTAATAAAATCAAGAAAGATGTGCAAAAAACATTTAAATGGACTTCTCTAAGTTGGATGGAAACATAAAGAGCAGATCTTTTCCTCCTGATCAGCCACATCTGAGTGGTGAAACGTCTATAGGGCGGAGGACAATAATCTGGTTACTATTCAGAGGGAACTACAATAACAATGAAGCATTTTGATACTGTTCTCGGATGAGGACAGAGGACAACAAGCAACTCAAGAATCTATTCAGAGAGAACTAAAATTATTGACCAACAAATTGATAATTTTTCAAAGGAATTCATGAGGCAAACTCTAAGGAAGGAAATGATGATAAACTAATGGAGCAAAACTCAGAGGGCAAAATACACTAATAAACTGATATATTGTCAAAGGAATAAATGAATTAACCACTAAGTGTAAAAATGATGATAAATAGCATAATTGATGATGAATTAACGGAGCAAAAATCAAGGATTACAATGAGGACACTCATGTAAGAATGTTATGCAGTATGAAATAGTTTGACTAAGGACATTATCCAAGGCAACAGGAGACTACTAATACCAAGAACAGCTGATGAAAAGAAAAAAAATTCTTTTGGTTGGTTGTTTGTTTTTCAATTAACATATTTAGAGATTAAGAACATACTATCATATTTTTCATTGGCGCAATGAGTTTTTTCAATGTTATTATAAACAATTCAAATAAACAATTAAAATTGTAAACTGTATAGCTGCAGTTCTTGGCTGGATGAGATTTGTCCTGTTTTTACAGTGCTACCCTGGCCATGTTCTACAGATTTTCTCCGACCATGATGCTGTGGAGCGCTGTACTTGGGGGAAATGTCCTTGTGTGGTAGTCTTATTTTCACAATGTTTCTTCATAGCTGCATGTGCTCTTTGATATGTTTCTCTTTGTTTCTTTTAGGTATTCAAGACTTTCAGATGACTCTGCAAAGATAAGATGTATCTGCTTGGCTTGGGTAATGTGTCCGGGACGGATTGACTTTGGGACACGGATGGGGGGTATTGAGGTGTGAAATTATTATATCTGCTCATACGTGTGTTGCTTTAGCTTTCTTTATTGCACAATTCCCCCCATCGAAAATGGGTTATAACAATTATTTATTTATTTATTGTTCGCTTGGTAGGCGCTTATACAGCAAGTAAATTCTGTTTCAAAGCGCCCACAGGGCAAATTGGATGGTACATGAGGATGAGAAACATTAAAATACATACAAACATTAAATACAGTGGGGGGAAACAAACCTACTATGCCTTGTGAGTGTTCAGAACCTGCACGTGAGGAAGGGAGGGGGAACGGGGGTAGGTGCTGGGGTGCTTGTGGGTGAGCAACAGGTGAAGTGCAATGACTGGTAAGTGGGAGCGTCCAGGATGGAGGGTGTGCCGAGGCAAGTGCTGAGGCTAGACAGAAGCTGGGGGCGATTCTGTGTGGGAGGTCAGGGCCTCGAGGATGCATAAGGGCCCTGGACACCAAACAGGGAACTGTGAGATTAGCAGAGGAGAGAAGGCGGGGAAGAGGAGGTAAAGAGCAAAGTCTTGAGGAGCTTCTGGAATTTTAAAAAGCCCTTCTCAAGACGAAGAGGGAGGGGGAGCCTGTTCCAAAGAAGGGAGCCAGCTGAGAAAAGATATCGACCTCCTGCCCTCTGTTTAGCAAAACGCTTTACACACAAAGAGTTGGTGCCAGAGGAGCGCAGAGGTCTAGAGGGGGAATATCTAGTGAGTGAGAAGTGCAGATAGTGTGGTGACCGACCCCAGAAAGCCTTGTGGATTATAGAGAGGGATTTGAATTTAATCTGTGACGCAACCGGGAGACAGTGAAGACATTTTTGGGCAGGAGAGATGCAGTGTCTGGGCCTGAGGCCAAGGATAAGTCTCACTGCCCTATTCTAGATTAGCTAAGAGGTTGCAGAGTGGAAGAAGGTAGATTCAGGCGGAGGCTATTGCAATAGTGAAGCCTAGAGAGAAGCAGGGCTCGGGTAACAGTGAGCTACTGGGGCAAGGTAAGAAAAGAGAATTCCTTTGAGAAGGAATAGCTGAAAGTGGGACATATTGGCAATATCCTGAGTGTGAGGGAGGAGAGAGAGGAGTCGAAGATGACTCCAAGGTTTCTGGTTTCAGAAGAAGGAGTAGGGGGTGAGCCCATGGAGGAAGGCCAGAGTGAAGAGAAGAAGTCAGGAGCAGGGGTCTCAATGGGCAATATCTCAGTTTTGCTAGAATTGAGGCAGAGATCATCTGAAGTGCACCATGCGCATACCTCTCAACTCAAATGCTTTTGCCGGGTGTCACCCACCCTGCAAGTATTTCTATCACCTGCCAACCTCACCTCCCGCTAATATAAGTCAATGGCCTTTCACTGACCAAAAACAAGATCAGGGTTTGGCACCCGCCCACGGGCCACAAAACGCTGAGAGCTACGCATGCGCAGTGCAAAACGCTCCGTGCACACTCTTCACTGTCACACTTTCCGCCCGTCCTCCACGTCAGCTCCCACGGCTCCCTTGGGAGTCCCTCACAGTGATGTGGTGTGAGGCGGAACTCATCTCTTAAAGGAGCTGACGCTACACCGCCATACACTCACCCCTCCTCCAACATCATTCTGCTTCATTGATATGCTATGATAAGTCATTTATAACGCGCCTGTACACAAGTTTTTCTAGGTGTGACAAGACAAGGCAGGAAAGACAGAGGGAGGATGAGACAATGATCTTACTATGCTTTCTGTCATTTAGATTGTGCAAATGCGAGAACAAGAAGTGCAAGGGGAAAGGGAGGGGGAAGTGCAAGGGAGAGGGGAGGGGAAAACAGGGCAGCAAAGCTCTGAGTAAGTGCAGCCAGGGAAGTGCGGCTCTGAGTAGTGCAAGGAGAACAAGGGACTGTAGGGTTACAGTTACAGCCCTTTAGTGTGTGGTACCCCCGGGGGCAGTGACAGGACGACTGATCAAGAAAGAGCTTGGTACCCAGTGAGACTCTGAGGGTAGCAAGGAACCATTCGGTACAGCAGACAGGAAGAGGAAGGTTTTGAGCTACTACCGGAACTTCAGGTGGTCCAGCTCAAGTATGAGATGGGCAGGGAAGCCATTCCAGAGGGAGGTACCTGCAGAGGAGAGATCTATCCACCACTCTCTGCCTGGAGAAGCGTCTTACCATTCGAGAGTTGGAGGTAGCTGAGCGAAGAGCTCAAGAAGGAAGGTATTTTGGATATGAGTACTGGATGTAGTGCGGGCCCTGGCCCAAGAAAGCTTGTGGATAATGCAAAGGGTCTTGCACTTTATCCTTGCAGCCACCGGAAGCCAGTGGAGAGATTTTAGGGCTGGAGAGATACAGCCCCTGGGCTTGAGGCCACAGATAAGACTAGTAGTCCTGTTCTGGATTAGTTACAGGGGGCGGAGAGTAGAGGAATGCAGATTGAGAAAGAGGCTGTTGCAGTAGTACAGCCTATAGAGATCCAGGACTCTGGAGACAGCGAGCTTCTGGGGGAAAGTGAGAAAAAGAAGAGTCCCTTTGAGGAGCTGCAGCTGGTAGTGGGACTTCTTGGCAACGTCCGAGATGTGAGGAGAGAATGAGAGAGTGGAATCGAAGATGACACCAGGATCCCAATGAGAAGGATCTTTGTTTTACTGGCATTAAGGCAGAGATCTTTGGAGGCACACCAATCCTGAATCATGGATAGTCAGAAATGAGGGAGGAGAGGAGGCTGAGGGGAGACTGAAGGAAAGCTGAGTGTCTTCCGCATAACACTGAAAGTTAGAGGAGAAGGTAAAGTTCAGGTGAGCCAAAGGGGCCAAGTAGAGGTTGAAAAAAAAAAACAAGGGTAGAGCCCTGGGGACTGCCACAGGTATAGAGAGAGGTGGCAGAGAGAAAGGGTCCAAGTTGGACCTGGGAGGGGCAGTCCAAGAGGAAGGAGGTCAGCCACTCCTGAGCCTGACCGGTGATACCCAAGTTCTCACAGAGTCGATTGATCAGGATGGTGTGGTTGACAGTGTCGAAAGCAAAGGAGGATGAGGACAGAAGGAATGCTGGAATCAAGGTTCAGGAGAGCAGTTTCCATGCCTCTGGCAGCTCTGAAGCCAGACTGATGGCCATTGAGACAACCAACAGATTCAGTGTGGAGAGTAAGCTGGGAGATGGCCAGCTTTTCCAAGAGTTTGCCCAGGAAAGGTGTGATGGAGATTGGGCGATTGCCACACCCGGCCATTTATCTGGTGTATACCCACGATACACTGCTCCATTAACATGATTAAACTGTTGCAGAGCACACAGTTAAAAATAAAAGTCAGAATTATGAATTGGATATCTGACATTAATACGCTGCCTTGTTATATATTGTTCTGTGCATTAGATGCTCAGCTGGCACATGCAGACCCTCCCTGCGCGTTACAATCACAACCAATTTTCTTCTTTCATTTTGTGTTTAAGGGAGAGGTATGTGTGGCACAGGGAAATAACTGGCTTTGCATCTGTGGACTGGATCAACGGGTACCAAGGCACAGCTTTGATTTCTCATGGCCTCTTATGCCTCATATCTGCCAGACTCAAAATGAAGATAAAAATAAACAGTGGGACTAATATCTTGTTGGACTTTCCCAGATGTGCAGGCGAGGAGGTGTGAAGTCGAAGTGAGAAACTCCACATGAAAAAGCTGGGCCCAGGAACGAGTAGGAGATGGAAAGAGGCTGTGTGCAGCAAAGACTAGCGTGGGAGCCCACTAGCCAAGCAGCGGTAGCGCTGGGGTGGCAGTGTATAATCACTTTAACCTTCTTGCACATTCAACTTTGGAAAAGTTTCCTGATTTGAAAACAGACTGGCAGTTTCACCCAGAGCCAAATTCAACACGCGTTCATGTTTGTGGTCCGTTAAAGAGCAATGAATTTAAAGATGCAAGTATGACTTTTATGGGCATAAAGCAGATTGAAGAAACATGCGACCCAGACAGATGTTATGCCACTGGCTGTATCCTACAGAATCTGAAGGCCAATAGCAGCTTGCTTTATTTTGATGGAAAGGTTTTCCTGAATATTTCTTAGGCACTGGACTATCCACCAGGAAAAAGGAAACATTTTAGTGGGTTTGCAGTGTTTGTATTACCTGTGTTTTTCAAGTGCCATTTATTTGTCTTGTTGTCTGTTGCTCCGGTGATAGGTCTGCACTTATATGTGTGTCTATCTAAAAATTGAGTGAAGCACATGAAGGGCTGGAGGTCTCCTTAGGCCAGGCAGACAAGCGGCTACTCCTGTTGGCAAGAGACAATGCAAGAAGCCAAGAAGCAGGGCATTCAGGGGAGAAATGGCTGAGGTCTGCTGCATTGTATTGTATTGTAGTCGCCATTTATATAGCATCTTTTCCCACTACTATAGTCTCAACGTGCTTCTGTGGGGACGCGCTCGGGGACCTTAGTCCAGAGTATGGGAAGGCTTAGCATGCGTGTATGCATTTTGGCCATGATAAGGAGTTAGGTGGGCTGGCCGGGGTCCAGTAAGCAACCCTAGAGACCAGGCATGTGGACGGATGCTGAGGGACTTGGGATAGTGTGTGAGTGCAGGAGACTCTGTATGTGTCCAGCTGGACCGAAATTCTGTCATACATCATCACTGTATTCTGATGGCAGAGGTGTTGAGACTTAGTCTGGTCTAAGGGGGGCAGAGCTTTATGTGCCCAGCCAGAACGAATTTGAGGTAGTTTGTTGCTGCTTTCTGTTGCAGGAGTGTGGGTAGCCATGCCTGCAACAGATGTCCAACAAAGTGCTGCATTTATACGTACCTTGATGCTCAGACGGAGCTTTGTTATTGGCCCCGCTGTTTGGTCAGATTCTCTGTGTAAGGGAGTCCTCTAGGCCCACTAGCGGGGTCGCATAATAGGTCTTCTAAGAGTCATGAACAAGCGTTCATAATGCATTCTCTATGCGAGTTGGACCGGTTGTCTTATTGTATTATAGATGCGATACCAAGGCTAGCCGCTTATCTTTAGTTGCAATTCGCTGGCAATACTCATACATATAAGCGCAGTAGACTGGCTAAAATGCTGGGTGTTCTTGGTGTAATGAGAGAAGTCAGTGCGGCAGATGAGGCAGATGAGGCATCCTAATACCGGCAATGGCATATTTAGGCTTTATGCTGCCCTAGGGCCAAATAAGTGAATGCCCCACAAACTTTACCTCTCTGCTAGACTCTGCACCCTTACCAGATACTGGCCCTTCAAGAACTCTGTCCACGTTGTCCAAACTATTCCCGTTCGCTCCCATTTTGTCCCCCATTATTAGCACCGTAACATTATAAGGACATGTTTAAGGTTGCAGGAATAAGAAAGTCACTGCTTCCTCGATTAATTCAAGCCTGTCATCTTCTTTGTTATGCTAGTTGAAAGAGTCTCTTCAGATCTCTGCTGCCCAGGATTTGGAGAAGGCAGTGTGTTCTACATTTGAGTGCACTACAGGTAATTTTTACGGCAAAGTGTCTACTTTCGACTAGGTCTGAAAATAATCTTTTTTAAAGGAAGCGATAAGAACATAAGCTGTCTGCCAGCTGGACACAAGTGAGAGAAGGTTGGAAGGTCAATGAAATAGATTGGAAATGCAGCGTGAGGGATGGGACCTCAGGACAGATTGATGGGACAGAGATAGGGATCCGATGGGGAATGCTGAGGGCCTTTAAGGGAAGTGATGGGGACTGATGAGTAAGTGATTTGCGTCTGATGCTGATGTCATGGGTGACTTAGAGATGAGATCACGGGTGAACTTGCAGAATTTCTCACCCTCCTTCCTTTCAAGGGATGATAGAGGCCGCAGGGTGGAGTGATTTCTATCTCCATCAGAGAAGAAAAGAGAGGGATGAAGGGCAACCTGCTGGGACCTCTGCTTCCAAATAACCTCTGCTCTTTCTCTCTTCTTGCTCCACTTGCATGGAATTCTCTTCCCCTGGACATTCGAGAAACAGTCCATACGGATTTGTTCAAAACAAAACTAAAAGCCTACCTCCTCGCCTCAGAGTTACCCTCTTAACCTGCCTCTCATCTGCCTGCTAGCTAAGTTGTTGCCCTTGCTTCTAACCTGCCTCTGCCCCTCACTTCCTCTGCCTACCCTCTAGCACTTCACCCATCATGGCCACATCCCAAGCACAGCTGGCTGTACCGCCTACCTGCACTTAAAAATGTCCAATGTTGGGTGAGCTTATTCTAGGTATTTCCATTTATGTATTGTGCTCGGTGACTGTTGCATTTACTCTCCTCCACAACCTGGTCAGAATGCCCCTCAAACTCACCCCATTGTAAGAAGCTCTCTGCTTCCCGTCTAATCTGATTTCGTATATATTGTATGTTCTGTTGTGATGAAAAGAGCTTTGTTCCTCCTGTATATAAATAAAATAAACAAATACAAATGAATAAATAAATAAAATTGCCTGGTACCTTAAGGGGAGCAATGACATTGGGCAGGTGGTCAAGCGTATGGGTATGATGAGCTCCTGCAGATTGGAATAGTTAAGTGCCCTCGAGTAATCAAGGAGAAGGGTTGAGGTTAGTAGCAAGGTAACAAAAATGAATAAATAAATAAATAAATAAATAAATAAATAAATAAGGTATATGTCTCCACCCTGGGGGGGAAAAGGACACTTAGAGCCTCATCACGAGTTGGGCGGTATCCCAGCTGGGATACTGCACAACTTTATTTGCGTTAGCGCCCACACGTCTGGTGGTATCACCGCCAGATCACGGGTTGGGCGCTGACCATTACTTCCCATTACTTCCCATTCCCCATTGGGTCCATTGCGGAAATTGTGCCTGAAAATTGGCATTTTCCTGGCGTGTTTACCCCCAGCTCTGAGCTGTGGGTAAGCACGCCAGACTCGTGTTTGGTCAGACCCTTAAATGAGGCTGTAACGCTTTTACCATCGCATTTAAGGGCTACTGCCCAATTCGTGATCAGGCCCTTATGGCCATATTACGAGTTTGGCGGTCTTACCCCCTGATGGATTAAATAGGAATAAAAATCAGGCTTCTTATCCTTTTCTAGCAATCTTTGGTATTATGGATTTTGTGCTAGGAACTGTCATCTTCATTACACTGGTCTTGTGAGGTATACCTGCTATTGATAGAGATTTCATATATGAAATTCACCACACATTGAACATTGTGACTTCCTTTGGGTTTCTTAATTTTGGAATTTTTAGGAACACATTTTTTCCAGTTTTGTGGAATCCTTTTTTGAAAATGTATTTTGAACATATTTTCATTTTTTTGCATTTTCTTTCAGCCACATAGAAATGATGTAGCACACGTTTTGAAAATACTGAGGGTCAGCCAACTCTCTGTTACATTGAACAGTGTAAGCAGTGTAGGCTTGACGGTGGAATATGTAGATGGGACACCTTATCTGACTCATTTGAGGGTCCACGCTGTGGGTTCCTGCACTTAGATATGAACAATAGGCCAGTCCTCAACATGCTCTGTTTACAATAGTGCCCCAAATGTCCTTGTGGAGCACTGGTCTCGCGAGATTGGCTCTGGCCATCTTCTCGGGAGACATTGGGCACACGAGTGCTGGGGCGACCGTACTGGAAAGTAGTGGATGAGATACATGAATAGAACGCTTTTTATTTAGAGGTGACCGAGTGAAACCCCCAATGACGCTTAGAAAAATCATATTATACAAGGCCCATTCAGGGCACTTAGGAAACAACATGATGAGACGCAGGATAAGGGAACGATACTGGCGGCCCTGCCTGGACCAGGATATAAAGAACATGAGGGAAACATGTCACAAGTGTTTAAACAGCAACACAAGATTGTAAGTGAGGCAGGCTACGATTGATCCAACAGAAATCCCACAGGGTGCATGGCAGAAGTTGGAGTTGGACGTCATAGGCCCCTTGCAATCCATGAAATCTGAGCACAGGTACGGAATAGTAATCCTAGATTACTTATTGAAGTCGGTAGAGATTTAACTTGAGCCTGATATCACCACGATGACAGTGATTGACGTCCTCAAGTCACTGTTTCAAAGAGAAGGTCTACCTAAAGACGTAGTGACCAAGAACAGAGTCCAATTGACTGTATCTCTTTGGGTCCTTTGGTACGTCAGAATAAGGAGGCAGACCAAATGGTGGCATTCTTACAAATTATTTATATTTAAATGAAAGAGAAAAGGCCTGTCTATCCTTATCAAAAGGGTTTGCACTACCTAACACAAAATTAACTAGGGTGCTCGTCGTCCCAATCACGAACCAGTCCCCCTGACAATCATTCCTGCCAAACTGGAAACAAAACATTAATCCAATCTTTTCCTATACCTTTTAAATGGAACATTAGCGAGAAGATCTTTTTATTAGGAGGCATAGGTGATGATAACAAAATGGAAAATAAAGGATGAGCAGACCGGACCACACCTGGGGCAATTCTTCAACATGTGCAGAGACGACTGTTTAGAAAAGTGAGTCCAGTTCATGCCCACGTACACCGCGTGGGAATCAGTGGGGGGTGGCTGTAAATCAAAGGAAGAAGCAACCTTGACTAGGGCTTGAAACACTTTGTCCTCTTGACAGTCTGTTTGAATGTTGCAATTCCTGATCAGAATCATAGTTGAGGGGCTCAAGGCACAACTGGATAAGACGTTTGTTAAGTATGTAGTGAACCCTGGGTTTCGTCCTCCAGCTGGTTTATAACAGGCACTGAAAAGCAAAGATATTGAACCAGAGAGCTGAAAGGACGCAGATGAACAATCACCGTATCGCATGGTTTTACTGATGGAAATCCCTTCGAAATAATGTAGTTATGTACGGGGTTGATGGACAAAGGGCTGCAAGGGGGCAGGATTTGGGGTGGGGTAGTCATGAAGGGGAAATGGGGCATAAGGGGTACCCCCTAAATGAAACAAAACAAAGTAACATTTTGAAGTAAATTACTTTCAACAAAATTACATGATACCACATCCACATAGGAAAAGTGCTGAGCCATGCCTTACAGTGACTACTACAGATTTCTTAGAACTCCACAATATTAGCATTTGTTTCACATATTTTGCTAGGAAGATTTCTGTGAACTATGGGCTCTATTTGCTCCACTTTGATGCTAGTCACAGGGGTCTAGGAGCCGTCTATTAACAAGGAGAGTGGTGAGATGCCCAACCTGCTTCCTTTGCACGCCAAGTCTGTCTGGTTCAGAAAAGACATTTCCAATGAAGAAACTTGAATTCCTTGCATTGTCATTGGCCATCACAGAGAAATTCCATGGAGGTCTCCATGGCACCAGTTTACAGATACCAGCCCGTTAGTATTTTTCCTAAACTCAGTCAATTTGAATGCCAATGGACATTGATGGATAGCTAAACTTTCAGCCTACAGCTAGTGAGTTTTTGGGTTCTGCCCGACATTTCTGCCAATTATGAGGCTGACTTGTTTCACAGCCCCTAATGGGTTGAAATTAGAGAAAAATTTCTATTCTGCCAGATAAATGTCCAAAATCGCCAATTTCTTTGAGGTGTGATTTGGGACATTTTGCCAAACCTACCCTCTAATGATCAACTCTTGAATCACCCTAGATGAGTAAACATCAACACAGATTCTCTATTTTGTCAACCTCATCATCCT
This sequence comes from Ambystoma mexicanum, assembly GCF_040938575.1. Lineage (NCBI taxonomy): Eukaryota > Metazoa > Chordata > Amphibia > Caudata > Ambystomatidae > Ambystoma > Ambystoma mexicanum. The sequence continues at coordinate 459,730,322 of NC_090927.1, read as the reverse complement.
TACTAAGCATGGAGGGACGGTTTGGCTAGATCAAGCTTTCTGGGTATTTCAAGGTAAGAGGTCCTGTTGTGTTCAATGTGGAGAATTGGCGCAAGTGAACGCAGGAACAGTAGAGCTCCATTCTGTTCCAGAGTAAATACATGATAAGGAATTCAGATTTTCAGAAATGTAATAAAATCAAGAAAGATGTGCAAAAAACATTTATATGAACTTCTCTAAGTTGGATGGAAACATAAAGAGCAGATCTTTTCCTCCTGATCAGCCACATCTGAGTGGTGAAACGTCTATAGGGCGGAGGACAATAATCTGGTTACTATTCAGAGGGAACTACAATAACAATGAAGCATTTTGATACTGTTCTCGGATGAGGACAGAGGACAACAAGCAACTCAAGAATCTATTCAGAGAGAACTAAAATTATTGACCAACAAATTGATGTTTTCAAAGGAATTCATGAAGCAAACATTAAGGACAGAAATGAAGATAAACTATTGAAGCAAAAATCAGAGAGCAAAATACGCTAATAAACTGATATATTGTCAAAGGAATTAATGAATAAACCACTAAGTGTAAAAATGATGATTAATAGTATAATTGATGATGAATTAATGTAGCAAAAATCAAGGATTACAATGAGGACACTCATTTAAGAATGTTATGCATTATGAAATTGTTTGTCTAAGGAAATTTTCCAAGGCAACAAGAGACTACTAATACCAGGAACTGCTGATAAAAAGAAAAACACTCTTTTGGTTAGTTTGTTTTTCAATTAACATATTTAGAGATTAAGAACATACTATCATATTTTTCATTGGCAAAAGGAGTTTTTTCAATGTTATAATAAACAATTCAAATTATAAACTGTATAAATGCAGTTTACTGGAAAAACATGCAACAATACATATTTTTATGGAAACGCTTTTAGGACAATATTTCATTGCACTAGAAAAATTATTCTATTTTGTTCATCCTCATATCTATACAAATTCAGGAGAGTAGAAACTCAGGAAAGTCAGTTATTGTCGTTTGAAGGGGATGGAGCAGCTCTGGTTGGTCAGAGAAGGGAATTGTAAGCAGGAAGTTCAGGCTTGGCAAATTATACTCAGGCCAGTAAGCCACGCTTCTCAGCATTCTGAATTCTCATTAAGCCTGGGCCTGGATAATTTTTCCGTAGAGGGCAGCTTTTGAATTAAGCCAAAGTATGGCCAACAAATCAGTCAACAGGGAGAACAGCGGTGTAACTCCCCGTCCCTCAAAAGACTCTTTTGAAAGAAGCTAAGAAGGAATTCTCTGTTGTAACAAAAGGGTGGGCCTTTCCACCCCCACCCAAAGGCTCCACCACTGCCTTTCATTGATGGACCTGTAGGGTCCCCTTTACCACCGTTAACTACCCCAAATGCACTATATTGTCTGTGACCCCTGTGAGCCTATTTTTACAAAGCAACCCGTGTAGATTGTTTTCATGTTGCATTTGCGGTTTTTATATTGTATGTTTCTACGTGTGTGAAGATCTAATATGTTTAAATTCTAAACTGTAACATTAAAAGTAACATAGCCCATCCATAATTAACTACACTCGATGCATATGGATTTGCAACATTGTGCCCAGTTTGCTGCCATCCCTTTGTCATCTATATTGTGCACGCAACATGAAGCCCTCATAATAATGGGACCCTTCCTGATCACCCCAACACTTTCCGTCTGTTCTCTGTATCACCTCTCCCAATCCCCGTGGAGACACCTCACAGTGACATGGTGCAGGGTGGAACTCAGGACTTAAAGGAGCCAATGATACATCATCTCTTTTTGTCAAATACAATTCATATTGGTCAAATCTAGCCAGCGTAAAGTTCTTCCTGATTGGTCAACACCTGCCGCTTGACTGGTTGATGAATCCCTGTCTGTCCTCTTGGTCCAATGCTAATACTTGCTCTGGAAGATCTCTCTTTCTGACAGGACCTGTCAGACCGGGTTCTTGCATTGGCCAATCTGCTATTTGCGCTTCACATGTGGATCTTTGAAGTCTGGTTTGGATCTGGGAAATACTAAATCCCTTTGAAGAGCATTGTGTTGATATACATTGTTCTGCAGAGATTGCCTTTTCTCTTCTATTCTTAGCTGGATGAGATTTGTCCCCTCTTTACAGTGCTACCCTGGCCATGTTCTACACATTTTCTCCGACCGTGACAATGGTGCCATTGAATACCACTGTGACTTCTGTGGGAGCACTGTACTTGGGGAAAATGTCCTTGTGTGGTAGTCTTATTTTCACAATGTCTCTTCATAGCTGCATGTGCTCTTTGATACGGTTCTCTTTGTTTCTTTTGGGTTTTCAAGACTTTCGATGACTCTGCAAAGATAAGATGTATCTGCTTGGCTAATGTGTCCGGGAAGGATTGTTTTTGGGACACGGATGGGGGATTATTGGGGTGTGAAATGATATCTGCTCATACGTGTGTTGCTTTAACTTTCTTAATTGCTCTATTGCCTTCAAGAAAAATGTGTTATAACATTTATTTATTTATTGTATTTATTGTTCGCTTTTTAGGCGCTTATATAGCAAGTAAATTTTGTTTGAAAGCGCCCACAGGGCAAATGCGATGGTACATGCTGATGAGAAACATTAAAATACATACAAAAATTAAATACACTCGGGGGAAACAAACTTGTGAGTGTTCACAATGTGCCAGTGCAGAAGGGAGGGGGAATGGTGGTAGGTGCTGGGGTGCTTCTGGGGAGCAACAGGTGAAGTGCAATGACTGGTAAGTGCTAGCCTCCAGGACAGACCGTGTGCCGAGGCAAGTGCTGAGGATAGACAGAAGCCGGGGGTGATTCTGTGTGGGAGGTCAGGGCCCCGAGGAGGCATAAGGGCCCAGGACACCAAACATGCAACTGTGAGATTAGCAGAGGAGAGAAGGGGGGAAAGAGGAGGTAAAGAGGAAACTCTTGAGGAACCTCCAGACTTTTAGAAAGTCCTGCTCAAGGTGAAGAGGTAGGGGGAGACTATTCCAAAGAAGGGAACCAGCTGAGGAAAGCAATCAACTTCCTGCCCTCTGTTTAGCGAAATGCTTTACAAAGAGTTGGTGCCAGAGGAGCGCAGAGGTCGAGAAGGTGAATGTTTACTGAGAGAGAGTTGCAGATAGTGTGGTCTCCGGCCCGTGACAGCCTTGTGGATGATACTGAGGGATTTCAATTTAATCCGTGAAGCAACTGGGAGCCAGTGAAGACTTTTTAGGGCAGGAGCGATGCAGGCCCTGGGCTTGAGGCCAAGGATAAGTCTCACTGCCCTATTCTGGATTAGCTGGAGAGGTTGCAGAGTGGAAGAAGGTAGATTCAGGTGGAGGCTATTGCAATAGTCAAGCCTAGTAAGAAGCAGGGCTTGGGTAACATTGAGCTTCTGGGTGAAGGTAAGAAAAGAGAATTACTTTGAGAAGGAAGAGCTGAAAGTGGGACTTCTTGGCAATATCCTGAGTGTGAGGGAGGAAGGAGAGGAGTTGAAGATGACTTGAAGGTTTCTGGTTTCAGGAGTAGGATCGAGCCCATGGAGGAAGACCAGAGTGAAGGGAAGAAGTCAGGAGCAAGGGTCTCAATCGGCAGGATCTCCGTTTTGCTGGCATTGAGGCAGAGATCATTGGAAGTGCACCATGCGCATACCTCTCAACTCAAATGCTTTTGCCGGGTGTCACCCACCCTGCAGGTATCTCTATCACCTGCCAACCTCACTTCCCGCTAATATAAGTCAATGGCCTTTCACCGACCAAAAACAAGATCAGGGTTTGGCACCCACCCACGGGCCACAAAACGTTGAGAGCTACGCATGCGCAGTGCAAAATGCTCTGTGCACGCTCTTCACTCTCACACTTTCCGGCCATCCTCCACATCAGATTCCATGGGCACCTTGGGGATGCCTCACAGTGATGTGTTGTGGGGCGGAACTCAGTCCTTAAAGGAGCTTACGCTACACCAGCCACACACTCACCCCTCCTCCAACATTATTCTACTTCATTGATGTGGTATGATAAGTCATTTATAGCACACCTGTACACAAGGGTTTCTAGGTGCAACAAGACAAGGGTGGGAAGACACAGGGAGGATAAGACAATGATCTTACTTTGCATTGGGCCTCATTACGACCCTGGCGCTAATGGGTTAACAGCGCCGTAAAAGGCTGCGGCGCCGTTAACCCATTAGCACCTGATTACGAGGTCCCTTTGCGTGACCCGACCTTAACGGCTGGTCTACACCCGCTGCTAAATTAGGGACCCGCAAAGGGACCTTGGTGCTAAGTACGGTACCGCAATTTGCAGTACCGTACTTAGCGCCTTCCCCATTCCCATTGAGCCCTATGGGGCAAAAATGGGAATGGGGAAGGGCCATGCAGGAAGGGGGAATTACCGCCCCGCCAACCTTGTAATGGGGTGGTAATTCCCCCTTTCTCCATGGCGGAGTCGGTAAGTTACCGGCATGGACCATGGTGCTAATGGACCATGGGTCGTAATGAGGCCCATTGTGTCATTGAGATTGTGCAAGTGCGAGAACAAGAAGTGCAAGGATAAAGGGAGGGGGGAGTGCAAAGGAGAGCAGAGGGGAACACAGGACAGCAATGCTCTGAGTAAGTGCAGCCAGGGCAGTGCGGCTCTGGGTAGTGCAAGGAGAACAAATAACTGTAGGGTTGCAGTTACAGTCCCTAAGTTTGTGGTAGGCCCAGATGCAGTGCCAGGGTGACTGATAACGAAAGAGCCTGGTACCCAGGGAGATTCTGAGGGTAGACAAGCAACCAGTCGGTACAGCAGACAGGAAGAGGAAGGTTTTGAGATGCTTCCAGAACTTCAGGTGTTCCAGCTCAAGAGCTCAAGTTTTAGAGGGGCAGGGTGGCCATTCCAGATGGACGCACCTGCAGAGGAGAGCGATCTACCCCCCACTCTCTGCCTGGAGAAGCTTCTTACCCTTAGAGAGTTGGAGGTAGCTGAGCGAAGAGCTCGAGAAGGAAGGTATTTTGGAAGGGAGTATTGGATATAGTGGGGGCCCAGCCCCAGAAAGCCTGTGGATAATGCAAACGGTCTTGAACTTGATCCTTGCAGCCACCAGGAGCCATTGGAGAGATTTCAGGACTGGAGAGATACAGTCCCTGGAGTTGAGGCCACAGATAAGACTTGCAGTCCTGTTCTGAATTAGTTGCCAGGGGCGGAGAGTAGAGGAAGGCAGATTGAGAAAGAGGCTGATGCAATAGTCCAGACTAGAGAGAACCAGGGTTCTGGAGACAGTGAGCTTCTGGAGGAAAATAAGAAAGAGAAGAGTCCCTTTGTGGCGGTGCAGCTGGTAGTGGGACTTCTTGGCAATGTCTGAGATGTGAGGAGAGAAAGGGAGAGTGGAGTCGAAGATGTCACAAAGGTTTTTTGCCTCACAGGAAGGCAAAGGAAGAGGGCCCAAGTAGGCGGCCAGAGTGAGAGAGGGAAAGCAGGGACAGGGATCCCAATGAGAAGGATCTTCATCTTACTGGTATTAAGGCAGAGATCATTGGAGGCTCAACAATCCTGAATCGCGGATAGACAGTCAGGAATGTGCGATAGAGGAGAGGAGGCTAAGGGAAGCATGAAGCAAAGCTGAGTGTCATCCGCATAGCACAGAAAGTTAGATGAGAAGGTAGAGATCTGGTGAGCCAAAGGGGCCAAGATGAGGTTGTAAAACCAGGGTGAGAGGATAGAGCCCTGGGAAACACCACAGGTGAAGAGAGAGGTGGCAGAGAGAAAGGGTCCAAGTTGGACCTGGTAGGGGCGGTCCAAGAGGAAGGAGGTTAGCCACTCCAGGACCTGATCTGTGATGCCCAAGTTCTCACAGAGTCGATTGATCAGAATGTCGTGTTTAACAGTGTTGAAAGCAGAGGAAAGATCAAGGAGGCTTAGGACAGAGGGAATGCTGGAATCAATGTTAGAGAGCAGATCTTCACAGGTGTTCAGGAGAGCAGTTTCCGTGCCTCTGACAACTCTGAAGCCAGACTGATGGACATGGAGAAAGCCAACAGATTCAGTGTGGAGAGTAAACTGAGAGATGGCCAGCTTTTCCAAGAGTTTGCCCAGGAAAGGGCTGATGGAGATTGGGCGATTGCCACACCTGGCCCTTTATCTGGTGTATACCCACGATACACTGCTCCATTAACATTATTAAACTGTTGCAGTGTACACAGTTAAAAATAAAAGTCAGAATTATGAATTGGATATCTAACATAAATACGCTGCCTTGTTATGTACTGTTCTGTGCTTTAGAGGCTCAGCTGGCACATGTAGACCCACCCTGCACGTTATAATCTCAACCAATTTTCTTCTTTCATTTCGTGGTTAAGGGAGAGGTATGCGTGGCATGGAGAAATGACTGGCTTTGCATCTGTGGACTGGATCAACAGGTTACCAAGGCGCAGCTTTGATTTCTCATGGCCTCTTAAACCTCATATCTGCCAAACTCAAAATGAAGATAAAAATAAACAGTGGGACTAATATCTTGTTGGACTTTCCCAGATGTGCAGGCGAGGAGGTGTGAAGTTGAAATGAGAAACTCCACATGAAAAAGCTGTGCCCAGGAACGAGTAGGAGATGGAAACTGGCCGCGTGCAGCAAAGACTCGTGGGAGCCCAGCAGCCAAGCAGCGGTAACGCTGGGGTGGCAGCGTATAATCACTTTAACCTTCTTGCACATTCAACTTGGAAAAAGTTTCCTGATTTGAAAACAGACTGGCAGTTTCACCCAGAGCCAAATTCAATGCGCCTTTATGTTTGTGGTCCCTTAAAGAGCAATGAATGTAAAGATGCAAGAATTAATTTTATGGGTATAAAGCAGATTGAAGAAACATACAACCCAGACAGATAGTATACCACTGGCTGAATTCTACAGAATCTGAAGGTATATCATAGACCAATAACAGCTTCCTTTATTTTGATGGAACTGTATTTCCCGAATATCCACTACTGCTTTAGCTTGGTAATGCCATGTGGCAATACTTAAAAGCAGGTGGCCTTGTTTTTAAGTGTTTCCATCAATAAAATAAGGAACATTGCAGCTGTAACTTTTACAAGTGCTATTTATCTGTCTTGTTGTCTGTTGCTTCGGTGATAGGTCTGCACTTCTATGTGTGTCTATCTATCTAAAAACTGAGCGAGGAAAATTAAGAGGTGGAGTGCTCCTTACGCGGCTACTGTGGTTGGCAAGAGACAATCCATGGAGCCGAGAAGCAACACATTCAGGGGAGAAATGCTTAGCTCTGCAGCATTGTTTTCTATTGTAGTTGCCATTTATATAGCACCTTTTCCCATTACTATGGTCTCAACGTGCTTGTATGGGAACACACTCAGAGACCTTAGTGTGGGAAGGCTTAGCATGCGAGTATGCATTTTGGCCATGATAAGGAGTTAGGTGGGCTGGCAGGGCTCCAGTAAGCAACCCTAGAAATCAGGCATTTGGACGGATGCTGAGCGACTTGGCATAGCGTGTGAGTGCAGGAGACTCTTTATGTGTCCTGCCGGACCAAAATGTTGTCGTACAACATCGCTGTATTCTAATGGCAGAGGTGTTGAGACTTAGTCTGGTGTAAGGAGGTGAAAGCGTTATGTGCCCAGCCAGACCAAATTTGAGGTAGGTCTTTGCTGCATTCTGCTGCGTGTGTGTGTGGGTATCCATGCTTGCGGCAGATGTGCAATGAATTGCTGCGTTTATACGTACCTTGAGGCTCAGATGGAGCTCTGTTATTGGCACCGCTGTTTGGCCAGATTGTCTGTGTGAGGGAGTCTTCAAGGCCCACTGGCCGGGTCGCCGTAATAGGTTTTCTAAGAGTCATGAACAAGCTATCATAATGCATTCTCTATGCATGTTGGACCAGTTGTCTTACTGTGTTCTAGATGCGATATTCAGGCTAGCCGCTTATCTTTAGTTGCAATTCGCTGAAAATACTCATAAATACAGGTGCAGTAGACGGGCTAAAGTCCAGGGTCTTCTCGGTGTAATGAGAGAGGTCCGTGCGGAGGATAAGGCATCCTAATACCGGCGGCAGTGGCATATTTAGGCTTTCTGCTGCCATAGGCCCAAATAAGTGAATGCCCCCCCAAAATTTTCTCCACCTTTGCTAGACTCTGCACCCTCACCAGATTCTCCCTCTTCAACAAACTCTGTCCACATTGTGCAAACTACACCCCTTCACCCCCATGTTGTCCCCCATTTGAGAACCATAACATTGTAGTTAAGGTTGCAGGAATTAGAAAGTTATTGCTTCCTCTATTAATTCAAGCCTGTCATCTTCTATGTTATGCTAGTTGAAAGAGTGTTTTCAGATCTCTGCTGTCCAAGATTTGGAGAAGGCAGTGTGTTCTACAGTTGAGTGCACTACAGGTAATTGTTACAGCTAATTGTCTAACTTTGAGTAGGACTGAAAACAATCTTTTCGAGGAAGGGATAGGAACATAAGCTGTCTCCCAACTGGACACAAGTGAGAGAAGGATGGAAGGAGGAATTTTGGTTTCAATGCTAATATCTGATTTCTCTCACAAATTGCCTGCTGTCACTCTGAGTAGGACCTACACTGATCTGTAACATTAATGTAACATAACTAAATTTCTACATCCAGTCTTGTAAAATGCTAATGTTTTCATATGAAATATATGCAAGTGGTACAGGCACATCTTCTAAACATATTGAATAAAATGTACTCATCCCTCTTCTCATGGTTACAGCTCTGGTGTTAACTGGGGGAAAAATGGAAATAAGTCATGTTACCTGCTGAAGCCGATGTACCTCCAATCCCTTGGGCTGGAACGCCATTAATATATGGCAAAATCTCAAGTGAAATTTGTAAACGCTGCCTGGATGTACACACCTCAGTAGAGTAAAGATAGCTGGATAAGATTCTTGGAATATTTGGCTGTGCATTCTCACAGTGGAGTAATGGATAGGAGCAACCCTGAACATTCATGTGTGGGAAGCAACAGCATTCCTCGTAGCTGTATAATTCAGGCACCTTTTATAACCAATGAAGTGGTACACACTGTTTACATCATTGCAATTTGTAGAATTTTTCAAAATACCCAACATTGCAACAGTAAAATTGAGCAATGGATCGGGCGTTCCAGCACAATATTACCTTTGTGGGTGTGGTTTAGGCTAAGCTTGTGTTTAAGGTAATTTAAAATGTTTGTTAACTCTGTAGAGTTGGTTGGACTGTACAAAACATAGGAACATTTGAGATTTGTGGGTATAGATATAGATGTCGTTTGAAGTACTGTTTCACAGTAAAAGTCCTACCTTGTATTGTATTTAAAATATAAGCAATGTAAAGATTACTTACAAACATCACAGTTATGCATTGTGTTGCATAGTTTGCAGTTGGTTGTAATGGTGGTACTGAGCGTGCAGCAGACTGTTATCAAAGACACATGATAAACACAGCAGGGATGCCATTTGCTTGCCTAGCACTGAGCAGCTTCTGTAGAGATGGCTGAATGAATATCTTTATGAGACACTGTGATGATATTATATATATATATTTGATCTGTAAATAGTTCTCTGCCCATGCAGGCATGCGCTCTGTATCGCTGACAACGTCTTCGAGTATCGTTCCAGAATGTTGATGGAACTATACACAAAGATGTTGCTATGAAGAAGGTTGGCCTCCTCGGGGGTCTCCCAATAAACACAACTATCATATATTACTACTTTGGTATGAGTGTACATATTATTAACAATATACAACAATTGGCGACGAGGATTCGTTCGTGAGGAGGGAGAAAACTATGGAAATAGCCAGGTCTATTGAACTGGGAGAGAAGTGTATGAAGGAAGTCCAAAACAGAATGGAAATGCTGAAATAAAATCAGTCCAAGAAACGGATGATGGACAACATAGCAATCACGAAGAGAATTTGATTGCCATAGTCAAGAGGTTGGTCAGGTCTGACATAAGCAGCGGATCTAGACAGGAGAGAGAGGGTGCATACAGACAAACCAACAAGTGTTTTAAATGTGGATGGTATAAGCAAGTAAATGCAGAGAGAGATTGCCCAGCAGTATCAGCAGAATGCTATAGATGTGGACAAATAGGCCATTTTGGTAAAATGTGTCGCAACAGCAGAGGAAGAGGCAAATTTAATAACCGCTACGTGAGGAGTGCTTGTATATATAATAGAGGCAGAGGTACAGCTATGACGAGCATAAAAGCGTTGGAGGAAGTTGGTGGTCCGAGCAGTGTGTTGGCAATCACAGATCGATTTGAAGACGAAGTACAAATACTTGCTTTTACGCCTGGTGAAGGTGGTTTGGGGCCTTGGGTTCCAATGCAGATTAATGGCATAACCTTACAGGTCATGGTTGATACTGGCTCTCCATATACTATGGTTGATGTGGAGACATACGTGAACATACTAAAGAAAAAGATGGAAGATTTACAGAGGACCAAAATAAAGGCAACTGGATATGGAAAAACACCCATCAACATTATAGGTTTTGTTTGGGTACACCTGAATTTTGAAGGACGGAAGACGTACTGCAGACTGTACGTGGCTGAAAATGGGTTTTCAATAGTTGGATGGTGGGAACAAGCATCGCTAAAAATGAGAATACACCCAGGTGAAAATGTACCCATCCTATGCATCACTGAAAACAGTTGTAGCACATCTGATAATTTGGCAAAAAGATTTCCTAAGGTTTTCAATGACAAAATTGGTTTACTCAAAGGATTCAAACATCGCATTATGCTCAGAAGAGGAGCTAATCCTGTAGTACACAAAGTGAGGAACATACCTATTGGCACAAGAGAGGCGTTGAGAGGTGAATTAGAGAGGTTATGCATGCAGGACATTATTGAACCGATTGAAAGCTCGGAGTGGTTATCTCGATTGTAATTGTTAAAAAATCCGATGGATCAATCAGAATGTGCGTTGATCTAAGAGACTTAAATGGCAACATTTGGATAGATCGCCATCCTCTGCCAAACATTGGGGTAATGTTGAACACCATGAAGCCGGCGAGGTACTTCACAACACTAGATTTATCATCAGCATATCACCAGGTTGCATTGGAAGAAGAGTCTAGGCATTTGACATCCTTTATGACACCATTAGGAGCTTTCAGATACAAGAGAATGCCTTTTGGATTGGCTTCAGCAGCCGCTGTGTTCCAAAGGTTAATGCATCATTTGTTTGACGGTCTGCAGGGAGTACACTATTTCCAAGGTGACATCTTGATATCTGCAATGTCTGAAGAGGAACATGATGCAAAACTGTTAGGTGTACTACAGGTCATACAGCAAAAAGGGATGACACTCAAGATTGAAAAGTGCAAAATCAAGAGAAGTGAAGTAACCTACCTGGGTCATCGCATTAATGCTGATGGTATAAAGCCTAAAGAATCATTGGTTGACACCATTCTTAAGATTCCTGATCCCAAGAATAAGGACCAACTTCGGAGTCTTATGGGATTAACAGAATACTACTCTAAATTTGTAGACCACTATTCCGATAGGACTGAAAAAATGAGAAATCTACTGTGCAAGGGCATAAAGTTTGATTGGTCTGAAGAATGCAAGAGAGAATTTGAGATGATTAAATCATTAATCAACAAAGCACCAGCATTAAAAATGTTTGACTCGAATGCTAAAACTAGGATATCAGTGGAACTAGTAACATAGGACTTGGTGGTGTGCTAGAACAAGTACAAGGAGGTGAAATTGTTCCCATTGCTTTTGCTTCCAGAACATTAAGAGGGGCTGAGAAAAATTATTCAACCATAGAGAAGGAAGCTCTTGGTGTCAAATGGATATTAGAACACTTCAAAGGACTTATTTGGGGCATTCCAGTTGACATTAAAAGAGACCATAAGCCACTCATACATGTGTTGAACTCGAATAATCCTCACATGACGTCCCCACGCATAAGGAGATGGACACTAATCATCATGTAATTTAATGTGAACATAAAATACACCCCTGGAAGAACCAATGTAGTAGCGGATTGTTTTTCTCGTCTACCATGTGAGGATGCCACAGCCGATGGTGAGGACAAAGAAGAACTAACAGAAGATCAAAACATGGAATGTATAATAGCACATGTGCATCCAAGTTTCTCAAAAGAAGAATGGATGGAAGCCAGAAAACGAGACCCTGAACAAAATATGTTGAGAAAAGCCATTGAGAGTGGTTGGAAAGATACAGAGGAAAATATCAAATCCTGGGAAAAATTCAAAGACGAATTGTCGAGTGATAATACATGTATTTATCGAGGAGATCGAATAATATCTCCAGCTAATATGAGGAAGAGAATTATGGACATTGCTCATGAAGGTCATGTGGGTAGAACCTTAACAAAGAGAAGAGTAAGAGAAGCTTATTGGTGGCCGAACATGTGGGGTGAAATGGAGACTCTTGTCAGAGACTGTATTGCCTGCGCAATAAGTGACAAAAGAAAATCAACATGTATCACACCATTGCAACCAGTAGAGATTCCCAGTACAGTATGGACAAAACTAGCAATTGATATAGCTGGACCGTATGAAACATTGGGACCACAAAAAGTTTACTTTATTGTATTGGTCGATTATACATCCAAGTGGGTAGAATGTGGTATTGTTGAAGACACGGTATCGGCTGTCAAAGTTATGAAGTTTCTGGAAGAAATCTTCAACAGGGAAGGAGAACCACAAGAACTTATATCGGACAATGGAGCTCAATTTATGTCTCTTGAAGTTTAAAAGTTTTTGAGAGATAGAGCCATTAAACATAACACAACAGCTCTGTACCATCCCATGGGGAACGGTTTAGTGGAAAGAATGAATCACTTCATAAAGGGCATTATTCAATTGGCCATCGTCAACAATCTACCATGGAAAGAAACGCTCAAGGAGGCACTCAACACGTGCAAAGTTACCCCACATTCGGTGACTGAAGAAGTACCATTGACGTTGATGAGAGGAAGAATATCTACAAACAGATTTAGACCGGCTTGGATGATGAATAAAAGATACAAAGAAATACATTTGGAAGAAATTGTCAACAAAGTAAAAAGGAAGCAAGAAGAATACAAAAAATACTACGACAAGCAGAAACATGTTAAAGAGAGTAAAGTCGTGAAAGGTGATTGGGTAAGAGTGAAAGAACCCAAACGTGTAATGAAAGGAGAGTCAAAATTCCGTTCTCCTCAAAGAGTGATAGAGTGTTAAAAAAAATCTGTGATTTTAGGGGCCGGCAAGAAGTGGTCGTGTAATGATATAATCCTGGCAAAGGAGGAGGAAGCATTGACAAATGAAAGGAAACAAAACATGTATGGAGAAACATTCAAAGATAAGTTCAGTGAACCAAGTTTGATGTACAAAGAAAAAACACAAGGGAAGATAACGAAGGAAGGTTCAAACGAGAAAAGTATCGAAGATAGTCAACCATTATCAAGACATAGGAAAAGAGTGTGGAACTATAAACAAGACTATGGCCCTCATTACAAGTCAGGCGTCAAGGGTTTAACGGCGCCGTCGGCGCCGTTAACCCTTAACGCCTGATTCACACTTTAACGCCTGCTTTTTGCAGACGTTAAAGTCCAAGGCGCTAAGCGACCTTGGTGCTAATTACGGCACCGTCATTTACGGTGCCATAATTAGCGCCTTCCCCATCCCCATTATGCCCTATGGGGCAAAAATGGGAATGGGGAAGGGCAAATGGTGAATGGGGAATTACCGCCCCACTCAACTTGGAATGGGGCGGTAATTCCGCCATCCACCATGGCGGACTCCGGCATGGACCATGGTGCTAGTAGCACCATGGTCCAGCGCCGGAGTCGTAATGAGGCCCTATGTATATTATTGAGAACTTTGAGAGCTGACAGAACATGGATCCATGGTGCATTTATACAATATGCGACATGGAAACAACTCCTTGTATCCTTTTTGATGTATGATTTGAAAGTTAAGAAATTGCACATATTGTCACAGTTATAGTAAAGTGTGACACCATTAATTTAAAAAAGGAAAAAATATCACATAAGTTTATATAATTATTTAGAGGGGGAGATGTGATGATAATATATATATATATTTAAATAGTTCTCTGCCCATGCAGGAATGCGCTCTTTATCCCTGACAACGTCTTCGTGTATCGTTCCAGAATGTTGATGGAACTATATACGAAGATGTTGCTATGAAGAGGGTTGGCCTCCTGGGGGCTCCTCCCAATAAACTCAACTATCATATATTACTACTTTGATATGAGTGTACATGAGTGTACATATTATTAACAATATACAACAGACACCTTTGCAGCTGTGAAACAGTGTGTACCTTTGGCACACAGTTTTTGTTCTCACCCTTTTATGGCTTTGGGTATCCTTTCACAGGTTTCTTGATGCACTGGTGCATTTCAGATTTTAACTTCTCTATGATCAATTTCATGCGTGCACCTTTTGAGTGGCCACAGGCCTCTGAAATATGGGGCTGGGGAAGGAAACTAGCGCTTGCTTCTGAGCATCCTTTTAGTTCCACTTATGGGAACTTGCATTTAATATTGTAAAATGATGCATCGTTTTTAACCTTAACTTCTCTGAAGGGAAAACCCCAGTTTTTTCAACGGTTTGAAAAAAATGCATGTAGTGTGTTTCAATATAAAAGTGATTGCTTAACACAGTGTATGTGTGTATTGATTATAAAGAACTCCAAAGATAATGTGAAGTGGCACCAATGAAACTAATGAAGTTTTGGCTGTTTTACATATTAAAGAGCATTTTTGGAAGATGAGAATGACCAAAGAGCTTTATAACTGTCATATATGTATATGAGAACTGTATGACTGAATCACTAAATACTTAAACGCACGCTAGGTTTTGTGCGTGTTTTCTTTTTAGACTGCTAACAGCTCAAAATGACTTCCAGTGTGGTGGATCAACTAGACTTGGAGAAACAAAATTGGCTTTATATTTAGAAAATGACAACCAGTAAATTGAACATTGCAATGAAATGCTGCTCCTCTGTCAATCTGCTGCCCTAGGCCTGGCCCTAGTCACCCTTGTTGTAAAAACGTTTATGAATACCAGGGTGAAGTAAGGTAAGGATGTCTAAGGCTTGGTATGCATGTGAGTTTAGGCTGAGATATGTAGTTAGGCTGGCGGCTGTGCTACAGTAGGCATTTCCTAGCTCGGGCATGTGGAAGGCTGTAGAGGAGGCCAGGAGTGTGTGGGGTAGCAGTGGGTTTGTTTATATGTCTATTTAAATCATGGGTCTATTGTTTATAGTAGGTAGGTGCGTTATAAATGCCATATCGTATCAGGTGCACTGTGTATTTAGGGGGGTGCAGTTGTCTCTAGGCGGTCCGGTGTGATTACAGCCGGCTTTAGCCTACTGAATCATGACCATGTTTCTGATTGGGGCATAGCATTAGGTCTTACCTGGTCCAAATGGCTCTTGGACATTTCCGTAGTCTATGGATGTCTGCGAGTTGTGTGGATAGTTGTCTGCGGTTGCCAGTTTGCGAGGGCGGGTCACCGCGATTACGGCCGGCTCCACCTGGAGGTGTCAGATCATGTACCTGCGTGGAGTTTTGCAATGGCGTTTCTAAGGCGATGGAAATGGCCGGTCTGATCTATGTTATGTTACACCTTGCCGAACAACAGGTATGGAGAGGGACGTAAAAAGGGGAGGTCAACACCACTAAAAGGTACTGCATATCCTAAGGTTGTTTCTCTTAGATTAGCCTTTCAGATCCTTTTATGAATAACTGCATCCTTGTTTTGGCCTCGTTGTGCCTTCTACTCCCGCTGCATGTGGAACTACTTTGAAGTGCGTATCTTCCATTGATAATGCTTTTATTGCTTGTATAGTCAATATAAATTAGCTCAAGTTCACTCTTAAAGTGAGCAGGAGCATTTTCCAGATTTATTCACTCTTTACTTATTTTGAGAGTGTAGATCATGTTGCCTGTGGCCTGGCCCACTGGGACCAATGGGTGTCAAACGAGTTTTTGCTAAAATGATTACAGATTAAAAAGTATAATGGAAAAGGATTCAACACTTTCTCAAAATAAATAAGGGAACTAACCCACATGCAAAAGCCATTAAATACACATTTCATTTGCCACATACAAAACGATTCCCGGTACCCCCTTCCGGTGGTTCAAGGTTAAAAACACCTAATTTGTGCAACACCTAATTTGATTTGAAGGTGAGCACAACAAATGCATCTAGGAAGGAGTGTCAGTCACTCCCACGTATTTATTATATGGCTTTTAATCTCCTTATACTGAATATCCTTGACCTGGACCAACATTTTAAGACTATGGCCCTGATCTAGAAAAAACTTTTGTAAATCGGGCCCTACATCGTCATAGATAGTGCAGACTCTTTCTCTTGTTTTTTTTTCTCACTATGTCGTCGGTACTATGTCGGGCTTCTAGCAAAGCTGTCCAAATTGATCTGGTTCATCATTACGGGTAAACAAATGTTTTTAAAACTCACTCATTCTTTCTTCCTCTTCATCTTCTCCGCCATCTTCTTCTTCATTCTTCCATCGAGACATCTGGTCCTTCAACCTTATTTATTTCTTCTTTAACATCCTCTCTTCCTTCGCTGGATACTCTGTCATCCTCTTCTGTTGACTCCTTCTCTCTACTTTCACCTTCAATACTCTTGACTCTATCTGTCCGTCCCTCCCTTTTTCTCCTTCACGTAAGCCACCTCAGCCTTGGCTTACTCCAGCTCTCCATTCTTTGCCTCATTCCTTGTGCCGTGCTGAATGCCACTGGATGAAATCTCATTCTCCTTCTGACCTTAATCTTTCCTCTCTCCACTTTGACTTTGCTGCTGCTCTTCTTCTCGCCATACAACATTTCTATACTAATCATCTTGACTCTCCCTCCTCCTATCCCAGTCGCATATTCCAGGTTCTGGATCATAGTCCTTCTCCTACCCCTGATCCTGGCCTTTCCTTATCCTTCTTGGCCTCCGACCTTGCCTCTTCTCTTCTAAAGTCAGCCTTCTTCGTTCTTCTATTGTCTCATCATCTTCTACCCCCTTGCTTCATTTCCATGTCCCTAACTTCCCCCTGTCCCTCTTCTATCTCCCTTTTACCCCCTCACTGCCGCTGACATCTCAGGCTTTCTTTCCAAAGCGCATCCATCATCCTCTCCCTCTAGCCTGCCTCCTTCCTATCTTATTCCCAAAGTCTATCCCTGTCTTTCTTCATATCTGCCCTACATTTTAATTTGTCTCTTCAGTCTTCATCCTTCCCTTCCTCATTTAAACATGCCTCCATTCTCCCTGTCCTTAAAAAACCTTCTTTGAACCCTCCTCTCCCTTCAATCTACTGACCTATTTTGCTTGTACCTTTTCTCTCCAAACTTCTCGGCGTATCATCTATTCTCATGTTTTTCCTCATGTTAGCACTGCCTCTCTCCTTCCTATCCATCAATCTGGTTTTCATCCTCTCCACTCCATCGAAAATGCACTTCTCTCATTTTGTGATGCACTTCTCTCTGCTCGCCACTCCAAACAATCATCCCTCTTGGGTCTGATGCTTTTGAAACCATTGATCACTATCTGCCTCTTTGATCTTTTTCCTCTCTTGGTCTCTGTGGTTCTGTTTTAAATTGGTTTCACTCATGTCTTACTAATGGTACCTACTTGCTATCTTGGGCTGGCCTGAACTCCCTTTCCCTTCGGCATACCCCAATGTTCGGTCTGGGGCCCCTGCTCTTCTCTCTTTACACCGTCCCTTTGGCCTCTCTCCTCTCCTCCTTTGGTCTTCCTCATCATCTTTCTGCTGACAATCTGCAGCTCTTCCTTTCCATTCTTTTTATCTGTTTATTCACTCTACTCTTCTTGCCTTCTCGCTATTCATTCTTGGATGTCATTGTCAACCCACTTCCTCCATCTCAACCCCTCCAAGACTGACATTGTAATTGTTTATTTGTAAAGCGCTTATACACAAGTGAAGTGCTTCAAAGCGCTTCAAAGCGGAAAGGGAACAACGGAATACAGTTGTCATTCTTAGGCCTTGAAGTTTCTGAATGATCGAACAAAAAATAACTAGCCTACTAGGCCTGAGGCTTTTCTACTAGTGCAAGTGCATGACAGGAAGTAATGAAAGAAGTGGGGGGAACGCGCACACAATCAATAAACTAACCGAACTATACCTAACGACTTGTCAGAATGTGCAAGTGCATTACAACGATTGGGGAGAGAAAGCGGGGGAGTGAGATCGACAAACAAAACAATAAACTAACGTACTAGGACTGTCGACAGTTCAGATTGATTGGTGGTTGGTCATCACTAATGCGCCTATGCACAAGTGATTCAGGCGCACCAAGCTAGGGAGGGGGACAGAGGGAGAACAGGACAAACGATCTCGCTAACCCTAGTACATTCAAGGTTGTGCAAGTGCGCAGACAGGAAGTGAGAGGGAGGGGGGTGGGGGGACAGGTGCACCCAGTCCAGTAGGGACCAGGGTTGAGTGCAGAGAGGTTGCCCCTCTCTTGGATCATATTCCGAGTACACTAGTGCCAAGCAGAGTGCAGAGCCCTGTAGGCAAGTGCAGGACTGACGGGGGAGCCTGGGACCAGTGAGGCTCTGGAGGTGCACCAGGCGACCAGTCAGCGAAACAGAGCAAATTGGGGAGGAGAGAGGAGGAGGGACGCAGGAGAGAAGAGAAAGGAGGTTAGCAGGGGAGAAGCAGAGAGAAAGAGGAAGAGAAGAGGAAGGTCTTAAGAAGTTTCCAGAACTTAAGTAGGTCCGGTTCAAGACATAGAACGGCAAGGAGGCTGTTCCAGAGGGAGGCATCTGCAGAGGATAAAGATCTACCCCCAAATCTCTGTTTGGAGAAGCGGCTTACTCGCAGAGAGTTGGAGGAGGCCGAGAGGAGGACTCTAGAAGGAGAGAATTCGTGAAGAGAGCACTGTAAATAGTGCAAACCCCAGCCCCAGCCCCAGCTTGCCTTCTGGACTATGCAGAGGGACTTGAACTTGATCCTTGCAGCCACAGGGAGCCAGTGAAGGGATTTCAGCATGGAGAGATGCGGACCCTGGGCTTGTGCCCAAGGATAAGTCTTGTGGTTCTGTTCTGGATACATTGAAGAAGTCAGAGAGTAGAAGTAGGAAGATTGAGAAAGAGACTGTTGCAGTAGTCCAGTCTGGAGAGAACCAGAGCTCCGGAGACGGCGAGCCTCTGGGGGAAAGTGAGAAAAGGTAAAATACCTCTAAAGAGGTGAAGCTGGTAGTGGGACGTTTTGGAGATGTCTGATATGTGAGAAGAGAAGGAGAGAGTGGAGTCAAAGATGACCCACAGATTTTTTGCCTCACTGGTGGGTGTGGGCGCAGGACCAAGGGAGACGGCCAAAGGGAAAGTGAGAAAGCGGGAGCAGGGGTCCCATTGAGGATGATCTCTGTCTTACTGGAATTAAAGCAGAGATCATTGGCAGCACACCAGGACTGAATTGTGAACAGACAGTCAGGAATGAGCGAGGAGGAGAAAGAGGGCAGCATGAAAGAGAGCTTTGTGTCATCCGCAGAACACTGACACATAACACATAACACATTCTCTTCTTCCCTGTCATCACTGTCCCCCCTCCTATCCCTACCCCTTTTATCTTTTTTCCTCCTTATTCTTCCCCCCATTTCTCTCTTTGCCAAGAATCTTGGTGTTATTATTGACTCTTCTATATTTCTGCTTTTTCCAGCTCCTGGCGGTTTCGGATTTTTGACATCGACAAGGCTAGAACTTTTCTTTCCTTTAGTGCCACCAACATTCTTGTGTCTTCTCTTATTTTCTTCCACCTGTTCGACTGCTCCTTTCTTCTTCTCGGCTTTCCTGCTGCTCATCTCTCTCACCGCGGTTCCATCTATAACTCAGCTATACGTCTCATCTTTTCTCGGTCCGCTCGCTAATCTATTGCCCCTGCCCTTGCATCACTTCATTGGCTACCCTTTGAGTCACATTTGTTATTCATATTTCTTTGCTTGGTCTTAAAATGTCTCCATGACATTGCCCCTCCCTATCTTCCATCTCCAATTTTTTTCTATGTCCAATCCTGTTGCCTCACTCCGAATCTCTCTTTCTTCTTACTGTTTCTCCTCCCCCTTGCGCTAATTCCCATTTCTGCTCGTCCCCACTCCTGGACCCAAAGCACTGGAACGCACTGTCACTCCCTCTTCGATCCCTCTCCTCTTTCTCTGCTTTCTGCTCATTCCTTCAAACCCATTTGCTTGCCTGTTAATTTGTGTTTTTATTTTTGTTTTTCATGAATTGTACCGTTCATTTTATTTTTGTAAAGTGCTTTGGCATATAGTGCTATATATGAATACAAATCAAAGTCAAATAACCTTTTATGGGGTAACTATATTTTGGATCAGCTGAATCTTATTATAAATCCACACCATTGAGAAAATGTGAGTGCAGACTATTTAACTATCCATGGATTATCAATATTTGGAAAATGATACTGTCCTGTGTCATTTACAAGGGTTGCTATAATAAAATTAACTTGATATAATTGTGTAATGTGTTGTATTATGTGCAGAGTCAGAAATGAAAACAGGACACAAAGTTGTCATGTTTTTGGTTAAAGACTTTTATTAACATAAACGGGTTGGGAAAATGCCTTTCTGATCCTGCTCTAAGAGGAATTTCCCTACCTAAAAACAAAACGAAGGATCTGTCTTAGTAAGGATGTCAGAAATCAAAAGCCGTCCCTGTGCCCAAACACTCTATCATGACCCTCACACTACAAACTAAATAATAAGGTGAGAAGGGAAATGTCTTTAACCTGGGGTTTGCATAAATGAAAATATAACAGTTCCAGCATAAAAGTTCTCCAACGTTACAGAACCTTGGTTCCAGAGGGTGGTTTTCTTCCCCTGGGCTCTTCAATGGGAAGGCAATGTCTCGTGGTCTAACAGTTCTTGATGTCCTTCCTTGGCCCACAACAATCCTGTTAGGTGCAAATCTGCTCAGCCTTGTAATTTACTTCTTTTTAAAAGTTCCTTCTTTAGTTCAATCAAACACTGTCCTTTCCTGGGACATTTCTGTAGGTGTTCAGTTGCCTGCTACATTCTCCTGCCAGGATTTCTCATATACCTGTAGCTCACTGATTTACTCGTCTGCCAGAACTTCTTATTTCCATATGCTTGTAACAGTTTCTCTTTATATTTGCAATTATATATCTCTTCCTCGGTTCATAATTTCTAGTTCTTTCAATGTTCACTCTCAGTTTTCCCCATATCCGCCTTCCATGCACTCATATATTGTTCCGGGTTGTATTTGTATTCTGCCTTTTTGACTCACAATCAATCTTCTTATTGTTTCTGTCTCTGTGGCTTTACAAAGTTCAAATTGCACGGAGGTCCCCACCTCGCTTGGGCTGACTCAAGGCTCTGTGTGGCATCTTCGAGCTTACGCGGTGTATCTCTGCCGCTTGCCTTCCACTCTGGACCTCTTTGACGTCTCTCTGGATTCTCCTGCGGCTCCACTCCTGCTCGCCTTCAGGTCCCGGTGAGGGTAATGCTGCTTCCTCCAGCTGCTGAATGCCCAGGAATCATCTTGTGGTTCCTGGCGTTACTGCGGGCCTGCTTGCTCGCGCCACGATTCTTTTCCTCGTTGCTGGCGAACCCCTTAGCTCCGCCACGCCGGCTCATGCCTTCAGCTTCCCCAAGCCTCCAAGGGAGATGCAACGTCTTCTCCTGAGCAGCCTCTCATAGTTTGGTTTCTTTTTTTAAATGTCTTGCGCACATGTGCTTTCACAAACTAACTTGCACGTTCATTGAGCTTGAGGCTCCTGGTGCTATGCATCATTTCCTACATCCTCCTCGTCTCAGTACTTAGGTTGTTGTGGGAATTGGTCTGCATTGATAACAACTGATACACACTACTTGGAGAATATTTCTCAATGAAAAGGTTTTCTTGGAGTTTTTACTTTTCAGGCCATGGATGGAAGTTTGCCCAAAAGGGTGTTGGGAAAAGGTCTCTCTATTTTCCCTAAAGGGAGGAACAGATGCATGTCAATAGGCAACTAGGGTATTGGGTATCAGAGTGTCTTTCTCATGGGCAAATCGGGGATACCATGTCTCATCCAATGAAGACATGAAAACTCCCCGGTGGTTGTCTCCACTTATGTGAATCTCCTTAATATAGGCGCCCACAGGGTCAGGATCAGGTAGCAGCTGCCGTCCCCTTGCAACATGGGGGGAGGTTACCGCCTGGGATCCGCGATGACTCAATTGAATTCATCACAATTAGTAATAGGCATATGTCTGCAACCGTAAATACAAACCACTACATTCGATAGCGACTTGTCCACAGACATTTCATGTTAAAGGAAGAATCTGTTATCTGTTTTTTGTCAGTACATTATTAAGAAACAACATAGTTACAAAGATATATCTACTTCAAGAGATGAGTAGTACACTGCACAGTAACCTCGAAATAATAATAATAGTGTGTGTGTGTGTGTGTCCTTGCAGTGCTATTATGCTGGGTTAAGTGAAGCTATGCTATGTTTTTTTATGTGGTTGTGTTATGCTTCCATGTGAGATCTGTAACATGGTTTGCCCTGCTTTGAAATGTTATACTTTCTTAAGCTTGGCATTTTACACTATGTCATGAAATACTATGCCATATCAGGTATTTTTGCTAGTTTTAAAGGTGGGCATCCATCAATTGTACAGAAACATGGCCATTCCAACTCTTTCTTGAGGTCTGCAATGTTTGCTTTCAGCTTTTAAATACAGAATTGCTCAATTAAAGAAAGTAACACCTCCCGATTAGTGCCCCTCTCCTGTAGCTATATAACCTCCATGATTATACATTTTATGTGATTATCAGTGGGGCCTTCTGTCATGGCATCTTACAATGTTGACTCATGTATCATTTGTTCTATATCATATTTTCGCTTTTTTTTGGTCGCCTAACAAAAAGACCGATTTCTTTCAGCCAATTTTAGGCTACCTGCAAAAAGCGAAAATAAGACAACCCTTTGCCTCCACAAACCCACCCTCACTAGCGGGATGTCCGTATAATCGAGGGGTTTCACCCCCGACCCCACTCAGCTGCCTTCACATACCTACCCACCCAAGCATACCCCATCCCCTAAACTCACAAACATGCAACACACGCACACATAAATAAACACTGAAACACCCACATAAATGCTTACCTGTTCTCCCGTTCTCCTCTTCCTGGTCCCAGCGTGCCTGTCAACCCCTGCACGCACTCGTGTGCGGCAGGGGCATGACAGTTCCATTTAGAAAGACCGCTCTGTGCAGTGACAGAGCGGTCTTTCTAAATCAATCTATTCATTAATCGATTAAAAAAAATATATATCTTTTCACTTAAGACCAAATGATTAGGCATCTAATTTTAGAACGGAGTTCAATGATTATTTTATTGCTAGTTACATGGAAATTTCATGCTGACAGCACTATTTGCTATTGGAAAAACTGTTACGCTTCCACTGGAGTAATTTGGGAAGGCATAGTGGCCTGTCACTTCAAGCAGACCTCAACTCCTTGAGATTGAGGACATCCATGTACCGTATCTCTGGGTTAAGTGGGCCAAATCCCCTCATGATATATTTGCCTCCTTTGAAAGTGAACAAAGTCTTATCCTTTGGACCATTTTGGTGTTCAATAAAAGTTCATGTTTTGAGAATAGTCTTGCTTATATAGGTACTATGTTCAGCAAAAGTGGCGATGCAAATTACATCTTAAGTTTCCCCTAGGAGCAAATCTTAGATGTCATTAGTGGACCATCTTTCTTTGACAGCTTTGGTGGTCAAACAGCAATGTTAGGGACAATTACAGGGCAACATCCATAAAGTTGGGAAAAGGCAATTTTATACTGAACTTTGCATGCATTGTTTAACAGAATATTATTCCCATTAGGATTACAAGATAAAATGCTTTCTGCCACTTCCTCTATGTTGAGAATATAAAAATGAATTAAGTGCCATAGCAAAATAATATAGTAGGGACTTAAGGGCCTTTACCAAACGAATCGCTAAAAAAGGAGAGTGATAAGGTTCTCAGAAAGGCAGAGAGAAGTATACAGAATTTTCAGCTGTACCCCATGTTTAGTACCTTGTCAAAACAAGCTGGTAAATATCATCAAGTTGAAACAATTAAAAGGGATACTCTCCTCAGAAACATTAACACACTTTAAAAAACATTATAGAGTATACCAAAGAAACATTCTACCCCCATATGTGTTAAAGCCGATGTAAAAAGTGAGTGACTTTTTCTGACAGAGATCAGTCCATTCCCTACAAAGAAAGGCCTTTTTAAGACAGAGGTCCTTGAAGGGGCAGCCCATTTGCCCAGAATCAGGGTGCCACTGGAACATTCAGAACAAGGAAAAGGTGGTACATGAGTGAAGCTCTGTCTTGACATTTTCAGATCACAATATAGAAATAACTAACTATGAAAAGTCCTGATGTGTGCACTCTCATTCACCCCAATGCAACCCCCTTTAAGAAACAAATGGAAATTGAAGTGAGACATTTCTACCTTGGAATACTTTGTAAAGCATATGTCGCTAAGACTACACGACCTTTATTCAATCTGATTCTACAATGCCCTATGGAGTTTAAACTTTTTAAAAGATAACCATGAAGTCTTTAGACTGACTGGCTTCATACTCACATCACAGAAAAGTGGCATTTTTGGATCAGAGTGATAGGCCTTACACAATATCTGGAAATACTGTGACCTAGTTCTAAAACCAGCGGATAAAGGTAAAGAGATTGCATTGGTTAGTGCATATCAATATAATGCGTCCTTGCATGCACTTTTAAACAATAATTACATTGAAATAGCCCACAAACACAGAAGAGATGACTAATGAAATATACTACTTTACTTCATGGGCTAGCGAAGAAGGAGTGTTAGTAAAATATATTATTCCTTTCTAAAGTATCAAAATCCTAGAATGAGGCTATCTTAGGTTTTTCCCCAAGGCAGGCCTAGTGTATCAGATTAGGGTTTACTGATAGAAGCACTTTGCTGAAATGTGGACCAATTTCTAAAAACATTTGCTCTAAAAACAAAACATTGCTACACAACTTGGTTGAAAAATTGAAGAATTAGGAAATTCTACCCCGAGTAAAAGTGCACCAAATGATGTCTTTCTGTTGAAACATTTAGTGTGAAAGATTTCAAATTTTGAAATCAAGCATAAGGATCAAAATAATATACCTAATTTGTTTCAATATTCATTGTAAAAAAATGAATTGATGTTACCAAAGAATTGAGCCTCATCAGGGGTTGGCCGGTATCCCGGCGCTAATTGCACCAGGATACCACCCAACACTATTAGCGTTACTGCAACTTGGTCCGGCGTAATTTGTGCCGGATCCCGATTTGCGGTGGGGAGGCAAATCCCCATTCCTATTGGGTGAATTGGACGCAATGGGGTTTTCCGATGCAATTAGTGCCACACTAATAGTGCCAAAAACGGGCAGAAAGGTGAGCTTTTTACCTCCAGTGCAGTAAATGCAGCAATAATTGTGTTACCACCACATTTTGCTGCTCTGCCCAACCCCTGATGAGACAATGGGCCTCATTACACCGAAGGTGGTGAGGGTTAACGGTCACCGGTAAGGGTACCGGTGACCGTTAACCCTTATCGCCTTACTACGAGCTCCCATTGTGGGACCCCACCTCAACGGCTGGTTTTACCAGCTATTAAGGAACAGGCCCGCAAAGGGACCTTGGAGGCAATTACGGTACCGCAATTTGTGGTACCGTAATTGCTGCCTTCCCCATTCCCAATGGGGAAGTGCCATGGTGAATGGGGAATT
Source organism: Ambystoma mexicanum (assembly GCF_040938575.1). Taxonomy (NCBI): domain Eukaryota; kingdom Metazoa; phylum Chordata; class Amphibia; order Caudata; family Ambystomatidae; genus Ambystoma; species Ambystoma mexicanum. Next base: position 459,704,539 of record NC_090927.1, on the reverse strand, counting down.
ACCGCCCCCTCCAACCTTGGAATGTGGCGGTAATTCCGCCATTCACCATGGCGGACTGGGTACGGTTCCGGCGGCAAACATGGCGCTAATAGCGCCATGGTTACCGCCTACCGTGTAAAGAGGCCCAGTGTTTTGTAACTTATATATTGTTTGTTGAGAATGAGACAGAATCAGCACATATATGAGAAACATTTGTAATTCTGGAAACACTAAGGGAGATTGTGAGTATAATAAATCATAATACATGGTTTAAATAGTTTTTCTTTTTTTACAAAAAATCTTTCTTGAATAATTTTAGTATTTTAGTATTTATTTATTTATAGTGCACACCTAACCCGGGAGTAGCGGGGCGCAAAGGCATCAAGAGGATTGCAAGGCTTGTTACATACAGAGGATGACGTCCAGCTGAGGTTACATTGCTGGATCATCAAAAACACAGACACAGGTGAGTAATGAATTTACAAGAAGAATAGTATACAGGATAAGGTTATAGCAAGAGTTGTACTAACAAAGGTCAATAGACCGCCTGGGCGATCAGATTTACAGTCATGGTAGTGTAGCGCATCGGGCATTATATATCATGTTCCTTGAGCCACTGAATGGTCTTAGATCTGAATTGGCAATAAGGGAGGTCTTCCCTAGAGGGAGGTGGTAGGGAATTCCAGAATTGCGTTGCTTTAAAGGGAAAGCTGTTCCCTCCAGCCATAGTGCGTTTAAATCTAGGCACGAGGAGGAGATTGGAGTTAACCATTATGGTCGGTCTGGAGAGAGGTGGTCTAGTGAATTTAAGGTATTGAGGGCCAGCTTGGTGTAGGCATTTGTGGGTCAAAGAGACAGATTTAAGGAAGATTTTGTCTTTGGTGGATAGCCTGTTGACAGATCTTCTAGTCTCAGAGATATGGGCTTTTTTGGGGATGCTAAGGGCCGCTCTTAGTGCGTTGTTCTGTAAGATTAGGATTTTGTTTGTGATTTATTTGTTGCAGCCTACATATAGCGCATTGCAATAGTCCAGTTTGGCAGGATTAGAGCCCTGGCTAAGGTGATGCAGTTCGGCGGTAAGAGGAATGGTTTGGCTGCTCTGATAAGTTTGCAGGTGTAGGATGTGGCTGATACCATAGCGTTAACTTGCTTTTTGAAGGTAAGAGTGGAATCCAGGTAGAAGCCAAGGGTTTTGACCTCCTTGGCTACAGGGATATTGTTATTATCGATTGCAAAAGAGGAGTAGATTGGGTCTAGTTTGGTGATATTTTGGGAGGATCCGAGGATAAGGAGTTCTGTTTTGTCATCATTCAGGCATAGACCATGTAGGGCCATCCATGCCTGGATTATGAGCTAGATTTTGTTAACGAAGGCCAAATCCTTATCATAATCCCCCATCAGCGGGATGAGGATCTGGGTATCATCGGCGTAGTTGGTGTAGGTGATACCCAGACCATATAGATCATCAAAAAGGGGCTTTGTGAAGATGTTGTATAAGGTCTGGGCGATGCACGATCCCTGGGGCACACCACAGGTAATAGGCGAAGGGTCGGCTGCTGCCAAAGTGGAGAAGATTCTCATCGTGCGGTTATTAAGGAAGGATTAGATCCAACCGGCTGCCTCTTGAGGGAAGTGGGCTACTTTTTGAAGGTGGTTACATAGGATCTCGTGGTCGACCAGATCAAAGGCAGCTGAGAGGTCAAGGAGTAGTAGTAGTGCAGTCTTACCCTTGTCTCTCAGCTCATCTATCTGTGCCTTGAGGTCTATGAGTGCGGTTTCAGTACCGTGTTGAGGCCTGAAGCCTGATTGACGGACTCCAAGGTGGTGGAAGTGTTCAAGGTAATGTTGGATTTGTTGGTAAGCTATTTTGTCGAGGATTTTAAGTAGGAATGGTGCTGTAGTAATGGGGCGATAGTTTGTAGGGGTGGCAGGGTCTAAATTGAGTTTTTTAAGAAGAGGAAGGACCCAGGATTGTTTCAGGTTGTTAGGTACGGTGCCTGAAGTGAATGACGCATTTATTAGTTTGGTAATAAATGGTGCGAGATCACGAGCAGCATCCTTTATCAATTGTGCAGGGCATAGGTCACCATGGCAGTTCGAGGGCTTGAGGGTGAGGATGACATTTTCAACCTCTTTAGAAGTTACTTTGTGGAAGTTGAAATGGGGATTGGTTGCAGGAGTGTGCGACCCGATGGGGTGTGTCATTTTAGGGATCAGGCTAGTAGGCTTGGTGGACGCGAGAAGGGAATCTTTTTGAATACTAATCTTAGTCTTGAGGGATGTGATTTTGTTGGCTAAGGTGTTTTGTATACCCGTGCACCAATTCTTATCCATGAGGCACGAGTCAGGTACTTGGGTAGGTGATTCTACCTCTTTTAGTATTGTAAAGAGCAACCTAGTGTTAGATTTAGCTTGTGAAATTCGAGTGCTGTAGGACATTTGTTTGGCCAAAATGATTTCTTTTTTGTATTGAGAGGCTAGTATACTCAAATGTTTCTTGTTCTCTGAAGGATGGGATCTCCAGATTTTTTCACAGCGTCGTTTTTCCTGTCTGAGGGCTTTGAGGCGAGGGGCAAACCAGGTGTTAATGTGTTTTCGGGGTTTGCGCTTTTTCAACTTCAGGGGGGCTATGTCATCAAGAGAAGAGAGCATGACTTTATTGTATAAATCTACCATCATGAAGGGATCAGTGTGATCTGGGATGGAATTCAAGGTTGGTAAAATCAGTGGGAGCAGGTTTTCAGGGGTGATGTTCTTTTTGTTTCTAGTCTGGACAGCTGGGGCTATGCTATCTGATTGCACTGATTTCGCCTCAAGGGTGAATGAGATCAAGTAGTGGTCACTCCAGAGCTGCAGTAGTATAGCTGAGACTAGGACTGGGCAGTTATGCACAGCTAACCAGTCCAGAGTTCTGCCTTTAGTATGGGTAGATTCTGAGATCTTCTGGGTGAATTCTAATTCCTCTAAGGTATTATTAATAGTTGCGGCGTTGACATCTGAAGGGTCATTGAGACCAAGGTTGAAGTCTCCTAATATGATGCTTTGTGTGGAAGTCTTAAGGTTATTTGTTAGGATATTTGTGAGGTCTTCTTCAAAAGATCCTAACGGTCCTGGTGGTCGGTAAATGAGGTGGATGGAAATGGACTGTGTATTAGCTAAGGTAAGCTTAGCGGTTAGGGATTCGCATGAATCTAAGTTGACACGAGGCACGATTGTCAATGAGAGATTAGTTTTGACTATGATGGCAAGACCTCCCCCTCGAGAGGTGGTACGATCTAGTCTTAGTAACGTATAGTCATCTGGGATGGCTAGCATAATTGTGGGACCTGCTGTAGGATGGAGCCATGATTCCGTGATAGCTAAGAAATCCAGATCTTCGTTGAATAGTAAGTCTGCAATGTCTGTTGCATGGGCTACCATAGAACATGCATTTATAAGTGCTCCCTTGATCCCAGGTTGTACTGGTGTTGGTGGGGGAGGCAAGCTTTTATGGATGGTGCTAGTAGGCTCACGGAAGAGTCTACTGTTCAGTTGCAGAGGGTGCTGAGAGAAGTTGCTAGTGATGGCCTTACTGTGGGATGTTCTAGATAGTGGGTCGTATAGTCTAGGGAGTCTGGCCCGTAGTTTGAGGTTTCTTTGAAGGACAGTGCAGGGTGAGGTAATCATATGTTTGTTTGTTTGTTTATTTATTTGTATTGCGCGCCAGACCCAAGGGTAACCGGGCGCAGTGAACAGAACATACGAAGCTTACAATGTTGCATGGAGATTACAGTGTTATAGCAATTTGCAATGTTGCATAGTTAAAATTTACAATAGTGATAAATCTTGAAGGTACATATATACATACAGATAAGTAACATAACACAGATTAGAGTCTTACAAATCTTACATATTATTGTCATTGAGGTGTTTGATAAGATTCGTTCTAAAGTGGAGGAAAGGTTGGTTTGATCTCAGGTTGTGAGGTAGGGCATTCCACCATTTAGCAGCTAGCACAGGGAAGCTTGAGCCGCCAATTTCGGCAAGTTTAAATCTAGGAATTTCCAGACAGTTGGAGTTGGGGGTTCTTGTAGGTCTGCTGGAAATTTTTCTTTTTATTTTGTCCATCAGGTAAATGGGGGCAGCGTTATTGAGGGCTTTGTGTGTCAGGGAGAGCATTTTTAGGTGAATTTTATTGTCAGTGGAGAGCCATTTGTGTTGTTGTCTAATGGATGAGATATGGTCCCTTTTGTTTATGCCTAAGGCGGCTCTGAGGGCGTTGTTTTGTAGGATTTGTAGCCTTTTAGTGATGGTTTTGTTAGCGCCACTGTAAAGGGCATTGCAATAATTGAGTCGTGATAGTATTAAGGCTCTCGCTAGGATCATGCAACTGTTGTTGGATAAGAAGGGTTTACCTGCTCTTATTAACTTGCAGGTATATGCTGTCGTTGAGGCTAAAGAGTTAACTTGTTTGGCAAAAGACATGGTGGAGTCAAGATAGAAGCCTAGAGTTTTTATTTCGCTCGAAACCTTAATGCTATTGCCATCTATGATAAATGTGGAGTAGTCCTTGCCTAGTTTGTTGATATTGGCCTGCGTGCCCAGAATGATTAACTCAGTCTTATCATCATTCAGGCAAAGGCCATGTGATGCCATCCATGCCTGAATAATGAGGTACACTCTATTCACCAACTCCCTGTCCCCGCCATGATCCCCAGAAAGCGGGAGGAGAATCTGTGTATCATCTGCATAGTTAGTGTAGGTGATACCTAGAAGGTCCAGATCATCGAAGAGGGGTTTGGTGAATATGTTGTACAAGGTTGGTGAAACACAGGAGCCTTGAGGGACGCCGCATGTGATAGGAAGAGGGTCAGCTGCTGCTGAAGGGGAGAAGACTCTCATTGTTCTCTCACTCAGAAAGGATTCAATCCATTTGGTGGCCTGCATGGAGAAGTGTGCAGCAGTGTCCAAGTGTTTGCAAAGGACCTTGTGATCCACCAGATCGAAGGCCGCTGAGAGATCAAGTAAGAGGAGGAGTGCCGTCTTGCCTTGGTCTCTCAGATCGTCTATCTGGGTCTTTAGGTCAATGAGTGCAGTTTCAGTACCGTGGAGTGGACGGAAACCGGATTGACTGGCTCCCAGAAGGTTGTTGGAATCAAGGTGTCTTTGAAATTGTATATAGGCAACCTTGTCTAGTATCTTCAAAAGGAAAGGTACGGTGGTGATGGGCCGATAATTAGTGGGGATGAGGGGGTCAAGAGTCTGCTTCTTAAGAAGAGGGAGCACCCATGATTGTTTTAGGTTTGCCGGTATAATACCTGAGGCGAAGGAGGAGTTGATCAATTTTGAAATGAACGGTGAGAGGTCTCTGGCAGCATCTTTTATTAGTTGCGCTGGGCAGATGTTGCCTTTGCAATTCGACGGTTTAAGGGAAAGGATGATTTTCCCTACCTCTAAGATGGTAGTTTTAGTGAAGGAGAATTTGTTGGTGGGGTCTTTAATGGTATTGTTAAAAAGTGGTTTGTTTGTGAGGTTTAGGGTGTCTTTTTTTAATTTTATTTTATTTTGCAGTGTGGTGATTTTATTTGCTAAGGCTAATTGGATATCTGTGCACCAAGTCTGGTCTTTAATGCAGGTATCTGGTGTGGCGATGGGGGACTCAAGTTCTTTCAAGATGGAGAAGAGTTCCTTCATACTTGAATTGGCATTGGCAATGCGAACATTGTAGGAGTTACGTTTCGCTAGGCAGATTTCATTTTTGTAATGCCGAGAGATATTAGTTAAATTAGCTTTATTCTCTTCGGATGGACATAGTTTCCAGACAGATTCGCATTTTCTTTTGTGTAGGCGCAAGGCCTTGAGATCTGGCGTGAACCACTTGTTTAAGTGTGCCTTGGGTTTACTTGATCTCATTTTGAGGGGGGCAACTTTGTCCATAGTGGTACGCATGATGTTATTAAATTCGTTGACTAATGCACTTGGGTGGAGGTTGTCTGGTAGTGCATTTAAAGTAGGAAGGATCAGGGGAATAATATTATCTGCTGTAATGTTCTTTTTATTTCTTGTAGGGCATGGTGGAGCTATCTGTGGGTCAAGGCTGGGTGGTTTGGTAGTTAGTACGTTAAAGGACACCAAGGAGTGGTCTGTCCAGGAGAGGGGCGTGATAGAGGATACTGTGGCTGAACAGTTGGAATCAGCAATCCAGTCAAGTATTCTACCCTTTGCATGTGTAGGGGTGTTAACTTTTTGGGTAAGTCCCAAGGTGTGAAGGGTATTGGCGATAGTGGCAGCATGGGCATCTGCTTGGTCATTGAAGCCAAGGTTAAAGTCCCCTAGTATGAGCAATTGGGAGGTAGTTTTGGTATTGTTAGACAGAAGGCTGTGCAGGTCCTCCTCGAAAGTTCCGAGTGGACCCGGTGGTCTGTAAATTAAGTGAATTGAGATAGTTTGGGTGTTGTTTATGGGAATTTTGGCAGTGAGAGTTTCACAGGATTGCATAGTTGTAGTGGGGACTAGGCGTAGTGATAGGTTTATTTTAGATATAATGGCGATTCCACCTCCGCGGGAGCCTTCTCGGTCCTGCCTAGAAATGGTATAACCGTCCGGAATGGCTAGCATAAGCGATGGGCCTGCCGCATTATGTAGCCATGTCTCAGTTATAGCAATAAAGTCTAGATTGGCTTCTGTGATTAAATCAGCTAGGTCGATGGCATGTGCCACTAGGGATCTTACATTAAGGAGTGCTCCCATGAGGGAGTGTCCTTTGGGGTCCATTTTGGTTATGGCCGAGTTGGATGAATTGGTATTTGTCTTAGGTATGTTTGTATTCGCTGATGGGGAAGATTGAGGGGGTGCAGAGCATGTTCTAGTGTGTTGGTCTTTCGTTGTGCGTTTTATAGTGGGGAGGGATCTTCTGAGAGGTTCATAGAGTTTATTAAGTCTGGCGCGTAGTTTAAGGTTTCTCTCGTAAGTTGGGGTAGGCTGAGAGGTGTACACTAGTCGGCCTGGCATGGTCTGGTACGTGGGGTTGATGTGGCCAAGGTAGTTAGGTATCTTGGGTGTGGTGAGTATGAGATGAGGCGCGAGAGCTGTCTTGCAGAGGGGAGCTTCTGTGTTGCTGTTCTTAGATGAGGCGTGTAGTGTGACCAGGATCATTAGACAGTAAATGTTGATCATTAGAGAGTAGGTGTTGCGTGGGCTAGACATAGTGTGAAGCTATTCCTGTTGGCTGGGAGTGCCGCTTAGAGTGCGTGGACTATGGTAGCTGGCCTTCAAGTACTAAGTGTCAGTACTAGTGTCTGGACTGTATGGCTAATTCTATAGGTCTAGGCACCATTTACTGGTAGGGCACAAGGATAAGAGGCACGATATCAGTTGGTTTACGTGTTGACACCTGTGTAAGCAAATTAGGTGGCATGTTGGGGTATTGGGTGCTCACAATATAGAGTAGTGATCTAAGCAGAGCAGTGTAGAGCATCGGGAGATACATTATCTGTGTGGGATAGGACTAGTGCAGTGGAACTGTAGGTAATTAACATAGGGTGTAGCCTCTAGATCTGAGTTTAGCCCTAATGTCTGAGACGCAGCAGTTGAATAGCATAGGTAGTGTTACACCTAGAATCAGTTATGGCATCAATAGTATGACATCTAGATTCGATTTTAGCACTAGTCACTGGGACAGAGCAGTTAAAAAGCATAGGTAATATCATATCTTATTCACTTATGGCGCTATGGCATACAGTATAGTGGTACATATGCATATAGTATGGAGTAGCCAGATTATAGTTGTAGTGCAATTGCATATATAGAGGACAAGCAGAAACAGAGCAACATAGGATCAGAATAAAATGGATGATGGGCCAATCAGACCAGGCCTACAGCAGTGGCCAAAGGCTGTTGTCCCGCGACGATCTGCAGGCGGCCATCTTGGACCAGGCGAAGCCTCCTCGAGGCTAATGGTGGCAAGATGGAAATGTTGGCTCGGCTCAGCAGCAAGTGCAGAAGCTGCATTTAAGACGCACAGTGAAACTCCATACGAAATGTACAGCGCGGTGCACGTTCCAAATCCGCTTGAGGCGGTCAGGTGGAGGGGGGGCTGCGGGGGTCTGCGTGGGTCAGTGCAGCAGTTGGGGTTCTTCCTCACCTCGCCTGTGCCGACGGCAGCACTGCTCCAGCAGTGGAAGGGGTCCTGAGCCTCCTGGCTCTTTGATAGAGCCAGGAGGCTAATCAATCTGATACCTCATAAAAACGGAAAAAACATTGTAGTGTGGATGAGTTTTATTTTTGACAAACTGTGTGGTTTTGAGGAATTGTTTCCATGAATACTGTAGAATGGACACAAAACTGCAACGCAACGAAACACACTGCACATGTGACATCATTAAGCTGACAGAAGACTTGATTCTGATAGTAAAACAGAAATGCTCCCCTTTGCACTAAAAGGGAGAGACAGACCACACTGTGTCCCACCCACCTTCAACATTGAATGGCTCATGGTAATATTATTGAAAAGCTTGGTTTGCTATAGAAGTGATGTTTTGTTTTTTCTTTAAAAGAAAGTGCAGCCAGCAAGCTGCATTTGTTTCCAACCTTGTTAACCTGTAAGTAGCATTTTTTGAATATACAAACGTTTTCTCTAATAATCTCAAGCCCTCGAAAATCTGCCTTTTGAAGCATTTCATCATCAAGATATGACAAGGGTCAAAGGAGCAGCTTGTGTATTCCTGTCTTTTTACACTTGGTTCAATTCCAGGAACAATAATCACACTTACAGTAATGACAGATCCATCCCAAATAGCGTTTATGGATAATACAAGAAACATTATACTTCATAGATTCAGAAAGCCCACGATAGGAGCATACACCTATTATACCTGAGTCAACATTCTTTAATTTAAAAATCTACTATTTGTGCCAATTTTCGTGAATCGATCATATGAGGAGAGATGATTGTACCAAGAACAAGGTAGTATGCAATGGTCATATGCAACAGATTTGATCCCTCTTTCTTATGGAAAGAATAATATGCATCACGCCCTTTAGATAAAAGAGTACATCTTTAGACAGGACTATTCTCAGTAATTCTTAATTTGCGTTTAAAGAAAGACAACAATCATTGAGGCCATTTGGTCTATTGGCCCTGGAAATCAGATATTCAAACAACTGAAGTGGGTGGCCACTATCCCAGTGACCAACTGGACTGGAAGGAACAATTGTTCCAATTGCAAACCTTCCAATATTGCCTACTGTGTGAAATGTCTCCATGACAAAAGGCCAAATGGAGAATTATATGGAATGGATAACCTTGGAAGTTACAAAGACACCAGACAGGGGCACTAATAGGGAGCAATTACTTTCTAAAAAGGAGGAATTGTGGATATTAAAGCCTAAAACCAACATTACAGGCCTGACAAATGATACATTTTGACCTGCCCTTTGAGTTTACCTGTAGTCTACAGGCAGCCATCAATGGGTGAAGTTTAATAAACATATGCAGAGCTTCAATTTCACTCCAGGATCTTTTTATGTGTCCATTTTATGTAATCATAATAGTGCCCGGCTTTTTCCATCAATCAAGAAGCCATGCTAATATATAAGCAGTGTTCCAGGGTCTGCCAGAAAACCATAAAAAAACATTGAACTCATTGGGGGTCATTACGAGTATGGTGGTAGCCATGGAGCAATTAGCTCCATGGCTGCCTCCCATACTGTGACCGTGTCCGCTGTTGTGCAATGGGGATTTACCGGTCTAGTCTGACCCTGGTGGGACCGGTAAGTCCCCATTGCACAAACCATTCCCCATTCCCATTTGAGCCCCCACAGGGCTCAATGGGAATGGGGGGGAGCAAATAAAGGGCTCGCAAATGGCAAGCCCGTTATTTGCGCCCTGGTCCCTTAGCGCGACCCGTAAGGGACGTGTGGTCCGACCACACGTCCCTTGCGGTTCCCGTTAGGGGACCACCGCCCGACTCGTAATGACCCCCATTGATGTTCATTATACACACGTGATGACAGACACGTGATATCAGTAGAGCATTGTAGTAAATCCTGCTACTATAGTCACGATTCCATATTGCTTCTATTATCTGTGTGCTACTGTATGGTGTACAGCAGCTCTCAAGTAGTACATCATCCATTATAACTATGCTGTTTCAGAATAACAGATGGACAGCTCCAACCCTGGTCATGATTTTTCCTTGAAACTGAAATCTCTATTGACAGGCCTGCCTAGGCCTGGAATATGAGGCAGGGGCTTGAATTTGAATTTTCTATCATGCACATATGCCCATTACTAAAGCATAGACTTACACTGATGCTTCAAGTTCGTTTTATTATAGAAACCCTAATAAAAGACAAATGGACCTATAACATTTCCAAAATATGTACAGAAGCACATACATTCATACACAGACCTCCGGGGATAGGTAATTAGGCTGCACTTACATTTTAGTTATCCTGTGAATGTATATAAGAATCCACTTATCTAAAAGATTGTATTGTATTTGATTTATAAAGCTCATAAACCAGGGCCCATTGGCATCTGGGCGCTGCTGAACATAAAGACCCCCCTAAAACCCCTTACCTAAGCTTAAGCAAAGAGAAATGTCTTTCGAGCTTTATGAAAGGAAAGATGGGCAGACAGCTCACGAACATGAGAAGGGAGAGCCTTCCACAGCCTTGGAGCCCAAACGAACTCCCAGCCTACGAAAGCTGGGAATAGTAAACAGGACTTGAGAGCCTGAGCGCAAAACTCTTGATGGAGAATAGCAGAGGAGTTTATTTTCAAGAAAAAGAGGGCACGGGCCCGAGTGAAGAGCGGCTCGGTGGGCGATGCAAAAAATCTTAAACTCGATGCGCTGCTTGACTGGGAGCCAGTGGAGCTGACGAAGCAAAGGCAGAGAGAGTTGCACCTGAAGCTTATGTTACATTTAAACAATGCGTCATTATAATGGTGCAAGAAAAGTTGTGCTCTGCTTATAGTTCCTGATCTAATACTCTCCCATGGTTCTTAAAATACATCATTTCCGTGGATGCTGGCACGCTGGCAGAAGTAAAGCAGGTGGCATTTGGATTTTTTACTCTTCTGCCCACAAGAATGTTTAACAGCACAGTAACGCTGGGCCATTTCTTGTTGTTGAGGTTGAATTAAAATAAGTATCATGTACTTGACATGTAATGAGTATATCATGTTTAGATATCGAAGTTAGTCCTAAAATGTTTCAAATTCCTGTTAGCTAGGAAACAAAGGAAATGCTATTTGAAAAGTGCCCATTTCTCCTATGATTGTGTACATCTATACAATGGATCAAATGTTGTCATATGCACATTTAAATATTTAAGTTATAAATAAGGTGCTTTATTATTTAAATTAATGGTACATGAAAAAAGTGAATTCACCAAACTTCTGGTGCGCATGTTAAATTAATGCATTTGTTCTTTTCACTCATTGGAAACAGGTGAAAGTATGTTGTGGTCTTTCAGCATCTATTCTGCGTCTTCATGGAAAGGCCATGTGTTCTTTTGCTCTGTTCAATTCTTTGACTAAAAATACACAACATATTACAGTGTTTCTCTGGACGAGTTCTGAGATTTTGATTTGTTAAATGTGTTCTTTAGTGATTGTATGCATGTAAGCATGCATGCATGATTAATAAACTGAGAAGCACGAGAATTCACCCAGGCAATTGCACATGTGGCGTGGGGTTAGCAGTGGAGCTGGAATGGCTAGGCATGTAGGAAAGGGTGGAGACACGACTGTGGAGAAGTAGGGTTGAGTGGAGCAATCAGAGATTGGCAAGATGTTCATTAAAGACTACCGCCTTCGCGTCCATCTTGAATTTTAGGACGTGGGGACAAGTCTTATCAGCTTTGGAAACTTGTTCTAGAGACAGGATGCATAGCATTAAATGTCCTGTTTCCTAGTTGTTGACCCTTCTGCAGTTCTTTATTTCCAGTCTGGTAATTTTGTGGCTTCTGGTGGTGGGCTGGCCTCCAGAGATGTTCGATGTCTAGGCAGAGTTTTGTGGTGTTTTGGTTGTGACTGCTTTGCAGATGATGTAGGCCATCTTGAACATGATTTGTGCTTGAAAGGATAACCAGTGCAGCTCTTTCAGTGTGGGGGTAATGTGGTAGAAGGTTCGGATCTCTGTGATAATATTGCATCCTTTACAGTGGATGCAAAAAGGCAGAATTTTTAACAACAAATTATACAAAATGAAATGTGGGGGAGACCCACCACAGCCTCCCCCACATTACCCACTTTAATGAGCACCCCAGCCCCACTCCATCTTTATTTTCGCATGAATCTGTTGTAAATTCTGTATTTTCATATGCACAGTAACGAGGTGATACTGAATGTTCTTAGTCCTGTGATGTTGTGTGCTGCAGTGTGCTGGATGGCTTACAGAGCAGCCAATGGGGTATCTGAAAGTATGGTCTTGCCACCGTCCAGATGGGAGATGATCAGGGCTTGAACAATAGTTATGAAATTCGGAATTGGGATGAAAGGCTTGACTGTGAAGGAAACTCAAAGTTATTCCATGGTCCATATGTCTTCTTGGCAATGTCTGTTTTGAATGAGAGGTCACAGTCTATGTTAAACCCAAAAAACGTTCCACTGGGTGAGAGTTGAGTAGTGAATCCATCACTTTCAGATCAGAAAACCAATTCTGGAATTGGGCATGCTTGGTGGGGTTTCCTAGGAGAATTAACCTGTTAGGTTGAGCTTCAGACATATTCTTGACTTCCAGGCTTGATCCTGGTAAATATGGACCTTACAGTCACAGAAAGTGTTAAAGTGGATATTGGTTTTTTAACTTGGCACTTGAAACAACCATTAATCAGTAATAATGCTACTTTTAGCTTACATATGATTGACATCCCATGAAAATACCTGTCAAAACAATCCTTTAATTATTTATGTTTACAGACTGCTTGTTGCAAGTTAAGGGGAGACCTGCCCTAATTCCCCCAAAACCGACGTGCAGTAGCACACACATAATTTTGTGAAGATTCATCGCTACTGCAAGAATGGTCTGGTTTTGGTGATGATGAATCCTCAACAAACTAGCATTGTGCTTCTGGATCTCGCGTAATGATTTGCTTTCCAATCAGGACTAACGGATCTCATGATGAATAACAGATTTAATTGCAACGTTCGTCTAACCCAGGGTTGTCCAACTCCAGCCCTCAAGGGACGGAAACATGTCGGATTTTCAGAATACCCCTCGTTACTATTCAAGAGATAAATTTGCATACTATCATTATTATTATTATTATGGTATTTATTTAGCGCAGACATGGCTTTGAGAAGCAATGGAGTGCTTTACAGAGGTATACAACAGAACAGATATACAGCGGGGGGTGGGATACAGAGGGGCACAGAGGAGGAGTACAGCTGTACCGGGTGGCAGGGATGAGAGTGGCGGGCAGTGTTTAGTGATTCAGGTGGCGCAAGGGGCGATTTGATGGCCTAGGTGTTGAGGTGAAGATATTCCTTGAAGAGGTGGGTCTTGAGTTCTTTTCTGAATTGTAGGAGTGTGGGGGCGAGTCTGGTGCTGACGGGGAGGAGGTTCCATAGTCTTGGGGCATAGGCAGAGAAGGCTTGTTTTCTGGTCCTTTCGTTTTTGCAGCAGCGGATTTCAAGTCTGCATGTGTCCTGGCTTCTGGTGATTTGCTGTCTGGCGGAGATGCTAAGTTTCCCTACAAGGTAACTGGGTGACTTGAGGGCAACTGCCTTATAGATGATGCAGCAAAGACTGGAAGGTGATTTGTGCATGCAGTGGGAGGCAGTGAAGGTTAATAAGGGCCGGGGTGAGGTGGTTGTATCTGCATAGACCCTTGATGAGGTGTGCGGCCGCGTGTAGGACACTTCTCAGGGGCACAAGGAAAGACCACGCGAGGCCTTTAAGAAGTGCTTTGCCCCCATTCAGGTGGGGTAGGAACAGTGATTGAACGGTGGATCTAAAGCTGTTTGATGGGAGGAAGGGCTTGACTTTTTGCAGGAGGGAGAGATGATACCAAGCTGTCTGAATATTCTTTACTATGTGTGTCTTAAAGGAGGTGTTTGTCAATGTGGAACCCAAGGGACTTTCCGAAGGAGGGGAGCTCAGGTGTGAATCCCTCACAGTTCATGGTTGATAGCCAAGTCTGTATGTCTGGGTGTTCGGTGTTGTTGGTGAGGAGTAGGAATTTGGTCTTAAAGGGGTTCAGCTTCAAGTATACACTGGACATCCAAGACTGGATCAGAGAGAGGGATTTTTGAGCGTATGGATGTCCTTGATGGAGTCGATCTTGAGGTATAGCTGTGTGTCGTCGCAGTTTTGGTGGGTGTGGATGTTGTGTGTGGCTAGGAATCCTCCCAGTGGATCCATGCATAGATTTAAGATCACTGGGGAGAGGATGGAACTCTGTGGGACTCCACAGGTGATGGGTAGCATTGACAATCTAGAGCAGTCCATCTGAACAAAATGCTGCCGGTTGGTGAGGTAGGACTTGAACCAGAGTAGGAAAAGGTTGCTTATCCCCATGCACCGATGTAGTGTGTCCGTAAGCGGTTGGTGGTATACTGTGTCGGCAGTGGCCAAAAGGTTGAGTAGAACCAGGAGGCAGGGGTGGCCATCATCAAGGATGTTCAGGGCGTCGTGGAGCACCTGTATGGTTGCTGTCTCTATGCTGCATCTGAGTCTCAACCCGAATTGGTAGGTTTGGGGGAGATTATTGGTGTTGATCTGTTGCTGCAGTTGTGCAGCTACTGCTTTCTCAATGATCTTACCTAGGAAGGGAAGATGGGTGCTGGAGCGATAGTTACCTAAGTTGTCGGGATCCAGAGTGGGTTTTATTTAGTAGAGAAGGGATTTGTCCTGTTTTAGGGTCGATGGGAAGGTGCCTTGAGTTAGGTAGCTGTTGATGTTTTCCAGGTATGGAAGGAGAGCTTCTGTGGGGAGGATCTTGAGGATGGATGCTGGAAGGATGTCGTCTGTATACGATATGACTTTGAGGGCAGCCAGGGTTTCTACCAGGACCTCTGTCGAGAGTGTCTTGAATGTTGTCCAGGGTGTGGTGATTTCACAAGGTGGGTCTGTGGATGCTAACCTTGTATCTATGTGCTGGTGAATCCTGCTGATTTTGTCGATGAAGAAATTGTTGATTGCAGTGGATTTTTTCGATGGACTGTGTGGCAGGGGCGGGTAGGGGGTTTACGCATTGCTTGACCGCTTTGAAGAGGGCTCTGCTTTTGTTGTCAGCTTCTGCTATGGTGTCCTGACAGTAGGAGGCCTCGGCTGTGTTGATGAGTTGTCGGCGGGTTGCTCGGCGTTCCTTGAGGTGCACCAGGTCAGATGCGGTCCTGGAGCAGCACCAGGTTTTCTCTTGCTTCCTGATTACTCTTTTGCTGAGGTTGAGTACTTGTTTGTACCAGGGTACTGATGGTTTCGGTTTGGAGGTGCGTTGTTTCAGAGGAGCGTGCCGGTTGATGGAGGCTGAAAGGGTGGTGTTAAATGCTTCCAGCAGAGAGTCGCAGTGCGGTTGGAGGTTATTGTAAATGTATGCAAATGTATACTCATGAATATTAATGAGGGATATCCTGAAAACCCATCAGGATTCATGGCTCCAGTCTTGGTGTGGATAGAGGATGAGGTAGCCTTCACCCAGCAGGGTAGCAGTGCTGCTGCAGCTGTGGGGAGGTATACATGTAGAAGGGTCAGGGGAGTACAGACCTGTGGAGGCACTGCAGCAGGTGGTGGACCTACCTGAGGGGGATCCGGAGGGGCAGATCGAGGAAGAGGTATTACAGAGGGGGAAAGCCGTGTCTAGGAGAAGCCACAGGGAGCAGCAACCTAAACCCGTCTTACACAGCCCACGGGGTCCTAGGTGTGGGAATATTTTGTTCTGCCACCAGGGAAGACCATCAGGGAGAGGGGCCTGCAAACTTCTCCACAGTGAAGGGCTGTGGGAAGGTAACGTGGGTCAGAATGCAAGGAGCAGGATCCATGCCCTAGGGATGACGGCCATGAGGGGCCACATATGCTGGTGGAATAGAAATATGTGCGTGGCACATGAGTTTTCAGATTTCACGGAGGCCACTAGCAACCATGCAGCCAACATAGCCCCCTCCAGCGCTGATGAGGAGGAAGGATAGAAACCTCCCATGTCCCAAGGTCAAGGTTCAGCACACCAGTGATATCAGGCACACTGTGCCAAATATCCTGCATTCATCCATCCTGCCCAATTGGCATCAATGGCACCAGGAACTGTGGCCAGTGCCAGCCTTGCTCATTATGCAACATGGATTGACCTACTGCCTTTATTTGCAGGCAGTCTGTTAGATGGGGGGGGGGTGGCGAGCTGCATGAAGTAATGGTTGAAAACAAACTAAGGAGGCATATGGAGTTCGCCACCCTTCCCTCCTGTAGGACATTTTGCAGGGAGAAGGACTGAGGCAGTCTTGGGGAGGTGCTGTTGCTACAGGCAGACTCCCTCACCTCCCAGAGGGGCAGCAGTTTGTGAGAGCTGGTGATCTTAACAAAATGCTCTCTCAAAGAGCTTGAGAACTTTAGTGGACATCTGTGTCTTGAGAAAGAACCTGAGGACCTAAGTGAGTGGCTGCCTCTTGTGGAAGAGTCTGATAAGCTTAAGGGTAGGCTGGGCCCTGTGGGAGAACCTGAAAACCTGAACGGGTGCCTACACCCTGTGAGAAAACATGGGGACCTTAGACCAAACAGACTGACAATCTTTAGATCGCTTGAATCCTGTAATAGTACCAGGGGAGCACTGGCCTATAGGGTACTCTGGAGATTTTCCCAGTAGGCCTCTACACCCAGGGCCTCTTATGTGTGATATTTCCACATTATCCCACAGGAAAAGAGTTGGGCATGCTGAACATGTCTAACATGGGGCCCTTTGAACATTATTTCCAGGGCCTCTTTTGGTTCCCAGTCCACCCCTGTGTAGTGCCTGACAACCTTAACACCATGCCAGTGGATGGAAGGACCTTAGTGGGTAGTTTCACCATGTGGAAGAACAAGACAACAGTAAGCAGTGGCTGTGCCTTGTGAAAAAGCCTGCAAATCTGAGTGAGAAGCTTTATCCTGTGAAAGATCCTAAGCATCTTTGTGGATGGTTTTGCACTGGGGAGGACATGAAAACCTTTGAGAGGTGTGTATTCAAGATTTAAAAACCAGTCAGGGCTTCATTCAGAGTCACTAGTAGAGCTATCCATTGCTCAACAACACATTCCACAAAACAAGCCTGCTGTACTTTTCAGTGTCTATATAACAACACAATAGGCCTCATTGCGAGTCCGCGGTAACCCTGCTGGTACTTCTGGCAGGATGCCACCAGACTCATAACATTACAAGTCCCGGCGGACCAGTTCCAGAAAAGGTTAATCCCCATTCCGGTGGAGTCCCATAGGACTCCACGGGAATGAGTTCACGGGAGGACCGGCACCATTACTAATGGTGCTGGTGCTTCTCTAATGAGTCTGCCTACCGGGTCAGATCTGTCGGGAGCAGCGGCCTCGGCAGGCAGACTCAGAGTGTGGAGGTCGGGAAACAAGGGTGCTGGTAGGCTTGCCGGCACCCTTGTTTCCAGACCGCCACAGTCACAATGAGGTCCAATGTGTCCCTACTGGAAAACAAAGTTTCAAACGAAATTCTGGATTTTTAAAAAATGTATCAAAGGAGGTTACTAGAGTTCTTTTAATTTGCTATTAATGAAATTAGAGAGTCTGACAATCACCACATTGTCATCAGTAGTGTAAATTCAATACATTAACAGAAACTCATCATTATTTAACAACCTTCGCGAAGACAAAAGTACATTATTCATATAGTGCTTCTAAAAACATACAGACAATACAAGATGGAAAACAAAAATGCAGATAAGGAAGCAGTAAGACAAGCCAAGTACACTTTTGAATTCGTTTTACATATCATTAGAAACCCAGTGGGACATAATAGTTTTGGCCTTTTAGGTTTGTAACCCCTCTAGGTTATATTGGTTCAAGGTCGACATGTCTCTACATTTTGGTGTACCTCTTTGAAACATGTTCATCAAGACCAAAGTACAAGTGAAAATAAGTCCTGGGTGTCATTTAAAGCCATCTATGTCAATTGATGGCCACCGAAGATAGTGTGTCAAAAGGTTACTTGCAATGTAGTAGCTGTGGCATGGTGGAGTAAGGAGTCGGACAAAGGATTGGCATATTTCAGCAACACTTTATTTTAAAATAAAAATAGAAAATAACCTACCTCTCCCTCTCCCTAAACGGTTATCCCTACCAAAACAAATATCAACCCTGGTGCTCATCATCAGGATGTTTCTCCATAAAAAAAGTGTCCGCCCTCTGTCCAAATCCTACTCTAACCCTACAAAGGGTTCCGCATCCAAATGAAACTAGTGCTAGTAGAATGACTCCCTTCTCCTGGTGAACAGGCCCAGACATTATCACCTTCCCAACAATCCTTTCCTCTAGCTTCTGATTCAACAAAGGGAGTACGGTCAGGAGAAGGGATCCCTTCTTCTGGCCGACCTTGTACAGTCTTGAGGGCTGTCTTGGGATAGTCTTTTGCATTAGTCCTCAAAAGTCTCTTTAATTATTCCCAAGGGCTTCTGTAAAGCAAGCTTTACAATTCCAGCAATTCTTCCCTGTTTTATGACGTTATGTAGATCACCTTCTTTAACCCTACTTGGATTATCACTGTGACGAGGGCGATTCTTCCCGATGCACTCTTGATTCTTGGTTCTCTGAGTATCACTACTGAGACGAGGGAGATTACTCCTGAGGTTCTCTTGACTCTTGGTTCTCTGGGTCGCATTACTGTGATGAGGGAGATTACTCCAGAGGCTTTCTTGACTCTGGATTCTCTGGGTGTCACTACTGTGACGAGGGAGATTACTCCCGACGCTTTCTTGACTCTGGATTTTCTGGGTGTCACTACTATAATGAGGGAGATTACTTTCACGGCTTTCTTGACTCTGGATTCTCTGGGGGTCACTACTGTGATGAGGGAGATTACTACTGAGGCTTTCTTGGCTTTTGAGCTGTCTCAAGCTCCTACTGGATCTTCCGCTGTTCCTGTTACCTGCAACGTGTCAAGACTGCGCTACCAGTTCTTTCTAGGGCAATGGGCTTATTCGCGTTTCTTTAGCGCTTCCGACTTCCTTCACTCTGATCCATGCCTTGTCCTTGAGGCTATGCAGAGGCTTGGGCGACACCGCTCCAGCGCAGTTGCAGGACCACACAGTTCAGCTCCCTGAGGTCACGCCACCGCTGGCTTCTCTCTCCTTCCAATGGTTAGGAGCTTGGCTTCCACCACAGTGCTCTGCCAACCACCCTTGGATATCCCTGCCACGGGGAACAACTTTCGTGCAGCTTCGTCTTCCCAGTTTCGAACTTCCGGGTCTGGGTTGGCTTCGCGGCAGCTGATCTCCCGATTTTGCAGTTCTTTATCTTTATTTCCTGTAGCTGGATCCTCCCCAGAGTAAAGTCAAAGTGCTTCTTTACTGTTTTTGAAGGCAAACTGGTAATACTCTGCAGGTTGCTTTGACTCTTCTTTGTCTGGGTTATATTACTTGTGGATAAAAGAGTGAAGAGACATTACCATAACAGACACTAGTGTTAGCAGCGATTTCTGGTAGGGACTTGGTCTCAAGCGAAAAGGTGTTAGGGAGTTCCTTCACGGATGGGAGTCCTTATCCCCAGGAGGACAGTCTCTCCCTGTGAGGTCCTGCTTTCTGCCCCCCACTTATGGGGACTATTGCATAGCAGCCTCACCTCCCTAACCTCTAAGGGAAGGGCTCCCCCTGGAGAGAAGTGACGAGATTTCAGGAATCGTCACATAGCCAAGCTCGGTCTTAAAATACATTGCAATTTGTTTCAATTTAACTCAACAAGATTGTAGCCATCATTAGATGGGGCTAATGAAAACATGTAAAGGAAACTACATTACTAAGGTGAGTAAAGATTTTTTTTAAAAGATGTATGTTTCTTGTTATAACATAATACACATATCTTGCATCAGGAACATCATGCATTGATTTAGAAGTCAAGTTTCCTTGATTTTCTAAATGGAGGTGAATTCATTCTGCAATAATCATAGTAAGAAATTATAATATAAAATGGCATTGAGTGCCATTTAATATTGGTATAAAAGAAATGGTAATACAAATGGAGTTGAATTAAACAATTTGGAAAAAGCCCAAATACTGGAGGCTTGATTCACCAGAATTGATAGGTGTCTCATGGAACAGAACACTGTGTAACGATGAAATCAGTGTAGGAAACCACTGTTACACAGTTATAACCTTAAAAGTGCATACTGGCATCAATGAATAATGCAAAATGCATGTAAACATTGCGGCCTCTAGAAATCACAGAACAATACAGAAATATCTAGTATTGTATAGAACTGGAACATGGTGAATATAAAGGTGATATGACATATATAACCCAATTTCAGGGGAACAACATGAGCCTAAACAGTTAGGTACATCACAGATACATCTTGACAAGGGCTGTCAAAATTACTGAAATACATGCTTATGGTCTCTAAAAAGTAGCACAAACATGTTCAACAATGTATGTGTCATGGTACTAAATAAAGCACGTCATAGGTACATTTCGAAAATCTAAAGACACTTTAAAAAATCTTCTGGTAAGGGGCGTGGCTTGGAGCGCCATCGATGTGGCTGCTCCCCTGAGGCCCGCCGTGCGAAGCCCGCCGCTTCTGGGCCCCTAATGCGGCTCCACACCTCGATACCGGAGCCCAGCTGATCCCAAGGACGTCGGAGGACCTGGGGCCCATGCAGGCTGAAGCGGGGACCGTGACGCCCGACGGGGACGAAGTTATCCGCTCCGGCTCCTCGAGCCTTCCCCAGCGACGACTCCCCAAGATGGCGGCCGTGCTCGTCTCTCGACCCAGGAGGGCGGGGAGAGCTTCCTGAAGCCGCATCCAGACGCGGCTCAGCTCCACGAGCGCCCGGGGCGCGGCGGAGCGACACCAGACCCCCGGACTTCTCCTCCGGTGGTCTCCCCGAAGCGACCCTGGTGCTGCTGCGCCGCCCGCGGGGGGCCCCCGCTTCCCGCACTACCAGTCCAAACCTGCACGCGACTGCCTGACGAGGGACGGCACGGACGGTGCCCATCAGGTAGGGGCTGCTGGGGGTGAGGACCCGGGTGGGGGCCACACGGGAGAAGCCCTCCGGACCTGCCACAGCGCCTGGGGTGGGGGCCGCGCCATCACCGCCCCCCCCTCCTCCGCCCTCCGGCGGGCTCCTGCCTCCGCCCCTCGCTGCCCAGGACCCGGAGTTCCGGACCCCATACGCCGCACTCCTGGGGCGCCCCGGCCCATACCATCATCTGGGGCCACCGCTCAGGCCCGGGACCTGGAGGTCCCCTCCCACTACCATCCCCACCAGGGGATCCAAGCCTGGGTCCACGGAGGAGGAGCGGTCTAGGCCGGGCCACGTTGAGTGACCCACAGCTGCAAGCCCGGAGAAGAGCCTGATCAGCGCTGCCCGCCTGGAGCCCTCTCTGACACCCCCCGAGGCGCCTAGGCTAACCTGGCCGCATTTCCATCCCGGGCTACCCCTGACTCCGGAGGGGTAGCCCCCTTTGGCCTCAGAAGCGACCCGACTGCGCATCTCCTGGGGCGCCCCGGCCCACTGCATCACCCGCTCTGCTCTCTCTGGCCTAGTCCCAAGTGGGCGCACATCAATCTATCTGCCCACCGGAACCTACGCCCCACACATTTGCCCACCACCAAGATTTGGAGAGCTCACCCCCTTATCTGAGGCCACTGTGCACCGGCCAAGCTTGGAACCAGCATTCCCTTTCCTCAATCAAGAGCCTTGACGCTCATCCACAGGGTGGGCCTTCCAAACCACCTCCCCACCCACGATTCGCCAACATGTCGAGACAGTCGAAAGCTATTAAAAACGTGGACATTGCTACCATGCTCACCGCTCCTGACAGGGGAAAGAAACCGGACTCAGTTACTCCCACCCCAATGATCTCCCGGGAGGAGGGTGACACCCCAGCTACCAGAGGTGATCTACTGGCGTTTATGGCAGACATCAAAGCCGAGTTTCGGTCCTGCATGTCGGAACTCACCTCCAAATTGGAACAAACGGACCACAGGGTGACCGAAGTGGAGCAAAGACTGAGTGAGATCGAGGACCGCTCCCAAGACCAAACAGCTGCCATGGGAGATATTCAGCAAACAGTAAGAGCCCTCCAAGACAGGTGCGAAATCCTCGAATACAAACAAGAGGACCTGGAAAACAGAGCTCGTCGGAATAACCTCCGAATCCGGGGAGTTCCCTCCTCAGTCCCCGACCAAAATCTTGCAGGCTACATAGGAGACCTCTTCCAAATCCTCCTCCCACAACTAGATAAATCCCAACTGCTGCTGGATCGGACTCACAGACTGCGTCCGCGTCGGGGAGTAGACTCCGACCAGTCCCCGGATGTCATAACGAGAGTTCACTATTTCTCCACAAAAGAAGCTATCTCCGCTATCAGTCGGTCCGGAGATGATCTCTCCTTTCAAGGTCACCCTCTTCAAATTTATCAGGATCTCTCCCTCTCAACCCTTCAGAAAAGAAGGGCTCTCCGACCTTTAACCCTCTTCCTCCAAGAGCGTAAAGTCAAATACAGATGGCTCTTCCCCACAGCACTGCAATTTTCTTATAATGGCTCCCACCGGAGAATATCCCATTTAGAAGATGCCGCTAAAATCATGCAGACATCCTCCTCCCCGGAGGGAACTACCGCCCCAGACTTGGAAGCCTCGGGGAGCCCTACGTCAGCCCTCCCTCCCCAACCCGGGCGTCCTCCATGGTCCAAGGCCTCCCGAAACAGGAGAAGATAACCCGAGTTCGAGCGGCCCTAGATGTCCTCCGCTCCTCCGGCGTCCCGGACGCCCAACGCCCTTTCAGCTAAATTCAGAAACAGTAACTCCGGCCCAACACAGTCCTACGTTCGCCCGGCGCGGCGGGCTTCCTTCACGGCCTATGCCCCCCTCCAAGGTCCGCTTCATCTTAGAGTCCTTGGATGCAAACGTTACTTTGCCAGACACAATTGGCCCTGTTGGCCTGGGGTGGGGTTACACCCACAATGTTTCCCACCCCGCTAGTTAAAAAGTTGGCCTCCCGTTGGGGGCCTCTGTTAAAACTGCAAGTGCGGTACAGATCACCTCTACACCCTCTTCACGATGGCAGCTAATGGACAACCTGGAGTCCCCCCTCCATCCCCCAAGCAAGGAACCTCTGGCTCCCCGATCCCGGAACACCAGACGCTGAGATGCCTTTCCTGGAATGTTAACGGACTCAACTCTCCCCCCAAGCGTAAATCGATTCTCCAGAAGCTACAAGATGAGGAGGCCCGTGTGGTGTTCCTTCAAGAGACTCATCTCCTCCCGGCAGACTTTGGCCGGCTCCGATCTAGCATGTATCCACGCCAGTTCTTCGCCTCAGGGAACTCCAAAAAGGGGGGCACAGCAATTATGTTTCGGAAAGACCTGCGCCCCCAGATCTTGGACTCCATGATGTGCCCGGAGGGCCGCTTCGTGGCCATCAAGTGCCTCCTGCTGGGGGACCTCTACACCTTGGTATCGGCATATGCACCCAACTCGGGACAGGCAACTTTCTATGATTCCCTGGGCTCCTCCCTCTCAAGCTTTGCGGAAGGCCAGACAATAATCGGAGGGGACTTCAATGGGGTTCCGGACCCCACTAAGGACAAATCCAACCCCCCTGCTCTTGGCGAGTTCGGTCAGGCCCTCAGTCTGCTGCGGCTCTTCAGAACCCTGGAGGTGGTGGATACATGGCGGGTGCTTCACCCCACCGAGAAAGACTACTCTTTCTTCTCGGGCGTTCACCGAACTTATTCCAGAATCGACCTCCTTCTATCTTCCCCCCAAACTCTCGCCCTCGCTAATGAGGTGTCGATAGGCCAGCGAATTCTATCGGACCATGCTCCGATAATAATGGAACTAAGCATTCAGAACACCCACGCCAAGGCGACACGCAGATGGGCGCTCTATGACCCAATCCTCAATGATATGTCAATCAGAGACAATATAACCACCACCATCAAGAACTTCTTTGAGGAGAACCCAGCCGCAGACACCTCCCTAGCCAATAACTGGGATACAATGAAAGCTGTAGTTAGGGGATCCTTGATAGCCCAAGGCGTAGCTTACCATCGAAACCGGAAACAAGTCCGTCTATCCCTGGAGGAGGACTTGCGAGCAGCTGAGGAAGCCCAGAAAAAGAGTGGCTGGTCTCCCAAGACACAGAGAGCGCTTCGCTCGGCCAGGAAGAAACTGGAGGCCCACTATGCAGAACACACTGCGCAACTTTTGGCGAAGACCAAACAATTTTACTATGCCAAAAGCAACAAGGCCAACAAGTTGCTGGTGGCCAAGCTAGCTAAAACGAGACGGACCAACACAATTATAGGGCTCCGGGACCCACAGGGGGTGATACATCACTCCGAACAGACGAAACTACAACTAGCTTCGGACCACTTAACCCAGGTCATGACAGCACCCCCCCGAGATCGGTCAAAGCAGGAGGCATACCTGCGGAACGCAGCCCTGACGCGTCTCCCGGACTCCACACGAGAGCAGTTGGAAGCCCCAATAACAGATGAAGAAGTTGACGGAGCCATCAAGGCCCTCAAATCGCGGGCCCCGGGCCCAGACGGATTCTCCCCGAGGTTCTATAAGATATTTAAGCTCCAGCTTATCCCCCACATGGTGGCCCTTTTCAACTCTTTCCAGGTCTCGGGATCTGTAACCCCCACAATGCAAGAGTCGGTGACGGTCCTCCTTCCTAAGCCGGGGAAAGACCCGAGAGATCCGGCGTCATACAGACCCATCGCCTTACTGAATATCGACGCCAACTTGTACTCGAAGATTTTGGCCAACCGCCTGGCACTTATCCTCCCGGAAATAATCCACCCCGACCAAACAGGCTTCATTCTTCACCGAGCAGCAGGGGACAACATCCGGCGGACTCTGAACCTAGTGAACCTCGCCCACCGCGACTCCCAAGGCCTTGCCTTAATGGCCCTGGACGCAACCAAAGCCTTTGACAGAGTCGATTGGTCCTATCTGGAATGCACCCTGGAAGCATTTGGGTTCGGCCCCACAGCCCGAGCCATGATCCTGGCGAACTACAAGCAGCCTAAAACCATCCTCAGGATCAATGGCGCCCACTCAGCCCCGATACCTCTGTCTTGTGGGACAAGGCAGGGCTGCCCGCTGTCACCCCTACTCTTCGCCCTCACAATGGAGCCCTTCTCCCAGAAGATCAGGCGGAATGAATCCATTAAGGGACTTCAGGTGGGCCCGTCCCACCACAAAATCGCTCTTTACGCGGACGATGTACTATTGACACTCACGGAAGCCAGTACCTCAGCGAAACACGCCCTGGCCGAAATAAAGGAATTGGGGGAGGTCACCGGCTTTACTGTCAACTTCGCCAAATCAGTGGCCCTAGGAATCGGCCTCCGCCCAGAGGAAAAAGAGGAGTTAACGGGTCTGTGCCCGATTGAATGGCGGGACCACTCGATCCCCTACCTAGGAGTTCTCATTCCAGCAAACCCAAAGGAGACCTATCAGGCGAACTTTCCCAAACTGATCAAGGAGCTGGAGGGAGACCTGAAGCGCTGGACCACGCAAGAGATCTCACTAATGGGCCGGATCACAGCTGTCAAAATGAACCTGCTCCCTAGGTTCCTCTATGCCTGCTCATCTCTATCGGTGCCCTTCCCGACCCAGACCCTCCACGACTTACAGAGGAAGATATCGAAATTCATATGGAAAGGCAAAAAGGCCAGGATCCCCCACAAGACTCTGATTGGTAACGCCAGGCTGGGAGGCCTAGGGGTCCCGGACCTGCAGGCCTATAGGGCAGCGGCGCAACTGTCACACCTACACGCCTGGCAGTCGAGCACAGCCCGCCCCAGATGGGTGGAACTGGAGCAAGCCCAGCTCCCGCTCCCCCTCCGGTTCCTCCCTCACATCCAACCCTCTCTCAGGGCGCGCTGGAAGGACATCCTACTGACAACGAAGCAGACCCTAAGCTCCTGGGACTGGGCTCTAAAGCAGAAAGGAATCCCGAGGGGCCGAGGCCCCCTTTCGCCGATCTTTCACAATCCCGACTTCTCCCCGGGATCTCTCCCCCGCAACTTCCAGAATTGGATAGACGGGGGCCTTGAAACCCTGGGGCAGATGTACTCCGAAAACAGACCCCGGACCTTCGAACAGTGCAAGGAGACTTTTCGGCTTCGAGAGAGGGACAGGTTCACATACTGCCAGCTCCGCCACTGGTGTTCACACCCCCAGACCCTCCAGGCGGCAACTCGCCCCCCGACTCCACTGGAGCTAACCCTCGCGGATCTGCCGGCTAGAGGAAGAACTTCAGCCATATATAGATGCTTCTCGGGGGACTTTCTGGCGGCAAAAACTAGATCCATGGCTCAGTGGGAGGCGGACCTAGGCCATCCGTTCGATGACCAAACTTGGGTAGACATATGGTCCCGCACCCACTCCTCCTCCACCTGCGTCACCAACAAAGAATGTGCATACAAACTCACCCTGCGCTGGTATTACCCCCCTCTCAGACTCCACCACATGAATCCACAAGTGGACCCCGCCTGCTGGAGAGGCTGCAGTCAACCAGGCTCTTACTTTCACATGTGGTGGACATGCCCCAAGATCCAGCAATTCTGGACCAGGTGTCTCTCAACCATTGAACAAGTCACCGGCTCCGCCCTCCCACTGGACCCTGAGACAATTCTACTGGGGATCCCGGTCCCCGGAATCTACCCCCGCTCCGGCAACAGGGCTAAGCTCCTCACACAATGCCTCTTGGCGGGCAAGACAGTTCTGGCCCGTTTCTGGAAGTCGCAAGACGGCCCCTGCCTAGCCCACTGGTGGGGAAAATTGTGGGACATTTTAATAGCGGAAAAGGTCACCGCTGCGAGAGCAGGGACTCTGCACCGCTTCCAGAATGTATGGGCTCCAGTGCTGGACTATGATCAGCGATTTCCTGCAATGACGTTCAAGCCAATCAACGCCCGTTGGGCCCTGGGGGACCTGGAGAGTACGCACCAGGCGGGGGTGATAGACTGAATCTTTGGCCCGGGAAAACCGGAATGATGGGGGGAAAGGGACACAAAGCCAGAATCTTTTCTTTGCAATGTTATACTGCCACCCGATACTGTTTGTAACCTATACTGCCTTGCTATAAATAAACATATTTAAAAAAAAAAAAAAAAATCTTCTGGTAAATGGAAAGGCAGTTTTGAAAAGTAACTTGTAATTATTCACTCAATATAGACAACTCCAATCCAGTATTGGTACAGGTGTCACATCATATATGAAACACAGCTTTAAAATGTAACCAGTGCATTCCAATCCATTTGGGCATTCAGATTTACTGAGTGTAATTATATCCTGTATGTTTAACCAATGTTATTCACGTATACACAGTTTACTTCAATATTGGCTACCTCTGCTAATGAATCTACAATCCACCAAAACAAGTAATTGAGACTCAAGATAGTGTTATACTTAGGGTGCCTCAAGATGCTTGCATTTGATGCGTGAACTTCACTCTTCTATTCCTTCCTCTTCTTCTGCTCGTTCCTCACCCGTGAGCTATTCTAGGTCCTTCACTGTGATGCCTACATTTCACCCTCTCTCGGATTGTGACATTTCTTACACCCTAGCCAGGGCCCATCCTGCTGCTTCCCCATATGATTCTCTTCCTTCTCCTCAAATCCTCCTGGTTTACTCGTCACTTCTGCCCTATCTCCCTGCCATCTTTAACACTTCCTTTCCCTCTTCCATTGTCCCTTCTCATTTCAAGCATACAAGCAAAACCTACCCTCGATCCCTCCTTGTCTTCCAATTTCCAATTTCTGCTCTATATCTCCTCTTCCTTTTCTCTCTAAGATTCTAGAGCGCATTGTCTACTCCCAAGTTTCCTCCTTTATCAACTTACACTCTCTTCTGCCTCCTTTCCTGTCTGGCCTGACACTGTCACTGGAAACTGCTCTTCTCTCTGTCACTAACACATTTCTCTCTTCTTGTCACTCTAAACTCTCTTCTTTTCTCATTCTTCTTGATCTTTCAGCCACATTTAATACAGTCGATCATGTCATTCATCTCTCTTATCTTGCTGATCTGGGTTTCCATGATTCTGATCTCTATTGGTTTTATTCTTACCTCTGATGGCACACCTTCTCTGTTTCCTGGGCTTGTCGCTCTTTCCCCACTTTCCCCCTCATACAGAGTGTTCCTCAAGGCAGGGTTCTTGGCCCTCTTCTTTTTGCCCTTTACACCTCCCCTCTTGGCTCTATTGTCTCATCCGTTGGCTGTTCTTGCCACCTCTATGCGGATGACTCACCAATCTTTCTATCCTTCCACTCATTTACAGATTGTATGCACTGTTCCTTTACTGACGGTCTCCTCGCTATTCAATCCTGGTTGTTCTTTCAATATCTCCACCTCAATTCATCTGAAACTGAGGTTCTTTTCTTTCCTTCTTTGAGTATTCCCCTCCCCCCACTCTCCTTTCCCCTTCTTCCCTCTCTGTTTCTCCCTCTGCCCATAATCTTGGTATCATCCTTGATACTTCACTACCCCTTTTTGATCATATCTTCTCTATCTCTCACTCCTGCCGCTATCAACTATTCAATATTCAAAAAGCTCATTGGTTCCTTACTTTTCCCTTTACTAAACTCCTTATCTCGTCATTAGTTTTCTCTCGACTTGCTCTACTCTCTTCCTTGGCCTCACTGCATCTTAGCTGTTCCTCATGCCCCATGCGCCAAATCCTGCTTCTGTTAATTTGCTCTCTTTGCCCCAAAGAATTGGAACTCTCTTCCTCTCCCTGCATTCCGTATCTCATGTCACCTCTTTAAGTCCCACCTAAAACCCACTTTTTCTCTCATTGATCTGTTGGTTTTGCTTTATCTGCTCATATGTTTTGTACCATTGGTTCTCTGTTCAGTGCTTGGGTGTCAATCGATATAAAAATGCTATAAAAATAAAAGAAATTAAAAATGTTCATTAATCCTGATACTTGCAGAATGTCAAGTCTGACCAAAGTATCTATGTCCACAAGGACATTCAATGCAGTTTGGGGGGTCTCTTAGTCTTGAAATTGGTAAATAGGCATTTAGTCCACGTCCGGTGCCCTATTAAGAAGTACACAAACCACATGGAAAATGACCCACAGGGGAAGGTAAGTTCCATAAGGTTCTTGTTTGTTGCTTTTTCCAACTGTATCATGAATACACAAGGTGATGTTTAAGTGTTGCCTCACCTGCTGGATGTGTGGACTAAAAGTTAGCACACAAACCATTTTATGCATTTTGTTGTCTCTTATCCTAGCTGCCAACAGGGTTTCCAGAGGGGTATAATTAGCCCATTTATCAGACTGTTTAATCAGTTTCTGAGGGTATCTTTTGTTGGCTAAGCTAAAGTCTAAATCTTTAGCATGCTTAACATAATCAGTGGTGGCAGTACAGTTTCTCCGAATGCATTAGTATTGTCCATAAGGAAGATTATCTCTAAGCAAATGTGGGTGAATAAATGAGTTTCTATCAGTTGGTTTCCTATAAAAGCTACATTGTAGTACACCATCAATTTATAAGGTGTTAATATCAAGGAAGTTAATTTGGTCATGACTGACAGTCTTGGTGAAGTGAATTTTGGGATCACAGGCATGGCACTGAAACAGATCTAGTAACCCAAATAGAAACCATAAAAGATTACTGTAACCTTACCCTCCTTCTATTACTAGATCTATCAGCTGCCTTCGACCTGGTGGACCACAAAACTCTCTGCAGCCATCTCTCCTCGGCGGCCCACTTCTCCAATGACGCTACCACCTGGATCCAATCGTTCCTTAACAATAGAACTACCAGAGTGTTTGCCCCAACAGCATCTGCAATACCTGCCGCTGTCACATGAAGGGTCCCGCAAGGCTACTCTATCTCCCCCATGCTTTATGATATATTTACAAATCCTTTATTCGATGACTTGGATCATATGGGTATCTCATATACGAACTACGCCGACGACACCCACATTCTTATCCCCATCACAGGCAATTATATAACAGACTCCAAACGACTTAATGACATATACCTCGTCATCGGAGCATGGATGGCGAAACACGGACTCTGCCTACATGACGACAAGACAGAGCTACTTGTCGTAGGAACACAAGCCAGATTTAACAGACTTGACAATCAGTTTAATACCTTCAACATTGACGGCAATAACATTAAAGTCTCGAAGGATGTCAAAACCTTAGGCATCTATATTGACTAGGCCCTCTCTTTAGCAAGACAAATTAACACTACTGCTTCCACCACTGCATACACCTGAAAGCTCATTAACACCTGAAGACCATTTCTGACCACTGACAACTGTATCACCCTAGCCAGGGTATTAGTAGTAACTAAATTAGATCACTGCAATGCCTTATATTTAGGCACCAATAAATCACAACTTAAAATAACTGCAAATCTAT
This sequence comes from Ambystoma mexicanum, assembly GCF_040938575.1. Lineage (NCBI taxonomy): Eukaryota > Metazoa > Chordata > Amphibia > Caudata > Ambystomatidae > Ambystoma > Ambystoma mexicanum. The sequence goes on along the minus strand of NC_090927.1, from coordinate 459,674,020 downwards.
CAAAACAATGCGCTCAGAGCACCAACCACCTTCCCGAGAAAACTCCACATCTCAGAGCTGAGACATAGGGCCTCATTCCGAGATTGGTGGTAGTCATGGCACTATTTGCGCCATGACTGCCACCTATAATGGGTCCGGCACCGGTATGGCTCAATGGGGACTTACCTGTGTAGTCCGACCTTTGCGGGACCAGTAAGTCCCCATTGAAAAAGCCATTCCCCATTCCCATTGAGGCCCCAAAGGGCTCAATGGGAATGGGGAGGGCGCAAATAACAGGCTCGCGTATGTCAAGCCTGTTATTTGCACCCTGGTCCCTTAACGGGTCCCGTCCGTAACGCCAGGTCAGACCAGGCGTTAAAGGAGGGACCCGCTAAGGGACCTTGTAGTAGGGCGGTAAGGGATTACCAGCACCGGTCTCCTTAGCGGTGCCCGGTATCCCTTACCGCCCACCTTGTAATGACCCCCACAGTGTTCAATGGCTCTCAATCAACCAAAGAATCAAATTTAAGACCCTTTCACTCACATACAAATATTTGAACAATCAAGCCCCTATGTACCTATGCGATAAACTCAAACACTACACAATGGAGCGACTGACCAGATCGTCTTACTCCAACTGCCTTATCGTACCAAGGTTCAAGCTCCAAAATCAGGTGGCAGAAGCTTCCCGGTACTAGCAGCCAAAACTTGGAATATCTTACCCCTTAGCCTTGGATTGGAACCGTCTTATCACAAATTCCAAAAGCTTGTCAAATCTTCCCTTATCATGTACTCATGCAACATTAAATGTATAATAATGTCTTTGGAACTTTGTAACCATGTAACAGTAAGAAAGTACCCAGATGCCCGAGGGCTAGACACGCTATATAAATAAAATACAATACAATACAAGTGTTCAACCATGCAAAACATTGTTCCAACATGAGTATGCCCACTGTCCAGATCAAAATCACATCATCAGTGTATCTCTTCCAAATGTGAATAATGTAATGAAATGGATTATCTACTAATAGTATATACTTCTTTTCATATTCATAAATGAACGGGTTCATTGACTTGGGCCGAATGCAGCGCCATTGACTGTAGCCTTAATTCATCCTTACATTGAAAGTAATTGTTCTGCAATGCAATCTGTGTCAGATCAATGATGAAGTCTTTCAGCATATCAAATGGTAGATTCACTTCCCTCAAAACTGTATAAATGCACTGCATGGTGTCTGTTTGTGTAATATGCATGTATAGTGCCTAAATGTCTAATGTGACTAAAAGTTCTTTCTCAGAATCAAAGGGCATGTTTTCAATTATGATAATAACGGATGTAGTATCCCTCACATGTAGCTCAGTTTGATGACAAAACATTCTCAGAAAGTAGTCAACACATTTGCTGATTGGTTCTGATAGGGATCCATATCCCGCCACTATTGGCCTTACCAGGGGGTGGATGGGATCTTTGTGAATTTTTGGTAAGGCTACAATCATATATGGGATCTTTGTAAATGTTTGGTAAGTCTACAACCTAATATAGTTAAATTCACACAGAATGTAATTAATCTTAAGCGCGAACTGGTCAACCTCATTGTAATTAACCTTCAGACACACTACCTTGTGTGGTCATTCATTGGTCTAGATAGCAGTAAATAAAACACTCATTGTTGTTTAGGGAAGGATTTTTAAAATCATACTGATGAAGGAGCTTCAAAGAGATCACACCGAAATGTAGAGAAAAATTGATATTGATATTGAACCAACACTAGAGAGGACACTTCGGCCAAAACTATTATGTATCACCAGGGTTTTAATAATATAAAAAAAGGAATTAGAAAGTATACTTGGTTTGTCTTGCTACTTCATTATCTATATTTTTCTTTTCCACCATAGATTGTATGTTTTTAGATGCTGTGACGAATCCCAGGCAATCGTCCCTCCTCCCCAAGGGGTAGACCCACCTGTGAGGCTAGGGAGGTGAGCCTGCTCTGCGAGACCCTACCTAGGGGTCGAGGCAAGTGGGACCTCACCAGGAGATACTCCCTCTTTGGGGACAATGACTCCGTTCCAAGGAGGAATTCCTGGGTCCATCTTCCATAGCCATATACATGGGACTACCTGTTGGAAGAAATAATGTGGCCTCTTTCCTGTTGGCTGAAAAAGAGAAGGAAGATGTCTTTTTATCAAGAGACATATTTAACTGGGATGAGTAGGAGAGGAGAAGAAGAAGAGGAGAAGAAGAACCTGGTGCATAGGGGAAGCCCCGTGACATCATCACGCCTTGTGTAGGTGGAGAAAAGACAAGTTGCAGAGCCCGCGACTTTCAATGAGGCAGAGAACGCTAGTATGAGATGCAGGGGTTGGTGTGTGCAGTTGCAAGAAAGGTATTGTGAGGAAGGAAAGAGCGATCTGGCTGTGGCATTACGACAAGTACAACATGGTGGGCAGACCACCCAAAGAACGACACCGGGATCATCAGTAGAGGAAGCATAGAAAGCTTCGGACCACTAGACCAAGTGCAGAGCAGTAACCCGATAAGAAGCCAGAAACAGGAATTTTGACGAGCGAAAAGAACAAGAATGCATGCCCCAGCAAGAGCCGAGCCCCGCCACCCTACCCACGACAGTGAGAGAGGTACCTCTGGAACTGGGAGGCCGCCGGGGCATCATTAGGATACAAAGAAACTCCTCCCAGTCTTAAGGAGGAGAAAATAACAATAAGACATTGTAATTGGAGTTTTAAGCCACTAATGAATATTTGCAAACAGGGAAGAGGGTTATTATATGAAGAGAGGAACTCATCCCAGTCCTAAAGACGTGATAACATATTTATTTATTCATTTATAAAGTACAATAAACCTGAAGGCATCAAGTCACTGTTACAGTACCAGTTACATGCAATGCCAGAAGCCAAATAAGTCACAAAACAGAGGAGGAAAAACATCCCCAGCGTAGTTATGAGAGCAGCAGGTTTTCAGTGATCTCCACAAGGCCCAGTATGATTGCTCTGCTCTTAGGGCAGGCGGGAGTGAGTTCCATTGTTTAGCAGCAATGGTGGGAAAGCGTGCCCCGCCAGCTTTGGTCCATTTGAATTTATGCTGCACAAGTCTGGTTGTAAATGCTGATCTAAGGGGCTTGTTGAAGTGACCCCGGTTATTTTCTCTGAGAGATAGGGTGGGGCTGAATTGGTGAGGCATCTATGTGTAATAGACAGGGTCTTAAATATGATCCGTTCATGGATCAGAAGCCAGTGCGCATCCTTTCTAGTGGCCGAGATGTGTTCACATTTTGGAATATTGAGGGCAGCTCTGATGGTGTTATTCTGGATCACCTGCATCTTTTGAATGTTATGCTTTGAGGTGCCAGAAAACAAGGCATTGCAATAGTCAAGTCTTGACCCGATAATCACTCGGGCAATGGTAAGGAAACTGTCCTGAGAGAGAAAAGATCTGGAGGCATTAATAAATGTTGTTGTTTATACGGCAGATGAGGCAACAGCGTTCAAATGACCTGTGAATGAGAGAGTAGCGTCGCAGTAGACTCCTAAAGTCTTCACTGAGGAGGATAACAGAATTTGAATGCCATTGAACATTGCATATTGGGCATTGAGCTTCTTGATTACTGCAGTGGGACCAACCAGAAGGATCTCTGTCTTTTCCTCATTCAGACAGAGGCAGTGAGGGGACATCCAGGCCTGGAATGTTGTGTACACTTTGTTAAGTGAGCGAGTGTCATCTAGGTAGTTTCCGGACAAGGGGAGTAGGATTTGGGTGTCATTGGCATAGTTGGTGTAAGATATGCCGATGGTGTCTAGTATGTCAGGTAGGGGATACACATGACCCTTGAGGCATGCCTAATATAATAAGGGCCTGGGATGCACTGGAATTCTCAGCAAACACTATCATGGATCTGCCCTCTAGGAATGATGCAACACAAGTAGTGGCTTCAGGTGAGAAGTTGGCTGCAGTGGTGAAATGATGGCACAGGATTTGTTGGTCGACCATGTTGCACGCGCCGAGATATCAAGGAGGAGGAGGAAAGCAGATTTCTCCTCGTCTCTTATCTCATCTAGCTGGTTCTTTATGTTGAGCAGGGCAGATTCTGCACAATGGCTGGTTCAGCAGCAATCCGAAATATGCACTGACACATGAATAAACAGCAGGATGAAATAAAAGAATTGGGTACCGGGAGTAGCCACATTTATTAGGACTACACAAAAACAAGAGCCTCATTTAGTCCGCAGCCCGATCCTGTAGGCAAACATGATTTTCTAAAGCTGGATTCACTAATCTGGGGCAGCTACTAGAGGAAGAAGGATCCTCTAGACAAACGTGATTTTCTAAAGCTGTATTCACTAATGTGGGGCAGCTACTAGATGCAGAAGGCAAAAGTCACTAATGAAATGTGCACGTCATGAGTGTTAGCAATGTTGAGTCAACTATCGAGTGGCTACACATAGGTGATATAGGAAAGACACAATAACACATTGGGTTGTCGTCAAAGCATTGGTTCTGTCCGGATGAAGGCTGTATACTGTTGGAGCACTATTTGACGCTCATAGAAAGTCCAAAACACGCCGTGTCGACTATCAGAATAAATCAAGACACTGCAAACGAAGGGCAGGTCACAGAAAGGACTAATAAGATTTAGGGGTCCCCCGATGTGTCGGGGATTTTGCACATTATTATATATGTATGTCATTTGATTTCTGTTTGGGATTAATGTTTAAAATATATTTTTCTTTTGTTTTATGAATTTATGTTCATATTTTGACTTATGTGGAGTTACAAATTAGTTGTTGGTTGTCCTGTCTATCTACACTTATTTTGAACAGTTTTTAACTTTTGATGCGTGGATAAAATATATTGTTTTGCAGAATTATATTGTTAAGCAGAATTGGGTAGATGGGGTGTGACATGGAAGCCTTGATCGCTTTTCGGTTGATGAGCAGGTCAGAAGTCAGACTTGCATGTTACCAGTATGTGGTGGGTCTCCGAGAATTGCTGAATTGGGATTAATGCCGCTCTGTCCAGGATTTCCAATAGAAAAGGGAGGGTGGTGATGGGCCGGTAGTTGTTGGGGACAGAGGGGTCAAGCAAGGGTTTTTTGATGAAGGGGAGAGCCCAGGCTTCTTTGAGTCTGGAGGGTACTATGCCGGAGGTAAAGGAGACATTAATGAATCTGGTGATTAAGGGGACCAGAGCTTCATACCAAGAGAGAAACCAGTTAAGAGGAGAAGTGTAAAACCTGTAAAAGAGGGGTTTAAGCAAGGCAGGTGAGGTGAGAAACAAGTAGAGTCTGCAAACAAGTTCCCTGGGTGGAAGGGAAGAAACCCTATGACCTCAGAATTGAAGACTGGAGCATGTCTAACATAAGAATATGTAACGGGAAACAGGATATAAAAATCTTGAATGAACAAGATTAAAGAAGAGACACTAGGACAGAGAAGTTATAACGAAGAAAGCCTAAAAAGGGGTCAAGATAAAACCACCTCACGAAAGCCTGAATGTAAAGAGAGGAAAGAGTGTGAGAAAGTATCTGAAGGGGAGTTATTGTAAATATAGAACCACAGAAAATACAAAACATAAGACTATTCTTGAAGAACTACAAGAATTAATCTCAAAGAGTATCCAAGATAATTATGCCGAGAGATATCTCTGCCACAGCAAAAGACTGTAAATAAAAAGACTATTGGAAGACAAAGAAAAGACCAGTCAAAGATAAGACATTCTCTTGGCCTATTTAAGTTAGATAAATATAGTGGTAGAGTCAGATAGAGTTAGTTTGGATGGAGGATATTTTTACTTTGGAATTTCTGACAACTGATGAGCACTTTTAGTTTCCTTAGATAGTGTATTCCCTTTAGTGATAGGGAAAGTTAAGTTTTACCTATAAGTTTAATAAAGATGTTGAATCATGTCCCCTGAGTGTCCTACTCCTTGCGACCCAGTTTCTTTATATATATAGAATTAAACTTTTAGCTATTTTTCATCATCTTCGGTATGGAAGTAGTTGTTAATTTTTTTAAATGTCAATTGTTCAGCATGTGGAACTGCAAGGTTTTTCCTGCGATAAGAGACAGTAGCCCCAGCCAAACTAAAAGCACTCTCGGACTGCTCACTAGAAGGAGGTATCTTAATGATTCTACAGCAACCCTCACAATTGTTGTTATCCAGCCACTAGACAGACTTCTAGCTGTATGTGCCAATACTGTTATGAAACATAATTTCATCCCATGGGGGAACTGTCCAGTAGATACGCATATTTGTGGCTGTGGTCCGCTGGCTGGTTCTGTTGTTTCTCGTATTCAAGAGGCCCAGGCCACTGAGGATGGTGTCCATAACTTCTCCTCTCTATAGGCTGCACCCAAACCGATAACAAAGCTTTCAACAGGTGTCAGTGGTGTACTGCCCATTGATGACACTGTCTTCTGTGTGTTTGTCATGCCCATTGTACTTGGCAAAATTTGGGATGGTTGGTGTTCTTCCTGTTGTTTTTTTCCAATAAATGTTGGAAGTACGGCATCAAAGCATCTTTGCACCTTTGGAGAGTGTCTCCTTCTTGTAATGCCTGTTGCGAGTCCTCCCAGAGTCCTCCCAGAGCAAGACATGTAGACGAACAGGGGCCACTGTGCTTAACCAGAAGAAGGACTTGTTTTACAGTGGGTTATGATTCAAGAGTGTTTATTCAAAATAAAAGAAAATATGAATATCTCGCCCTACTGTTATGATTGATGTTCCCTAACTTCTAAAACAAAATTAAGGGTGTTTGTCGAAGTCCAGAAGAAACAGTCCTGAGTCCAAATCCTAGTTAACTAACTGGCCCTACCACTTTAGACAATCCAACAAAAAAGGAGGAGGGAGCAATAGCCTCTGTCTCTAGCTTCTGCCTGGCCCAAGCATTTAGATGATTTATTTTTAGTCTCGAAGTTCCTTTAGAATATAATGTCACAGTTATGATATGATATGATAAGTCACTTATAATGCACCAATAAACATGTGTTTCTAGGCATGACAAGACAAGAGAGGGTACGGAAGAAGGACAAGAAAAACAATCTCACTAGGCCTTGCGTCATTCAGAACATGGAATTGCGGTAACGCAAAGTGCAGGGGAAAAGGAAGGGGGAAGTGGAAGGGGAACGGGTGCAATCAGGGCAGCATTGCTCTGAGTACCTGCAGCCAGATCAGCACGGCTCTGGGTAAGTGCAAGGAAGCGGGGGACTGTAAAGGTTCCAGTTACAGCCCCCAGTGTGCAGCAGGCCCGGAGACAGTGTAGGGGAGACCGGTTAAGAGGAGCCAGGTACCCAGTGAGACTCGGAGGGTAACCAAGCAACAAATCGGCACAGCAGACAGGTAGGTCAGCAGGGGAGGGAGGGAGAGAAAGCAGAGGAGAAAATTAAGGCTTTGAGCTGCCTTTGGAACTTTAGGTGGTCTGGCTCAAGTTTGAGAGGGACAACAGGTAGGCCGTTCCAGAGGGAGGCACCTGCAGAGGAAAGCGATCTTCCCCCTACTCTCTGCCTGGAGAAGCGACTGACCCTCGGAGAGAGGGACCTGCAGAGGAAAGCAAATTGCCCCCTACTCTCTGCCTGGAGAAGCGGCTGACCCTCAGAGAGTTGGAGGCAGCAGAGCAAAGGGCTCAAGAAGAACGTATTTAGGAAGAGAGTGTTGAATGTAGTGCGGGCTCCGGTCCCAGCAAGCCTTGTGGATGATGCAGAGGGTCTTAAACTTGATCCTTGCTGCCACTGCGAGCCAGTGGAGAGATTTCAGGGATGGAAAGATACGGTCCCTTGGCTTGAGGCCAAGGATAAGTCTTGCAGTCCTGTTCTGGATTAGTTGCAAGAGGCAGAGAGTAGAGGAAGGCAGATTTAGAAAGAAGCTGTTACAGTAGTCTGACCTAGAGAGAACCAGTGCTCTGGAGACAATGAGCTTCTGGGGGAAAGTGAGAAAAGGAAGAGTACCTCTGATGAGGTGCAGCTGGTAGTGGGCCTTCTTGGAGAGGTCTGTGATGTAATGAGAGAAGAAGAGAGTGGAGTCGAAGATGACACCAAGGTTTTTTGCCTCACAGGAAGGTGAAGGAAGAGGGCGGCCAGAGTGAGAGAGGGAAAGCGAGAGCAGGGGTCCCGATGAGAAGAATCTCTGTCTTACTGGCATTAAGGCAGAGATTGTTGCAGGTACACCAATCCTGAATCGTGGCTAGGCAGTCTAGAATGTGTGAGAGAAGAGAGGAGGCTGTAGCGAGCTGGAAAGAGAGATGTGTGTCATCCGCATAACACTGAAAGTTAGAGCAGAAGGTGAAGATTAGGTTAGTCAGTGAGGCCACATACAGATTGAAGAGCCAGGATGAGAGGTAAGAACCCTGGGGAACACCACATGTGGAGAGAGAGGTGCTGGAGAGAAAGGACCCAAGTTGGACCTGGGAGGGTCAGTCCAGGAGGAAAGAGGTCACCCACCCCAGGGCCTGATCTGTTATCCCGAGGTTTTCACAGTCAGTTGATCTGGACGGTGTGATTGACCATGTCAAAAGCAAATGGAAGGTCAAGGAGGATGAGGACAGAAGGGGATTGGGTGTCCAGATTTGGAGAGTAGATCATCACGGGTAGTTTCCGTTACTCTGGGTGCTCTGAAGCCAGACTGGTGGCCATAGAGACAGCCAACAGTTTCAATTTGGAGAGTAAGCTGGGAGATGGCGAGTTTTTCCAGAAGTTTGCCCAGGAAAGGAGTGATAGTTTGTCGTACAGGTAGGATCAGCAGAAGGCTTTTTAAGGAGGGGGTGCACAAGGGAGCGCTTGACCACTGGCAATAGAGTGATTGCAGTCAGTATATGTGTAGATTCTCTTTATTCAAAAGACAAATATCCTCTGTGCACTTTTCTCTTCCCCCTGGGAAATTAAGGATTGTCCTGAGATCACTTGTCCCAGATGTTGTCAAGTATTCAAATCCCTGCAGGATCACTTTTAACACAAGTTGCCATGCCCACCCTTCATGGCACTTGGACTCCCCAAAGTCCTGTGACTCTTTGGTAAGCGTGCTGGCTCTCATTCAACTTAATAGACATAGGACGTCTGCCTGCTCGAGTGCTCCAATTTCCCATAACCTAGTTAGATTTTCCAGTCTTGCTGCAAAGTATTATACTCCTTTCAATCTGTTTTATGTAGGATGTATGTCTGTCTGTCTTCATCAGTTCCTCATACTTCTCAGGCTGTCGTACTTTTGTTGACTTTTCCAGCCTCGATATAAAGAATTCATGTCACTTTCACTTTGTTTTACATAGGGTGTGTGCCTGTTCAATTCTCTCAAGCTCTCATTCCTTTGTCGGCTTTCCAGCAGCGGTTCTCTCTGTTCGTTACTATCCAGTCTTCATAACCTCGTTGGTTTTGACAATGTTAGAAACCAAAGTTCATAGCCCTCACTGGCGTTCTCGATTTGGAAGTGTTTTCTTTCCTGTTGCAGGACTGGGCAAGCACCAGGCAAGGTTAGGTGCTTGCCTATAATGTGAGAATCTAGAGAGGGAAATGCCGCAAACGGCAATAAACACTTTTTTGTATACATTATTTATTAATGATTCTCTCTCTCGACAACTTGAACATGGCGGCGGAGGCACCGTGAAGTTCAGGTGTTGACGCGGTCGTGGCGCTGTGCCGTGCACAGGGAGACCCTCAGGCCGCACCTGCGCATTGCAGAGTAAAACTGCACATGCCCTCATGCGGATGGGCTTCTGGACAATGGCACTGCACTGGCTGTAGCCTGATGCGGGAGCGGCCCTGCCTGAGAAAGACAAGACCTTAAATAAGTGAAGGAAGTGTGTTCATTACTTTGTCATTAGCACGTAAGAAAAACGTCAGTGCGAATGGTTTCTTAAAAAAGGTTTTGATGCACTCATGGGCGAGATAAACTGACACAAAGCAAAACAGCCAACATTGAAAAGGGAAACAAGCACTGGCAATGCCAATAGTTTGGGTGTTTACTGATGTTATTTGCATTTTACATTTGTAGGCAATATGGTGCAAGGAGGAGAGTGCAAAGTTTCAAAGGAGGATGCAGTAAGGGGTGCAGGTGTGCAAGCAAGTGAGAAGGGGAACAGAGCAAGAGGGGAGGCCATTGGTAAAGCAGTGTAATTTAGCGGTGTAATTTATGAGCAAGAGGAAACATGAGTGAGAAAGGGTGAGAGGGTGAGAAATAAAGCAAGAATGTGAGAGGAAAAATTAGAGGGTAAAGAGAGATGGTATAGGGTCGGTATAGTGACCAGTACCCTTGATTTAACCCTGTAACTTGCCATGTTTTGAATTGTTTGAATACCCATGGGATGGATGCATTTAACATGTTGCATAACATCATGTATACATCTTGCTTTGCATGGAAGAACATTATGTACAGCGTATATGTGGCCTGATGTAAACCACCATGATTGGTGATCCACTGTAAGAGCTTGTAAATAGACAGGAACCAACTCCAGGTGTTTAGATCCTTGCAGCATCATATGAATCATGTGAAAACCATGTCTAACTGACACAACCTGAACAGACTATTGTTTGTAATTCACGGGTCGATAGCCCCATTGTATATACAGTATTCACGTGACTACAATTGTGACTTTGCTGAAATAACATATAATATTTTGTCCTCATTCGGACTTTGGATTTGTATTATTACTAACCGTGTTGAATAATGAATCGTATTGCACATACACCATCCTCAGACATATTTGAGGCACCATACCGTATTGACCTCTTTCCAATTTTGTCTACACCTAGAGTTTAGTTTTGACATTACAAGATGGCCGCCACGGTCCTGACTTCCGGGTTACCATGGCGACTGCATAAACATATGGACCAAGCACACACATGGCTGCATTACTGACAATGGACGCACACCAAGGGACAACCAATCATGCTCCATGTAAGAACTCTGAACTGTCCAGCACCACAAGTGGAGATGCAGTGATCACATGAACTTTGACCGCTTTGCCACTCATATGGATGCACCCTTTAGCACACGTCCTGCACAGAGCTTAGCAGGGTCCCTGGACCCGGCGCACCAGCATCAGTATGAAAGTGACATTTACACACACGCCTAGCATGTTGGGACACCAGACTCCCGGACACACCGATGCTTTGCACTTGAATATGCTGATGTGCACTGGGGGCCACTCACACAGAGTCGGGTCTTTGACTCAATCTCCAGGCTTGACATCATGTACGGCACTGTGGTCTGTGCGGTGTCCTTAGGCAACCTGGGTAGAAGGCTGGACCCCGGGAGGAGACAGCTAGAACACAAGAGAGGAACTACTTCTAACCTTTCTTCTTCTTTTTAACTTCACAGCATGCACAGCAGGCGCTTATACTACAGAGGCCAACTACAGTGGACTCTATAAACACCTGTTCTCTTTGGGTCCTCACAACCAGGTAATTATTTCTCCCTGGTTCATCCATCACTTACATCTTGAGGCATTGAACTATATGGCTAATGCTTACACACGCCTAGCGTGTTTCTGACTCTTTCAACACAGCTTAAAATCCGCGCTATACATGCTTGAATTTCACATGCACCGTAAGTATCCACCAGGGATATTCTAAATCATGACCTAGCTGTGAGGCTATTTATATTAGCATTCCATATATGGACCCCCAACTTAGTGTATGTTATCTTGTTTCCCCAGATCACAGGTTACCTCATGTTTGAGTAGACCACACAATTCCCTGTCCTGATGAAGGCCGATACAACTATTACATCACACTCCTGGTACAAGGCCAAAACACAGACATGTCGACAATTCTATCACCAGACAGTGTTCAACATACAACACTGTTGACAATACCGATTTATCCAGCATGCAAAAAGAAATATTGTGTCTCAGAGGCATTACGCTTTTAGTCAAGATTAGATTCACGTTAAATGTATTAGCTCATCTCAATATTGTTTTTTGTTGTTTTCCTATTGGGAATGTATGTCTTTTTGTCAATTTGCATTTTGAGTCACTTTCTTTCAGTTGTTGTTAGTTAAGATAACAACTACTATAAAATTGTGTGTCACTATATATCCAGACTCCCGCCTGTAATATATATATAATATATTACACGGCCACAATAATAGTTGCTGTTTCCATAGGAAGAGCCCTTTTTGGGCAGCTTATAACTCCGCTCCTCTTGGACGAATCCTCACTAACCTTTGCAAAAAAAAAGTATATGGCCCACTCTGAATCTTTTTGCAAAGTTTGGTGATGTTTGGTCCAGGGGGAGCAAAGTTATAGGGCGGTCCCAAAATGTCTTTTTTTGCCATAGACTGAATGTGGGAAACGTTTGCGCACGGCTACAGGCCAAACCGCTGGACGGATTTGCCCCAAATTTGCGGCAGGGGCAGGGGCTTGGTCGTGAAAGCGTGCTTTTGTACATTTTGTGACAATCCGTCCAGTAGTTTCCTTAAAAAAGATCAAAAAGTATGTCTCTAAAAATTAGTGATATCTATGTCCGCTCCGCTGTCACTCTTCCCTGTTCGCTCCGTGGAGAAGATTTCAATTGGCTATTCCGTGGCATGCTGCCCGCGACCATGTTGCGCTTTCACCTATTGGTTGTGCCACAGCGTGAAGAGCGTCATAATCTTTCGATACGTCCACCATGTTTACTTCGTTTTCTGTTGTACGCGGACATCGCCGCCAACATACATAAACGAAGAAGACACCAATGCACTTGTTACACTTATGGAACACTGTTTCGAAAGGTGAGCGTTAATGAGATGTGCCAGTAGAAAGTCAAACATTGGTGTATTCTTGTTAGCACTGTCATACGGTACAGTGGGACTTGCTACTCATTGCACGAAATGAACTTACTGCGTCCATGTTACAATACATAAACAACATTACAGCGGTCAGACTGGCGTACTACAGTTTGAAATGTTAGCCAGCCATCTGCACTATTTTGTAAACACAGCACTTCTGCACGTGTAAGGGAGTAGCTGTTCTCATGAATAGCTGCTGATATGTTGTTGCAAAATGAGAATGTATTTCCATTCGGAGTGAAGGTCACTTGATGTTCTCTTTTCAATACAAGCTCAGTACAGCCACATATTTGTCGGCACCCATAAGGGGCACTTGTTTTTTAACCTTAAGCTACAGGGACAAAGTAGAAAGAATGCAGGGAGTAACAGTTTGCAAAAACATATCGTTTGATAAGGTTATGCTTCAAAAATGCTTGTAGCGAACATGAAATATCAGTTCCCGAAGAGGCACTCTTGCAAATACACTACTGTCTGACTGAATTGAACGCAATGGAGGCGGTCCACATCATGTAAGTTCATTTTTGACGCCTGTATACCGACATGGCATTACATTTTCAATTTTCTGTGCCGTTGAAATTTTTTTCCAATTATGCAGAAAATGTATATGTGCTAATGATTTACAAGTTTTCTGTGTCGATGAAATTTTTTTCCCCATTAGGGATATTGCACATTGTCACCTTTTGTAGGGTGCCACTACATTCCCCCACATTAAATTAGTATTTAGTAAAAATGGTATGTGCTACAACTTTGTTTTCTGCAGAGGTTGCGTTTTGATACACATTTTATTTCCACGTTCACCGCTCAGCTACTTCAATAAAACAAAAATGTTATTATAAATGAAGACGTTCCAGCTTTCTGTGCCGTTGAAATTTTTTTGCCATTATGGAGATTGCACATTGTCGCTGCCCATAGGGTCCCACACCATTTCCTCCTATTGAATTATTGTTTACTAAAAATGTTATGTATTACAACTTTGGTTTCTCAAAGGTTGCATATTGATACATGTTTTATTTACCCTTTCCCCTTCAGCTACTTACTTCCCTATTGTGATTGTCACGGATTGCAGCTGTCGAGTGACAGCTTTTTTAACCGTCAAATGCAACTTTTCGTCAACGGTTGTCTGTGCGTCATAATTCAGTGGTATGACCGTTTCGGACCTCTATGTCCTTACGCTGCTGTCACCATAAGGACTAACATTCCATCCTTTCTGGTGGTGTAGATCACAACAATTGACGTCGTCTTGCAAATCAATGTGCAAGGAAAACGACTACTGTGCCGGCAACGCTTACTTTTTCTGTGTAAAAACAACAACGTGGCCATTACCATTAACATTTTCATTGTCGACCAAAGAGACAATAGGGCGATCATTTCGCACACTTTATTGTGAACAAACCTACTTTACTAATTGCATAGGGCGATGCTTTTGCTCAGTTTATTGGGAAATAAAACTACTTTACTAATTCTTAAATGTTAGTGTTTTTTTTACAAATGTACTCTCCTATTTCAAAATGCGGTGTGCTACGTTGCAGGTCGTAATGTGTTCTTTTGTAGGTGATGCATCACGGCACATAAGCCCTTATGGACGCATTTGTTTACACTGCCAAGGAACATTATGGAGAAAGGTTTTGCATACCACTTGCTTTGGCTACGGGAGGGTCAGGCCCATCTCATATGCTTTGGTGCCGTCAGGCCAATTTCTGTCACTGTTAGGCCAATTTCTGTCACCCAAGTGCCCAATTAACCAACATTAGTTCAGAATGATTAGTATCTTTCTAAAAGAGGAAAAATGAGGTAAGATCCACTGAAAGTGTTTGCTGTACAGAAATGTTTGTGAAATAATGCATGGTTACACCCTCCCAATTCACATATCTTCAAACCTTTCGACCTGTGTCACTTACGAAATTATGTACCGAAAGGTGAGTGGTAATGGTGTTGCTTGCAGTATTTCTGATGTGATTGTGCTTGCCATCACAGAGTTTGTTGTGATTTTGTGCAGACATGGGCGTAATTTATGGGGGGACGGGGTTGTTTGTCCCCCCACCTTTCATGACACATTATTTTGTCCCCATTCATTTGAATGGGGCATCTTTTCTTCAGAGGTCATGTCCCCCCCAACATTTTCAGCAAAGTTTCTCCACTGTGTGCAGACGTAAGAAGACTACTCCTTTGCGTTTTGTACGTACATTTTTACAGAAATAAATTACTGCATGTACAACACATGTATGTAAAGGTCATTGACAATGACCGAAAAGCTTTGTCTTGTGCATGTGGCAGTGTTTTGATATTTGACAAGTAAAGTCATGTACATAACAAATCAACGGTACAGCTTCTGTTCTGAGGGGTAAGCTCTATGTATGGTTTGTGGCCACAATGTTGGGGGTGTTGGTACTGGCCATTACTGGAACGGACAAAACATTGCATTGAAGTCGCCATGTCCACCAGGGATTGGCTTTCTGATAAAGCTCTTGCTCATAACGACACATTTCTCAAGGAACAAAAATGTGGTGCTGCCATTACGGTCACGTGGTTTCATTTTTGCTTTCTGCAGGCTGTACTGTAAAGCAAAGAAGGGTTTCTATCCAACACCTGTCTTCCCTTTCTATGGTGGCCATCTTGGAAGAGGATTCTTCAGCTGGGAATGCCGGAGGCAAAAAATCCTCTTTTTTGGTACCATGGGTTACTGCTGTAAAATCTCGATTGCTAATTTCATTCATCCCTCATTTCTTGGGGAGAAATGGGGGTTACTGATCCAGAGACGTCTGTATTGCTTCTATTGTACTGCAAACCTGCCCTGTGCAGTTCTGCGCTGGAAATTTTGCAGTTAGAGGTTCCTACAAGAATATACAATGTACTTCCGCACTATCAACCAGTCACACATGTTATTGTGAAGTGTGTATGAGTTTTCAAGCATGCCCTTATGCTGTGCGCCAGCATAAAAACTTTGTTAAAGGGAAGTTATGGTTATGTTGCCCTACTAAAAACATGTAAAATTCACTACAAAAGACTAACACCCACAACATTTCTGATGTCATCTTTGATTTTTGTGGGTGTTAGTCTTAGCAATGCACTTAGGTGGTGCGAGTTATGGTTGTTTAGCGTCCCATATGTAGGGATTGTGAATTGTTTTTCGGTTTTACTGTGAATTATAACGGCCCAGTAACAACGTTTTTTCACTGAATATACATATATATATATGGCAGTGAAGAAAAACAAAGGGGCAAAACATGTCATGTCGTCAGTGGTGTCATCAATGACATTTGCAATGGCATCCTTCATGTTCTTGGGGATAGTGGTAGCAGTGCACAGTGCCAATGGCAGGAGTGGGTGCTTAGCCTACCATAAATGGGGAATTTCAAGGGTTTTTAGGTTGTAATGTGAACCGTAATGGCAGGCTGGAAAAGTTTTTTTAGTGAAGTGCACAGGTTTTTGGTAGGTCAACTTAACCATAACGTCCCCTCAACAAAGTTTTTTTTGTAGTGAGATATATATATATATATATATAAATATATATATATATATATATATATATATATTTCCACCTGGAGAGATCAGGGAATAGCCAGGTGCCCCTTACGGTTTCAAAGATCATTTATGAGCTACTGCTTAAAATCAACGCTGTGGTCTTCTAGCTAAGCATTTGCGCTTACAGCAATGCCGCTTGGGTTCATATTCCGGCCGTGACAAAAAAAAAAAATATTTTATGTTTTCAAAAACAAAAGGGGGGTGGCCAGATGCAGTCCACGGCTTGTTCCCTCTGCTTGTGCCCAGGGCAGGGCCTATGGAGACATTGGAGAGACTGGCTGCCGCATTAGATAATTAAGCAAGCAGATAATTTGTAAATTATTACCCTGTCATAATGTAGCACAGGGTGTACTGTATTATAGCAGGGTATTGATTTATAATGGAATCATTCTGCTTATTTATCCAATGGTGACACGTCGACTTGAGTCAGCTGCCACAGGGGCAGAGCCGCAAGTGAGTGTGGCATGGCACCCTTCCTCCTCCTCCGGCCAGGTCCTCCTTCACACTTTTATAGTAGTGAGGAGGAGGACCATGCCTAAGGGAGAGAAGTTACGGATCCACCAAACTGGATAATTAAGCATATTCATTGTAAATCTTTCCCTTGTCATAATGCTGCACTATGACAGGGGAATGATGTACAATTGATCCTCTCATTTATCCAGTGTTGTCAAAAACTCCAGCCGTGGCCGGCGAGGGGCATGGTTAAAAGTATGCCTTAGCCGAGGGAGCCGGAGAAGTTCCAGCGAGGCGTGCAGCGCAGAAGAGGACCACCCGGCCATTCCAACTGCAGAATGGTGGACATGAGCAGCAGCCACAGTGAGCCTGTACTCTGCCCAGAGATTGTGACTGGTCCCTGCTGCATGTGCTTCTGGCTGCCATGCAATGTGAAGGAGAGGGTCAACATCGCCTCAGGAGCTACGCACTGCACCAGGGCTTTCTCCATTCTGCTTGGCCGCCTACAGATCAGCAGATCAGGCCACCAGGGGCACTCAGCAGGGTGTTCAGTGCTGTGTGCCTCAGCATCTACCATACAGCAGCAAAAGGCGTTCATTACTGGCTGCTGCGACCGCAATCAAGGGTAAGACCCATGTGACGTGATGACGAGCTGATGGACCTCGTTTTTCAAACAATCACTGAAGACACGTGGCATGCTACAGGACTCCAGATTGGGAGAAGATTAAACAAGCCAGCGTTGGATCACACCCATGTAGTACAAGAGAGATTAACATGTGGCGCGTTGGGCAATGTACGCCTCAGCATTTCCAGTTGTCATGAGAACCACAAAGACTGCTTCTTAGAACCCCTTTCTTCATAGCAATGTTTTGGTGAAATATGTTGGCTTACACCACCAAAAAGCGCCAAAATAAAAAAGAGCCCATTTCTATATCCATGGCAGGACTGATGCACAGAAGGTGGTGCAATGTATTGCCTCACATATGTCTGCAATTGTCAACTCACCTCACAAGTCTCAGATTCATAGCAGGCACTTGCAAGGTGCAGGTGTGATGGACCCTCAGCCAGCCCCTCATTGTGTACATAAATGCCAGGCATATTCCTAACTCCGTGGTATGCACTGGATCACTGGCTCAGTGTGGGTGGGGAATGGGGTCTATGAAGGGTCACTGAGGTTGCAGTGGTGGCCTTTCTGGCCAATTACTGCTAATGCACATTTTGCTGAGTGTTTGTGTTTGGCCAGAGGATGTTGCCAGGGTTTTGAAAAGGCCTCTGGTAGCATTGCACATTCCTCTGCACCTGGTGTGTGACATTCAGCCAAATCTTAGTAGTGCAAGAGCAGGCACACTTGAAAGTGCACCATTATGTGAATCATGGTGCTTGTCCCGCCTCCAGCAAGCACCTACCTGCATTCTGCGGGTGCACTGTATTGATGCTGTGCACAAAGGCATGGGCCTTGACTTTTGTATGTCAGTGCACCTGCAGTATATGAAATGTTCCCCCTGGCAAGCATGAGTTGTTTCCATGGTGCTTGTGGAAGACCACATAGCTGTGCTTTCGTGTATTTGGCCCATGTCCTTGTGCCAATAGATGCTCTCCATTAGGCTACAGGGAAGGCAGCTTCAGAGATTCTGGGTCGGTGGATGGCAACGATGAAAGTGAAGCACTGCTTAAAGGGTTTGTGGGATTTGTGTAAATGCCCTAAACGGAGATATAAAAGCAGATCGTTGATAAAGTGTTCCCACTGCCTTTTATTCAGGTCCCCTGGCCACTAGATGCAGCAGGCCAGTCAGAATTCAAGCTGAAGCAGGTTGCAGTTGCACACGATTTCTATCCTACCAGATGACAAATGCATTTTACAGGACTGTGACTCACACGTCAGACGTGGTTACAAAATCAGCCACATCAAGTAGGTTGGTATTCTGTGATTTGCCTCCCCTGTGCCTCTGCAAATTCAACAAGGACTGCTGGGGTAGAGTCAGTCGCATTGAGGGCTGATTGTTAATGCATATCCCAAGTGTGCAAAAGAGGGGCCCAGCCAGGTCGTTCTGCCAGTGCCCTGCTGTTGTCTCAAGCACGCAGGCACAGCAGGGAACTCTGAGTTTATCTGCCTCTGCCTCGAACATGCTTCCAGTATTCTCAGATAAGGGCCTGCTGACCTGGAGTCACAGCAGGCTGAGTCGAGCCATACAGTGAATAGACAGCCTGCCTGGCATCCTACTGTGCGTTCCCATCACAGCACAGTAGGCATAGAAACACAGCCGAGTTGACTCGTGGAAACAAAGAAACCAGGCCAAACTTGCATCAACTACCAGCAGGGGTGGACTGGGAACAAAAAGCCCTAGAAATAATGTTCAAAGCAGCCCCATATCACCCCATATTACACATTGCAGCATGCCCAAAACTTTACCTAAGGGTAAAAGTAGAAACACCACACAAAAGAGGTCCAGGGTGCATAGGCCTACCAGGAAATCTCCAGAGTACCCTATAGGCCAGACCACCCCTGACCACCAGCAAATACGGAAGGATCTGAGAGAGCCATCTGCCCAGCCGTCCTATAAATCAGAGGGTTAGGTGAAAAGGTAATGCATACCGAGAAGGTAGATTCATGCAAAAGTGAAAAGAGCCTTGCTTCCTCAAAGTGCAAACAGGACAGTGACTGTTCCTGCCAGTGAGACCATTAAAACATTGTTGGGAAGGAACCAGGGTCCTCCTGCATCCCCAATCGCTTTAGAATTAGGCAAGACCTCTTTTAGGTTCCATCTAGGGGGGAGGTGGGGCATTGGGAAGGCTCTTTTATACAGATATAATTACATACACAGACATGGGCAGGCACTGAAAAAAATGCAGTTATTATTTAAATATAAAACACAAGTAATTATTAGTTGGATAGATTTGTAATGTCAGGCCCAATGCATTTGTACAATCTTAGTATGGTAGATGCAAACTCCTTCTCAAAAAGAATACAGCCTGTGCTAAAACTGGACTAGAGGCTACACAGTGTTCACTAGCACTGGCAGAGCATGCAAAGTGACTCACCAGCTATCCACTATCCATCAAGGGCCTATGCAGGCTAAAATGGGATTCACATGCTCAGTGCACAAAATGCAGAATTATGAAAATAAGGTTTAAAGGCGATTATAGGACACAGTAAAAACATGAGTAGAATGAGTGGCATATGGAGAGAATGACTGGAGAATGGTTTTAGATATAAAAATGTTCACAGGTAGCAAAATGAAGGAAAGCATGAGCTACAATGTATCCTTGCATTGGCTAGCAAAATGTAAAGCAGCATGCTCTGACAAAATCGCTGACAATGAAGAAAGTAAGGCTTTGGAGCATCCCTTGTATGGAAGAAGGATGGATTGGGATGGAGCAATGGCCCGAATCCAGTGGCGCAACTACAGCAAGACTGCACTATATAAGCTCCTGCCTGGTACCACTTTGGCAGGAGAAAGGAACAGATGAGGGACATGAGAAGACCATTCAGGCAGCAGAGTCCTTTGCTACCAACGTCTCATTTTCGTAAGATTAAACTTATTATCCTTACAAGATAGACTCTTGGCCTTATTTCCCTAGAGGGGTGTATTTATTCTGGTTTGAGCGCAATTAGGTGCACCCTTATAATCAGGGCCACTCTTACAACATCATAGCAGGCCTTGTGCAAATGTAATATATTTAAAGGTGAAGACATTTCAAGAACACATGGCGGGTCATTTGAGCAGTGCAAATATATGGATTATATTCAAGAAAACCTGTTTTTATGATTTAGGAAAGCATTACGCCCAAGTAATCACAAATGTGTTCTGCCGCTAGGACCCTCAGTACCAAGGGATGTCATTTGGGGTCACCAGGGGCCATAGCTGTGACCCTTGAAGTCTCTCTTACTACTCATGTGGTCTCCCTTGGTACCCCTACAAAATTTTTAAAAAAGAAATTCATTTTCTTTTCTTCTTCTTTTTTTTCTTTTAAATGGAAGCTCCTGGGCTGTTGCCAGTGCCATGTGGTTCTTTGTTTCTGGGGTGGCTGCTTTCTTGTTAAGGCCTCTTAAAAAACAGGGGGTTCCACAAGTGTAACACTTTGAGCAGTGACCCTAAATAAGAAAAAATAGGAATAACGAATAATTTGTCTTTCTAGAATTCTATACAATAATTGCTAGACTCGCTAAAGGTTTGTTTCAAGCACACTTCAGGGGTGAATTACTGATTTAGTCTGTTCTTAAACACCTCAAATTAACAATGCAGACAAAAACGTCCAAAAAGCAATTAAAGCAGAATAAGCATTTCAGACTATGGAAGTCATTACGACCCAGGCGCTAAGGGTTAACGCCGTCGTTAACCCTTAACGCCTGATTCCAATTTTAACGGCTGCTTTTAGCAGGCGTTAAAATCCATGGCGCTAAACCGCCTTGGTGCTAATTACGGCGCCGTAATTTACGGTGCCGTAATTAGCGCCTTCCCCGCTCCCATTATGCCCTATGGGGCAAAAATGGGAATGGGGAAGGGTGAATGGGAAATGGGGATTTACCGCCACACTCACCTTGGAATGGGGCGGTAAATCCGCCATCCACCATGGTGTAAACATGGTTTACACCATGCTGGTAAAGTTGGTGTACTTACCGCCTGGGTCGTAATGACCTCCTATGGATTTCGCTTTTCAAAAGTTGCATTTATAGCATGTTTTTTCTGCTGTTGTCTCTGTTATGTTCATCATAAGATATTACAGCCCAGTGTCCTCAGTCACTTGGCAAAATCCTTGTACCTAAAAGCCTATGTACAGTGTAGAAATGTTTGACCATAGCACATAAAGTGGCCATTGATTTCATTGTGCCACAATGAATGCCTTGTTGTAATCTGTCTATCTGTCCTATCTCCATGGCATGCTGTTCAGGACGTTTGTTTGCATGTAGGAGGAAACAAGTGTCTCGAGTACTGGATGCCGATTGAGTGCGCTGCTTTCCCTGTGCTACTCTAAATTGTTTAGTACACAGTTATGAACCCCCCAATGGTATGTATTTTGCCAACCTCTGAAACCTGAAAAGTAGATCCACGCAGGCTTGACATGTGGCCAACTTTGCACCAGACCTGCAGATGAACTGGCCTGCTGTTACACCTCAGTTACCAGTTTAATGATATCCACAAAAGAGTGTAATTTGCTTTCTGACTTTGTAACTAATTGTATACATCACCTATGATTAGTAGCCCTTTGCTCATTCGTTCACAATCTTGTGCTTGTTTTGTTATTACACTTCATTTTTTCATATATGTTGAGTATGATGGGTGTGACTGTGACGTGATTGTTATTTTTGTATGGATGAGGGACAGGGGGCTTCTCCCTCCCTGTGTTTTGCAGATCTGTTTTTCTACATTGCTTCTTGATTGCTGTTTGATTACAATGATTGGTTTTCTCTCTGAGGCACGGATGGCAGGATGAAATTCCAGTTGCATCCCTGCCATATGCGTTTGTTTATTTATATTGATTGATGTATGAACTTTGTTTTTCTAAAAAGATTAAACCTTCTCAACAAAGTAATCTATTGAAGTGGTACTTTCCTCCCTGCGTCCAGGTTGCTGGGTGTAGGGCTATAAACATTCTGACATTCCAGATTGGGGTCCCTTAATGTTGTTCTTGCGTTGATAAGCTTGAAACCCCGTCTGATGTACATTTACTTGTCTTGACCGTTCCCGTTTGTTCTTTCCTGTGACTGAACCCCACCAGGCCACTCTAACATGCAGTGAGAAATGCAAATTGGCTCTGTGTTGCAGTTTCATAAGACTCTTCCCCTTTAACAGGCCCACATTTGCAACCCTCACACATGTTCTTCCAGGCCTAGTAAAGAGGGAGTCGAGACGCCAGCTGTTGAGTCCACAAAGCCCAATGCTTTGTTATTTATTTACAGTTGATCTTTACCCTAAAAGCAGCATACTAACACAAATATTACCCTCAGCAATATATAAACCTGGCTAATGCTCTCTGTTATTTTAGTTAGTGGCAGACATGTGCCTCACTAGTGTTGCTTTCTGAAATTGGCATGGCTTTTTCTCCAACTGTGATGATAATGGTGGCATTGTGCTTATTTTAGGCCATCATCTGCAGGGATAACGGCAACACTACATATTACGATGCTGTGATAATGCTGATGGAAAATGGATGGGATAAGCCACCCTAATATGAAACAGGCCAAAATAGCGCTTAGGGAATAAATCAGGGAGGAGACCCTGGGAACGCCTTTAACACTTGTAATTATAATCTGCACGCTTTGATTGTGCATTTTACAAATTATTTCAGGGTGAGGAATCACTCAGGAGGGGATGAGGTTGACATTACTATCTGTAATAATGGGACTCATTATATTATCAAAAGGCAGTACAACAGTGCACACAATATAATGGTGCCCACCACTGGGAAGCATTGCCATCTGGCGTTTTGCTTGTGTTAATAATACAATGATAGAGATAATTCTATCTCAGAAAGGGTGGTCTTCTGGCATTGAACACATGCTGGGTTTTGAACATTAAACACGAACACTGAAACGCGGGCTATGAAAATACCACTAAAACATGCCAAGTCAATTAGTTACTTAAGGATGTCTCAAAAATGCTCCAGTGACCCCAGCCTTCCAGGGCCTTACACACATTCACACACACTCACCCCTTTTCACCCACCAGTCACTCACACGTGTATCTTCTCTCACATTCATTCACACTGTATTCTCCACACAGAGACCCACCTAGAACATTTACACGCAATGAAATTCATACCCATTCACCCACCAGTCACTCACTCATAGACCTTATCTCACACCGACTCACACTGCATTCTCCACACAGGAACGCACACACCGACCCAGAACATTAAAACACATTCATCCACCACTCACTGACCAATACCACATACATACATCTGACACACACCTCACACATGCAAATACACATACAATTTTATTTTAAAAAGCCTTCTTACCTGTTGTTCCCACTTGAGCTTCGATAAGTCGCTCCTGGCCCCCAGCTCCACTGTGCTGCTCACAAACAGGAGCCAGGAAGCTGTGGCTGCCCCAACAGGTCTAGGGGAGGGCCCGGCCCAGTCCTCACCCTTGGTGAAGGCTTTGCCCAGGCTCGCATTGCGAGAATGAGGCGCTCAGTGGGGGTTGGACCTGAATGTGGCATTTGACAGGTGCCACATGTCACATTCAACTCAGACACCTACTGAGCGCCTCCTTCTTGTGCTGCAAGCCCCGGCCTAGCCTTCACCCTGATGGGTGAGGACAGGGCCGAGGGCCGAGGCCCTCCTCTGCACCACAGGGGTCACAGGGGACCCCGCTACGCGAGTGGTGTTGAACTGTGTTTTAAAGATATCTAGAATTCCTACGCAGACTGCTGCATCCTGCTGTCTTTACAGGTACAGCCATTGGGCCTCATTACAACTCAGGCGTTAAGAGTTAACGCCGTCGTTAACCCTTAACACCTGATTCCGATTTTAACGGCTGCTTTTAGCAGCCGTTAAAATCGATGGCGCTAAACCGCCTTGGTGCTAATTACGCCACCGTAATTTACGGTGGCGTAATTAGCACCTTCCCCACTCCCATTATGCCCTATGGGGCGAAAATGGGAATGGGGAAGGGTAAAATGGGAAATGGGGATTTATCACCCCACTCACCTTGGAATGGGGCGGTAAATCCGCCATCCACCATGGTGTAAACCTAGTTTACACCATGGTGGTAAAGTTGGCGTACTTACCGCCTGGGTCGTAATGACCCCCATTGTCTTTTAAAGCTCCTTTTTATAAAATGTGCCTCCTTGCCCTCCAGAAATAGGCCCTTGACCATACACAGGTTAATAAAGTGCCCTCAGAAACCATTGAAAGTATGTGTTTATGTTCTCTTGGAAACCTGGGCAGAACACTGGATTCTTCACTTTTATTTAATAGAAGCATGAGTAATCCATTGGGATAACCTGTTTTTCAGAGTGTGTGCATCATGGCAAATAGAAAGAAATTGTTTGGGTCACATTTTTGTAAACTCAGTATAACAAAGGAAACTGGCATTGAGGATGCAAAAGAAGAAAACCATTGATAAAGAAAATGTGTGCCTCATTAAGCAAGAAGAGAAGTATTGGCAGCAAATCTTAGAACAACTGATTGCTTTAGTAAGAGTTCTCGGTATGCAAAATCTTGCTTTCCGTGGAATGCATGAAAAGCTGCACACATTTGGTAATGGAAACTTCTTGAAATTTGCTGAATATCCAGCCTTGGTTGACCCAGTCATGGATGAGCATCATTGTGAAATAACAGACCAAACACTACCTAAGGAAAGATATAAAAAATTAACTGATTCAGCTTTTAGCCACAACCATTAAGAAGGAAATCCTAACCTCAGTCCGAGTTGCCAAGAACATTTCAATCATTCGTAGATTGCACACCAGATGTCAGCCATGCTAAACAAATGACAATGATTGTTCGCTATGTGACCACCATGTCAGTGTTGGACTCTGATCATTGTGAGCCCATGTGCATGAACAAACATTTTTTAGGATTTGTGCCACTAAAAGAGACTACTGAAGCTTGTATGCGAGGCACAATTCCCCAACAATTACAAAAAATGTCCTTGCCCATTGAAAACTTGCACGGCCAACGCTATGATAATGAAAGCAATATGAAGGGGAAAGAAAGTCGTGCAAAACGAAGAATTTTTGGATATTAATCCACATGCTTTGTTTGTTCCTTGAGGTGCACATTCTTTAAATGTGTTTGTTAATCATGCAGCTAAGTGTTGCTTGGATGCAACTGCTTTCTTTGACATAGTACAACGTATTTATGTCTATTTCTCTGGTTCAACACAACGTTGGGAAATTCTAAAGCGCCATGTTAAAAATCTTTCACTGAAACCACTGAGTGACATTAGATGAGAAAGTCAAATTCATGCCTTGAATCCTCTCAACTGGGTGATGTGTATGATGCACTAGTTGAGATATCAAATGACACTACACAAACAGGATCATCTGGTAATATCTCTTGCATAGTTGCCCACGGTCTTGAAAAGGGTATTTCTAGCTTCAGGTTTGTAGTTTCCTTTTTTGTGTGGCATAACATTCTCTTTGTGAAAAATGTGAAAAGTAAACAACTTCAGGCAAAAACAATTGATGTTTGTGATGCTATAAAACAACTGGAAGAAACCAAGAAGTTTTGTAGTAGGTGCAGGAGTGATGAAGGGTTTCAGAAAGCATTTGACGATGCACATAAACTTGCAGAAGAGTTGGAAATTCCTGCATGCTTTGAACCTGATCATTCTGTCTGTGTCTGAAAGAAGAAGCAGTTCACATATGAAGCAGATGATTAGACTATTGAAAGACCCACGGAAAAATTCCAAGTGAACATTTTCTTTGCGATCATTGACACAGCCCTTCAATCTGTAGAAGAGAGATTTAATCAAATGCATCAAATTAGTGTTGTGTTTAGCTTCCTCTATAGCATACACAGTTTGAATACTAAGGCAGCACTTCAAATCTTTTACTGCTGCTTGAGGCTAGCGAAAGCTTTACAAAATGAGGGCTCGAAGGACATTGATGCGTCAATTTGTGCAATTAATTGCAATTAATTGCAAGTCATTGCAAGAAGAGTTCCAAATTGTTCATCACCATAACATGTACTGAAATTTGTATACAACAATAATTTGGCATAGAGTACAACCAAATCGTATATTACTCTCCAGATTCTGTTGACCTTGCTTGTTTCGGTGGCAAGTTGTGAAAGAAACTTTTCAAAGTTAAAGTTGATCAAAAGTTATATTTGATCTTCAATGATGCAATAAAGATGTGTTGGCTATCAACATTGTCAATAGAGCATGACATTGCTGAAAACATTGATATCAAAAACCATGTGTCTACACTTGCGAAAATTAAAGCTTGTAAAGTTAATTTCTAACGTGCATTTTCACTTGTTTTAACACACATCTGGTACAAAGTAGCATGCAGGCCTAGATATATGTGCATTTTATATGTCTGGCTTACCAAAGCCAACATGTATCATACACGCTGGTTTGGTGACCCACAAACAGATGTTTATTGGTTTATGTCAACAGGTGGCCCACCACTTCTGCTCCAGGGTTTCTTGGGTTTTTGGGTGGTTTTGGAGAGTCAGTCGCTGTTTTCCACTTTTTAGGTGTTTTAAGACTATTAATAAGAGACATATTGCAAAGTATTGATGAATGTATACATATCATACTTAGCAAGTATTGGGGCCGGTTTAGTATTTTGTACCAGGTAGTGATGCTTATCTGCTTACAAGTGTCTAGTATGTATTACCAAAATAGTTTTCTTACTGCCTGTATTGTATGTCTATATATAATTTACAGAAAGGATTAGATCCACATGCCACAGTATTACATTTGTTATTGCTGTAGATGATTGACTGGATTAATAAACCTGCATTTAAGTAATATAGAGGCTTTAATTTGACTTCTAAAACATAACACTGTGAGTAGACATGAGGGTGAGGAATGTGCAATGGGATCCATCCACAGCAGAAGATTTAATCAATGTGTTAGGTGGAGGTAATGGGTTGCAGCAATCAGTAACAAAATGGGGACGGTTGGTTGAGAAGAGTTAGGACCCTGAGTCGGGGGGCGACAGTCTAACAGTTTTCCTGGAGTGGGATAATTCCGTACACCGGGCCCGGCCTTGTTGGTGCACGTCTCAGGGGGAAAAGCACTTGCCGCATGAATCTCGGAGACCTGGGTTCCTCTGATCTTGGCATCGGTTGCTGGGCGCCAGCCCACCACTTCTCTCCAGTGGTCGTGCCACCAGTTGAGACGGTTGTATTTCCACCTTCTGTGCCTTACACTTCTGTGTGTGTACCCTATTGTATTTATTTTTATTTATTTATTGTTCACATGTTAGGCACTTATACAGGAAGCAAATACTGCTTCAAAGCACCCACGGGGCAACAGGGAGGTGGCAGGGGATGATAGACAGTGTAAGTACAACAATGTTAAAAAGTGAAATACAACAAAAAGAAGAGACATTGGGAAGGGAAAGATGAACTTACTATGCCTCGTGAGTGTTCAAAACGTGCAAGTGTAGAGGGGAGAGTGGCATGCAATAGGTGCTGCTGTGATCATGGAGAGCAGCAGGTGAAGTGCTATGAAGAAAGGTAAGTGCAACCTCCAGTGGTGGAGAGTGAGCCAAGGCAAGTGCAAAGGATGGACAGCAGCTGGGATGATAAGATGTGGGAGGTCACGGCCCGAGGATGCATAAGGGCCCCGCAAACCAGTCAAGCCAATGTGCGATTAGCAAGGGAGAGGGGAGGGAAGGAAGAGGTAAAGAGGAAGGTTCTGAAGCTTTCCATAACTTAAAAAGGTCCTGCTCAAGACGAAGAAGGAGGGAGAGGCTTTTCCAAAAAACGGAGCCCACTGAGGAAAGCAGCCACCACCTGCTCTCTGGTTAGCAAACAGCTTCACACACAAAGAAGTTGGTGCCAGAGGAACACAGGTGTCTGGAGGGGGAGTATTTGGTCAGAAAGAGTTGCAGATAGGGTGGTTCCTGGCCCCAGACAGCCTTGCGGATGATACAGAGGGATTTGAATTTAATCCGTTCTGCGATCAGGAGCCTGTGGAGATTTTGTAGGGCAGGAGAGATGCGGTCCCTGGGATGAGGCCAAGGATAGGTCTTGCTGCCCTATTCTGGATTAGCAGGAGGGGTTGCAGAATGGACGAAGGTAGAATTAGAAGGAGGCTATTGCAATAGTCAAGCCTAGAGAGAACCAGAGCCTGTGAAACATTGAATCCCTGGGGGAAGGTGAGGAAAGGTAGAATTACTTTCAGAAGGAAAAGCTGGGAGTGGGACTTCTTGGCAATGTCCTGAGTATGAGGTAGGAAGGAGACAGAGGAGATGAAGATGACTCAGAGGTGTCTGACTTCCGAAGAGCGAGCAGGGGGAGAGCCCATGGAAGAAGGTCAGAGTTAAGGGAAGAAGTCGGGTGCCGGGGTCCCAATTGGGATGATCTCTGTTTTGCCGGTGGTGAAGCAAAGATCATTAGAAGCACACCAGGCCTGGATGGCTGTGAGGCAGTCAGGGATGAAGGAGGGTGATATGATATGATATGGAATTTATAATGCCCCTATACACAAGTGTTTGCAAGGGCATATGTAGGAAGTTTGAAGAAGAGTTGTGTATCATCAGCATAGGACTGGCAGTTGAGGAAGTAGGAGAAAATGAGGCATGCCAGCAGAGTAAGGTAGATTTTAAAGAGCCAAGGTGAAAGAAAGGAGTGCCACAGGTGGAGCAGGAAGCAGGGGAGGAGAAGGTGGCCAGTATGACTTTGGAAGAGTGGTCAGTGAGGAAAGAGGTAAGCCAGTCCAATGCCCTCTCTGAGATACCAAGGGTGTCATGGAGCCTTTTTATGAGGATTGAGTGGTTCACTGTCTCAAATGCAGATGAGAGATCAAGGAAGATGAGGACAGCAGCGGAGTTGGAATCAAGGCAGGCAAGCATTCTTCACGGTTGTTCAGAAGAGTAGTTTCCGTGCCTCTGGCTGCTCAGAATCCAGACTGATGGTCGTGAAGGCTGCCAACAAGTTCATTGTGGGAGTTAAGTTGGGGAGGGCCACCTTCACAAGCAGTTTTCCTAGGAAAGGCGTGATTGAGATGGGGCAATAGTTGGCTGGGCAGGAAGGGTCTGCTGATGGATTTTTATGGAGGGGGCACACAAGGGAGTGCTTGAGGGAGGATGGAAAAGAACCAATAGCAAAGGAGTGGTTACAAAGATCAGCGAGAGCATGGGCGAGAGAGGAAATGGTGTCCTTGATGGTTCTGGATGAGCAAGTGGCAAATTGTTTGGAACAGACCTTCATGGAGTTGGCAACTCTAGTGACTTCTTCTAGAGAGACAGAACCAAAGGAGGAAAAGGAGGAAGGAGGAGGGTCAGGGGAGGCAAGGGGGAGCGATGGGTTTGAAGAGTATGTGACAAGGCTGATCAGTATGTCCTGAGTTTTGGAGGTAAAGTGAGTGGCGAGTGCATTGCAAAGGACCTCGTAAGGAGTAAGGGCAGAGAATACTGTGGATGGGTTGGCAAGTTCCCTGCAGTTTTTGAAGAGTTCACCCGTGTTGTTGGACGTGCCAGATACTCGCACCTGAATGTGAGCCCTTTTTCTTGCACGGATAGAGCGCCTGTAATGCCTTTGGAGCAGACGGCAGGCCAGTTTGTCAGAGGGTGAACCTGAAGTTTGCCACTTCTGTTCTGCAGCCATACTTAGTCAGTGCCAATGCGTACTGGGCACAGGACATTGCTTATATTGGTAACGTTTCGAAATTCCTCTCAGGGGCCGCATCTGCAGTGGGTTACATAGGCAGGGTTACAAGACTTTTCTACACACATTTTTATCTTATAATTGTCAGATAAACTGAAAAAAATGATCACTGGATTCTGTAAAATGCCTTAAAATATGTATTCCTTATTGTATTCTTAGATCTTTGTGTACTTTGTTTCCTACAAAGAAGAGACAAAAGAAAGCAGGTGGTAGCTCTCTTGGTTCTATTTATTATGATCTCCCTGTTGTATCCGATCCCAGGGGAATGTTCTTCAATGGAAATCATTTGCATTAAGGCAGTGAACACTCTGCTATTGTACTTTCGGAACCCCTTAAGCCAGATCAATAAAACCTCTCTAGCTAGCTGACATGGCATCTATCTTTTTAGCCTGCCTGCTATTTCCACTCGCCTGCACTTATTAGTTTTGGCTATTAGTTGCTCTATACGTGCTTCCTATAAGATTAAATTATTGTCATGAAATGTGAAGGTAGGAGAGAGATAAGATGTGAGGTGGAACACACAGCCTGTGAGTGCTTGGTTATTTACCCCCACATTGACCGGTTAAGGCTAGGGTATTCGCTATGTCCATTCTCACGCCCGCCCCTTGCTGCCCAAAAAGCATCACTCTGGGATCCAATTGAGCTAATTATATCTTGCAGTAACATCAAAATTTGTTCGGTGAAGGGGCTGTCAGTCTTATTTCAAAGCAGTCTTCTGAAAATTAATGGCTTAATTGGAGTTGTAAATGTGCTACTGATATAATAAAAATGTCTTAACCAAGTGCACATTAAGCAACTTGATTTATAAGAATAACCTCTCTACTCGCATCTGAAGTCCTGCTAAAAATAAGCATTGGCAAAGCCAGTAGTTTTGTCTTTTTTTATAGGTATTAGGCATTTGCTAGGCACTGAAATTATAGGCCTAGGTATTCACATACATTTCTCGCTGTTACCAGCTTATGACCAGGTAGTTCCATTATTGCAGTGCCTGGGAAATGTTTATGCCATGCTGTGAGAAACCAGAAGGTGTCTCACCTGCTAGTCCCCAGGGATCTGTCATCCAGGTGGCCAGGACAAGGCAATCACATTTGGATCCAGTTCCTTGGGCTGGACCAGTGCAGGAGGATCACCTGGGTGAGGGAATAAGGACACTGGATGGCGAGACGCCGTATACCTCCCCCTACAACACCTTTACCCCATCCTACCAGGTAGGATATGTGGGAACCTTACCCCTCGACCCCTTTCCCTATCCCAGCAGTTTTACATGGACAGCCCGCTCTGGGAGAAAACAGACTCACACCCGAGCAGTGTATCTGACATATCCCACTACTATGGTCAGGCAAGGTCAGGCAATTACTGACAATCACTCACACCTGACTTCCATTAGACTTGCCCACACAGATAAAAGGCGGAGCACGAAAGCACACTCTGAGCGAGGCAAAGCACACGAAGGTCCAGCAGTTTCAAGTCGGCAGCTGAATGAGGGAAGAAAGATGGCAAACCAAGAAGGGTTCGTAAGAAGGGAATTACCCTTAAACTTTTCAGCCAGACACCGTTACTTTCAAGAAACCTTTGAGGAAGAAAGCTAAGGCCAGGAAACTGAACTTAAAGAATCCTGCATTGTGTGTTGGAGGTATCAAGGGCCCTCCCGCATTTCTGACCAAGGAGGGGAGGAGCAGCAACATCCGTCATGGTATCATCTTTTGCTCCAAGAACAAGGAATTGCTAGAAATAGCAACACAGCCGGTGAGTTGGGGATACCGATGCAAGACTGGTCTGTGTTGAAGTCAAGGTTGCAAGCGGTAACATTGTATAGCGAACACTGGAACAAACATTGTCAAACATGTGTGATGAAAGATGCGAGTAAAGCTAAACTGCTGATGAATGTTTGAACTTGAGAAAGAAAAATTTGATACCATTGACAGAGTGGTCCGGCACTGTGGATGTTGTCAATCGAAAGTCTCTGTAAGTTATCCCGCTAAGAGAAACGAAAGTAGAAGATTGGTGAGAATAATTGTGTGAAGTTAATCGAAGTGGTCCTGCAACCGTTTAAGCAAAACCCATCACTCATTCAAAAGTCTTCGATTTTGATATCCAGCGGATCCTGGCCCGAATGAGGGAGAACAATATCACGAGGATCCGAGCCAGACTGAGGGAGATCCATATCAAGAGGATCCAAGCCCGAACAAGGTAGATCCATGGTCCGAGCCCAAACGATGGAGACCAAGTGTGAATATTGTGATAAAAAGTAGGCCTCAGCCTGAAGAGGGAGACCCATGATGAATATTGAAAGCGAGAACTTGTGCATGTGAACATTATGATAGGAATGGAACTTAGAGACTTTCAGGGTAATTCATGGAATAAATGTGCGCCGAAAAGGGGAGCGCAAACGTGAAAATCGCAGTGCATGCGTGCTAAGACCACGCACGCAGCCATTCATCGATTCATGGAATGCGCTGTGCATTAAAAATCAGGGATGTGCGCCAAATCCGTGGGTAGCTCATGCGGACGCACACATCACTAAACGGCGTGCGCTACGCACACAGGGAAAGCGCACATCTTGTAGCGCACACAAGAAAAGTGGGCGGAACACGGGGCGTAACACACAGAATGGGGAACAACGCGTGAAAATGTGGGCATAACGGGGGAAGTACAGGAGATAAATGCTTTCAACGCCCACACACACGCTAACAACACGTATTCATGGAATCAAACAGGGGAAAAGCGTGTGCCAAAAAAGACGCGCTAATCCGGAAACATGTACGCCAGCAGGAAGCAGGCGTAAGCAGCCCCGCGCAGCATAAAAGTGCATGCAAACAACAAACAAGCTCATACGCTACGATGAATATACCGTTCCTCGCAGCAGTAGTCGTGGGACACCGCAGGAGGAGGAGGATAGGGAGGCCCCACATTTTTTTACCTAGGACCAGCCTTTTT
Source organism: Ambystoma mexicanum (assembly GCF_040938575.1). Taxonomy (NCBI): domain Eukaryota; kingdom Metazoa; phylum Chordata; class Amphibia; order Caudata; family Ambystomatidae; genus Ambystoma; species Ambystoma mexicanum. The sequence continues at coordinate 459,641,055 of NC_090927.1, read as the reverse complement.
TGGGATGCCTGATGACCAGGTGTATGGGAGGTACAGGTTTTCACCACACATAATCCTAGAACTGGTCAGGGAGTGGGAGGATGACCTCACATCACCCACCCTGTTCTCCCAAGCACTGAGCCCCTTGGAAAAGGTGTTCACTGTACTAACTTCTTGGCTACTGGGTCATTTCAGCAGACAAGTGCCATAGTCGGGGGTGTCTCACAGGCAACGCAGTCACACTGCCTACACCAGGTGTTGGCCATCATGACTGCACTCTCCTCAGTCCGCAGGCACATATACATGCCCAGAACACCTGCAGAAAGGCAGGCTGTCGTCCAGGACTTTTACGGGGTGGCACACTTCCCCAAAGTGCTTGGTGCCATTGATTGCACCCATGTGGCTCTACGTCCTCCCAGGGCCACTGAGCACATCTATCGAAGCCGCAAGCACTGGCATTCCATCAACGTGCAGGTTGTATGTGATGCCAAGGGAATCATCACCTCAATCACCTCAGTATATGCCAACTATCCAGGGTCCAGCCATGATAGTTTCATATTCAGAATGTCACCCCTAAATCGGGACCTGGAATCTGGGCGCCATGGCGACACATGGCTAATTGGTGAGTATAAATGGCTCTGCACATGCATGCATGTCAGACACTGCGAAATGTGAAAACCCCACTAATGACAACCATTATCAACTCCCCAGGGGACAGTGCCTACCCTCTGAGCACCTACATGTTGACGCCAATTTGGAACCCCACCACACCACCCGAGGTAAGATACAACACAGCCCATATTGCAACCCGGGGCATAGTGGAGCGCACATTCGGAGTGCTGAAGTCACGCTTTCGCTCCCTTGACCGCTCTGGTAGGAAGCTGCTATATGCGCCCCCAGTAGTGTGCAGGATCATAGTGGCAGCATGTGTCCTGCACAATGTTGCAACATGGCGGGGTGTGGCGGTGGACATGGTGGTGCCCCCACATCCCCAACCACATGCACGTCCGCTGCGCATGGAAGGTGAAAGGGCACGTGGTAAGGCAGCCCGTACCCAGCTTGTGGCAAATTACTTCACCTAAAATTCCACCCCTGTGGAGTGCACACAGGCCTGGCACATACCAGCTGACAATCAATGATGATGACGAAAGGGACAGTCAACTGTCACAACTATACCAGCCTGAGATTGTTCACCTGGAAGTGCTACATGCTGTGCATCCATAGCTACTTAAACACACGCATTGCTGTGTCAGAAAAAGCCACACATTCATGCAGCATGAAGGACTACCCCCTTGCAAAATATGACATCAAAATAGTGGCATGTCACCCAACCCCTCCCCATATGAGCTACCCAACACACCATGGCATGGCATGCAATGTGAAAGAAACCAAATGAATGCACAACACATGACATAAGTGTCACAAAGTGCACTGTCCCAAATGGAAACAGGCTACAGACGATTTGCTCTCAGTAATGAATAAAAAACAACACACATGAACAAATACTTACCAGCAAGACAAAACATCACTACAGGATCAAACCGTGGCAATATATGACAGTAAAAAATTAAAGTCGTGCAAGTGTCACAACCTGAGTAAGGCAGCATATCGACCGCTTCCAACTGCAGAGTGTTGCTGGTAGGCAAATGTGTCAGTGTACTGCATACAACATGAACTGCATCTGCAAAGGAGACGGCTTGTAAAGACATGAAGAAGGTACATGTATATAAGTTAAAAGTCATGGATGTACAACCATATATAAATCCACCATATAGTGGAGAATTGAACAACAATCCCCACTAGGGATGTATACACAGTTTTGACTACAGACTGCCCACACAACTTATGGGAGCCCAATGTCACTGTGTAAGTTACTGTCACTTGGTCACACCCTTTGCGAACCCTTAGAAAGGGGAAGCAGGAGGGGTGTGTGTGTCAGGAACCCAAGTTTCTAACCCAAAGGCAGGACAAGCCTGCATGTGCCCAGCTGGAATACACAGTGGATGCCTACAGGAGCCACACAAAGCAACTCACTGTAAAAAAAAAAACAACAAAAACATTTTATCAAAAATGGCCATGTCTGGACGGGGGGCACCCAGGAGGGACGAGGTACAGGGTGCACCACAACACCCACATGTGTGGATGTTGAGGAAAAAAAATACTCCATGGGCTCATGGCCTGCACGGTTATGCTACAGTGGGAGAACTGCCGTTGCTGTCATCACCCTCTGGTGCTACATCAGAAGGTGCGCGTGATATGGGAGGTAGACCATGCAAATCCCTGGCATGCTCCTCCATGGCAGCAAGCATGCGGTTGTGAAAGGTTTGGTTCTGCAGGATGATGGTACAGAGATCCCCATGCAGCACCTCACAGGTAGCACGCATTTCTGCCTGCATGGCCTTGCGTGATGCCGGGATCTCCTGACGGGTTACCTGGAGCTCAGCTTGAGTGTGCGTGTCAGCTGCTCCAGCTGCTGTTGTGACCGTGTACTCCGGGACACCTCAAGTTCACACAGAGTATCTCTGAGGGAGCTGTGTTCTAACCTCGGGGCTTCCCTGTGGGCCTGTGACTCTGCAGATATGTCTGTGCGCAGAGTCTCCATTACAGCCCGTCGCTCCCTGTTGGATGCCAACATGTCCTCCCTCTGTGACTGGCAAATGGACTCTGTTGCCTGCTGCTGGAGCTCCACCTGCCTTTCAGGGGGGAGAATGGAAGTGGCCACCTTATCCATGGCCTGAGCCATCATTTCACACAATGCCCCCTGTTGTGCTGATATAGTGTAGATGGTGTTCTCCCACACAGTATTGTCTGGTGGCGCACGGCTGTGCACCTTGCTGTGCTGGCACTGCCTGAGGGTGCAGGACTGCATTCCTCCTTTGATCTGCTGGCCCAGGAACAGGAGCAAATATTGTGGAGTGTGACCCTGCATCCATAACAGCCAAGGCGGACTTTCCAACACTGAATGCCCCATAGAGGGTTCTACCCCCAGTGCAGGTGGGTTGGACAGAACAGCATCCCTGCCAGAAACACTCACCTGCGACGGAACATATGTCTCAATGTCCGATTCAGCACCTGATTCATAGAGGTCTCCGGAGGTGTACCCAGAGACACCCGTGGACAGTATGGTCTGCAGGAGTAATGGGTTTTCACCCACCACCACTCCACGTCCTCCACTGGTGCCCGGTTGTGGCTGCGAGTACTACTTGCTCTGCGCCATCCCCTCCTCCTCAACAGAATCAAGTGCCTCATCACCTGCAAAAACATCAAATAAAAGTAATGAAAACAGGCGAAGCACCATGGCACACACACATAGGCATGACGAGGCAGACATCCAGTACATAAATGACACATGTCACACATGACAATAACTCTGGCATGCATGCACTGTCAATGAGTTGGAAGGGGAGGCAATAAGCAGACACTGAGGAATCCAAGATGGAAAAGCAACACATGTGCTGCATGCTGGATAGCACTTGCATCACACATTAGCCTGTGAGTGGCATGGACAATCCACATACATGACACATACCAGCACACAGATGGCACATACCATAGCCATGGCAGATTTGACAAGGACACCCACGTGGTAGCAAATCAGTACTGTCACCCATCCATGTGAGATGGACACCATGAAATAAAAAATGCAAAATAGTGTGAGAAAACACACATGTGCCACAAGCTGCAACAAAGCCAGTGTTGACTGATGCAGTGATGGCAGGCACATGGATACATCAATGGTTGGCCACATGACAGAAGACAATTGTCATGTTCAACATTCAAACAGGGCCCCAAAATGATTGTGTACAGGCCATGTGTAGGTGCACATTACTCAATCAGCCTGATTGTTGAAATCATTCCCATAATAAGGTTCCGATAATAAGGTAAGAAATGTGGCCCATTGTGGGGTGTAATCTATGACGGAAGTATGTCACATTTGGGGCAGTAAGGCACAAAAATGTGTGGTAAAAATGCAAATGATTTCATCAATCAGGCAGAATGAACAAGAAAACTGTATGAACAGTGTTGTGGCAAGATGACAGTTGAAGGGCAAGTGCAGTAATCAGGTGCAAATTGTCAACTGCGGTCAGAAGGGATACTGTGAAATCAAAACCCAAGGGCGGAGAATGGCTTGGAGGGACCACATGGGTGACCCATAGCAGTCATGACTACACAGCCTCACCTGGCACTCAATCAGAACACATCACCCAAGCAACATACACATGGATTGCACACGCATGCATGAGCACTCACCGGACATTGCTTCAAGATCTGGTAGGTCTCCCACACCTTGGATCTGATCCTCAGTGATGAAGGCTCCAGTGATAGACTCATGTTCAGTGAGTTGTTCCTCCTCTTGTGGAGACCCACTGCCAGTCACCAGAGTAGAGGCATGATTGGAAGCCAGCTTGTTCTTTGCTCTGCGTTTGAGGTCATTCCACCGCTTAGAGCAATCATCAGCTGTGCGCCTCACAAATCCAAGGGAACTAATGTGGTCCGCGATGGTCTGCCAGTGGGCCCTACGTTGAGCATTCGTAGTCTTGCACCCTGCAGTCACCACCATTTCGCGGCCATGGGCCGACACGTAGCCTACAAGTGCGTCTAGTTCTGCATCATTTAAACTAGGCTTCCTTGACGTGCCAGAGTGGGTAGCTGTGTCTGGGGTCCCAGCCTGTACCGCAAGAGCACCCTTCTTCCTCTTGGAAGGTGGTGCGGACCCTGAGTGGCTTACGCCGCTCTGGTTGGTAGGGGCTGAAGCGCAGATGGACTGGTCACTGGAAGTAGCCAAAGGCACGATGACCAATGACCAAAGGTCTCCCTGCAGGCATTGGCTGCTCAGTGATGTTGGCAGGACCAGCCTAGGTGTGATGGACTTGGACTAACACTGTTCTGGATGGGAGACTCGGAGCTGGGGTGGATTGAGCTGCAGCTGCCCCTGCAGCCTCCTCACCCTGCCTACTTTCGGAAGCAGATGACATTGCTGCCCCAGATCCACGTGGCCTGGTGACAGCAACTTTCACCGCCACACGTGGCTTTGACTTGGTGACATGGAAGTCAGCCTGGGAGTCATCCTGTGCCGGTTCGGTTGACAATATGGGCCGGGTTAACAAGGCCTGAGCTGGGATGGTGTCAGCTACATCTCCCCGCCCCATTCGGGGGGGGGGGCATAGGTGTCCATGATTGGTCCTCCACACACTGGCCTCTTGGGCCACCCTGCACATCCTGGCCACGTCCCCTACCATGCCCACATCTTTGAGGTCGGCCACCTTTGCCTCCCTTACTGCTTGGTCGCCTCCCAACCATGGCACTGATGTTGTTGTGCAAATGGGAGGTGCAGTAAACAATTGCCCTGGGCAATTGGGGTGAAAGGGGTAGGGTACTAGATGGAATACGTACCCTAGTGCTCTAGCAAGGCTGTCTGTGACCCCTGGGGGAAGATGACGGGTCACGCAACGCACAGGCACCCCGAAAACAAAATTTAACGTGCACGCGTCCCCTGGTAGACCACATGCGTGGAATAAAGAACACGCACTACGCTGTGACACCCAGAAACACAAAAATAAGCGTACGCGTGGTACATGCAGGCTCCAATGACCTCTGAATGGGTACGCGACACATGGGGGCAACCACAGTTGAAAAATACATGCGCGACTCACCGTCTGCCTGGAAAAAGAACGTGAAAAAGACACGCGTGTGCGCGTTGGAAACACCCCCACCAAAAGAAGAATTGAACACTGTCTGAGTATACAGGGAGTACAAACTGGAACCTTTGTGAAGTAATCGCGTGTGAACCGACAAGAAGTACAAGAATCACCCGCTCGCTCTCCACAAAAAGCACGTACAAGAAAATGGCATCCTACATGTACCTTTTAACCCAGCCCACACGCGCAGCGTCACTTACGCGCGTACGTGCTAAGGGCCTTTCCTCCAATTATACGCAGTGACACCCGGACATGCAGTTTTTGCATGTGTACAATCAACATGCACCCATGTTGAGAGAAACGGCCTTGCGCGTCACGTCACAGACGCGCTTACGCGCTAAGGGCCTTTCCTCAAATTACACGCAGACGTGCAGTTTTTTCACGTGCCAAATCACTCCGTATCAAGCTGGCCACGCAACAACACACGGAAGACCACGCTCCTGCCCAAAAGGCCATTTTCCTGCCCCCCAGAGCCCCGAGCAAGCTCCCACCTGCCATCTGCCGCTTCCCACATGCCCTGCTGTTTGGTGCCTGCACATCAGCCATCTGCAGGGGTGCAGTTGCTGTGACCACCCCTGCTGGAACAGAAGACTCCCCACTGGTATTCCATCGCTCCACAGCCTAACCCCAGGAACCAGTTGCCCACCCACACCTGCCTCTGTTGTTGCCATGTCGGACACAACACCATCTGGCACCACTGGCAACCCCCAGCCAGAGAGGCAGAGGGCTACCAGCTTCAGTGCCAATGAAGTTGGTATCCTGGTGGAGCGAGTCCTGGGGCAGTATGATGCCCTCTTTGGAGGTTCGCACGCCGACAATGAAGGACGGAAGAGGATCTGGATGGACATTGTGGCTGCCATCAACGTGGAGGGGGTGGCAGTCTGCGACATTCAACACGTCCGGAAGCGCTGGGAGGACTTCAGGTCAGGACCCTCAACAAGGTCCGGCGCCTCTTGAAGGCAACGGATGCTGAGGGGTGCCGGGTCTGCCTAACCAACAACCAGATGAGGGTCCTGGAACGTACACGCCCAGCGCTCCACCTCCAGGTCCTTGAGAGGCAGACCCATCCGGAGTCGAGCGGTAAGTGTACATGCGTACTGATTGGGCGCTGTGCATGTTGAGGTGTGGCAGGAGTGTGCAAGTTGCACATATGTCTTTGTAGAGCCATGTATGGATGTGTATGTACAGGGACATGAGCCTGCCACATGTGACGTCCCTCATGTGTGAGACACATCGATGGTGTATGTGTTGGTAAGCATGCTGGCCAAATGCATGTGTGGGTGCACACATTTTTAAATGTATGTGTATGTACTGTGGAATGGTTGTGGTGTCACACATGGATGCTGGTTCCACCTGCATGTATCTGCACTATGTACATGTGCATGTGTGTGTATTTGACAAGTGTACAACTGTGATACACCATGGATGCATGTGACACTGACATGTAGGAGGCTGATTGCCAGATGTGACATGGATGGCGATGTTATCACTGTAACAGGTGGTGGAGATGTACAGATGCATGTATGTCTGGTGGCGTGTGTGCATGTGTTCTGCACTCCCCGTGTTGCATGTGATGTCAGGCTAACCTTCGGCTGCTCATGCTGTTGTTTGTGTATGGATGGTGCTGCCTGGTGCAACATACCTGTCGATTTGCTCATGTGTGCGAGTTGAAATGACATGTGTGTTGGAGACTGTGATGCCATGTCTGAAGTTTGACACTGCCACTCATGTGCAACTGTCATGTGCATATCAGACCATTGTACAGGGCCCTGATGCCTGTGTTCTATCTCTCCCTGTCTGCAGCGTCAACTGATGAAGAGGGCGGAGACAGTGCTGTGGAGCAAAGCGGGAGGTATCGCACCGCCAGCCAGAGACGCAAGGCCCGGCTCCCCTCCCATGTTGTCATCTCGTCGGGGAGTGAGGAGTCTGGTGCCGCATCTGTGGCTGCAGCTGCCGAGGGTAGGTCCAAGAGGCGGAGGTCGGAGGTGGACTCCTCGGCAGCAGAAAGGGCAGCTGAGACCCCACAGGGTCCGATGGAGGAAGATGGCACGGAGTCATCCAGGTTGGTGGGGGGTTTGGTTGAGGAGGAGGCCTTGGAAGGGACACACACAGGGTCTGGAAGGGGGATTCCACTGGTGCTAGTGGTTCAGTCCAGGGGCAGGGACAGGAGGCAGCACAGGCCGCTGCAGAGGTGCCTGTATGTAATCCTGTCCCGATCCTGTGACTGCATCATCCCGCACCAGCAGGGATGCGTTCGTCCAGACCCGTTTTTAGGGAGGGGATGAGCGCACAACAACTGGCCTTCCTCTCCCTGTGGACGTGGCAATCCGGGACCGGGTTGAGCCTGTCCTGGCTGGGATGGCATTGCGTCAACGGGGCATGCTAGATGACCTGCAGAGTTTTCGTGAAGACACTGCACGTTATCTCGGATGCCTCTTTGACTGCGTCGACCTGCTAGGACGTGTCACCAGTGCTGGATTCCTCTGTGTGCTGGACCTTGTACCGACCCCCCCCTCAACTGATCCCCCTATGCGCCAATTTGCAGGGAGTTGGAGGTGGACATGGCTTTATCCCTGCGAAACCTCGGGGCCATGGAGCAGGCCCGCCTCCAGTACGTGGAACGGGAGTTCGATGATGCCCTGGCCTGGGAAATCAACAAGTGAGCTGTAGGACTTGCCCGCCGCCATTGTATATAGTTAATTAGTGTTAGGTTTCCTTTCTGTTTTTATTTAATTTGGGGCGCTTGGACAATGCCCCACATTTTTGTATATAGTTGTTTATTAGGTAGGGTTTTTTGTAGGTTTCCTTTCAACGGTTGGGCTCATGGACCCTGTTTTGTACTTTGTATATAGTTCAACACTCGATTTCACTTCTTTTAAGAATTTTTTTACCTTGGATCAATGGATTTGTCTTATTTTTTCACTTTGGATTTGGTTTCACGGACAGACACTTTGGACCCATGTGCTTTTGGATTGATTTGTATTCTGCTTTCACTCATTTTTTTTGAATATTTTGGACATGCAGCTTTTTCTTTATTATTTCCATTATTGTGTGATTTCATTTCATTCCCTTGCTTTTGTGTTTAACACATTTTTATTTCATACTTCAATGTGTGGTATTCTCTCTTTGGTTTCATGAATGTCACAATGTGTGTTTTCTCATTCACTTGCACCCATTGTGTATGTGTGACGGACATGTATTGATGTGCATACTTGCCATTTGGGATGTACCATGTGATGGGATTTCAATGTGGGGTGGATGTAATACTTGGTTGTGTGTTTGGACTGGGGTGGCGTGGGGTGGGATTTGGGTGGCCATAAGGCCCATGATTGTGGATCGTGATGATGTGTTGGGGAGGGGACATGAGTCGGGGCATGCTGGCAGGTGCCTGTCACTGCTGGGTGGGTGGGGGTGCAAGGGGACATGAGTCGGGGCCTGCTGGCAGGTGCCTGTCACTGCTGGGTGGGTGGGGATGCAGTGGGTCATGAGTCGGGGCCTGCAGGCAGGTGCCTGTCACTGCTGGGTGGGTGGGGGTGCAGGGGGACATGAGTTGGGGCCTGCTGGAAGGTGCCTGTCACTGCTGGGTGGGTGGGGGTGCGGGGTGACATGAGTCGGGGCCTGCTGGCAGGTGTCGGTCACTGCTGGGTGGGTGGGGGTGCAGGGGGAAATGAGTCGGGCTTGCTGGCAGGTGCCTGTCACTGCTGGGTCGGTGGGGGTACGGGGGGACATGAGTCGGGGCCTGCTGGCAGGTGCCTGTCACAGCTGGGTGGGGGTGCAGGGGGACATGAGTTGGGGCCTGCTGGCAGGTGCCTGCCACTGCTGGGGGGCTGGGGGTTCAGGGGGACACGAGTCGGGACCTGCTGGCAGGTGCCTGTCACTGCTGGGTGGATGGGCGTGCGGGGGGACATGAGTCGGGGCCTGCTGGCAGGTGCCTGTCGCTGCTGGGTGGGTGGGGGTGCAGGGGGACATGTGTCGGTGCTCACTAGTGCATGGTGACATGTGGGCTAGCTGGGAGGCATGGCCAGGGTGGATGTACTGCCTGTGGGACATGGCCAGAGTGGATGGGCTGCCCGCTGGGCATGGCCAGGGGTGCAGGGTGGTCCCCTGTGGCGTGGGCTGCCTGCGGGGCATGGCCAGGGTGGAGGGCTGCCTGCAGGGCATGGCCAGGGTGGATGTGCTGCCTGAGGGAAATGGGAAAGGGTGCAGGGTAGTCCTCTGTGTTGTGGGCTGCCTGCAGGTCCTGGGGAGGGGGGCACACCTGGGAGGACCCACACTGCCAATTTGCGTGTGGTACTCCCTGCGCACCCCAGGAATACACGTATCCCACTCGCCCAGCGAAATCGCGTGTGAAACTCCCCGACACCCCTCAGAATACAGGTACCCCACTCGCCCATCAAAATCGCGTGTGAAACTCCCTGCATACCCCTCAGAATACACGTACCCTGCTCTCCCAAGGCCTATCGCGTGTGAAACTCCCTGCGCACCCCCTGAATACACGTACCCTGCTCTCCCAAGGCCTATCATGTGTGAAACTTCCCGCGCACACCCAAAATACACGTACCCCGCTCGCACAAGGCCTATCGCATGTAAAACTTCCCGCACACCCCTCTGAATTCACGTACCCCCGCGCCCAAGGCTATCGCGTGTAACACTTCCTGTGCACCCCCAAAATACACGTACCGCACACGCACAAGGCCTATCGCGTGTTAAACTTCCAACGCACCCCCTAAATACACATACCCTGCTCGCACAAGGCCTATCACATTTTAAACTTCCCGCACACCCCCAGAATACACGTACCCCGCTCGCACAAGGCCTATCGCGTGTTAAACTTCCTGCGCACCCCAGAAATACTCATACCCCGCTCGCACAAGGCCTATTGCGTGTTAAACTTCCCGCGCACCCCCGAAATACACGTACCCCGCTTGCCCAAGGGCTATTGCGTGTGATACTTCCCGCGCACCCCCGAAATACACTGTACCGGCCCTGTGAACTGGTGCAGCATTAGCACGGCCCTTTGCGCTGCATTGGGGATTTCAATGCCTTATCCTTGCGCAAGGGGCGTTCTTAGGGGCGTAAGTGGCGCTGCAGGATGCTCTCTGCGCCAGCGCTCAAAATGGCTTTGATATTCCATGAATACACGGTGCTCCAGAATGCTGTTTAGCGCACGCGGCAGGCGCACGCTGGCGCAAGCTCCCTCAAGCTCCCTCTCTGTGCTGAAATCTATGAATTACCCCTCAAGTTTGTAATGACAGACCGTCTGCAGTAAGACACTGTTATTGGAAAGAGGCTTTGGCAGAAGGCCCCGATGTCAGTACTTTGAGCTGTGTCCTCGTGGACAAGAAGCCAGAGTGTGTGCGAAGCTCGAAGGTGCCACCTTGCCCTGTGCTGAAAACGTGGCGAAGGGAAGCCAACTGCTCAACTGTCGTGACATTTTATTTCTTGAACACTTTTCTTTTGCGTAAATCATTGTCCCACACCCTTTTGTATTTAGAAGTAAGGATTGGCAATAGGGGTATTAGTATAGGCCCTTTTATTTGGCAGAGAGTTGCCCAGGACTGTGTTGTTATTTGATTGTCTGAGTTGCCCCCATCCTTAGCTTTAGGTTTAGATAGGCGTTCGACAAACCCATTTGAAGTTCAATAAACACCCTTGAACTGTGATCACTGTCTGTCTTCACTGCTTGATACCATGCCTTCCTTACAATGCCTACACAAAAGATGAAAAGTTTGGTTTTGCCAATGCTTGTTTTTCCTTGCACTGAGTATATATTTGAGAAGGTTCCGTGTAATAATGTCGCCACAAAAATCTCGCCATACAAAATATCGCCGAAAAATGGCTGTTTTTTGCCACAACCTTTTCCCGGCGATATTATTTACGGCGACCATATATATGGGGATAATATTACCTGATACCTTTGAGACATATTATGAGTATGGCAGTGTGGTACAAATGGCGCCATTTTACTGCCACATTATTGTACTGCTGTACTATTAGTTTCGACAGCAAGGTCGCGTATATACCACCAGCAAAGAACAGTAAGTAAATCACTGCCCGCTGTAATTTAAAAAAATTCCACATGGAGGTCTATGTACTCCAAAAATGGGGACTAACACCACCGTGCCACCACCGCTATCCTGTGATAATGCAAAATAATGATTGCTGGTAACAGTGAATGAGTGTGCTGCAATTATGCAGATTTACCGCTGGATTACCACTAAACTCATAATGAGGCCCATTGTAATCGGTTCTTTTGCAATTTCCCCTTCATCCTCTGTTGCACTTTACTGATGCAATTGTTTCCTAGACTTGTGAAGAATTAATAGCCCGAGCCCCTCTCGTTGGGGGCGCTGTGAAGCGACTGCGTTTGTCGGTGAAGCCACATAAAACGCCAATAAACAAATCAAGCACTTTTTACAAAGACATTTATTGGATTGCTGTTTTGCTTACTATCCGAGCAGGAGACCGGAAGTCCATCCCTCATAAGTAGTTCAGTAGCTTGGGCGGAAGGATCCTAAATATTTCAAACCGTTCCATAGTGACGGCAGAGCGAGCCTCGCACTCAACTGTGCTGGGATGGAAGCTCTCAGACAGAGAGCGCATCCATTCTACATCTTACATAATTCAGAAGTAGCGGAGCCACTTTCTCGTAAAAAACATCCAGAAGGAATGATTTTCCTTTCGTGCTTATCCCTCAAAGGAGGCGACGCGTTAATGTGTGCGTGCAGTTCAGCAGAGCTCTCGCCTGCTTCCTTCCTAGCATGGAAAGTTAATCATTCTATGAGAAGCTGACCTTCGCACTGACCGCATGAGTGATGCAGCTCAGATGTGTACCTACCAGGCTCGCAGCTCCCTGCAGCACACTCTTGCTAATCAAGTCTCATTCTAATTCACAGTTGGGGTCATTTGCCTACATTGCGGCTTCAACAATATTGTTCGTTTGGTAAGCAGTTGCGTTCATTATAATAATGATATTGCTAATTATCTTTTAATATTAAGCTTTCGATCTAAAGCCTAAGGTTCCAGAAGGTAGCACTGGCTTTTTATTTCCTAGGTAAATAGAAATTATTGCTATTCAATAGTGCTCCAGGCGCTTAGCAACTGTGGTCGCTAAGTAATTTCCTGTACAGATATTTACTGTCTGGTCAGCTGTCAAAGACTGCAAAATAAAATGGCACCGTGCGCCCCTTCCAGCCACCCCACAATCAAGCATCCCTCCCTCTGCCCACTCTCCCCAGTATGACTCTCCTGAATCTCCTCCACTCCAGCCCCCCGACCCCACAACAACTGCAGTATCAATGTTGAAAGAAACACAGTGAGAGCAAATGGGCTGTACATCACCTGCAGGCAATCGAAATACAGTAAAAACAAACCTGTCTCATCAGGATAGCTCAGTGAGCTATGATACTAGAAGAGCAACTGCAGAACACAGTGTCGAGTTCCTACAAGGGGCTTTCAAGAAACAAAAATGACTTTCACTCACCACCCATCAATGGTGATCTGGAAGGAAATCAGTAATGAAAGGATGGGTGGCTTCTCAGAAACGTAAAGCAAGGCAGTTCCCTTTAGTTCCCGTCCACTTCGACCCCCCACTTTAAGAGGAGTTTTGAGTGAGATACACATATTGTATTATAGTCCCAAGGAGGGAGGGAGATTCCAGTCCTGGAAATGGAGGCAGTGGACATACTTGGCTAAAAGAGCCCGTGCCAAGGATGGGTCAGATACAGTGCGGCCTGGTAATGCCAGGGAACAACCAGAAGGTCTATGTCCTCCCGCACTCTTGAAAGTAGCCAGGCAGGGGACTGTTGTGCCATGGGAAATATAGTGCCGTGAGACAGCGGGAAGATGGATGAGCGATAAGCCCTTTGTGAATGGTGGATGCTAAAAGTGCTCTTCGATACACATTCAACAATGGCTCTGTGGGGTAATGGCATCAGTCGGATGACCTACAACCAATTAGTCCTCTACCCTTCGTGGCATTCTCATCAAAACAGCAGCTCCTTTGTTGATATGTTGAATAGTGCCTAAAGTTATGTATTGATATAATACATTATAGAAAGGATAGACAATCAATGAAACAGCCCATACATACCAAAATCAATGCATTCTAATGTTCTTAGTATGAACGGAGAGGGAAAAAAAGGGAAAATGGTATTAGCCCGTATGTTGGTCGTAGGCGATTGTAGGTAGTAATGGAATGATTCCCTTATATTAGTGCCTCAATTAAATGGGTTACAATCCAACCGCCATGCAGTACTGGTATTGTGGGGGCAGTGCATGCACAGTTCAAGCATGCAACTCCTAGAATGGATCCCCGATGGTATGGAATGTACCCAGGTCTCGCCTATTGGTGTATTAGTTGACAAAGACAGTTGGTCCTGGATCGAGTCCTCCTTCGGTTGGCACGCAGAATCTTTTTCTTCACCTGTATGAACCTGTGAGCAGCCAGGCTTTTGTGGCCTTCAGTAAATCAGGCACTCATTTGTCATGGGCCAGAATAAGGAGGCCCTCACTGGCACATAACTTCCAGTAGCAGGTCAATTCTCTCAGACACTCCTCTCCAGAGCTCAGTGATCTGCGGGCGTGGCTACCTTAGGCGAGTCATTGGTTCCCCGGCAGTATCGCCCTTCCAGCAAGGGTCATTTATGCCCTGGTTCCTTTTACGCATTCTGTCAGGTGTCCAATGTACCCAGTGTGTTCACTTGATCTGGGAAACCCTTAGGCTCCAAATCAATGATGTAAGTCGAATATTATTGCAATGTCTCGTCCAGCTTTCAGGTTGCCTCTCTGCCCGCTTTGATATGTGCATCCGCCCTGTCTGTGCCAGCATTGAGAGTGATTGTTGCTATTTGATGACGGTGGCTGTTTACGTGCTGAGCATTTAAACAGGAATAATTGGCATGTTCACATTGTTTTACCCAATACTGTTTTGTTCAGGGCATTTCTTATTAGCAATCAATGTCTAGTTTCAATTTATTGATGACATTTTGTAAAAATATGTTCCACAGGTCCAGGCATCTGTAGTTGAAAGTCTTTCTCAGCACAGTACAGTAAGGGTTGTAGTTGAGTAATGCAGCCATATGCATGAGCTAGGGGTTAAACCTTCCTCCTGAGGCCATCAACCTCCCTGTCAATCAGAGTACGATGCAAATTGCTTGTACTGCAAGCAGCTGCTATGGAAAGCAAAGAAGAGAGCGAGAGAGAACATTCGTCCGCTCTACCAGTGCCACATGGAGCAGCATGATATCCATTCCTTATCACTTTTATGTCATCAACAACAGAAAATGCCCATATAGTTTGGTTGATCGGTAAATATCACTGACAGAATCCTGTGTACCAGCTTCTTCTTTGAATGGTCAAAAAGGGGCTTTATCTAGGAAGGTGCATTATTAGGATCCCCATCAAAGAGAAAGGGAGATGTGCAGCTCGTGACCGCGGATTGCAACTTTAAAAAAAAAATGTATCTAGTATGTTTGGAGAATATAGGCAGACCAGAGTTGGGCACTGGCCACAAACTGTTGCAAAAGCCTAAACCGATTCCTCTTAGAATCTATATCAGAGCTAAGCAAATTAACAGCTGGGGAATTCCAAGCTGTGGCAATAGCTTCCCATACATCCTCCTGATCCTTCAATAAATGCCTGTGCATGTGGCCTAAATGACGTTTGTACATGCAACTACATGCAAACTATATCACACGGAGATGGCCCAACTGATGCTGTACCTTTTTTTTATTTTTTTATTTGATTTAGTTGAATATCAACTTTACAAATATATAAAATATTCATCATTGTTACAATATTATCAATTAATTTACATCATTCAAGAAAAAGTAAGAGCACATAATGGATAAAACTTAAGAGATAATGCAGTTATCTTCCAAAGACGTCAAATGTTGTCAGCACAGTTACATTTTTCCTTATCACATGACCATTGTGTTATTTCTTTTGATCAAATGGAAATGCAGCATCAAGTATGTTAATGGTTGCAATTCTAACCGAGATCTTTTTAGTACTGAAAATTTTGGCCCAAATTTCATTTGCAGATCTTGTATTAAGCTTATGTTGCATGCATTTGACCAATTTGATTCGGTTTTCCACAAAAGCTTCACATTCTGTGACAATATGACGAAGAGTTTCTATATGAGATAAATTCTTACAGAATCGACAATAGATTAGATCTTTTTCCACTAACCCTCTTCTAAACAAAATCTCATTTACCGGCCATAGGTTCAATCGAAATCTTAGAATTTTCTGTACCTTTGCTTTCTTGCCTTTAGAGGTGGGACCATTTATGTTCCAGCTTATATCAAACGTGTCCTACTCGTCTTACCAGGAAATGAATATCCATAGTTGCCAATAACAATACTTCCCCAAGTCGCCAATAACAATACTTGCCCAACCAAAAGAATTCAAACTGCTAAACCAGTACCTTACCACCTAATATATTGTTTTCCTGCACTCCCATCCCATACATCCTGAAGCATTTGAGGGTCACAGTTTAAAAGTTGCCATGTCAATGAGAAGCCTGCAGGCTCAAGCAAGGGAAGACTGCACTCCACACCCTGTCTCGCCTTCACCCACATAAGCAAACAGTAGCTTTACTCCACATACCAGACAAGAAGGGAACAAATCCGCAGCCTATAGAATTGAACACATCAACCTACAACTAGAAATAGAAAATAAATATACTTTACAAAATGTAATACAATAGTATTTCCTACCCATGGTTAGCAACTGAATCTAAGACATGTATTAACTCAGCAATAGTCTGAAAAACATAAAGCACATTTTTCCAGGCAACCCTGAGCTACATGGAAATTTGAAACACTACACATGGAGGATAGTGTCCACCAAACAGTTTTCATGCAGTTCCACCACATACTTTCTCTTTTAATCCTCCATTTCCGGGCACCTATAAGCTGCACATGACGCATTTGTCTCTTTGGGTCTAGGAGTTCAACCAGAAGCCTGAGGATATCAATTAATTTGTGGGGCTCTTTGCTACACATGAGGTTGGAGGTAAAGATTTCTTCAATACACTTCCTTCCTTTTAGTGCCATGAACTATGAGTGTGGGAGCTCAAGCATCTCAGGGAGGATTATGTCAATCAATCTGAAATCAACACTCTGTAACTTGTATATTTGTACATTGTACATTGTTGTAACCATATAAGCCTCTATATTTGTACTTTGTATATTGTTGTAACCACATAAGCCTTTATATTATATTTGTATATATTTGGATATTGTGTAACCATGCAAGCCTTGCATTTTCGTACTACTGTGCCCTTTTACCTATGGGTCTGGTGCGCATAAAAAGTGAATAAACAAACAAAAAACAATATCATTGAGGTTTTTTTGATTGATTATGTGTTGCATTTCCTTAAGAGCCAGAAGGTTGAACATGGTGTGCTCCTTCGCGGGTGGCTTGTGATAGTACCTTTCTGCTGCACTTAGCTCCACCGGCCCTCATTGTGATGGGTCTGAAGAAGGTGGTATCCATTTTGTTTCTGGCCAGTTCAACTATGGCATCCAGCTCGTTCAGTTTATTTGGATGTGTAGAATCTTGTGTGCAATGATCTAGTTGACCATAGCCCTCTCCCCACAGAGCCTCCGGATCCTGGGTAACAGCACACATTCCGTAGTCCTCTGTATCACTGAGGCAACCATAATGAGTTTGCAATCAGACTGCCCTAGTTTTGGGCCTGAAGGAATTGATGCCCTGGTCCCAGGACTCCACTCCTCATGTCCAGGATCAACCAACTGTTCAATTGGTGCTGAAGCAGAAGAAGCAAAGGGTACATAAGCAGTGCCTTCAACTGATTCCATGTTTTTTGAGAGTTTGGAGTAACAACAACACTCTCCAGAGATCAGTCCGAAACATCTGTATACATCTTCCCCCCCGCCCGAGCTGCTGCCAAGCAAGCCCTAATGACACCATTTGTATCTTTCCTCGTGCAAGAGATACAGACTCAGAGCTGACAGCCATAGTGGTGGCTGTTGATGTGGATGATGGCATGAACATATGTGCATGCTATCATAATCATGTGTGCTCATTTGTGTACTGAAACACAGCGTCCCCCCCAACTATGTATTCTTACTTAGGTCACCCAAAACCATTTAAGAAAAATTCTGAAATACCAGTTTCATTTTGAAAGCCTCAGGGATTTTACTTATGCACAGCCCATTCAGCATAAGACAGTTGAGGCATATACCTGTCTTTCATCCAGGCTTCTGCACTGGGTGCTGTCTGAGCCAAGCCTGCATCACCCCCAAAATCATGAATCTGGATTTTAGATAGATCAAAAAGGGCCCAGTGGCAAAATTCCACTAGAATGAAGGCACTGAGTGTTTTATTAAATGCAAAAGGACAGCAGGCCTCCTGAACTGGTTGTACTGAATTTCTCCTCATATGATCAGCTCTGGCCAGAGGGAAACTCCTCAAGTCGGGACGGCCTTTGTCGCAGCACAGTCTGTTCCACTGAAAATCAATCAGCATCTTAGTAGTAGTGCAGATTTTACCAGAGCCGCACACAGGATGGAGCCAGTCTCTTGGCTCAGAATGAGTTCACCTTCAGATTTTTCTGAAGGAGAAGACACAGCCACTCGAAGTGGTGTGATGAGCCAACAGAATAAAAGCGATATTGCAGCCCAACAGAATCCCGACAGGTCAAGCCGGGAGAGCAAATGCAGGGTGCATGGGTTATTCAGCCTTTGGGACCACTATAACCACATGATATGATATGATATGGCATTTATAACACGCTTATACACAAGTGTTTCAAGGTGCGACGAGGCAAGGGAGGGGGGACAGAGGGAAGACAGACAGCGATCCTAGTAGGCCAGGTATCATTCAGATCGCGCAAGTGCATGGGAAGGGGGAAGTGCAAGGGAAAGGGGGAGGGGAAAGTGCAGTACATGGGATAAAAGAATAATAACAATAAGTAAAGTACGGCCAGATGGTGGCAAGTGCAGGTGTGGGACTGGGGGTGGAGGGGACCTGGTCCCGGGATTAGAGGCTGTCCAGGTAAACAGTGCAGTTTCGGCCAGGGATTCAGCAGGTTAGAGGAGGAGAGAAAGCAGAAGCAAAGAGAAAGGTTTTGAGGTACTTCAGGAGATGGTTTTCCTCAAGTTTTAATGAGTCAGGGAGGCTGTTCCGGAGGGAGGCCGAAGCGAGAGATCTACCACCAACTCGTTGCTTGGAGAAGTGACTGACCCTGAGGGAGTTGGAGGCAGATTAGCAAAGAGCTCGAGAGAAAGATATTTAGAAAGAGAGAGTTGAAGGTATTGAGGCCCCATGCCCCAGAAGGCATTGTGGACAATGCAGAGGGTTTTTAACTTAATCCTCTGAGCCACTGGGAGCCAGTGCAGAGATTTCACTCATGGAGAGATACGATCCCTGGGCTTGAGGCCAAGGGCAAGTCTTGCAATCCTGTTCTGGATGAGTTGCAGAGGGCGGAGAGTAGAAGTAGGCAGATTTAGAAAGAGGCTGTTGCAATACTTCAGCCTAGAGAGTACCAGAGCTCTGGAGACAGCTTCTGCGGTAAGGAGAGGAAAGGAAGACCATGGGGACCAATCACAAGGGTGCCACCTCCGGCTGCCTCTTCCTGATCAGGGGAGGGAAGAGATACTGTAGACAAGAGGGCTTCCACTGGCTAACTGACATTGGTGCCCTTTTGTCTGTTTGGCACCCCTAAATGCGAGCACTGTAGGCCATACCCACAGTTTAAGTGGGACGCAGAGTTGGTCTACAACATGAGATACCGTATACTTGTAAGCAGAATTTGCTGGAGCAATCTAATGCAGGGGCACACACACATGTGTGCATTGGCTGTCTAGCCCAACTTAGTACAGAGAAGGGTACCTCTCCATGCAGAGATTGCATTCTGTGATCATGATTGCATACATTTCGATAATATTTTATTGTTTGTGTTGCTCAGTGCAAATTATTTTTGCAACACAAGAATATTACAGCAACATCCAGTTAAGAGATCAAGGGGAATGATGAGTTGCCTTATCAGGATTTTTCCTGGGGCTGAGAGATTGTGCAGGAGCCCCTGTGGGAATTATACTGGTATCCAAACAAAGGCCCATCGTGCCTAGGGATGCCTTAAAACCCTGTATAATTTTAGGATACTCATTTCTTCCTTGGTTGCAGTTCATGAGATGTATTTCTTGCCAAAGTAATACCTTGCAAACACATAAGGCAAGCAGATCTTACTACCAGCATAAGGGTGTGCAAATCTCAGACCACTAAGGAAACCAAAGATAATAGGAACCTTGATCATGCCAGAGATTCATAGGTGGCCCCGACGGCCCCTAAAATAGCAAATGCTGTAACGTAGATCTTAGGTCTTAAGAATGGAAATGCTTAACAATACCAATGACTAAACTGCTCCATTCAGTTCCATTCAAACAAAGGCATTGCTCCACCGTCTGTCGATTCCCCTGCGCACTGACCTTCTAGTCATAACACAATTAGCAAATAAATCATTCAGCTCTTTTGATGCTTATCAGAAAGAGCATCAGATGATTTTACGCTGCCCTCAACTCGGCCTTGATAATTGAGGATGTATGTGAACAAATGTTTGAAATCATTATGAATCATCAGAATATTTAGTCTTTTTACCGGAACAGGCTTTCCTGAACACCGGGCCTCACTACTGGTCTGGCAGTATCCCTGCCGCTGCTACCGGTGGGTTGCCGCCAGACCAGTAATAAATTACTGCCACCTGACTGCTCTGTGCCACCGGCTCATCACGAGTCTGGTGGCCCGAGAAGACAGGCGCCGGTAAATTGTAAGTCCCGATTCCCAGAGAGTCCTATGTGACTCTCTGGGAGTGGGGACAGGGAAGCACTGGCATCGTTGCTAACGGGGCCGTTGCTTCCGTGAAGAGTTTACCTACCATGACCGATGCGCCGGGCAGAGTCAGACCTGTTGGGGGCAGCAACCCCGGCAGGCAAATACGTAGTTTTCCAGTCCGGAAACAAGGGTGCCAGTGAGCTTACTGGCACCCTTGTTTCCAGACCGGCAAACTTATTATGAGGCCCACTGTCTTGGGTTTGGGGAAGGTTTTATTGTCGTTCAGACCAAAATAGTATAAATGCATGGTTTCATTATGGCAGGCATAGGAGGTTGAAGAGCAGTTGAGAGAAACGTCTTTAGTGGAGGGAGAGATAGAAAATTAATAGGATTTAGTTGAGGGAAATGTAGAAAGTTAATGTAGAGTTACTTGAAGGCAGAGAAACAATATTGAAATAGGAGTTGGTTGAGGGAGAGAGAAAATGGAAAAAGGGTAGGCCATCTTTTTGTAACAACTTACCTTGCATGATGTAAATGCATGTGCCATTTCAAGTCATGGGGACGGAAACAGCATCCCAAAGTGGTTGGCAGGCATGCACGAAATTGGATTCACTGTCTATAACTGAGTGTGCCATCTGTTTGTGGTGAGACAGAATACACAATGCTTCTGCAGAAAAAGGTCTTAAAAGTCTTTGCAGGCAGAAGGGAATTGTATCCAGTGGCTGAAAATCAGTTCATCATTGGTTTTGTAATGAGAGAAAATACCTAGGGCATCATTACGGGGTTGGCGGTAACCCGCTGGTGCTACCAGCTGGTGGCCGCCAACCCTATAACACTGAATCTGCCGCCTGACTTCCCGGTGCCACGGGGACATTACAAGTCCCGGCGGAGCGGGCAGTCAGACGGCAGATTTTGTAAGTCCCCATTTCCGTGAAGTCCGATAGGTTCCATGGGACTGGGGACTTGGAAGCACCGGCACCGTCATTGACAGTACCAGTACTTCCATGACAAGTCTGCCTGTAGGGGCTGTTGCACCTGGAGGTGTCAGACCTGCCGGGCACAACGGCCCCTGCAGGCAGAGTCTTAGTGTGTCAGTCCGGAAACAGTGAGCTTGCCGGCACCCTTGTTTCCAGACCGCCACCCTCCTAATGAGGGCCTTAATGTTTACATAGGAAAAGTCTAATCATTATTTATAGGCAAGCAGAAGGTACGTTCAGTGGCCATCTTTTGTGTTATCTTTTTGTGGTGAGACAGAATATTCATTGTTTGCACAGTAGCAATAAGTTGCAAAGAAAAAGTGCTATAGTTGTGTGTAGGCAGGATGAGATTACATTCAGTAGCTGTACATCAGTGCACCATCTTTTTGTGCCTAAAGAAAATGCTTTGATGCTTGCATAGAAAAAGTCTTCAATCCCTTGTAGGCTGGCAGATATTATATTAGGACCAATCGTTCTATGGTGAGGCAAACCAATAGTTTCTGGCAAAGAAAAATTCTTTGCTGCAGGGATTTCATTCAGTATCAGCCAATCAAGTGGCACAGCGAGTAGAGCGCTCGCTTTCACATCTGTGCAGAGCCTGCTAACGCAGGTTCGAATCCCGGCGGGGCCAAACTCAGCCTTTCATCCTTCCGAGCACCACACACCGTGGGTAATCATAAACAGCACTCAGGCGCTATATAAATGCCAAATTATTATTATTATCAGTAAGTCAGTGTGCCATCTTTTTGTGTCGAGACTTGGCTAGAACAAGTATTAAAATTCTGGCAGGCAGATGGAGATTATATTCAGTGAGTGTAAATCAGTGTGCAGCGAGTTTCATAGTCTAAAGCTACAAGCACCATGAGATTAGAGAATCCCAGTAATCACCTTGCATGACATGAGCAGACAAATGTATTTGTAGATTGAGAAGGATATCACAGAATGGCAGCAGATTAATTTCAGTGGCAGTAAATGAGTGTGTCACCTTTCTGAGTTAAAACAAATGAAAGATACAGAAAACAGTCTCATATTTCTTTGTAAGCAGCTTGGATATTGTGTTCAGTCGTTATTAACCAGTGCACTCATTATGGAGAGACAAAATACTTGTTGCTTGAAAAATTGTGAATACAATTTCTGAAATTCTTTTTAGATCATATATTCCATTCAGTATCTGGTACTACGTATGCCTTCTTTTTGTGGTGAAACAAAATACCAGTTACAAGAGAACACGTTTTGTACTTCTTTGTAAGCAGAAGGATATCATATTCATTGGCTGTAAATCAGTGTGCCATCTTTTTTGTGATGAGAGAAAATAATTGCATAGGGGTGGGGCGCTGTTGCGCCGAAGCAAGATGGCCGCCTAGGTGTTGAGCTCCGGACGGGGAGAGCTAAGATCCTTCGAGTTCATGCCCGCGACCCCATTGCATCAGCTTGAAATCGATGGTGCATCTCTATAATCCCATCCTCTGTGCCCTGGGAAAGTTTTGTCGAGAACCGCGCCCCCGGCGCCGAGCTGTGGCCACCTGGTCCCTGCTGGGACTCCTTCTGTTCAACAACCCGCCTGCTGCGGGGAGGGGCCTGCGTGGCCAGGCTCCTTTCTCCCTGGTCCCCCGACAGCTGCCTCGCCCTGTTGGCCCGCCATACCTACTGTGGATGCGACATCCGATGAAACCAGCGACGCCTTTGCTGAGAGATTACCGACACTGCTTGCCTGCCGTCTGCGCCCCATGCGCCCACCCGCACAGCTTCTTCAATCCGGTCACCCCTCAGCGGGCCGGACGCCAGGTAGGGGGCGAGGGCCGGGGGGGTTGAGCGGCCCTCTTCATCGGCCGGACCCGTGCCTTTTCCCGTGTGTTCGGGCGCCTGTGGAAACTCCTATACCCTGTCGGTGGTTCCTGGACTCGGCCTGACACATAATACGTGCCATCTTCGCTTCCTGCCACTGGCGCCCTAATCGCTCGTGCCCCTGCTGGGAACTTCAAATCTTTGACTTGTGGGCATACACGTGTATCCCTATACAGTTTATCCCCGCCATGCGATGTGAACAGCCACCTCAACTTGGGACTGCCTACCGGGCCTCACTACCCAGGGAATCGCTTGCAGGGCCTTCGCAAAGTTCAGGAAACGCTGCTGCTCCGCTGCGCCACACGCTTCTGGCTGCGTTTTGATCACCCCTCTGCCATCGCTGCACCGGCCATATCCTCTCGCACCAGCACAGAATATCAGTGGTCCGCGGCAGCGCCGCGGGACGGGCCTTCAGTGGTCCTTGCCTCCCGGAGGGGTTCATCCTGAGCTGCATCCGAGTGGAAACCTGCCAAACCCGACAGCTCGCACTTTGGGGTGCCGGTGAATTAAGCTTTAATTGCCACCATGACCAAGGGAGCAGGAGCCGGGAGGAAGCAAAGTTCGCTGAATATGTTCACTAAAACGCCCTCCAGGCCGTTGACCGACCCTCCAGAGGAATTGCCCACCGCCTCGTCATCCTCATCCTCAGATGACTCGCAAAAAATGCTGGATTACATGCGCGAAGGATTTACCACGCTTCATACCAAATTGGACTATATGAATGGTACCATCTCATCGATAAAGGCTCATATCGAGAGAACAGATAGCCGGGTCGCTGAAATCGAAACAAGGGTTGGCACCACTGAGGATGAACTGGGCTCCCTCCGTGTGGGGGTTTCCACTCTCACCAGTCGGGTCCTGGCAGTGGAGAAGAAAAATGACGACCTTGAATCCCGCTCCAGTCGAAATAATCTCTGCATTGTTGGCGTACCCGAGGACGACATTGGTGAGCCCATGGAGAAATATGTGGAACGAACTCTATTAACACTGCTGGATCGCCCCAAACTTTCAGCTCAATTTGCGTTGGAGAGGGCACACCGCTCCCTGACCGCGAAACCCAGGCCGGGCGCCCCTCCCCGCCCCATCATTGCCAGGATCCTGAATTTTTCGTGATCGGGATGCCCTCTTACGGGAGGCCAGAGTTAAGGGGGAGCTGCTCCTTGGGGGGGCGAGGATACATCTATATCCGGACTTTTCCGTGGCAGTGCAGCAGGAGCGGAAAACCTTTGTAGCTGTGAAAAAGAGACTCTGGGACTTGGGAGTTAAATATTCTATGCTTTTCCCCGCAAAGCTGAGAATCGAACACTCTAATCAAACTTTCTTTTTCACCATCCCTGAGGAAGCTTCCAAATTTATCGAAGAACACTTCCCGGGCTGAGCCGCTTATTTCCAAACTGGGTGTATGTTTAATCTGCATACTATCGTTCCTAGGACGAGTGGGAAACCCCTGCTGGCTTCTCCCTTTGTGATGGCACCCTATCGTTGAAATTCATTGGTTGCTGGTTTGTTCACTTTGCTCCTTTTATCCTATGCATTTGTGGTCTTGTTTACCACACTGACTCATTGTTCCAGAGGCATTACTCCCCGGCAAGGCCCCGTCTTGGGTATTACTCTATGGTTACCACTATGTCCCCGAGGGTGGGTCCTCGGACTCCTCTCCCGCCCTTACCACTCGGACTCCATATTTGGCTCCCTAGATGGTGTATTGGGACCCACGGCTGCTTCCCTCCTGCTCACTTATTTAATTCCCTATGGGCCATGGCTCCCCCTGTTACCTGTTCATGCCTCAAATGCTATGGCTAATAATATTACATTGCATACTATCCTCACGCTCTCCCCAGTCCGGTGCGCCACTGCCCGGCAGCTAACAGTCCCCCAGGCATAGATGCCTAGAATCTGTTGGTTTATATGGGCTTGTTTGGGTCTCGTCCTTCCGATTGGGGGAGGGATGTGGGTGGTGGGAGGGGGTGGGTATGTTATGGTTGAAAAAGTCTTGACGACCACTAGAGGTGCCCCATGCGCTGAGGTAATGTCTTTTGAGCACACAAACGGGGCTCCGCGCACCGCAGGATCCACTAGCTCCCTGTGGCTGGCACCCCTGTGGCAGGAATACAAGCAGTACTCACGCGAGTATGGCTAACACTGACGTGACCTTCATGAGCTGGATTATTCGGGGGTTGGGCAATCACAGAAAGATGAGACAGGTACAGCTACATGCTGAACGTCATGGGGTGAAAATTCTATGTATACAGGAAACCCATGCTCGATCGGAGCAGTGCGAGCGGTTTGCTAGACAGTGGGGACCCCAGAGGTACTATACTAACTATTCAACGCAAAGCCGTGGCACCCTTACTCTGATACACAAGAGCCTGAAATTCACATGCCACCACTCGCATATCGACCCTCTGGGCAGATATGTGTTCATTGCTGGCAAATTGCTCCACCAAGAGATAGCCATCCAGAATATATATGGTCCCAATATCGATGACCCTGAATTTTACCTACACCTAGCTGCCCTCCTTGAAAGCTACCCCCTACTTCCAATATTATGGGGGGAGATTTCAATACCATACTAGATGTCGCCCTAGATAGGTCAAGCACCAGACCTCGTAAACTTTCCAAGGCAGCCTACACTATCCTTACATCCCTCCCTCGGCTGGCACTTGTGGATGTATGGCGTCTAATGAACCCTGATACCCGCACGTTCTCCTTTTATTCTTCGGTTCACGATTCCCACTCCAGGATAGATAGATAGATGGCTAATAACAGACACACTGGTCAGATCAGTATCTCACTTGGCTATCCTCCCTAGGACGATTTCGGACCACTCACCGGTACTCATATCCCTGAACTGGGGCCAGGATGCGGAAAAGGCTAGACTGTGGAGGCTAGGACCATACACGCTTCTCGACCAGGCCTTCGCAGCTGAACTCGAATCCTCCATTGAGGAATTTTCTGAGATCAATACAGATTCGGTAACATCGCATGCTGTCCTGTGGGAATCGTTCAGGGCGTACGTGAGGGGGATGGCCATATCCAAATGCTGCGGCATCCTTAAGGAAATCCGCTTAGACATCGCTGCCAGTGAAACGGCCCTGGCTATCCTGGAGTTCCAATATGCACACAACCATTCCCCAGCTACTCTGGCTACATTGGGTTCCGAGCTGGACAGGTTTCGCGACCTTGCCCAGCGTGAGGTTAAATTCCTAGACTCCCCCCAGGCAGTGAGGAGTTACGGTGAGGGCGAACGCCTGGGTCGTTTGCTAGCCAGACTATTGCGCCGGGAGCTCGGTGCCCCATATATACCTGCGATAGTCAGACCCGATGGCTCCCTCGCCACCTCCCCCCAGGACATCAACTCCCAGTTTCAGCTATTCTATACCTCCTTGTACTCTGCCGCCGATGGTCCCCAAGCCCTGGAAATTGATTCCTACTTGGAGGCCCTCCCCCTATCTGTGCTGTCCACCGAAACCAGCCTACTCCTGGAGAGACCGTTTACTTCTGAAGAGCTTGACGAGGCCATTGCATCGCTGGCATCAGGGAAGGCCCCTGGCCCCGACGGGCTCCCCATTGATTCTTATAAATGATATAAGTTGATCCTGATTCCACAGTTGTTGGCCTTATGGGAGGAGTCGTTTGAAAAGGGTGTTCTCCCCCCTTCTCTCCGAGAGGCGCTGATAACAGTGCTCCTTAAGCCGGGTAAGCCCCCCACTCAGTGTGGCTCATATCGACCACTGTCTCTGATTAACACCAATGTTAAAATATATGCTAAACTGCTTGCCAACCGCCTAGCCCCACATATGCCGCACATTATTCACCCCGACCAGGCGGGATTTGTCCCGGGTAGATCTACATCCCTGAACTTGAAGAGGCTCTTCAACGTAATCAGCAGAATCAGTCCCACCACGCAGGCTGTTGCAGCCACCCTTGACATGCAGAAGGCCTTCGACTCAGTCTCGTGGCGGTATCTATGGCGAGTCCTCGAGAGGTGCGGGTTCGGCCCCAATTTCCGTGCATGGGTCGGGTTACTTTACACTGCCCCATCGGCCAGGGTTCGAACCGAGGACAGATGCTCTGCTCCCTTTCAGATATCCAGAGGTACTCGCCAGGGCTGCCTTTTCTCCCCCCTTATATTCGCCATTGCAATGGAACCCTTTGCGGACATGGTACGCCAATCCCAATCGCATAGGGGCCTACGCACGACCAACCAATCCGATGTGATCTCCCTATATGCGGATGACGCTCTTCTCTATATCCGGTCCCCCAACTCTAATCTCGCCCCCATGCTAGCAGATGTGGCTTGCTTTGGGGACATATCTGGCCTTAAAATAAATTGCTCCAAGTCCACTTTATTCCCACTTACAGATTCCACACAACCCCCTGCAGATTTATGTGGCTTTAACTGGTCGCCATCCAGCATCACCTACCTGGGGGTGGTGGTTTCCCGCCACGTAGCCAAGCTTCGCGAGGATAATTATCAGACTTATTTAACTAACCTTGCGGTGAAGGCCTCCAGCTGGTCCAAACTCCCCATTTCACTAGCAGGTAGGATCGGAATCCTTAAAATGGTGGTATTACCCCAACTCCTGTATCATTTTACCAACCTCCCTGTGTGGCCTGGGGATGTTTTCTTCAAAAAGCTGCGTCAGATAACCAACACCTTTCTATGGCATTCGGGAGCTGTCCGCCTTAAGCTGTCCATATTGACCGCTCCCAAAGAACTGGGTGGATTCAACGCTCCTGATTTCACCAGATACTGGATAGTAGCTCAATCGCAGTTTGCGTCGTATTGGTTTAATACCACTGATCCCCCCCATATATTCGGCTGGAAAAACTAGCGGTCTCGGACCGTGTGATAGGTTCCCTGATCCTCAAACCAGCACCCTCTGACCCAGACTCCGCGGACCTGGTTGCTGCCACGTCCTTGGCATTGTCCAGACTCTGGGCAATGGTTGGCACGCCTCATCCGTTTCACGGTGACCTGCCGTTATGGAACTTTCTTCCCGATGTCCCACATATCCCACAATCAGTCGTATCACACTGGGCGGATGCTGGCTTCCTGGCACCCGTGATGCCTATGAACGGGAGAACTTTGTTGAGTGGCTGGATCTCCCCCCACCTCTTAGAGGCCGGCCTTCAGTATGGCTACAATACTCCTCATTACGTAAGAATCTAAAATCCAAATTCCCTGATTTCCCTGCCTTGCCCCCAGATGACCCAATAGTGGCGGAACTCTGCTCCTACCTCTCCTTTAGGGGCAAAGTGTTGAGGCTTTACTCATTACTGCAGAATAGGACGGCCCCCTCCTTTACAGGGTTGAAACACGCGTGGGAAGAGGATCTGGGCGTTGAACTCACTGACGAGAGATGGTCCCATATGTGTGGCCGCACCCACAATGTATCCTATAATACCAGTTTTAAATTAATACAATTCAAGGTGCTACACAGATAGCATCATACACCAGTAAGACTACATCGCATGTTCAACACCGTTCCTCCCAGCTGCCCCAGGTGTGGCATGGATCGAGCTACCTACATTCACATGTTATGGCACTGCCCCATCTCACTCAGTTCTGGTTGGACGTCTGCTCCACGCTATCAGATATCCTGGAATATAGCATAGCCCCCACTCCATTACACTGCCTATTTCATAATCTCCCAAAGCTTCCCCGCGACTCTAGGAAGCTTGCAGGTCTGGGCATGCTGTTGACAGTCCGCTGTATACTATTATCCCAGGGCCCCTACCTATGCACAGTGGCTCAGGTCGATCACATGGGTTCACGATATTGAGGAATCTTGGAATGCAATGCAACACTCCCACCCGAGGACGAGAGACATCTGGTGGAGGTTTCGGGACTATATGGCTGCCATGGCCTCACCCACTGACTCTGTCGTGTCCTCCCCTGGGGGCTCCCCATAGGTGCTGCTCTTTTTCTGATATAGCTGTTGATATCCAGCCTGCTACCTCATCTTCTGTAAAGCGTAATTGATGCATGATCTGTGGCTAATAATGTATGTTGTTGATTCCATTGACTTATTGCCGGTGCCATGTGGCGCCTTGTTTGTTTCTGGTGTGTTGTCAAGACAAATAAAGAAAGTTTAAAAAAAGAAAATAATTGCATAGAGAAAATCCCTTAATTCGTTTTAGGCAGGAATAGATATTGTTCAGTGGGAGGTACACATGCGATCATCTGGTAGCTACTGATACTAGGGAAGGAGAGAACCACAATGACCACCTTGCATGATATTAAAACACATTACATTTATTGTCAATCTAACAAGAAGAACATCACAAATGTATTTGGAGGCAGCCAAAAAATTATTTATAGTCATCTGTTTGTGAAAAGACAAAATATTAGGTGCTGAGAATTTTTTAAATATTTTTTAGTAGTCAGGATGAGATTACATGCAGTAGTGGTAAATCAATGTGAAATACTTTCTACTTGCAAAGTTGTGATTAAAAAATCTCAGAATTCTTTGTGGGCCAAAGTGTTCAGTGGCAGTAACTGAGTGTGTCATCATTTGGTGGCAAGACGGAATACTAGAGGCAGAGAAAAAATCGTACAATTCTGTGTAGGCCGGCAACAGATGCATTCAGTGGCTCCAAATCAGTGCACCATCGTTTATGTGGTGAGACAATATACTTGTTGCTTTTGTGATAATGAGAAACCAAGAGAACACCAAAGACACATGCAATAAAATTCAACACCTCTATTGTGGACTGAAGATAAATGGGGTTTGGGAGGAATTCCTACAGGCTTTGATACCTTTTCTAGAACTAAAGAGGGATTCGCTCAAATCAACATGCCAGGAGACAGAACAAAAGAGGTGCGGAGATGTATTCTATATGCCTAGTGTCCTTGCAAGAGAGCATGTGAGACACCTATATAACAGTTTAACATATTTATTGTAGAATCAAGATGTTAGTTTGGGGTTGGGAAGAATATCTATTGGTTTTGAAACCTTTTCTAGTACAAAGGTGGGATTATCTAAGATCATTGTGTCATGAAGCAAAACAAAACGAGGTCCAGTAACCTATTCTAAGGGACTAAAGGCCTCCTTATGCATTTGGCTGAAATTCGGTGGTAAATCGGCCATATTACTGCCGAAATCGCTTACTGTTACTGCCACTCAGTCCTGTGGAATTACTACAGGATTACCAGTGTTGGCAACATAGTGTAAATCCCTATTTTTGAAATCCATTGGATCATTCCATAAAGTGAGTTGATCTAATACTAACAAAGCCGGAATGTGCCCTATCTCAACCAACACGTTTCAACATTTAGTTGGTCTTTTTCAAGGCAAATTTAAATTTCTAATTGCCAGTATTATTTTCCATTTTTGGCACATTGTTATCAAATACTATCTATCCTACCAATTCAGGTTGTCCCTGTTGAGTCTTGAAATATGTTGATGTGGGTCGCATAACTAGCAGGTCACTGTTTTCTCTCTTTCCTCTGGTATGGGTTACCCAGAGCATCTGAGTAAAAGCATTCAGCAGACTCCGGTGTCTTCTTCGCGATGGCTCTCCATCTGCAGCTCCCACTAACTGCCCCAGTGTGCGGAACCCTGTCCTTTCCTGTACCTTCTTTTAGAGCTGTGCACTTCCTAGATTATCCAATAATGAGAGAGGTATGTTTGGCAATTTCCCTCTCTGCTGGGGAATGTAGGATTTCTCAGGGCTCTCCTGTCCCACTTTCTGCTGATTTGTTTCACTTCCACCATTAGCATTTTTAGGTGTTGTAGCATTTCCACCTAATTGTTTTTTTACTAATTGCTTGACTTCTCTCCCTTATTTGGACCGAAGGCTTAAGGCCTTGGTCTGCCCTCTTGTGGTCAGGCAGAAGTGCCTGTAGAAATGTGTGGCATTGTGTCCTGCCTTTAGATCCAGCAATGGTCTTGAGGCATTACCAGTGAGTGGGGTCACTCAGCATGATCAGCATTGGAATGCTTGTGGTCCCTGAAGTATCCTATCATAGTGGTCAGTTTTTGAATAAATCAGGCTCTGCAGTAGAGGCAGCTGAATTACTGTTTGTAACGGGTCTATGGTCATTGCATCGAATGCCATTGCATCTAATGCCATTCCATCCAAATGTTTCCATCTAAAAAATGTCCATCTAATGCACTTTATTTATTTATTTATTTATTTGGGTGGGGGTCCCACCCGACCCCCTTTTTTTTACCCTTTAAATGCAGATTAACAAATTGTAACCCTTTACCCCCCAGAAATATGCATTAGATGGACATTTCTAGATGGAGACATTTAGATGGAATGGCATTAGATGCAATGGCATTCGATGAAATGACCATATACCTTTGTAAAGCACCTCTGCATACTTGTTCTGCTCTAATCAGAGTGCTGACTCCCATTAACATTTTCTGATCTGGGGTGGTGATGTGTTCCTGAATGTCTTAACCTAGGGTGAAGTCTGGCAGAAGAGGTTGGGGATATACCCTAGTAGATCTTCTGTTCACTGACCTCCTGGTAGCTCTTCACAGGTGTGCCGAAGTGGGTGATCTTCAGGGCCTGAAAGTCTTTCACTTCTTCAGTACTCCATGCCATCTGACTTGATTGGCTGACAGCTCAGCGAGAAGACTATTAAGTGAACCTACCCTACTCTAGCTCTACTCCTTCGTTTCAAGCTGTTCTGTGTTGACAATCAGCTTGTCTATCAACACCCCGGTGGTACTGGAAAGGTGGCCATAATTCACTATTCGCAACCTAGGAAGGGCGCTCAGCCAATCAGGTTTTTGGAAGATCGATCGAGAATACACAACCCCGACCCGCCATTCCAGCCACCTGAGGCCCTTCCCCGGGTGGTGATTTTTTCCCGTTTTCTTTTTCTTTTTTTTTTGTCTAACATGTGGGGGCAACAGGGATGCTCTCCCTGTTGCCTCCCCACGTTATAAAAACCCAATTCCCCTACCACCCACCCCAACTTACCTGCGGGACTGGAGCCTTGTGCTCAGATCCTCAATGCTCCTCCCGTCTGGCTGTCATCATTAACATAGAAAAGGGACTACGTCCCTTTTCGGATGACAGTGGGCATTTTGGAACATGTTTTCCATGACCACTGTCATCCGAAAAGGAACCTAATCCCTTTTCTATTTTAATGGTGGCAGCCATTTTTTTGATGTTTCTTTTTTCTCCGATGGGAGATGGGATTAAGCTGTGCTCATCTCCAGTCAGATAGAAAAAAAAAAAACTATCCGCACCCCGGGAAATCCTGGGGTGCGAATAGCTTTCACGCCCAGGCTTGGGGGCAGACATGGGCTTTAACACCCCGCAGCCCAAGCTGAGTCCCTCGCTTTGCTTGGGCCTACCAAAGCTTGGGCTGGCAGGCCATTTAAGCACATGTCCACCGTCCAACAGGGGCGTGAAAGCTATAATGTAACCCAATGATGCTTAAAATATCCTGCAACATATTATTTTTGAGAGAGTGGCTCACTTGCTGGTACAGCTTCCACTTTCTTCTCTTGGTGATTCACAAGTGTGTTACCCACACAAAGCCCCAGTTGTTTCAAAGTGTACTGGGCCAAGGGGCCTTTGGTAGGGTCTGAGGTTCATCTGGCTTTACATAGAATCTGACCAATTAAGTGCAGATGTTTTATGTGCTCTTCCCAGGACTGACTATGTGTAATGTATAGGCCCAGGAAACTCCTGATTAGGAGGAAACCATGTATCATTGGAAGTTTGCTGGGTCCCCAACTAAAGCAAAAGGGAGCCCCGTACAAAAGAGTAATCATTCTGGACTGGGGCTCGAGGGCAATTGTCAACACCTGTTCTTTAGATCAAGAGTGAAATGATGGTGGGGGGTCACATCTTTTGAACTCAGCTCAACTAGATAGGTGTCCAACTGGGAGAGTTAATTTACATTTACAGAAGTCTATATAACAATGCAAGGATCGAAATGTTTTTTCACCAAGACAATCAGGGAGGACCACTGGCTAGGTAACTTATCAATGACTCCAAGGAGTAACATCTTCTCTATCTTTTCTCCTATGGTCTGGCAACAAACATCTGGCAGCTGTGACAAGGTCCCTTGCTGGTAGTCGATGATGCCTAGCGGGAGGAGCCTAAAACCCTCCAGAATAACTAAGCGGCACGCACGTCTCATAGTACAGAATTTGCTAAGTCAGTAGGGGAAGCATGGGAGACAGATAACACTACCACTCTGACAACTTCCCAATGAGTACACATAATAACCGGGACTGGTTCGAGATAAGGCAATCAGTTATACATGAAAGAGACCATTGGGGGATACGCAGCCAAGCCCCAGAATGCTACAAAAACACCAGGATCACGCATGATTTTCCCATAGCATCATAGCATCAGAAGAAGAGACTTACATCTCATTGCCCATGGTTTCTTAAAGAAAAAATGGACAGGTCCGGGAGACCACACTCATCATCACAGGAACAGGAGGGCTCTAGGGGAGAGTGGGCCAGCCAACAGAAGAGCATTTCAAACTCTGGAAAGATAGCCCAGGGATCCCACAACCGTTACCTCTAAGAGGGGAGAAAGTGCACCCACCCTCTCAAAAACAAAAGGGGAGAACAGATATTACAACCTCCATCACTCTTCCAGGGAAATTATGAAAAAACTGAACAGCCTAAGGAAAACAGGAGAAGACCAAAAGCTGCTCTAGGGGGAGGGACCCTTCGATAAGGAGACAAGGAGTGAGAGCTGCAAGCAGCAGCAGACAGGAAGAGGAAGAGCAAACTAGTGGAAACCAAGATGGCTGCCTCAATACAGGTGCCTGCAAATCCTAACGTATCGCTCCAAAAGTGGACAAGCTTCACTGGCTGCCTCTCACCACCAGGATCTTTTTGAACAGAACAACATACTTTGCAGCCAAACTACACATCTCTTTAGCTTCTCACAAGTTACGTAGCAAAACTATGTGCTAGCTCAGACCCAAACCTTTTGATAAAGTGAAGCACCGCAAATTCCCCTGCAGTCCTCCAGTTCCTCAAAACACTATAAACATGGCTTTTTCCATGCATGCCAGACCAATAAGAGTAAGAGTAATGGGTTATTTATAATGCGCTTAATATCCAGAGGTTTCTAATCACGGACCCGGAGATCGAACCTGTGTTACTCAACATCGTCTTGCTTCCAAGGTGATCGCATTGCCCCTGAGCTATCCTCCCGAGACCAATAGCGATCCCTCCCTCCCTCCCTCCACCAACAATACTGCACTACTATATAAAATACCAAGCCTGATGCTGGCACCCTCCTGTTATAAAGTGCTCCGATGCTCTTGAGCTATGTTCACGCTATGAGCCATAAAGTAAGATAGAATATAACATGGGATATGTATCACCCTCCGTAAACCCCTGAAAATGCTAGTTCCTGGGGGCACTAATCAAACAAAATAAACATGATGGTAGGAGCGCATTGATATTATGTATGCTTTGCCTGCTCTAGTGTGCCAATGCAGGGAAGGTAAAGTAGGGATACCCTGCATTCCTTACATTATCACAGGATAATGGTGATTGGTGCTTTCTGTGCTATATATTGCTGCGTCATTTGCCGACAGCGATACCAACCCATTGCTAATGCAAACATTCATTTTAGCTAAAGGACAAGCTTCCTTCTATTTATTGAGTCATGCCTCCAGCAGCAAATACCACCTGTTATCAGGCCCTTCAAACACACTCACTCAATATAAGCCAAGAGCAAGGATGCATTTTATTTATTTGGAAAATTGATCAGTACAACACATCTGTAATTTACTGCAGAACCTTCCTTCTCAAATGCCTCTTATTTATTTGCAAAATGAAAGGTCTCACTAGAATGAACTTTGCCTAATGCGGCTGCTGATATCAAATTCGAGCTTCAGTGTTTGTTATTTTATGTCAAGGGGCCAGACAGAATTTTCCAGGAATGTGTACCTGTAATTATCATGTTTTCCCTACTATTTACATTTGAATATTTTTGGAGAAGGTCATATTAATTGTATTGTTCAAGTTAATCCTTAAAGGGAGTCAGTTTGCTACCTACGCATTATTATAAAATAGGCTTTTTTGATTTTAGAATAACCCACGATTTTGATCTTTAATTATAAAATAAAACAGCGTCCAAGCTTGCAACACATGGAAGGCATGAGCTTGATTGCTTCAGGCATTTGCAGCAGATTAACACAGAGCACTCATTTGATTAATACACATCTGAGATCTCCATGTAAAATAAATGGAGTCTATTTTCCCGGCTGTTCAGTCATGATTGGATGTTATTGTGAAAGTATAACTGTCTTGCTGGAAAAATTAGTAGAAAGAACCTAACTTCTTAAAAACATGTTCACCTGAGCAGTTGTAGGACACTGACTGATCATCATTTAGGTCTTTAATTATTTCTCCTGGAATGCCAGGCTGAGGTGCCCTGCCCCTTCCCTACGACCCACAACCTCCTTTCTATCACTGCCAGCGTGCTTTTCCTGACCTTCTGGCATCCGCAGTATCGCTTTAGGTCAATGAATGGTGCAGCTTTTTGGGGGACTTTGTCAGGATCCACACTCCAACTTTGATCTTTCCAGCTCCTCATCTCATCGACCTCCCCTTTGAGAGCCACCTGCAGGGTAAACTGAAGTTATGGAGCTTTCTCAACACAATGTGAGGGGGCAGCAGGTGCAGAGACTCGTTATAGACCTGTTGCTGTCTGCACTGTGGTAGAGGGGGTTGCGACCTTTTGGACACACTGGAGTAGACATCTGGAGGAAATAATTAGGTGTTCTGGCAATTGACCCAATTGCCTTATGAATGTTGACAGCCGTGCTGTTGATTGCCCTGATGGGCAAAACTCCCAACAGGAACCATTGCCTGCTGTGATTTCCCTCTCCCTGTCCAACTGTACTTTTGCTCCTGTGTATCACATTGCCATGTTGCCCTCTGAGATTGTCCATCCTCAAGTCCTGCTGTGATTTCTCCCCCTGTCACAAAATGGAATTAGTGCTCTTCCATTTTATTTTTTGCTATCTGTTGCCAATGTAATTAACCTTACAGTATCCTAGCTATCATCATAACTTGACATCATAGCATGCTTCTTTCTGGGGACTCCAGCAGGACGCGACCCTCTATGGAATCACTCTCTACTTGGTACCCATTGCTGCATGCTCCCTATGTCTCCCACCCCTCTCCATGTTCCTCCACTGTCACCCAGGACCGCTTGCTACACACTGTCCACTGTCAGAGATACCAGCTCACTCCCAGGTCCTTTGAGACATCTTACAAGTATCTTACCTGCACTGCACCACTAACAAGATATCACCCAAGGCTCAAGCATACCGAGATTTTGCCATGGCTACCCCGGATGTATGCTCACCCACGTCCACACAAACTTCCCTCCACCCACAATTGTGTTTGTATTTACTTGAAAACAGTATCATTTCAAACATAAATGACTTCCAAAGTGGGGAGTAACAGGAAGCAGTCCTCGGCTAAGGTGTCTTCATATAAGAGCATTGTTTGATTGAGTGATACATACTGTAAGATGAAGGGGTAAGAATGTGAACATAGATCAAGGAGAAGGACTAACATATTGGGGCCGGTATTCAAATATTTGATATTCCATAGAGTGGTCTTGAGGGCAAAATGCCAAAGAGGTGGGTTTGGTGGTTAGTTTGAATAGGAGGGTGGAAGGAATTGGGGACATCCGTGCATCACTATCAGGTGGAGTTTGAGCTACATTTTGGAGAGTGTGTCTGATGATGTGGCTTTGGTGGATAGGGGGAAGCATTTCGGTGGAATGGGGTAAGTAGGCAAACATAGCAAAAGTGGGAGAAGAACTGATGGTGTCTGTAAAGAGACGAGGAGTGGAAAGTTTGAGAGTGAGCAGCACGGTAAAATGCAGTCAGTGAAGTAGTGGGGTGCATGTCCATGGATGGCTATATAGATGAGTGGATGAATTTAAAGAGAGCGTTTTGGCATGGATCGGTATCCAGCATGGTAACGGTAGTGTGTGGCAGAGGTTCTGGGTAGGTTGCAAAGAGAGTGTGTCTCGAGGTTTAGGCCTTTGTTGAATGGAACAAAAGAGTAGAGCTAGGTAGGGTAGGTTCACTTACTAGTCCAGTTTGCTGGGCACAAAGGTCGAGATAAGTGTTTAAATTGAGTGGTGCGTGAGATGTTGGCAAATTTTTCTAACATTCATGAGGATGAGTTTAGTTGTAGGAGCAGGGACCATGATGAATTAGGAGAGTTTCAGATCACTGTCAAAGAAAGTCCCATGGTTGTGGGTCAGGAGGTTGGGATAGAGGAGGCCAAGGTGAAATAGATAGGAGAGGGAGAGTGAGGCTGGATGCATGGGGAAAGATTAGTTCCATCTTTGAGGAGTTGAGCATGAAGAGAGAACAGACATTCAGTGATAGATGGGGTTTGGCAGTTTGTTATGTCTTCAAGGAGTGCAGTGGTGAACTAGGGGAAGAAGAAAAAGATCTGAGTATCAATAAAAAAAAACGTTATCATTAAAACCAAAGGAAGAAATTAGCTTAACTACCCAGCAAGTGTATACAGGGACGAGAAGTGGGCCAATGACTGATCTTTGAGGGACGCCCCTTGAAGGGCTCTTAAGGAGGATAGCAGAAGAGAATATACGGCTCCATGTTGACTAAACTTGGTTTGAAGATGTCAGAGCATGCTTTTTTGCCGTGGGTCCATTAAGCCGCGATTACAAATGCACAATGAGAATAAGAGAAGGAAACAAGGGATGTGGTCTATAAAATGCTGACCTCCAAGTTAAGGCGGTGTGACAAAGTCTGCTGCCTAAATTTGGGGACATCTAATGGGGTAACCAAAGGGGCAGGTTACCTCCCCATGCTAGTAAAAGATGGTCCTCATAGAGGTACACAAGGATCCCCTGGTCGCTATCACCAAGTCCTCTCCATAGGGCGGCGGGCAGTCACATGAGGCCATCTTGTAACAGGGTCTCTTTTAATTGAAGTAGCTCTTAGACCTGGGGAACAGAGACAAATGGAAATCAGGGAAATCATGCTCCACCTAAGCCTAAAGAACAGTACTTTTGCTTTTGCTTTCAGGGATGGTGGGGAGA
The DNA here is from genome assembly GCF_040938575.1 of Ambystoma mexicanum. Classification (NCBI taxonomy): domain Eukaryota; kingdom Metazoa; phylum Chordata; class Amphibia; order Caudata; family Ambystomatidae; genus Ambystoma; species Ambystoma mexicanum. Next base: position 459,602,708 of record NC_090927.1, on the reverse strand, counting down.
CTAGCTACAGTTCCTTTGAGGGGGGCCGAGGAGCAGCGGTCTCTCAGAACCGGCAGTGCCTGCATACTCAGCTTCACCTGAAATAGGAAGGAGGATACTTAACAGGCAGCCACCCATCCACAAGGCCTAAACTATCATGCAGTTAGGAAAAAACAGGATAAGGTAGTAGCAGGGCTAGGGCATGACAATCAGAGTATGGACTGCTTAAGAGGAGGCTCCCGCCAGCCCCAACTTGCGTATCTGAACAGAAATCCACCTTCACGGGTTGGGCCCACGAGGCATTCTCACCAGCAGCAGCCTGGGAAGACAAACCTGAGTTCCCTTAATCCAGGGAGAGGCTGAAAGGAAAGAGTGTGGTAGACAAAGGGTGGACCACCCATGGAGATGAACAAGTCAGTCCCATGTCCATAGACTTGCTGTCAGCTTTTCCAGTGGGCAGAACCCAACAGCCAAACCCCATCCCAGATAACACATCTGAATCTCCTTTCACCTTGGAGGGTACAGAAGGTGGGAACACAGAACTAAAAAAAGCATACAACATTATTTTGTCAGTGTATGTGTTTGGATATGGATTTGGAGAACAGAGACAGGAGACAGAAGCAGGTGAAGAGAAGGCTGGAGGGAAGAGCAAGAGGAGTATGGTCAGATGTAGTTGCCCAGGAGTAAGAAGGAGGAGTGAAATCAGAAGGCAAGGATTACAGGAGAGGTGTACACAGGTAGTACATCAGGAATGGAAGGGCGGGGATTATTCAAAGGAGTGGGAGTAGCATACAAGGAACCATCAGTGGAGGTTGCAGGAGCAGGGTGATGAGTTGCTAAGAGAGAGGAGTTAAACATCAGGAGGAGGTTGTTGAGTTAAAGTGGAAGTTGGTGCAGTCAGATGTGGGGGTAGGTGAAGTTGATAAAGAGCTGTTTAGCAAAGTTCATCAAAAGGAGGTTGGTGAGATTGATCAGGAGGAGGTTGTTGAAGTTTTGCAGGGGGAGTGGAGAGGTGACTGTTAGAAGGGTGAGAGTTGCGAATATCAGATGGAGAAGAATGATGACTATCAGGACATGGGGGTAGGGGAAAAACAGATGCCCAAGAGTCTGGACAATGATGTAAAGAATTGACTATGCAGATAGTACCCTGAAGGCTAAGAATGGGGAGTGGTTAAGAGGCCCAGCAGGCACGGGACCCACATGTGGGCATATTAGTCCCACTTGGGGTGACTAAGCAAAACAAAAGAGATGATGGTTGGAAGGTTTAGAATTAATCTTAATCTCTGGCATTGCCTAGAGACCCAAGTTACTCCTCACTGATGATGCCCAAAGAGGCTGAAACATGTATGGGAATGCTTGTGGTCTCGTGCAGAATGGATGTGAACTAGCAGTTCGGGCTCGACTGCCCCTTTGGGGGTGGGACCAGGCCTTATTTGCATATAGTCTTTCGCCTTTTGGTAAAGGCTTGGCAAGCAAAGAACGATGGTCTGGAGGGTTGCCTGGAGCAATTGCCAGAGCTTTAAGATTAATTCTAAACCTTCCAGCCATCACTTCTTTATTTTGGATAACTGGAGGGTGTAGCCATATTGGTGGGGCAGTTTTGGGGCTTGGATTACCAGAATGCCCCAAGCCTCCCAGGTAGTAATACCCAGGAAATCCAACAAAGTTCTCAGGATTATTGTTAAATGTACCAATAAATAAATCAGCACCCAATTAATCACTTCCTCAATAGGTCTCCCATGTTGAATTTTCACTGCAGGTCTATGGAGAGTGACAAAGACCATTTTGCATAACGATTCTAAGGCCCAGATCGATTAATAGTATTCTGCCTGGCTTTATTTACAAACGCATGCCAATCCATGTCCATCACCCTACTGTATTGGGGTACATCCATTAAAAGTAATCACAGGAACAAAAATCAATCAAAAAAGGAGCGTACACCAAGCAAGAAATAACGCAAACAGCTGGAAAGCACGGTTCAGACGGCCCCATGGAACTGAACTGAATGAAATGAGCTGTCAACGCCTCCCACTGTGGCTACACATTTTATAACCGAATTACAAAATGATTTTAACAATATTTCAGTTACATTTTCAGTGCAGGCCACAAGAGGTGGTTGGTGGAACTACATAATTCCCGTATATACATGTATATGTTAGGTGGCCCTGATTGAGGAGAATGTTTTTCTGGGAAAAAAATCACATTAAAACCCCTTGTGACATCACAAACCTTCCCACACTGCCCCTCAATCACGTGATATGATATGAAATGATAGGTTATTTATAACGCGCTTAATACCCAGAGGTTTCTTAGTGCGGACCCGAGGATCGAACCAAGGCGAGCACGTTGCCTCTGAGCTATCCTCCTGGGGCCTGATTAGTCAAAAAACACTTGTTTGCCATTGGTTGGCAATACCCAATGTACAAAATGAGCATGAAGAGAGAACAGACATTCAGTGATAGATGGGGTTTGGCAGTTTGTTATGTCTTCAGGGAGTGCAGTGGTGAACTAGGGGAAGAAGAAAAAGATCTGAGTATCAATAAAAAAAGTTATCATTAAAACCAAAGGAAGAAATTAGCTTAACTACCCAGCAAGTGTATATAGGGAGGAGAAGTGGGCCACTGACTGATCTTTGAGGGACGCCCCTTGAAGGGCTCTTAAGGAGGATAGCGGAAGAGAATATACAGGCTCCATGTTGACTAAACTTGGTTTGAAGATGTCAGAGCATGCTTTTTTGCCGTGGGTCCATTAAGCCGCGATTTCAAATGCACAATGCACAATGAGAATAAGAGAAGGAAACAAGGGATGTGGTCTATAAAATGCTGACCTCCAAGTTAAGGTGGTGTGACAAAGTCTGCTGCCTAAATCTGGGGACATCTAATGGGGTAACCAAAGGGGCAGGGTACCTCCCCATGCTAGTAAAAGATGGTCCTCATAGAGGTACACAAGGATCCCCTGGTCGCTATCACCAAGTCCTCTCCATAGGGCGGTTGGCAGTCACATGAGGCCATCTTGTAACAGGGTCTCTTTTAATTGAAGTAGCTCTTAGACCTGGGGAACAGAGACAAATGGAAATCAGGGAAATCATGCTCCACCTAAGCCTAAAGAACAGTACTTTTGCTTTTGCTTTCAGGGATGGTGGGGAGATTAGCTACAGTTCCTTTGAGGGGAGCTGAAGAGCAGCGGTCTCTCAGAACCGGCAGTGCCTGCATATTCAGCTTCACCTGAAATAGGGAGGAGGATACTTAACAGGCAGCCACCCATCCACAAGGCCTACACTATCATGCAGTTAGGAAAAAACAGGATAAGGTAGTAGCAGGGCTAGGGCATGACAATCAGAGTATGGACTGCTTAAGAGGAGGCTCCCGCCAGCCCCAACTTGCGTATCTGAACAGAAATCCACCTTCACGGGTTGGGCCCACGAGGCATTCTCACCAGCAACCTGG